>NC_082714.1:37096941-37744441 GCF_030144855.1 Hypanus sabinus
AGAGATTTTGTATGTCAACAAATACACTCAAAAACTTCTTTAGATGTACCATGGAGAGCATTCTGACAGGCTGCATCATCTGGTATGGGGAGGGGGGGTGGGGCTACTGCACAGGACCAAAAAAAATCTGCAGAGGGTTGTAAATTTAGTTGGCTCCATCTTGGGTACTAGCCTACAAAGTACTCAGGACATCTTCAAGGAGCAGTGTCTTAGAAAGGCAGTGTCCATTATTAAGGACCTCCAGCACCCAGGGCATGACCTTTTCTCACTGTTACCATCAGGTAGGAGATACAGAAGCCTGAAGGCACACACTCAGTGATTCAGGAACAGCTTCTTCCCCTCTGCCATCCGATTCCTAAATGGTCATTGAACCCTTGGACACTGCCTCACTTTTTAATATATTATTTCTGTTTTTGCACACTTTTTTGTCTAATCAATATACATATATTGTAATTTGTTTATTTTATATTATGTATTGCATTGAACTGCTGCTAAGTTGACAGATTTTATGACACATGCTGGTGATTCTGATGTGAGATTCGGAGGAATATGGATCATCCAATTAAGATAGTGAAACTGGGAGGTTTTGTGAGGAACATTAAGGTTGGTCTTGGTTTTTTTTTAGTTCAGTGGGAGATGGAGAGAAGACACTGAGGATATCCAATCTTCGAATTCAGCCCACTGGAGGGCTGGGATTTGGTAGGGAAATGTGCTGGGAACTCCTGAAGATTGGTGAATACGTGTGACTTTTGGAAGAGTTCAGCTCCAACTTGTGCACATTTGACTGTTTAATTATTATGGGCCCTTTTTCTTGTCTTTTACTAGACCTTAAGATCCATAAATATAATTTCTTTCATCGTATGCAGTATGCTGTCTGATATTTCTTGGCACTGAATTGTAACTGGGGAGCAGATTACACAGCATCTGCACAGACTGGTGTTTGGGGTGGGAGAGCCTTCTCAATCTCATGGGTTTGGCGGGACCAGAGTGTGTATACCCTATTCCTACGCAACCAGCAGGGTTTCATGTGCAATTATCTGCACAGAATGCATGAATTATTATTTAAGAAAATCTGAGTATTTACAGAAACGCAATGAGAACTGAACAAGGAGAATGGACTGAAATAAGTATTTGCGTGTTGTGCAGCACCTGTCACTCACTGGGCTGGATAATCTGTTTCAGCTCCGGAATAAGTTTGATTTTCTTCATTGCCTTGCATATTGAACACTCCTACCAAGTCATGCTTCTCACCTTAGCACGTGCAGTTCGAATCAGTCTGGACACCTGGCTGCCGTTGTGCAAAGAGAACTCTGACTCGGCAGTCTGTGTTGGATTCTGAGGCTCAGTCTATTGGAGTTATATGTGGGACTGTCTCAGATCAAAGGTAAATGTACAACTTGCATTGATGGATCCCAATGTAGTGCTGCATTGCAGAGTCCTGGTTGTCATTGGAATGCCTAATATTGGACAGGCTTGCGTGCAAAAGAACGATGGATAAAGATAAGTTCAAGTACTATATTTTTCTTTGTGTTGCCAGCTAGTGACAGAACCATAGATGCTGATACCAGCTACATTCTAGAATATTCCACCATCTTGATTGGTCACGATGGCACTGAGCAGCTCTTGCTATCGGGTATGGAAGTGTCTTGTCTAAGATAAATTCTGTTCCCTTTGCATTCTGCATTTCTTCCAAGTTGGATTATCATGTAGAGGACATGATTGTGAAGCAAAGCTGTCTGAGGTCTGGTTAGTATTTGGAAGGGGGCTGGCTGGAAATACCATATTCCCTTTGTTTGGAATCACTCCTCCCCCACCACTTATCTTTCTGAGAACTCATTTGCATGCACAAACCCATACTATTCAGCTGTAGCAAATGTTACTTAACTGATTGGCTTGTGGTGTTAGTTCTCGCAATCTAGGCACAAATTCTTGTATTTGTGTGGGAATAGTTGTAAGGTCAGCTGGGCAGGGTTTCCTTTTGATATGCACATTTGTTGGTTCAGTTGATCTGCTGATTTTGTTCTATGTGCTTAAATATAATCGTTTAATAGAACTATCCTGCTTCCTTGACCATTTGAAGATATGGCAGGGAAGATTAAACCATCACTATTGTGGGTCTGGAATGGTGTAGGTCCACACGGACAAGAGAAGCAGAAAGTGGAATTGATTATCAAATATACTGAGATACGGCAAAAAGCTTGTCTTGCATACTGCTCATTGCAATCAGATCATCAAGGTCAGCCCTCTGATGGTCAGGGTCAATTATGGGTGTTGCATCCGAGCAGTCTGTGTTATGTGCAAACCTGGACAGTACGGTACGGAGGGTAATCTGTTGCCCATACTCCCCTCTCCACACAGCTGGTGATTCAAAACGAATAGCACCAGCGGCATCACAGGAGTGCCAGCCAGAGTTGAACCCAACATAGGACGACTGTCTTAGAGACTCTAGCTCCAGATTTTTCTCTCTGGGTTTACTCCCAAAGCTTTCCCCATGAGTGGGTATAGCCGCAAAGCAGCAGAGGTTTGAGATCAGAGTTTTCCTTCTGCTGCCAACCATAGCTGATGAGCCCCATCTGCCCATAGTAACTGGTTTTAAGGTGCCAGTAACCTGCCTTTGCTCCTGTAGAAATGGCTCCACTGGCTTAGTAGCTAAGCCACGTGTGAAGGCCAGGAGCCCGTGGCTATGGCAACCTTGAGGAACATATCATTGGGGTACGTCAAGATAAACCAATAACAGAATGCAGGAGCTGGACTTAGTAGTCAGAGGCTATTTGAGGCTCACATCATTGGGAGCATTTAATGGGTAGTCTGAGCTTATCCTTACAACCTTAAGGAACAAATCATTGAGGTGCAAAATGATAAACCAATAACAAGGAACGAAGTGGAACAGCAGCTGAGCAGGTAAACAATAAGGTGGGAGCTCCTGTAAACGTAAACTGTGAGGTCAAGAGTCAATCTAGGATCCATTCAATGGTCTTAGAACAGCTGTTCTTGAGCCTCTTGGTAAATACCTTCAGGGTTTTGTGTCTTCTGCTTGATGGAAGAGGGAGAATAGTGAATGTCTGGGGCAGGTGGTGTGGTTGATTATAGAACCGTAGAACATTGCAGCACAGAAACAGGCCTTTTGGCCCTTCTTGGCTGTGCTGAACCATTTTTCTGTCTAGTCCCACTGACCTGCACCTGGCCCATATCCCTCCATACCCCTCTCATCCATGTACCTGTCCAAGTTTTTCTTAATGTTAAAAGTGAGCCTGCATTTACCACTTCATCTGGCAGCTCATTCCACACTCCCACCACTCTATGTGAAGAAGCCCCCCCCCCACACTGTTCCCTTTAAACTTTTCCCCCTTCACCTTTAACCCATGTCCTCTTTTTCTTCTCCCCTAGCCTCAGTGGAAAAAGCCTGCTTGCATTCACTCTATCTATACCCATCATAATTTTATATACCTCTATCAAATCTCCCCTCATTCTTCTACACTCCAGGGAATAAAGTCCTAACCTATTCAACCTTTCTCTGTAACTCAGATTCTCAAGTCCTGGCAACATCCTTGTAAACCTTCTCTGCACTCTTTCAACCTAATTAATATCCTTCCTGTAATTCAGTGACCAAAACTGCAAACAATACTCCAAATTTGGCCTCACCAATGCCTTAACATTCCAACTCTTACACTCATGTTGCTTAACTGACAAGAGTCCATGGAGGGAAGCGGTCTTTTGCCGTCAAATGCAGATAAGTTGCCAAGCCAAGCTGTGATGCATCCAAGTAGGCAACTTTCTATATTGCGCTGATAAAAATTAGTAAGGGTCAAAGGGGATGCGCCAGATTTCTGCAGCCTCCTGAGGAAGTGAAGGTGAGCTTTCTTGACCATGCTATCAGTGTGGTTGGACTAGGTTGGTTATTGCTGATGTTCTCTCCTAGGCCATTCCTGTACAGCGTTAGTGAACTTGTTTTTATTCAAGACAATATAGTACTGCGCACCGTTACTTGTATTAGCATTTTGTTCTAGATGACTTAATTAACAACTTAAACTCCCTAGTTGTCACAGTAGGATTTGAACTCTAAACTTAAGCTTACTAATTGTGGCCTCTGATGTATAAATCCAGCCTTTAAAACAGAATGCTCTGGTTACCCGAATGCCTAGCAGGTTTGTAAGGCTGAAAGTAGTACTCTTGTTTTCAGTGTCCAAGTAAAACTGTAGCATGTTGGAACAAGGAGTGAGAAATACATCTGTGGAACTCATTACCAGAGACAGCTGTGGAGGCCAAGTCATTGGGTATATTTAAAGTAGAGATTGATAAATTCTTGATTAGTAAGGATGTCGAAGATTACTGGGAGAAGACAGGAGAATAGGGTTGAGAGGGATAATAAATCAGCTATAATAGAATGATGGCGAAGACTTGATGGACTGAGTGGTCTAATTCTGCTCCTATATCTTAGTCTTAGAGAATCTTAGTGAGGCAGAGCCAGGAAACAAACTATGAGAAAGCACAAAAATTCTAGAAAACAATTGACTAATGGGAAATGATACGTATTCAGACTATATAAATGATAAACAATTTTTGTTTTTATATTGCATTAAATGTAATGAAATTTTCTACTCATTTTCGTATTATTTTTATCCATGTCGAGTGTCAGGCTCTCCAAAAACCTGAGTTGGTCTTAAATAGCTACAGTAGTCAACTCCTCCCTGTTCACTCTTTCTTCTCTCTGACTGTTCCTGCCTTTTCTTTATGTCTCCCCCTTCTCATCCCTTTCATTCCCACCCTACCTTTGTTGCAGCACTGGGGAGGGTGTGGGGTGGAGCAAGTCCAGTAGCTGGAGTTGGGATGTTAGCGGTTGGTAAAAGCTCCAGCAGTGAGAGTAGAGGAAATGAGTTCAGTAGTTGGTTAGTTGATGTGGGTGGATCTAACATCCAAAATAGCAACAGTCTTTGTGGCATTTGCTTTTTTTTTTCAAAAATTAATAATGTAATTTACATGTTTATGTTGCAGAGTTTTAAAAAATGAAGTTATTATTTCAAAATTGATCTTAGCTTGGAACCCATGCAGTGAATGTTTAAAAAACCATTTCAGTGTATGGTTTCATTGGTTTCTCATCAAGTATTGGTTTATCATTCTATTTTGCATTCCACTGTTGTGTGAAAGAATTCTGTTCAGGAACAAGCCACCAGATTCTTTGAGACTTCCCTGCTATTGATATGATCTCTGGCTGATCTATGTTGGCCTCTATTCTCCTGTGCCAACCTGTGAGATCTTAGTAAGACATGGAATGGGCTTGTTCTCTTGTGTGGAAGGGTGGACAATGCTCTACCTTATGTGCTGAAGTTGAATGGAGTCAGTGGGGGATTTTGAAAGGGTGTATATGAAAAGGAAGTTTCATCATGTGAGAGAATCTAGTGCAATGGGTCACTGTTCAAAAAATAGAGGCTACTGTATTCTCTTTAAGACAGATGAGACATTTTTATATGTAATGTTTATGAGACTTTGGAACTTAAATTATGGTGGAAGCAAAGCATTTATTTATTAAGGCAAAGGTACTGTATATAGATAGAATGAATAAGGGGATGAAAGATTACAGCAGATGGGGGGAAAGAGATTATAATTAGATTTGCTTTTTCACAAACGGTGTGGCATGATTGAGTGAGAATGACCTACTCTTGCCCTTAATTCCAGTGTTTGTAGGATATAAAATAAACACCATGATCCATTTTTCTAGTTTTCACAAGGAGACGTGTTTTTGCAGAGTTCAGTCTTTTTCCAAGCAAATTGTTGCTGTTTAATCTCAATTTGACATGGCCACTACCACAAAATAGTGGTCTGTTTTACATTGTTGTTGGTTGTTATGATACTCCAGTTGTTAAGAAATGGTTTATCCACTGACACATAGTGAGAAATGCCATGAGCAATCTTCTGAAAATAAACAAAGATCAATCAACCTTTGAGATGCCTTCCATCTCGCCTGTAAAATTTCTGTGGCTTTCTTCTCTTTGCACTTTAGTTAGCTGTATAATTAAAATACTTTTGATCGTTAATTCAGGTTTGGCCCTCACAATCTGAGTATTGTTAGCGACTGGTTAAATGCATAACTTGTTTTTTTTAAAGAGCAGAAATTCAGTAAAAGCTTTCCTTTTTGCACACTGCCAGTAAATATCTTTGAGCATTATCTTTTTTTTTCCTTTAGCTCTTTTACTTTAAAAAAAAGCTGGTGGAACCCGGCTTTTTCTGGTTATTCAATTGTTTATGCACTAAATCTTATTTCCACAAAATAATGTGAACCAATTTCCTCTGCACATAAACCTGATTTAAGCATATTTACAAGAATGTCAAATTACTGTCTTAAATGAATTCCCCAGCTGTTTGAAGTTACAGAAGTGCAAAAAAAAAGCTCTGGTCCCTGACAGAATTGACCACACTTGAGAAATACTTCCCAATCTGTTTGCTATTTCCAAATGTTTTCTGGTGAAAAGAGTGGACCCTCCTTATCAGCGGGGGGTTGCTTCTGGGATCCCCCCGCGGATACAAAAAAACGTGAATGCTCAAGTTGGTGGACTTTAGGACCCGGCGGAGCTCGGGGCTCGCCACCTGCTGTGTTTCTGTTCCGCAAAACGATCATGATTGAAAATAAAGTGGAAATAATAGTGATCGGAAAGAAGTGAAATGCCATCGGTCATTAGAAAAGTGTTAGGCAACGGTCGGTCAAAGATTGGAACAGTTTTAAAGGATAAAGTGAGAATAATGGAGCGTGTGAAGGCCCTGCCCCGATGAAAGCTACAGTTATGAATAAGCAACGCAGTGGTTTAATTATCGAAGTACATACGTTTCTTAAGTGTTTTATATGCATAGAAAGGTAAAATATATATTGTATACTAAGACAAGCGTTTGACTAACTGACGCTAAATAATACCGGACATACCTGTTCCAATTTAGAGAACTTCTGTTTTTTTCGATTCCCAATCCGCGGTAACCTATGCACATCCTCCCGTATACTTTAAATCATCTCTAGATTACTTATAATACCTAATACAATGTAAAT
Organism: Hypanus sabinus; assembly: GCF_030144855.1. NCBI lineage: Eukaryota > Metazoa > Chordata > Chondrichthyes > Myliobatiformes > Dasyatidae > Hypanus > Hypanus sabinus. The sequence continues at coordinate 37,103,975 of NC_082714.1, forward strand.
GCTATGTAAGTAGTTGTTATACTGTATTGCTTACGGAATAATGATGAGAAAAAAAGAGTCTGTACATGCTCAAACAAGAAGTGCTGGAGATCCCCGGTCGGTTGTAATTCTCTTTTCAAAATTGGTTAAGTGGGATTAAAGCTTCACTGATTACAAGATGTATGTATCTGTTCTCTGCATTCGGGTCAGGCTGACTTTGCTGTCTTGGGTTGCATTCATGAAGCAAGCTGGAAGCTGCACTTGAGCATTGTGTTTGCAAATCATTGGTTGTTTCAAGTACATGTAAACAGATACGTGTTATTCTTTTTAATGGCATCTTCAATGATTGAAAAATAAAGTTTTGTGCTTTTTGTGAAAGGTATAATAAAAGTGTAATGCTAAATTTGCTTTGTTAGAATGATTTTTGGGTTTAGCCGTTTACATTTAGCAAATGACTTTGGCTACCAGTCTACACATCTGAATATGCATGGTGGATTTAACCTGGAGTGCAGCGCTCTGAACAATGGGTTCTTAAAAGCCGTGAATCCCAGACCAGACAATGCTCATTAAAATTCATTTGAATGTCTGTGGTGTGTTTGCGAATATGGAGGTGTGAAGTTTTTGTGAAAGTTTCAAAGAAAACATTGTCCATAGTATGAAATTGTCGTTTGATATTTCGCACATAAAATAGCAAGCCCCACGTTGGGCCAGCGAGACCTTTCAACCGAAAGCGTCTCCGTATGATACCTGCTGTACCTTGTTCTGTCGAATAAAGAAGCTGCTTTGTATCTATCAGGCTTTTTCTGGTAGCTTCATTCACTCAACAAAATACTTTTGATATACATATAGGATGATAATGCAGTTTTGTAGATTGTCATTGAAAGCTTCAGCACCAAAGATTTTAAAAGGTATAACTTCTCCGTTTTTCAAGCACTTAATTCTAGAATTTAAGCTTTGGTTTCAAAGGTACTTTTTTCGAAGTAAGAAATTGTTGCTTTGCACACCAGGATCCCCCTATCCAGCCAGTAGGATCCTCCCTCGAGTAAGGATCCTGAAATTTATCTAAAGTATTTTGAATCTGTGTCACAGACAAAAAAAAAGTGCTGGTGGAATTCAGTAAGCCATCTGTGGAGGGGAAGATAATGTCAATGTTTTGGGCTGAAACCCCTCAGTAGAACTTCAGAGAGGGACCAGAAGCAAGAGTAAGAAAGTGAGGGGCGGGAAGGATTTCAAGCTGGCGGGTGATTGGTGAAGCCAGGGGACGGGAGTGAAGTAAGAAGCTGGGAGATGATATGTGGAAGAGGTAAAGGGGCTGAAGAAGAAGGAATCTAATAAGAGAGGGCAGAAGGGGAAGGAGGAGGGGAACCAGAGGGAGGTGATGGGCAGGAGTGGAAAAAGGAAGGGGCAACAGGGTAACCAGAATGAAGAATGGAAAATGAGCAGAGGGAAGGGGAGAAATGATCAGAAGTTGGAGAAATTGATGTTTATGCCATCAGGGTGGAAGCTACCGAGATGGAATATGAGGCGTTGCTCCTCCACCCTGAGTTTGGCCTCATCATGGTAGTAGAGAAGACCATGGACAGGAATGCCAGAATGGGTCATTACCTCCCTCTGTGCCCTTCCTTTCCAGTGCTGATGACGGGTTTCAGCCGAAAATCATTGCTGTTTATTTCCTTCCGTATATGCTGCGTGACTTGCTGAATTCCTCCATCGTTTTGTGTGTGCTGTTGAACATCTCCTGCATCTGAAGAATACCTTGTATTTTTGATCATGTGCCATGCAAGATGAAGGAATTTGGAGGTATGAGGAAAAGCGTATTTTATGAAATGAAAGTTAAGAGTTTGTAATTGATTGAGGTGCAATGATAACTGTTAAAATAGAAATATTTGAAATTGGGCAATATTTGAGAAAAGCATGAAGGAGTAGAATTCAATTGAACTTTTGGGCTAAATGGTTTCCTCGATTTAATCTGGACTTTCAAGTCTCTCTCCATACCCTCTTGGTCCTCAGTCTTCAGTCTCTGCCTATGCTCAGGGAGTAGAGGTACAACTAGGTGAACAGACTTCCATAAGTGAGGGTGTGGAATAGCATGGTAAGCATTCTTGATGGTGGTGTAACAAGTTGTTTGCTCCGATATTGCAAGTGATCTGTTGCTGTTAGTTGCTTAGTGATTTTTTTTTCAGACTGGCCTGGTTAAAATCTTCCAAAACGATGGTGAAGGTGTTAGGGTGTGCTGTTTTGTGCACGTTGGTCTCATTGCTCAGATCTTCTGAAGCCTGCTTGACTTTGGCCTGAGGTGGAATGTAAGCTGCTACCAAAATGACTGCAGAGAACTCCCATGGTGGGTTAAAAGGATGGCACTTAACTGCTAGATATTCTAGGTCTGGTGTGCAGAATTGGGACAACATTGATATATTTGTGCACCAAGAAGAGTTGATCATGAGGCATACTCCTTCACCTCTGCTTTTTTTATATATAAAACTTAAAACCACCTTTATTTTTCCTGTTAGGTGTCAGTGTAGATTATCACCCATGACACCAGGAGCTGGTAAATGGGATATTTTAGAGGCTATTGTAGTGTGAATCCGGCCAGTGCGGTTCAATACCAATAGGGAGCGGATTTCAGAAAACATCTAAGGCAAAACCGCATTTGTCGGGAGAGTGAGTGTTTCCTGATCTCGTTCCTCCCAGGGGAGCTCTTTGTAAGAGCTCTACTCCCAGCACATTCCATGGGAAAGCAGGAATTACAAAGTTAGATAGCTCCAAAATTAAACACAAAACAAAAAGCTTGGGTCCATTCCTCCGTCAACGCAATCAGCGTGCGACCTAACAGTTCACTCCCAACACTGACCAGCACAGAGTCTACTTTTACCAGATACCAGAAATGGTTCACAATCGGGCTCTGCACCATTACTAAGCTGATAATGGGAAAGGAAACTTCAAAGCATAACACCATCACCCAGATCCCATGAGCCCAGGTTTGAAGTTCCATTGGAATGTCAGTTGTTAAAACAATGCACCGCTTGCAGTCAGGATCTGACCTCCAAACACTCAGAGCACACTCCGGCAGACTGGTCTCCACTGAAGGTTCTTGTCCTAGGCTCTCCTTAACTGCAGGCAGCAGCCCCAAAGGGCAAATCAGCCAGAAAGCCACGGTCCGCCGGCTTCTATCCTGGGGAGCATGAATCACCCGATGCAAGAACAGAAGTGCAGGGTTCACCCTCAAAGCTCGACACCTCCACAAGGCCATCTCCAGACTACTAATGATATTTAAATTATTAAAATACTCCAGTCAATGTTTGTACTGTAACACCGCATAGGCCAATGACAGGGGAACAGTGCTTGATTGCTAATTACAAGAACCAATTCCCAGGTAGATATGACCATTTCTGGCGCTATAGGTTATTATACGTTAGTTTCATCCCAAGAAAATTCATTCCTATTCTTTAGAACTTTTCTAATGAGCTTCTCCAGTTCCTTGCGGGCTCTCTGCTCCTCTTCCAAAGAACACCACATCTTCTTGCTTTCCTGTTTCAGTTCAAGCACCTCGTCCTTTAATGCATAAACTGTGTCCACAAGTGTCTTTTCTTTGATGATCGTTTGCCCGTTGCTGTTGGTTTCTTCCACAATCATCTTCTCCTCTTCCGGCAGCAAAACCTGAGGTGCAGATTCTTTACGACTCGTTGAGTTCAGAGTCTGACGGGTTTTGGCACTAGTGCAGTAAGCTTCAATAACTTTCAATCTTTGTGCATCTTCTTCAAGAGCTGCTGTGCTTTTCCTCAGTGCAAACTCCTCATCAGAGGGTTTTCTCTCTGGTTTCCATTTGGGAAGCAGCTTCTTCATGGTTTTAGGGCTCCTGCTGAGGTCCTCCTTGTAACAAAGAGCGGCAGAAGGTTTCAATGGGGCTGCTGGCCGGAGGCAGCTCAAAGTCCACGGCTTTGGCATCTTGGGGGGTTCCAGAGTTCCCCAGCTCAGTGTGCTGTGGGATGTCCCATGCAAGGATGGATGAGGAAGGGTATGGTAGGGTGGAGTCACGGAGATCTGATACCCATCAGAATGCTTGTTGAGTGGCGTCACAGGGTGCAATGGAAGTGTGTGACATGGCATAGACTGCTGTCTCACAACTCCCACACTTGGGACCTTTGTTTGCTTCTGCAGATGGTCTGCCCACTCCTGCATATTCTGGTGATTCGAGCACGACACCAAAATCCGTTCAATCATACTTCCAGTAATTTCAAAGCTGTTATTGTGCTCATCACCGTCCTCTAACTTTGTGACGGTTAATCCTGTTAATGGTAATTTCCCCTGATAGATGAAACCACTCATCCTGGGACTGGCAGAGAGCATGAGAAGGACATGTGGAAACAGGAGAAAATATCTCTCACATTTCTCCTCGTTGCCGCTCTGTACCATGACCTGAGGCATGTAAATGACGTTGCCCAGGGATTGGATATCCCAACCATGGACTGTTTCCGTCAGGATCTGTAGTTCCAATTCCTTTCTCTTCCGGACTTCTTGACACTGAGACGAAAGACTTTTGAATGCAGTCATAGCTGTCTGGATGTCAGACCAGTCAGGGTGGGATTCCTCCATGTGACGCTCCAGTTCCTTCAGCAGAGTCGGGTATTTGTCCAGTCTCATGAAAGGTTTGCTCAGGCTGGTGGTAAGCATGAGGATCCCAGGACTGGTTGCTCCTTTCATTTCCATAAACTCCCCCAGTTCCTCACTGTGCTTTGTGAGGACATTCACAGCCCAGGGATGGTTGGCACAATATGCAAGGTACAGACTTTTCATCTGAGACATCAAGTTTGCAAAGCAGCCACCAACTTTCTGCTGGGATTCAGGTAACTTGGTACAATCTTCTAAAGACTGAACAAGACTCTGCTGGAAGGAGCAGATGTCCTCCAGATTTCCCATCAAGGATGTAACTTCAGCAACACTTAGCTTGTCGCTGGCTTGTAAAGGTCGCAGGAAAGTTGACAGAAGCATCGTTAGTTCCTCTGCATAATCGCACTCTGTGTCAAGAATATTCTGCAGCACCACATTGTAGTAGCTTTTACTAACAGGAGGTGTTTCAAATCCTTTGGGTGAACTTTTCAAAGTTGCTGACTTTGGAGAGGCTGGTTTTTCATTCAATTTGATTTCTCTCACGTAGTTGCTAGGAAACCATCCATTTTTGCCATTGAGTGTTCCTTCCCACCAGCCCCCTTCCTCAATTCTGGTCACATGGATGATATCGCCCTTGTTAAAGCAGAGTTCATCCTCATTGGTCTGATAGAAATTGAATTTTGCTTTCACCACCATATGATGTTTGCTGTTATCTGTCATGTCTAAACTTCGATACTTTCCAGGAAAATTTTTGGAAGTTCTTCCAAGTGACAAGTGGGCTCCAGTGAAAGAATCAGCTGACTTTATTTGATGGGATTGGTGACGTGCACATACCGAGTCACTTCCAACACCAATATCTCCTGTTACTTTATTCAAGGTGACCAGGGAACTTAGAACCTTGTTGAAGTTCAGTCCTTGGTAAAGATCATTGGCATCAAAAGTCTCAACATGAAGTGCCCCGCACGCTTTCAGAAACTCTTTGATGTTATTCAGACATTCTGCCTCTGATTTGGGTTCCTGGTGCATCCGCTGCACTGAGCCCGGCACCAGCCTCTCCAGCAGCCGACACAAGGCTACACCGTCCCGGAGCGCAGCCCGCAAGAAGGCCTCGGGGTCCGACACACTTTTCTTGGGGGACTCGAGCACCCCGAGGCTGATGAGCCAGGTCACCGTCTGCTCGGCCGAGCTCATGGCGGCCGCAGCTCAGCACCGCCGCCAGGCCCTGGCTAACGGCTCGACGTCCGAGGCCGCGCTCACAGCGGCAAACCGTCCCCCACCTCCCCCGGAGAGCCCACCATGGCGAGACTGAGGCCGCTGTCCGTCACGGAGACTCGCGACTCGCGCGGCCCCACCTCTGCTTTTGAGATACTCTATAGATCTATCCTGATGGTGTATGGTAAATCGTCGATCTGAATCACTGCATCTGGTACAGAAGGGGTTAACCAGGATTCTGTGAAACAAAGGACACATTCAGTCCTAATGTCCCAAGGAATTGATTTGGGGAAGTTGGGAGAACATGCACCAGTCTTCATTGTGGGGTCAGCAGTGGAAAGGGCGTACAGCTTCAAGTTGTTGGGTGTCAACGTCAACATTTGTGAAGGTCTATCCAGGGTCCGACATGTTGATGCAATTACAAAGAAGGCACGTCTGTGGCTATATTTCATTAAGAAATTGGGTGTGTCACCAAAGACTTGCAAATTTCAGCAGATGTACTGTGGAGAGCATTCTGATTGGCTGTATCATTGTCTATTACGAACAATGCACATGATTGGAGAAAGCTTCAGAGGGCCGTAGGCTTGGCTAGCTCCACTCCATTATGAGCACTTGGTCGTCGTCCCCCCCCACTTACAAGGACATCTTCAAAACTTGATGCCTCAAGAAGGTGTAATCCATCATTAAGGACCTTTACCATCCAGAACATCCCTTCTTTTCTTTACTACCATCAGAGAGGAGGTACAGGAGCCTGAGTGTACACACTCAACATCAGATTTCTGAATGTTCTATGAACACTATTTCACTACTTTGCTCTTTGCACTACTTGTTTATATTTTAATATTTTAACATTTTTTAGTATATTGCACTGCTGCTGCTGCGAAACAACATATTTCACAACATATGTCAGTGACAATAAACTAGATCTTGTTTCTGAAATAGCAGGAGATGTTTTTGGAAGTTTCTTCTGTGTAATCAAGACACACTAAGTAATTCCAGGACAGCTTATGATTAAATTTGCTAAATTAGTCAATGCCTGAGTTGTAAGCTGCATTAGGATCTGTTCATCTGTTTAACTGAAGTTAAAGACTGCAGGAACCAAGCAAGGCATTACTTTATTGGCTTGCAATGCCTTTAATGTTTGAGTCAAATTTCTTGGCATCATTTTGGATCATTTCAGAGTTTCCTCATTGTTTCTTATCTTGTGCTTGTAAGTGTGATATACCTAGACCAAAGAGAACGTGGAAAATGCAGTTGGTGTGCTGAGAGTTAGAGGAGTGATGTGGGTGACCCCTTTATGGCTGAGGAGATGCCCAATGCCATCCTGTAGGACAATTAGCGCTCTATCACGATGACTATTTGTAGCAGCAACCTTAGGCACAAGTGCTGTCTCTTTACAAAAGGGTAAAACTTTTAAACCAGCAAGTCATTAAAAGCAAAATCAGTAAGCATGGATTCCTTAAATTTTATATTATCCTGTCTTTTTGTGTGATTTGTTCCATGTTTAACTGTGGGTGAACAATAAGGGAAGATTGAGACCACTCTCAGTTGGAAATGGGGAATCTCACTGATATTAGGGTGAACAGCACAAGATTTTGCAAAGTCAAATTTCTTAATATGCAAATAGAAAATCGGAATCAGGTTTAATATCTTCAGCAAATGACCTGAAATTTGTTGTTATGCAGCAACAGTACGTTGCAATGCATAATAAACACTGAATTACAAGAAGTATAAGTAGTTAAACAAGTCTTGCAAAAAAGAGTAGAGGTAGTGTTCATGGGTTCAATGTCCATTCAGCAGTCGAATGGCAGAGGGCAAGAAGCTCTCCCTGAACTGTTGAGGGGTGAGCCTTCAGGCTTCTGCATCACCTCCCTGATGGTGGAAATGAGAAGAGGGCATGTCCTTTTTGAAACATTGCTCCTTGAAGAAGTCCTGTGGAGGCTCGTGCCCACGGTGGAGCTCACTGACTCCACAACTTTTGCAGCTTCTTTTGATTCTGTGCAGTGTCTTCCCTGCTACCCATACCTCCGCCACCCCCCCCCCCAATACCTGGCGGTGATGCATCCAGATGCATCCAGTTTGAATGTTCTCCACGGGACATCTGTAGAAAATTGCAAGTTTATTTGGTGACGCATCAAATCTCCATATACTCCTAATGAAATTTAGCTGCTGTCGTGACTGCTTTGTAATAGAAGAGTAGTTCAAAATATGCATGTGATACTTGCATGGAATTTATCAATTGGGTTGGATAAAGCTGTTTCTTCTTCATTCACTTAAAAAGCTCCTGGCTTTAAATGTGCCAAGCAATTGTATTGAAAATCTGTAATAAGTGTTTTGGTTCCATGAATTAGAAGTTTATGCACGTGATCTCCATGTTACAGGAAGGTTGTGTTCCTGAAGGATGGTCCTTTTCATGATTTTTTGTGACCTGAAGCTGTGTCATCTAAGCATCCATCAAGAGAAATGTGTTGAAAACAAAAAAAAAGAGTTGTCTTTTACTTTTCTTCGTATAAATACAGGCACTAAGTTTTATTCTGTATCTCAATTTTTGGGAGTGATTTGTATATTCTTTAAGACTGAGTATCCTTTACTCAAATGGCCATAACACATGGGTCAGTCCAATTAGGTAAATGTAAATACAGTCTGCTCTCCTTATCCGAGAGGGATTGGTTCTGGGACCCCCCACGGATACCAAAAAACGCGGATGCTCAAGTCCCTTATATAAAATAGTATAGTGTTTGCATATAACCTACGCACATCTCTAGATTACTTATGATACCTAATACAATGTAAATGCTATGTAAGTAGTTATACTGTACTGTTTAGAAAATAATGACAAGAAAAAAAAGTCTGTACATGTTCGGTACAGACGCAACTCTCGTAGCTCTTCTGGGAACGCTGATGCTGCCTCGGCATCAGCCGATCCCGATTCTCGGGTGATTTTTAAGTTCTTGAGGCTGTAGCGCTTTACATAGCTAGCCAGCCATCCCTTACTAGCCTTAAACTCCTTCCTCTCACTCACAACACAAATAGTGACGGAACGAGATGTGAGGTGAACAATGCTCAACTTCCGGGTTTTCCCAACCCGTGGTTGGTTAAATCCGTGCATGCAGAACCTGCGGATAAGGAGGGTTGACTGTAGTTCATCATCATCATAATCATTCTTTTCTGTCTTTTACCAATTGGTTACAAGAGTTGCTCCAGAATTATAATCAGGTTTAATCTCACTGGCATACATTGTGAAATGTTCTTTTGCACCTGCAGAACATTGCAATACATAATAAAAAATATATTACAAGAAGTAAAAAGGGAAAAAATGAGGTAATGTACATGGGCTGACTGTTCAGAAATCTGATGGTAGTGGGGAAGAAGCTGTTCCTAAAATATTAAGTTCATGTCTTTAGGCTCCTGTAAGTCCTCCTTGATGGTAGCGATGCGAAGAGGGCAGGTCCTGGGTGATGAGAGTCTGGAATGACAGATGCCGCTGTTTTGAAGCATTGCCTTTTGTTTTGTCCTTGATGCTGGGGAAGCTGTTGCCCACGATGGGCTGGCTGAGTTTGTGACGTTCTGCAGCTTTTTCCAGTCCTGTGCGTGGCTCCTCCATATCAAATGGTGATACAGCCAGTTCGAATGCTCTCCATGGTTCATCTGTAGAAAATTGCAAGTAACATACCAAATCTTTTCAGACTCCTAATGAAATATAGCTGCTGTCATATCTTCTTTGTAATTGCAACAGTGTGTTGGGCCCATAAAAAATATTCAGAAATGTTGACATCCAGGAACTTGGAACTGCTCACCCTATTCACTGCTAATCCCTCAGTGACGACTGATTTGTGTTCCCTTGACTTCCCTTTCCTGAAATCCACAATCAGTTCCTTGGTCTTATTGATTTTGAGTGGAAGGTTGCTGTTATTTTGACACCACTCAACCACACGATCTATCTCAGTCCATTATGCCTCCTTGTCACCATTTGAAGTTCTGCCAACAAGTAAGTTTATAGATGGCATTGGAGCTGTGTCTATCCACACAGTCATTGGTGTGGAGAGCAGAGCAGTGGGTGATGTATTTCAATTTCTGTGCTTTACTATTTTAACTGGCAACTGAAAGTCGATCTTGGGAAACAATTAAAATTCCTTGACTTCATCGCTTCATCATCCCTGAGGTCTGGCCTGTCAGAAACCTCAAAGCAGGTGGTCATGATAGAACTGACAATGGCTTGGGAAGACGTGATCGAGGAGGCATTTGAACATAAGAAAGCAGGATACCGAGAGCTGTTAGAGCAGTGCCAGAGACGGGTGGAGGATACAATACCAGCTTATAGAGGTGGGTTGTAGAGGTTTTGCTGGCTGCTCGCTGTGCAGAGCCTATTCTCTCCTTGGCGTTACTGGGACTGCAAAGAAAAGAACCATCTGGGCCATCACAGAGGCTGCTGGGACATAGGCCAGGGCCTGATCAACCCTGGCTGGGTCGCCTGGGCGTAAGTGATGTTGAAAGACCCAAAACACCAGACGATCTGGGGTTAACTCACTGATAATGTGTCCCAGCGCATCCTAGGATGTATCTTGGCATCATTCTCCTCCCATGTTACCAACTCTTTCAGTAAACCATCATGGTTTTCAAATCAGTTAATTTCTGTACTGTACTTCTGAAATATAAGCTTGTTTAAAATAACTCAGTGCTTGCATACTTGTGAGAAGGAAGGCTTTCTAGCTGTAGTTAAGAAATATTTTACTTTAATAAGGCATTGGTTTTATGATGTTTATCAAGATAACCATGAGCCACTTCTATATCTTTAATGTAGATTCTTGACAAAAATGACAATAAAGAAGTCCCTTCCAAAGTGGTTTCAACGGAGTCCTGTCTGGTATTGTCTTCTAAAGGCAAAATGTATTTGAAACATATCATGCCATTCATATCTACTAATAGGAATGTGACAGCCTTTCTTTAAAAAGAGCTTCCAAGAATAAGTCGTTCACCGCTTTAGGGCTTCACTAATGCTTATTCTCTGCAGCCATGGTAATTCAGCTAACTGCAAATAATTTGACTTTCTTTGGCATCTGCAGCAGGTTATTTATAATCCAGTTAATTGCTGTACTATGTTTCTGAAATTGCAGGTTTGTTATGAAGAACACATTGCTGATACAGCTTGGAGACAGAAGGTTCCAAAAATTGTTGAAAAATCAAATTTTCAAAGTTAAAAGTTTTTCTTTTTCAATAATTAATTTGCTAATTAACTGTTTTATTAAAACAACTTCAATGGCTGTATATTATCTATAACGTATTATATTTAATCTTCAAATTGAACTGATCCACTTATGCAATAGCACTTTGTGTATTGACAATTAATCTTGGGCTGTGTGACCCAAATAGGGGAACAGTGTCCACTTTTCTGTTTCTTATGGTTTTTCAGCAACCATGTGTAAATGGCTCACACCGTCAAGTCAAGTCAAGTCAAGTTGCTTTTATTGTCATTTCAACCATAACTGCTGGTACAGTACACAGTAAAAATGAAACAACGTTCCTCCAGGACCATGGTGCCACATGAGACAACACAAAACTACATTAAACTTCAGACCTACATTTGACTACATAAAGTGCACAAAACAGTGCAAGACAGTACAATAATTAATAAACAAGACAATAGGCACAGTAAAGGGCAAATTACAATACAATAATATATGATGTAAATGTAAACAATGTTTTAGCAGGAATTGAGAAAGAAATGAGCAAAAATTGCAAAGGGAGTGGAGTAATGTGTGTGTGTGTGTCTGTCTGTCTGTCTCAGACTACACTCTGGAAGTTGAGGAGTCTAATGGATTGGGGTAAGAAACTGTTGCACAGTCTGGTTGTGAGAGCCCGAATGCTTTGGTACTTTTTGCCAGATGGCAGGAGGGAGAATGTTGGTAGTATAGAAGTTTTATTTCCAATTGACGTCTTATTAAGGGCTCACTGACCTTCCTTTGACTGGAGTAATGGTCTGTTTGGGGAGACCTATCCATCAGAGTTGGTGTTGTTTTATCATGGGGAGGTTGCTGTTCGTGTTGGCCTCCTCCAGTACACTGGTGTTATTAATGTCTGTCTTTGCAGCCAATCCTAAACAATCTTTGGTAAGGATCTTTGATAAAGTAGTTCCAGGACTTTCAGGATCTTACTGTAGATGTTCCATGATTCAGCATCATTCAGTATAATGTAGGAAGGACAACTGCTCGATAAACCAAAAATCTTGATTGGACTTGAGGTCACAGATTTCAAAGACTCTTTTTCTTAATCTTGCAAAGGCTCCACCAGTAAGTGGTTGATCTCTGAGCCAATGTCTGAATTGATTGGCTACTGTTGTGGGTGGCAGTGTATAACTGGATTGGGGGAGGGGGGTGTTTGGCAGAATGGAGTTGATGAGAATATGAGTGAAAATAGTTTGCCAGGATATAATTGCATATAAATTGGATTGGTTGGATTGCTCCTGAGAACCAGGATTAATTTGAAATCAATACTGTTTTTCTGTGTAATGAGAAATATGAAGGTGAGTATCTGGCGGGAACAATATCAAATTGAAGTACAATAGTGTCACTTCCTTTCTGCCTTCATTTTGAAATATATGCAAGGGATGATATAATTGATTGTACATTGGTGTTGAATTAGGTTTGTTGTTGACCTCGAGCTGGAGTCTAGTCTAACTTGTTGGAATTATCTTGGTATTTGCTACCACTTGTAAAACCACTGGTCACGTTATTTTCCTCCAGTATCTTGCCTATCTCAGTTGGACTGCTTTTGGTTGGTATCAGTTCTATCCGATCATAACAAGAATGTTGGTAGTATAGAAGTTTTATTTCCAATTGACATCTTATTAATGATCTCTATCTAATCCCATGCGAATCTAGTTTTGTTGCCCCTTCCTATCCTCCCCACCAAGCTTTCACAACTTTTATCCTTTGCTAACAGTATTGTAAGACACGAGGGATGGCTGCTGATGACATAAGCTTTTCCTTTGTACCTTACTTTGCCCTTTCACTGACTCTTGTAATTTGCTTCTGTTTCCATTCTTTCTGACACGCTTTTTTCCCCTCCTGTAAGTCCTTGATAAGTCGCACATTCTTTTAACTAAATGTTGATAATTCCAGATTCCAGTGTAGCTTGTGTAAATTTACTAACTTGGCATTTCATTCAAACTTCTATCTTCTTTATCGCAAACATAAACAAATTCAAGAAAAGCTCGAGAGACCCCAGTTGCTTGAATCTGTAACAAAACTCAACCTGCTGGATGAACTCATTGGGCAGAGCAGCATCTGTCGAGAGTGCAGGGCCTTGACCCTCTTCCCTCCACAGCTGCTGCTGAACCCAGTGTCCATCCAGTGGCTTGATTCTGGCCCAAACTAATTCACCCTCTTTAGCAATGTATGCTTCTGTCAAGAGCTCAGCCCATCTGCTGCTGAAACCTTCATCCATGCCTGTGTCCCTCCCAGACTGTTCTAATGCCCATATTCTGCCCATTATAAGTTTCATCTTGTTCCACTAAAGCCATCCTCTTTCTGCCAGGAAAATTGTTCACTGTTGCCAATTTCCGTGCCAAGCAGCACTGATTCCCAGTATCCTTCTTTCCAATGAAATTTTCATTCTGCTATTTAAATTGGATCCTACTCTCCCCCTTTCCTATCTTTTGTCATCTTCAACCCAGAATTCTTATGATTACTTTCTTATCATCTCACCTCCCACCCCCTTGCGCACCATCGCTTCTGTGTCGTCAAAGGCCATAATTCTGGTCAGCTTTCTCCATATTTCTTATCCGCTGTTATTCTTTATGCTTAGTGCCTTGGTGGTTTTTGTATTATAACATTTTGTTTTCATTCACATCTACGATCCAAGTTTCATTCATTTCTTTTAATGCTGCTTCATTAAATTTATAATATTTTTATGTTACCGACTGGTTGAGTTGCATCAATCAGGGCTGTTTACCCTTATAAGCCTGTAAGTTGCTGGTTTTCACTCGGTGAAGAATTCCAGCTACCTGTAATTAGCTCCAATCTGCTTGGTAGCCTTTCCAAGTATTTGTAAGTGGGGAGGGAATGCTGGTCACATCCACTCATTGTTCGGCTTTTTAATTGCTTCAAGTAACTCGTCAGTGCATTGCATAAACTTCAGGTAACACACTCATTGAATGCAGTATTTCAACTGGCTGCACCAAAGATGCAGTAGGCTCTGGTTAATTGGGGAAGCCACTTATTTGGGACAACTCTCAAAGAACAAAAACTAATTGAGAAAACAGCTGGGATTCTTTTTGTTTATTTGGAACACTGTGCCGCCTAATTGGGGCAGGAGGCATGCCAGACAGTTTCTAATTAGTTTTAGTCGCGTTCAGACGCAAAGCACAGCAGGGTGCTTCGAGGAAAGTTTTTCAGTAGCGTCAGTCCCATGTGTTTGTGTTCAAAAAGCAGCGAGTTTTGTCTCTGATAGTTGGTGAGAAATGATCAGTATGGCGATTTAAAACTTTTGCTCATTGCGGTTTCAGTCATTCAGGTTTGGAGATGCCAGAAACAGTGAAAACGAAGCAATTTCACTGGTTTAGCAAATTGGAAACTACGAAGTATTTGAAGGTATTGGCAATCATCTGAAATATTACAATGAAAATTAAAATTTGGAGGATGGAATCATCGTGTGAAGACAGTCCATTATCTGCACTAGGTGTCCGCGCTGATTTGGTTAATTTATTGAATTGACTTTATGACTTGTATCCTTCATATATGAGGTGTAAAAATCTAAATGTGCACGGTGCAATTTATAATCAATAGTATGTACAACAGGGCAGTCAATATAACACAGAAATACAATTGTATCAGCATGAATTAATTAGTATGATGACCTGGTGGGAAGAAGCTGTCCTGAAGCCTTTTTTTAAAAAGTTGAATCATATAGAACTTCAGCTATTGCTACAGCAGATCATCTGCAATGAATGTAGAATCAGAATCAGGTTTAATATCACTGACATATGTCGTGAAATTTGTTAACTTTGCAGCAGTAGTACAGTGCAATACATGATAAATATAGGAAAAAAACTGAAGTGTGTGTGTGTGTGGATATAGATATATATATATATATATATATATATATATATATATATATATATATACTAACGTTTGTACACACACACACACACACACACACACACATTTTATACACAATTTAAAAATAGTGAGTTAGTATTCATGGATTCAAAGTCCATTTAGAAATCAAATGGCAGAAGAGAAGAAGCTGTTCCTGAATTGCTTCGTGTGTGTGCCTTCAGGCTTCTGACTGTAATAATGCCCTGGGGGATGGGTGTCCTTAATGATTGGCACCACCTTTCTGAGGCACTGCTCTTTGAAGATGTCTTGGATACTGCAGAGGCTGGTACCCGAGATGGCGCTGGCTAATGTTACAACTTTCTGCAGCTTACTTTAATCCTGTGCAGTAGCCCCCATTTCCCTCCTCCCCCACCCCCCACCAATACCGGACGGTGATGCAGCCAGTCAGAATGCTCTCCACGATATGTCGATAGAAGTGTTTGAGTCTTCTCCAATCCCTAACGAAATACAGCTGCAGATTGGCTGCCTTTTCAGTTGCATCAGTATGTTGCGGCCAGGTTAGGTTCTGAGCAATTTGAAATTGAAGTGTGGATAAACCCTTGAGGTGATTCTGCTGCTGTTATTTCTTCCTGCTGTTAGTGTGTGTGACAGAAAGTTCTAGACTTGTGTGCACAGAAACATGCCTTTCAGCCCAACACATAGACGCTGATTGTTTGCATTAGATGTGTATTCTTCTGTGTCTTGCTTGATTAAATGCATGTGTAAATGTCTCTTGAACATATTGTTTGCCTCTGGACTTTAGATATCAAATTCTCCCCATGTTTAAAACAAAACTTTCCTCAAATCTCCTTTAAAATTCCTTCCTCTCACCTTAAACCTGCATTCTTTTACTTCTGATGTATTTTCTGTAAATACAAGTCCCGATGTAGTTGAAACCAGTGTTATGTAAAGTTGTAACGTACGTCACAAATTTTTTATTCTATACTCCATCTTTATCATCTTATCGACCAGGGAATTAAGAATTTAAACCCTATCATCTGCCTTTTGATCAGCATTCCTTCATGCCCTATCATTTACCATGTATATTCCTATTTGATCACCATGTGCCTTCATCTTCTGGTATAGACTTGCATGTGGGACTTTGTCAACCGCCTTATTGAAGTCCATATATGCAATATCTACTGTCCTATTTTCATTAACCTTCTCAGTCATACGTCAAAAAAGAATTTTGGTCAAATTATTCCCCCACCCCTCCAAAAAAAAGAAAGCTATGCTGACTATCCCTGATCACCCCTTTCTCTTTCAATTGTACTGCAATTCTCCAATAGTCTTGTTATCACAGACATGGGGCTCACCAGACTGTGGTTAATGAGCTTATCCCTGCCCTGCTGCTTAAACGAAGGAAAAAATATTAACTATTTTCTAGACTTGTACCTCACTTATATCTAACAAAGAAGCAAAAGTCTCCCCCAGAACCCCAGCTGTCTTCTTCCTTGCTTCTTATAGCAACCTGGGATAGATCACATCTGGCTCTGGGCATTTATCAATCCTATATACATCTCATTACATCCAGCACTTCCTCTTTCCTTAATACTGATCAGTTCCAGATTACCCAGGTACCCTCCCTGAACTTACTGTCTTCTATGTCTTTCTTCTTGTTTTGAGTACAATGAGAAATATAGTCCCACATCAGCTGGATGAACATATAGAATACCCCTTTGGGCTAACTATTGATTTTCCTTGGCTACTCTTTTATATACTCCCTTTATACTTATAAGAAAGTTTATTGCAGGATTCTGAAATCAGAGTTATTCATATTTGCGTCCTGACATAGCTGGTTTGGTATCCTTGGCAACAAGTTGGTGTATCTGATCCAGTTATTATTTCTGGTTTTTAGCTGTTTTTAAGTGTGTCTGGTAACTGCCAGTATATTCATGTTTACACAGCATAATAATTTTTGTATTATCTAAGCTTTTTCTGAAATTGAACTCAATTTCTATCTTGAACCTTGTGCTGATTGCAACTTGGACCTATTTTCTGAGAACACTTTTTCACTAAAGTTGAACTTATTTTTTACTTCTACCTGGTTAAAATAGCAGGTTAGCTAAATAGCAGTTCAGTTTGGTAGAATTATTGAAAACATTTATGAAGTATTAACATTATACAGATGGACATTTTTGATTTGCAAAGTTCAATGCAAACATTTTTTCATATCTTGCTGAGTTTTATTTCCTATTGACCAGTATTTTTCAAATCTCACCTGTTTCCCTGTGTGCATTAAAATAAGTAAATGGAAATTCAGTTGCTTTGCATTTCCTTTTTTTTTTAGTATTTGCAATTTGATTTTTTTTTGCTTTCCATGAATGATAAATGACAATTACTTTGAAAACATTTTCTGTCGCTCAGAAACTCTGGGAACATCCAATTGGGAGTCTTTGGCAACCTTGTTACAATTTTAGAACATAGAACATTCCAGCACAGTACAGGCCCTTCAGCACACGATGTTGCGCCAACCTTCTAACCTACTCCAGAGTCGATCTAACCCTTCCGTCCTATGTAGCCCTCCATTTTCTATCATTCATGAACCTAAGAATTTTGTAAGCGTCCCTAATGTTTCTGCCTCTACCACCACTCTGTTAAAGAAACATATCTGTGACATCGTCCGATCTCCAATCACCTTAAAACTATGCTCCCTTGAATTAGCAATTTCCATCCTGGAAAAAATCTCTGGCTTTTCACTCAATCTATGCCTCTTATCATTGAGTGCATTCCCCGTCAAGTCACCTCTCACTCCAAAGAGGAAAACTCTATAGCTTTCTAATCCAGATGGCATCTAGTAAATCTCTTCTGCACCGACTATAAAGCTTCCACATCCTTCCTGTAATGACCAGAAATTAACACAATATTGTGTGATCTAACCAGATTTTTATAGAGCTGTAACATCACCTCTCTGTTATGGTTTGTATCTTCAAAGCAGCATAATAATTAAAAGGAAAACCAGAGAGCTGAGAGATGTGTCTTAGTTCGTGTTTACTTTAGTGTGGTATCACGTGGTAGTGTCATGATGTATGGAATTCATTTCTTTTTACATATAACCCCTCATGAATTATTTATGTGAGTGCTTAATCAACAACATTTAAAGTAATACTCAAATTCTACTTAAATATTAAATACACCACACTTGGCTCTTGAACTCAATCCAATGACTAATGAAGGCCAACACACCTTATGATTTCTTAATAACCCTGGCAACTTGTGTGACAACTATGAAGGATCTGTGGACATGGATCCCTCTGGTCCACATAGCTAAGAACACTGCCATTAATCCCATGTTCTGCCTTTAAATTTTCATCTGAGGGAAAGGGGATTGATGGCATTTCCTTGCAATGCCCTCAGTCCATGAAGATAAATTAGGATTCACGATGGGAGTAGTGTGAGAAGGACGCATCAGGAAGATCGTATGGCTCTGAAGGTGCTGCGGGGTGAGTTAGAGAAGAATGTTGGTTGTAAGAAGGTAGAGCCCAAGTTACATGTATAATCTTCATCGTGTCTTTCCCTCGAGGTCGAGGATGATGGTCTTCATTCCGTTGATCTATCACAGAGCGAAGACGCCTGTGTGTGTATTTGTTTAACGTGTACTTGATGTTGCACTCCAAGAAGCACACGATACTTCACAAATCAACCAACTGATTCCAATGGCACGGAAACGATTGGAACTGATGGATTTGTTGCAGCCTTCATCTGCCTTCACAGCCTGTTCTACCGTTGAGGTCACAGTTGGATTGTTCTTTGTCAGGGACCTCACCCTCGACCTTACCGCCATGGGTGACCCCCACCAGGAGCAGAGCTCCAGACGGCATCGCTCTCGGCATCTCAGGACCACACAAGCTCCTCCACCACAGCGAGGTGACAATCCATGGAGGAGATATCTTTAAGTAGTACCATGGTAAACCTGTGATTATGATCTGCATTATTGTTAAAAACCAGTCCATTCCTCATCTCTTGTGTGTAAGTGGAACTGTTGCTTAGTGACCTGGCTGCAATTGCGTCATGCACACAAAATGCCAGCAACAATTTCAACCCATGTCTTTCAGTGTTAATGCACAAATAGTCCTCCAACCTCAAAGGCTTGAAACTATTTGAATAGATATTAATCATGTTTCCAAAATATTCATTATTCTGCTTTTGTATTAAAGCTTTTCCTCTGACAGGAGAGTGAATCTTCTGCATTCTCTACCCAAGAGGGCCACTGAGGCTCAGTTTATTCAAGCCAAAGATCAACGGTTTGAATACCTTTGTGCAAAGTCTGCCATTACCTTATTGGATATCAGAACAGGCAGGAGTGGCCAAATGGCCTAATTCTGTTTTAGTTTCCCATATTGTTCCAACATCATTTTTTTTCCCATTCAGTTTAACTTGTTGCATTGATTTTCATTTGAGATTGCAGTTCATTGGATGAGAGGAATAAGTTCCAACCAAAGAATCTCAAAGTCACTGGAGCCTTCGGGACTAACTTTTAGAATTGAATTGCTCGTGATGCTGGCTCCACTTAGATGTAGTAGAAGTGGTTTCCAGTAGAAGTGGTAGGGGAAGGTTCGGTATTGACACTTAAAGTAAAATTGGATAGGTATACGCACAGGAAAGGAATGGACGGTTATGGGCTGAGTGCAGGTCGGTGGGACTAGATGAGAGTAAGCGTTCGGCACGGACTAGAAGGGCCGAGATGGCCTGTTTCCATGCTGTAATTGTTATATGGTTATATATCCCTGTGCGGCTCTTAAAGTGAGGGAAATTCTACTGGTGTACAGGCCTATTTGATCAAGCATAATAAACTTTTTTTTAACCAAATAAAAACAATCTGGTTGTTTATTTCTGCTAAGCATGGGACCTTTCTGTGTGCAATTGCCAGTTATGGCCCTGCAGTTGAACAGGGATTGGAGCTTTGAAAGTACTTCATTGACTCTTTGGAATTAATTGTTGAACAAATTAAATTCTGTCAGTTAACTCTGAACTCCAAGCAGAAACTGTTTGATTTATGTAACAGAATGGTCTTTTAGTACACCCTTGCTTTCTGAACCATCTTTTCATTCCATTCGGGTTATAAATTCACTCTGGGGCGTTATTTAACTTTGAAATTTGTTCTTTTTTCCCCAATGTATGTAGTTTTACTTTTGATTGTTTTAAACCTGTGAGGTTGGGAAGAGGTTTTAAGGTGAACCTAAGAATCATTTTGCCATGTCAGTGCCATGTCATGTCATTTTGCCATTTCATTGCAAAAATGGTATTTGGCTGTTTAGAAAAAAAAGATTTACAGAGTACAACACATAGATACATCTCAACATAACTTGTGTACATTCATATATTGTGATAAAATTGATCAAAATGTTATAGCATAACACATAAAGGTATACCACTCTGTAATCAAAAATTTTAAGATAGGTCATACATCATAAAAGAAATTTTTTATATTAAAAAAGTCAACCCCCTACCAACTACCAAAGAAGAAAGCTGATGGATGATAATAGATAAATTAGAAAAGAAAATATATTCACTTAAGAAGAGAAGATAAAAATATACATAAAAGTCTGTGCACTGTTAAACTTTATAAATTGGAAAAGTAATTTAGGAAACGTCCCCAGATATAAAAAGATTGTTTTGAATTTAAGACTGAGCAGCGGATCTTTTCTAAATTTAAATAAGACATAATATCACGTAGCCATTGAAGATGTGTAGGAGAGGTAGACTCCTTCCATTTAAGCAAGATTGCTCTCCTTGCTAAAAGAGAGGTAAAAACTAAAACCTGCAGGTTAGAAGTATTTAAAGTTATATCTTCATCTGCAATAATACCAAACAAGGCAGTAAGGGGATTTAGGTCAAATTGGACCCTAAAAAGTTGTGAAAAGTATGGAATACTTCCCGCCAAAAATGTTCAATTTTAGGGCAAAACCAAAACATATGAATTAAAGAGGCATCAGCAGCCTTTATAGGGCTCCTGCCCCCTCCCTCTTCAGTCCTGACGAAGGGTCTCGGCCCGAAACGTTGACTGCTCGTTTCCGCGGATGCTGACCGATCTGCTGAGTTCCTCCAGCGTGTTGTAATGATAGATTGGGATTGAAGGAACCAAAATATAGAAGAATAAAGAAAGCATGGTTGAACAATGTTAAGAGAGAAAAGACAGAGTCCCAGAAAGGAAGAGGAGTAAACCTGAAGGAAGTGGTAAGACATGTAAAGTTATGGTAAAATATGTATTAATGTGGAATTTGAGTTAAAAAGCTGACATTGCTGTGGATATAACCAGATGGCAATCTGAATTCTTTTAAAGCAGAAGGTCTCTAATGTTTCACTGTATAGAGATTATATTGGGATGGTTTGCAGCATTGTTTTCATTATAAAACATTTTTTCAGTTTATAGTTACAAGATGTGATAAAAATATTTAGCAGAGTTGGGAAGAATATTGGCAGGCGTACACGACTGTAAAATCTGGGATGGGTCGGTGTTTTCTGTTTGACCTTTTAAGTCTCTTTGTACTTTCTAAATGTTAAGTAGTTAAATATAAATAGGCTTGATCACATTAATAGCCATTCAGAGGTTTGCTACAGAAACGCTGGCTAGCTGCCATTTGTGTCCACGTAATCTGGCCTCCCATCATTTGTGTGGTTGCTGACTGTCATTAAAAAGATAAATGGATGTGTTTTTTGTTTTAATTGTATATGGCTGTATTAATTTTAAAATGTTATTTTAACTATTTCTGAGTATCTCTGATCAGAGAGTCACAGAGTTAGTAGAAAACACTTTTTGACAACACATGTTATCAGAATATCTGGCCAGTGTTGGTTGGGGTGGGGAAGTAGCTTCTGAAACTTGCAGTCTGCTCTCGCTTAGGAAGGGCTGCAGCATGCAGCTGGCTTAATGGGCATCCCATGAAATATGTATTCCATGGGAGCATACATGCAAAGCAAGGGCTGGGTTGAGCAGGATCAGTTAAATACAAACAAGAGCTACAAGGACTTAACTGGTCAGTTAGCAGATGAAGTTTCTATCTGGTTCATGGAATACGCAAGGGCCAAGCAGCATGTGGAAGTAACATATGGCTTGCATGCAAATTAGTCTGAATATGAAGTAAATTTCTAGATTATAAACTATTAATCTCAAAATCTTGTATTTTCCACTCGGTTGTGTTTTGCATTTTTAGTGATCTATAAATGCAAAGGTACACAGCTTGGACGTGCATGAGCATGTTGAATTTTCCACTGTTTTTGCGTAATGTGTTGGGCAGTGTGTGTGTTACATCTGAAGAGATGCTTGATGTGTTTGAACGTGTGGTTAAAGATGGCAAAATAGATCTGAAAGAAGACAAACCTCTTGTCCTGTCTATTCCATATTATGTGACTAATCTTAGCAACACTATTCTTGAAACAAGTTTCCAACAACATACTGCATCCTCTGAGGAATTCTCTGTTGCCTGGGAAGCTGAAATATTGAATCATCTTGGAGAGCATCCTGCCCTTCTACAGTTCAGTCTTTTGCTGGTTTCTTTGATTATTTGAAGTCCAGTGTTCAGATATATTCTTCTATTACAACTTTTGGGTAAAGAACTGCAACTTAATTGTCTCACATTTGAATCTGTGTCCATTTTTCTACTGTCCAGTCATATGAAAAGTTTACTTGAACTCCTGAGCCTTTTTTTTATATAAGATCTCACAGAAATGATATACTTTTCTACATTTGTTTTTCATGACTGATCTCTTAAAACAATAAATACAGTCAAAGTCCAAGTACATTTATTAAGGATGTATACCTTGGCTCATTCCCCGCTCTCTGGCCTGGGCCCTGTCACCTCGATTCAGCTTGTATATGCAACACCATGCCACAACCTTCAAAACTCCAGTTCACACTGCAGAAAAGCCATGGTTGTACAGGTGTTCAAAACTCAACTCTGAAAGGGAAGTTACAAGCTATTGATTGCAGTGATTGTTTACCAGAGAGTAGTTTTCTTTGTTTTGTTAGCTACAAGCAAGAAATTGCCATGCTTCACCCAGCGCCATCTTAAACCAGAAGCCATATTATCATCTTAGCAATGCTGACATGTCTTTCATGATTCATTTGCACAACATTTATTAGAAATGTTTTTTGCTTGATGGCTGAGTTGGAGAGTTTCCGCACACACAGTAGTATAGTTTGGGGAATTGGACAGTTTTGTTTTCAGTCAGAGTGTTGTTTACTGGCAGAACATTTCAATACACCTTCCCATTCCCACACTGACCTGTCTTTCTCAGTATCATCTAATAGTAGGATTCAAAGTGGAGGAACAACATCTTGTATTCCACCTGGGCAGTTGACAGCCCATTGGCATTAATATCAAGTAATCCACACAAAATTCTGGAGGAATTTTAACATGGAGGTTATGAATATTGAACTTTCCAATTTTAGTTAATGTTTCATCCAGACAACCCCCCCCCCCCCCCGCACCCCAACCTCCAAATCCTCTGGCCCTATTTTGTTCCAATTCCCACTGATGTCCACCTGCTCTTCACACACCTTAATTCCCTTCCTTCTCCTGGTTCCATCCACCCATTTCACATGTAGATTCCCCTCGCTGTCACCTCCCCTCCCCAATTTGATTTCAGTGGCTGTTTATCTCTCCCCTAATGGTTCCTTATCAATCAGAATCTAGCACTGGTCGCACCTTGTGTTCCTGATCATCTCCATCCAGCAGCTGTGACACACCCCCACCATCAGTTTCCCCCTTTTCCCTCTGTCTGCCTCCATCTGTCATTTACCTCCCACCATCTTCAATCTTCATTCCTGCTTTTCTCCCCTACCTCTCCTCAGTCCACCATTCACCTCAGAATTCTTCCTCGCCCATTCCCCTTCTGCTCCTTATTACCGGCCATCTCGCCCCTCTACCCTGTTTTGATGCAAGGTTTCAGCCTGTAACAGTGACAGTTCCTTTCCTTACACAGATGCTTCTTGACCCACTGTGTTTATTGAGCAGTTTGTTGCTCCAGATTCCAGCATCTGCAGGGTTTTATTCCACCATTCAGGATATATTCATTGTGCTGGTTCATTCTGGACATGATGAGTGATAGCAGAACAGTGTTTACACCTTTGTTCTTTGTGAAGTTTATTTTATTGCTCGATGCATGTTGTTTTTCTTGCTTCATATGGAATGAACTAGATTTGCCACTGATCAGCCAAAATGCATGCCATAGTGAACTGCTTGTTAGATTTTGGCTGGATTTCCCTGTTTGCATTGAGACTTGCTGTCATTTTGACAGATTTGAATTTGATTACCATGCATTGAGACGGTTCTAAAATATACACTTGTGGGCTATTACTTCCCTCACGACCTTTTATGTTATCTCTGCTCTTTTGTGTCATTTTCTAAATCGTACTCTTATTTTGCCCTCTTGCTTTGAATGGGGTTTTCTTTCAAAATTACTTTTGAAAGTCTGGGTTCATTACATCTCATTATTACATGTATCTACAATGTACAATAGAGACTGAATGTTTTAGATATATATATTATATAATTTCAAGTTTTTTCTTCCCATTGTTATATTGAAAATTGCTGCAATTTTAAGATTTTACTTCCTCATAATTGTAAGACTGTTTATTTTTTGAGACTTATTAAAGCCAAATGCACTGAAATTCTTCTACTTTGCTACCTTATCCATGTTTCAAAGTACAGTGTAGGGGTAATTGAAGTCCTTTAGTTTGGTTTGCTTAGCTGCGGGCCCTCTGAAACTTGCACCTTACTGGCTCAGTGCTCCTTTTATAGGGCAAGCTGGACCAGTCCCAAGACAAGGCAACTGCACAACGCAGTCCTGAAATGAAGCCTCATATTTTTGGCCCCTTATCGTGCTACGTTGACGGTGAATAAAACTGAGACCGGGAAAGCTCAGTAAGTTGAGTCGCGACTGTGTAGAGAGAAACAGAGCGTGCATTTTAAGTTAATGATCTAAGGCACCACAATAAGGGGTCAAATTATGAGACCCCATTTTCTTTTTGAAGTGTAGAAACCTTGAGTGGACCCTATTGGATAGGTCCACTTCCACTTCTTCTATAACACATTGATCTTAAAGCTTTGTTTCTCCGTTCAGCTTGTATCAGACTCTTGAATTTTAACCAGCCGCCTGTCA
Organism: Hypanus sabinus; assembly: GCF_030144855.1. NCBI lineage: Eukaryota > Metazoa > Chordata > Chondrichthyes > Myliobatiformes > Dasyatidae > Hypanus > Hypanus sabinus. The sequence goes on from NC_082714.1 coordinate 37,128,973, forward strand.
CACCTCTTTGAATGCCTCCTGAAAACCCAAGTACATCACATCAATGTGTAGCCATTTATCTGTCACGTTATCTTTTTAATCGTTTGTTTTCTTTGGTCCTTTAATGAACTAATTACATAGAACCACTTTGGCACCATTTCCAAAATAATCCTGACTGCACCTATTAAGACCCCTATAAGTAATTGCACATAATTCACTGTTCTTGAAAGTGCATTTGCAATGTTTAATTTAAGTAATGGCAAAGTCTCAGAAGTGTGTGCTATTATGGAATAATTACAATGAAAACAGTGATTATTGAGGATTGGGAATGCAGTGTCAGCTCTGAGGCTGAAAGAATGGAAAGTATCTGACACTCAAGTTAAGTCTGCTAGTGAAGAATGTGTAAGGATTTCTATTAATACAGTTTAGATACTTTTAAATGGTAAGCTTATTTACATAAAAGTTTAAGGAGTGCATCTTGTGGCAATTAAAAACTTGTGATTACATTGGGGCTTGCATGAAATTGCGTTCACGTTTTCGGGACAGCGTCTTAAGGTAAGCAACTTAATTAGCATTGTTGATGAGTCCCAACCATGCATCTTCTTGCTCTCTTTGAAGTTTGCTGTCGTAACAGAATAGCGATTGTTTAACCAGCCTTTTACCTGCGCAAAAATAGACCTGACCTTTATGAGAATGCATGGATTTTGCTGCTTACCTGTTGTGGTGTTGTATGATGTTGGTTTCTTTTGTGACGGCCATTTAAAGAGTCAGACCGCATGCATATTGGCCGAGGCCCATCACAACCGAGAAGCCTTGTGGCCTTGAACAGATTGCAGATTTGGATCAGCGGTGATAGTTTGTAGTCAGCTGACTTAATAGCAGTGTTGCCAGGGTCCATTTCACCAGTGATGTAGGAGCCACAGAGTCGCGTCGCATGGGAACTGGCCCATTGGCATACCATGCCAATCAAGTATCCATTTAATCCAACCCTGCATCCCTTTCTCAATTTGATAACTCACCCACACATGGGGAACAATTTACAATTCAGTGCATCTTTAGAAGTGAATGGAACCTGGAGCGTTGAAAGGAAACCAAGCTCCATTTCCATGGCCTCAGGGAGAGCTTGCAAACTCCACACAGATCGGGATTGAACTCTGGTCATTGGAAAAATGAGACAGCAAGCCTTCTAGCTGTACCACTGTGATATAATGGTCCTGCCTCTTCTCTCATTTATTAGAGGCCACACGGAAACATAGTGAGAAAATACTAATTCCTTGAATGGGAGTACAATTGATCTGGCCTGTAAAAGAGATCATTTAGAGTTAAAGGCAATATCTTGAGAATTATTGAAATACTGGTCTTCCTTGTTCAAACTGCAGCTCTGAGCTTTCTGTGTTGAAACAGAGGACATGAGTTTATCAGAGCAGCCTCTCCTCTCGACTGTTGGGCGTTATAACCCGAGTGTCATTTTCCTTGTAAATGCAGCATTTGAAGTTTTCTCCCTTTAATAGGCATACCCCTTGATCTAACTGTCTCAAATTTTAAAGTTGGTTGTCTGCTCATCCCTCTAATTTCAATGTTCTGATTTTGGACCAAAGTAATTTCTCAGTTGTTCATTGAAGAAATTAATTATCAGCTTTCAATGTGTCCCCAATACTAGTTTTTCACTTGTCAAACATACATTTTTGTTTGTAATAATATTTCTTATGACAGCGTTCAATTTGCACTTAACTGTTTGCTTGAAATCATGCTTCCCTTCATATCCTAGATGGAATTTGAAAAGGATGTAAACATTCTTTTTATCCATTCCACTCTCATTTCATAACTTTCATTGCTCAAGAGCATGCTGTTAAAACTTGTCTTAAATTTGTGGAGGAGTAATTTGTAGTTATTTTCACTGAATTCTAGTAGCTGAAAATGATAAAACTTTGGTCAAATGGGCTTAGGAATTGGATCATGTAATGATACTTGGTGCTTGAGAAAAGTAATATTTTGTGATTTGTTTTGTGTCCATTTGAAGTTTGACCAGGCACTTGATGGTTTGGGCTATGTTTGCAGTCAAGAGCTGTGAGATATTATATTGTTGCATAGTTTGAGAAATTTGACAGTTTTTCCCAGAGCAATGATTGTTAACATTCTTGTAATTGGATAACTAGGTCTTGTAATGCATTGTTAGAGTAGAAAGCCTCTAAATTAAGATTTATTTAGCTTTTATCTTTCTCTATCCCATCATTGATCTACCCTGATTGTCCAGAATGTCTTGACACCCTTTCATTGCCTGCAACTGCTTCCTCTCCCAGTACCACAGACCTTTCCTTTAAACCAGGGGTTCCCAGCTTGGGGCCACAGATCCCTTGCTTAATGGCATTGGTCCATGGCATAAAAAAGGTTGGGAACCCTGCTTTCAGTCCTCACCAGTTTGCAAATATAGGCCCACAACTGAAACACTTCTTGACATGATGCATCAGCCATTTAGACAGCAATTTCTTCTCTTCCTGCCCCTCATAATTCAGTCTTGTTTGTTGTTATTTTGAAAGTAGCAATTTGTGTTCAGTTTAAGAATTTACCAGATGGTGGCTATTTGTTTTTTCAACCTTGGGAATCATAAATGTCAGAAGTCTGAGACTGATGGGCTCTTCAAGGGTATCTAATAGTTGAATGATTTGCAGGTTATTTAAAAAGTGCTATTACTGCTTAAGTATTTCCAGAATATACCTTTTAACCACTCTTCTTCTAATCAGAAGTTGAAAGAATTATTTCCTCTCAAATAACTTCCAGACCTTCTGGAACATTGCAAAATCTAACTGATGTTAGTAGATACACATTTTTAATTATCAGTTACAGACGTGGTTCCCTTCATTTGGCAGAACACTATCTTCATATTTTTGCCCCAAGACGTCAAGCAGCATATTATTTTAATTTTAGCCAAATATCTCCTGCCTTTCTACAAATTAAACATTTGCTATACAGCCTGCAACCTCAAGTCCGCAATGTTGGGATTTTAATGATCATGTATGTTTTCATTGAAATATGCTGTATTGTTGACACATACCTTCACAAAATGTTTTACTGAACCTACACTAATTATTTTGATCTAGTTTTGTGATGAAACTCGTCTGCAATACTGTATTAGATAGCTGATTATAATAACAATTTTTCCCTGTTGCCTTTCATTTTGAGTTATCTGAAATTCTCTCGTGTATCCCTGTAGAAGTCAAGACTTTGGGAAACTTGTAGTTGTTCATCTGGCAGTGAGGGGATTCAAATTCTGTTGTTTGGGAGAATCACTTTTCATTAAGAATTAAACAATGTGTATGCTTCCAATTGTGTGTACTGTAAAACAAGTACAGTGTAGTGCTTTTCAGGATGCAGATGGCTTCAAATGTGATAGTTCGAAATGAAGAGGTCATGTTAGACATAGCTGCCACTTCATTAAGCATTAAAGTTTTATAATCTTTGAAAACTGTCTTATTTTTAACTACAGTTAGATTTTATCTTGTTCAAACTGTGTGTCATTACATTTACACTGACATTTACTGAAGAATAGAATCTCTTGAATTTAAGAGTGAATGTTCTGCTGTGAGCTTTGAATAAATGGGAGGTGCAGTTTGTTTTACCAGGACAGATATGTGGCTAATGATGTAATTATAACTTGCATCATAGATCATAGTGTACGAATCAGAAAGGTAATGGGGAATTAGCAGCATCATCCCCTTCTGCTTGAAGTGCTAAACAGCAGCTGCTAAACTGTCGAAAAACACATTGTGGATAAAGCTGGTGTTATTCTGAATTTAAATTACTAATTATTATTATTTTAATGTGGTTCTTTTTTGCTACTTTGTACAGTTCTTGTTTTGAACTGGTGAATAAATATCTTTCACAGCTTGGGGACAGATAAAATATTTATTTAGATAAATGAAATTTATCTTCATCTTTTTAAAATTTGCAGGTTTACTGTTTTTTACATTTTGTACATGGTAAAATAATTCTGGTTTAATTTATTTACTCTTCTGGCCAATGACTCTTGTTCATCATTTTCACTGTTAACCATACAACCATATAACAATCACAGCACGGAAACAGGCCATCTCGGCCCTCCTAGTCCGTGCCGAACCCTTAATCTCACCTAGTCCCACCGACCCGCACTCAGCCCACAACCCTCCACTCCTTTCCTGTCCATATACCTATCCAATTTTACCTTAAATGACACAACTGAACTGGCCTCTACTACTTCTACAGGAAGCTCATTCCACACAGCTATCACTCTCTGAGCAGCTCTCTGAGTTGCTGAACAAAAATGTCAATTGTAATGAAATTTGTTAAATTCACTGCTAATTGAAATATGAAATCTATGTTCAGGTGTCACTCTGTTATCTTATTGGGCAGTTACTCTGGATTGAGGGTGATATCCCCAGTAGCCCATCCCCACTGGCACCTGGCAATGCATTATCGGTCAATACTTTCATGTTCCCTTTGGCTTTTCCTCGTCCTTTTTTCTTCCCCCCGGTATCCTTCTGGGAACTTGGCTTTGTCATTGACACGTCCACCCTGATCAATTTCTGGGTGTAACTAATGACTAGAAACTTGGTGGACTAACTTCATTCTAATCTGCAAGAACAGATCAGAAGCTATGGATCCTGTAATGAGTGACTCACCTGCACACACCAAGGCCTTTCCATGGTTTACCAGGAATTACTTTGGATGCTGATCGAATCCTCTCTACTTGCCTCATTAAATGTTCAAGGGCAATTACTCTCTGCCACCAGAATGCCATCTAGGACAAAGCAGCCTGCTTGATTGGCATTCTTCCACACCCAGTGAACAATGGCTGCAGTGTATACTGTTTAGAAAATGGCACTGTATCTATTGGCCTACGCCATCTAACAGCGTGTCATAAAGTGCTTGTCTCTGCTACCAAGTAGAAGGGAGCAGCGGGTGCTGGGAAAACTGCCACAGGTAGGTTCCCCTGAAGGTCTGCACAATCCTAATATGGGAATATGCAGCATCACTGCCTCAATCTAAGAGTTCCCTACCCAACAGGGCTGCTGTGCTGTCAGCAGAGTTTTCACGAAGATGGCTCACCACTGAATTAAGGGCAATTAGGGACAAGCAAATAGATTTGCATTTTCAGGGACATCCAGACCCTGAAAGTAAATGTATAAAAGAAGGTTTACTTTTGGGCATGACTTCCATTTCCAACCTCTCAAATGACCCTCAGTCAACCCAATATCCTGTCATCCACTCTGCTTTCCAATCCACTTCGGTCTTCAGCCCTCCCGCACTGTGAATCTTTTGCCAAGTTTCGACAAACTCCTCCTCTCAGTCGCTTTCTCTCTTCCCTCTCAAATGCACTGACTCTGTCTCTCGATTTCTCCTGCCCAGTGCTCTATCTGTGATCACACTCTGAGGAGGAAGCATAGGAAAAACAGCAGTGTGCAGTTGTTGTGTATGAGGCTCGTCCTACTATTTATTGTAGTGTGAGAATCTTGGGGTCTCATCTCAAATGGACATATTTCTGCCTGAAAACACATCAATGGATTTATAGCCCAAGGTTATTTTTGTTAAAGCTATCCACTGCCACTTCACCATTCCTCCTCTGAGATGGACAAGTTAATTCATGACAAAATGTACCTAACTTCCAAATTTTTAGGTCATTTGGTATATTAATTCAAAGGCAGTAAGCTGGGTTGGGAACCTACGAACTACTCGGGGACGACCAAGGCAAGCTGGATCAGGTTTCTGTTTGACTTCATTGGGTGTCTAATGCACTGGCAAAACCAGAATATCAGAATCCAGCAGTGGTGTGAAAAGTGTTGCTGCTCCTTTTGTAACCTCTTCTCTACCCTTTTCACACTGAGGAGGGGAAAGCTGAACTTCTTCTCAACATGACCTGGAAGAGGAAGATTAGTGCACCATCACTTCCCTTTAAATATTGACAGAAAATGAAGTGATTTCAGCATGTTGTTCACTACTTGTTAACTGTAATCTCTGTGGAAAAAGTAATTCAATGTATCTCTAATGTTGAAATGCATCAGTATTTGTTGTCATATATATGATTAAGAAAGGTATAAGGAAACCAGACTAGCTATGAATTATTTCTTTTTTTCATTTAAATCGTATTTTATATCTGCATTTAAAAATTGTTTTAAGAAAGCTATTCATTACATATGTCTGTATGGTGTTTGAGAGATTCATATCTAATGTGGTGCTATTCATGGTTATGAATTGTAATGTCTATTTTTGATTAGTGGTCAGAAACCAATTTCACTTTTACTTAGTCTGTCCTGCTATTTTTGATGACAGCATTTCAGTCAGTCAAGGTATGAAGTAATTGCCTCTGTATACTGTAACCTGTAAGCTGCAGTGTATTCACATCTTACAAGTTGCCTGTGATTCTGAAAGATGATCATCTTTTACTTAAGTGATCTCTTGAGAATGAGGATGATTTGCTCCCAGTATATTCAATGGGTTTTGAGGTGACTGATGAAGTCACTGTTGGACCTGCAGACTCTACCACAATTAGAGCAGAAAGTTCTTGATGGAGGGGGCAGGTGGGTAGTTTGTGAGTTCGTCTGCACATTCTGCTGGTTGCATGATCTTCATGCCTTTTCTACCAGTTCTTAATGCTGTTAGAATGGTTGCTTCTCCACTGTGTTTACCCACAGCGTCTGTGGGTATGCTGTATTTTTGCAGGGGAGGTTTGACTAGCACTGACTTCACACTCAGTGCAGTTTACAACGGTCGGTTTATCCACCAATGTGCTCTTTTTAGCAGTGAGAGGAAACTGAAGTATCTCGAGGTCACTGAGCAGCGAGACAACACTACTGGTTACCTCTGTGTGCTGCCTGTACTTGTTTAGAAATATTCTGAAGGCTGGGAAACACACGAAGCAGAAGTTATAAATCTACTTATTTCTAAATTAAACCTATTTAAAGTAATAAATGTATTTCTGAGCATTATTTAAGAAAGTTATCATTACATAGAGTATAATGTAGCACCAAAGAGAAAAGGGGGAAAACAGGAAGTGAATTTGAAGTAAATATCAGGAAACAAAAGATGAAATAGTATGCTCTATTCCTGCAAGGCATTGATCTGATTTCATGTACTCCGTCACTTGAATTTGACAGCATGATAAAAGAGACATTAGAGGAGGGGAGTAAACTTGATGGTTTGAATGTACGGTCTCAGTCTTTGATACCTGTAGTTTTATGATATTAAATAAAGGTTAAAAGAGAAAGGTATACATACATTGCTAGGGTTTGTGTGGCGCACCTTGAGCGTTTTGTTTGGTGTTGGATTCATCACTGCATGATGCTATGCCTCAAAAATTAGATCAAATGAATTTTCTGTACAAATTTAATACAACTGGTTCTTAAATGACTTTTAAGAACTCTGATCATTAGACCTGGTTAATTCAGTAGTTGAAAATAAATTTGATTGCAAATTTCAGTTCATTTAAATGCTTCCTTTGGTGTATAGATGTTGGGTATTTCTGAAACGTCCTTTATATAAATCGTTTCTAATGAACACTCTGCTAAGTTTTCTATTACTGCCTATCAAAAACCATCAGTTTAATATCAAAATCTCTTCATAATTGATAAATTTAAAATGAAGCTATAGAAAATAAAATTGAATTACTTGCAGAATTTCAGATTTTGTTTTGGAGCCACATATTTATCCTAATTACTGTAGCTATTGGTCATGAGATATTGCCAGTTGTTGAAGTAGTGAACCTTAAAAAGGAACCCATATTTGTACAGTGTCTTTTGTCTTCTGAGATTGAAGACGTCATTCATTTAATTGTTTGAATATTGTTTTGTAAGATGCACAAAATACGTGATAAATTTGTACAGTGTACAGACAACAATAAAAGCTTCACTTTTTGGCACAGGATTTTATGGTGCTTTGCATTTGGCCAAAAAGAGCTTGGAAATATTTGTAGCCCATTGCGTTGGGCTTTCCTTGACATTGTCCTCTCAATGGAAGTGAGTGTGTATATGTTTTGTAAGCAGTCATTTAAATAAACAAATTTATTAGTTGTAAGGTCATCTGTAGTTTAGTGAGAATAGGGAAAAGGAAAGGGTGGGGAAGTAGAGGGAATGGAAGGAAAAGAAATCAGGAGAGGAACTGAAGCAGAGGTACATTTAAAAGAAAAGGAGACAGATGAGTCTGAAATCTGGAGCACACAAACAATCTGTGGGAGAAACTTAGCAGATCAAGCAGCATCTATGAGGGAAAGGAACTGTCAGTGTTCTGCATTGAAACCCAAGCATCAGGGTTTGTATGTGGCACGTAAAAAAGAAAAGTTGAATGCAATATGCCTGTAGGGAGAAACTTGGCTGATTTCAAGATGATTTCAACTTGTACAGAAGTTATTGAATTGCCCTGCAATCAATTCCTTTGGGTAATCAGCATCAGAAACATTTTGACACATCCAGCACAACGTTACCCATTCACTCCTAGCATTCAGAAACTGCAAATGTGGATTGGAAAGTAAATTTGGACTGGAATATTTAATCTGGTCTAGGAATATTAAAGCATGCATTAAAGCTGCATTTTTGACTAGGATAAAATCCAAAATAGTTGGATTGAAGTTGCTGACGTTAGCTGTTTCAGGTTTCTGACATCTTCCCAGCATTTACTTCAATAAAAATAAAATCTTGTAAATGTGCCTAAATAGTATTTTCAATCAGAAAAATCTTTGTGTCTTGAGATTTTTCTTCTTCTTTTGCACCTCAGTTTGCCATTGAAGTACACATTTTACAATCTAAGTATAATTTTACTGAGTTAGATGGGCCTTATTGATAAATTTAAGGAGAAATAGTTTCATAACCTTGCAGTCCTGCTGAAGGGTTTCAGCCCAAAACGCTGTCTGCGCTTTTTTCCTATACTGTATGCTGCCTGGCCTGCTGAGTTCCTCCAGCATTTTGTGTGTGTTGTTCAGTATATGATGATTAATTGTAACTAATATATTTTTATTTTTCTATTTTTAACAGAATGATGGCTGTTTTGTTAGATTATTTTTTACCTTTTTTAAATTTTATTTTCAATCTGCCTAAATTCAGTGCTGATTTCTTCTCTATCCAACCAATTTGTAAAATTCTTATCACAAACAAGAGAAATGCTGGAAATCCGACCACCCCACATAAAGTGCTGGAGGAACTCAGCAGGCCAGGCAGCATCTATGGAAATAGGTAAAGAGTCGACGTTTCAGGCTGAGACCCTTCATCAGGTCAGAAATGTCGACTGTTTACTCTTTTCCATAGGTGTTGAGTTCCTCCAGCATTGCAGCAAATTTTGCCCCCACCTGCTTTTAAAAGCAAAGATTCTGTGTTCTCCTTGTTATGTGGCAGTGATGCCGTTTGTCCTGTAACAAGGTAAAGATACTGTGCCAAACAGTGATGTTGTTTGTCCTGTAACAAGGTAAAGATAGTGTGCCAAAACCAGACTTGTATTTTAATAGACTTATTCGTGCAGGCTTACTTGCCACAGAATCAGATTGTGGAGCAAGAGTTATTTCAATACTTTGAACACAGAAAGAGCATGGAATAAAATGCACCATTTATTTCTGTATCATTTTGCATCATTCCACAAAGTTGAGCAGATATTTTCCAGCTTGTGACATGCTTGTCCTTTTTGCATACACTTAATTAAAACTCCATGTACAAAACTCCTTTTGCAGCAGCTAGAGCAGCTTTAGTATACAGTCTAAAGTTGTTCTTAGCGCATCTGTTGTTGAGCTATTCAACATCACAAGTGTTGCACAACACTTGACCTCAGGTACATCCCAACCACTGATCTCCCTTGTTCTTCTGATCAAGCCTCTCGATTCCCTGCGGTTTCTCATGGAGATCCTACTCTCCAAGACTCAATGCCCAACCCATTTACCTGACTGCACCAATTCCCAAGGCCATTTACCACTTGCTGAAGTAATCTATCTGTTGATCAAGCTTGAGACCAGAACTCTTGCTTTTGTCATCAGTCTTGACCATCACCTGTACATTCCTGGAGAGAACAAAAATAGTGCACTACCAATTTAGTTGAACCCCGATACAAAATGAGACGATTTCATACTGTGTTGTCACTAGACAACAGAACTAATTTTCAAAATAATACTACAATCATGGGATGCACTAAAATTTCAAGGCCATGGTAGTTCAGTCAACTAGTTTGTTTTTACTTATATAAACCAAACAATAATTTAGATGTTAAAAAAATGAGGTGAATGAGTACCTGGAGGTTCTCTAAAACTTGAGTTATAAATGAGAATTTATTTGTATTGTATAGCTTTTTAATGATGCCCCTTGAGTTTTGTGTGGTTCCATTTATAATCAACTGCTGTCCACAAATTTGATATGAAATAATTTTATGCTATTTTACTTCTGTTTCTAAATGTTTAAATGATTTTCAGCCTGTGGGTCTGTGTACTAGCGGAATTAGATAACATTTTATCCAATAGCAGCATGATGTCAAATGTTTAAGGTACAACTAATTGTCACTTGATGGTTATCCTATGGAAAACATTTATAATAATTTGACCACATATTTCCCCTTGTCTTTTTGTTCATTTTGAGGGGTGATTGATAAGTTTGTGGCCTAATGTAGAAGGAGTCAATTTTAGAAATCCTAGCACATTTATTTTTCAAAATAGTCCCTCCTACATTTACACACTTAGTCCAGTGGTTGTGGAGCATATGGATCTTGGACCTCCAGAAAGTGTCAACAGCATGAGTGATAAGTTTGTGGCCCAAGGTAGAAGGAGATGAGTTATACAGCTCTCATCACATGCATGTACAGTTCAACTCTTTGAGTCATTATGCAGAAAGTTTGAAGTTAATAACTCATCTCCTTCTAAGGCCACAAACTTATCAGTCACTCCGATGAGTTATGAACTTCAAACTTTCTGCATAATCAAAAGCTGTATAACTCATCTCCTTCTACCTTCGGCCACAAGCTTATCAATCACCCTGCTGTGGACACTTTCTGGAAGTTCAAGATCCGCATGCTCCACGACCGCTGGACTAAGTGTGTAAATGTAGGAGGGGACTATGTTGAAAAATAAATGTGCTAGGTTTTCTAAAATAGACTCTTTCTACCTTAGGCCACAAACTTATCAATCAGTCTTCGTATTGTAATAAAGTTGTGGTCTCTTTACGCTCTGAGTTAATCCTGCTGTACCGTGTCAGTGCAATATGAAAGTCTTTCTTTTTGTGTTGGGCTATGGCAGAGGGCACTGGTTTGGAGAAGTCACTGAGAGAATTTAAGCCCATTCCTTTCAAACTGTATTTTCCTACTGTTGGGGAAGGATAGATTTACATGTGTATTATATCTCCCAAAACACATCTAAAATGATCTGTTTTGAAATGCAATTACCACTTAACAAGGACAAATTGGTTCAATATGTGGAATCAAAGAAATTAAATTTGCGATGATAGGAAAAAATGTAACAGGAGATTGATGGATTTGGAGGAGATCCAAGGCTCAAATTATTTCTCGTCCACTTTTCTTTGATTTCTTCCTGCTTTTCATTTCTTGTACTTCCTCTGATGCTGTCATAGAATGCTAGTTTCTTAAAGTTTGAAGCAGAATATGACTATGGTGTTCAGCAAGCAAAAGAGCTCAGGAGCCTTGAAATTCTATTAGCTTAACATCAACGCTGGAATTAACCAGCCTCATGTAACTGATACTATATTTTGCAGTGGCACAGGAAGTTTTGGTTTCCACTTGAATCATGTTGAATGCAACTCTCTTTTGCATTTGTCATTAATTTGGTTTAAGAGCTGGTTGCAGAATCAGCTTGTTGTCTTTACACAGTGCTTGTAGGGGGCACTGTTCAATAAACGCTTGTTTCTTAGATAGTGATTTCTATCACAGATGTATTATTAGTCTTGAAAATAGTGTGTGCTATCTGTTTGAATGTGAATGCTCTGCAGACTGCTGCCTGAAGATATACACGGCCCCTTATTCCCTTGTTGGGAATAAGGTGTTGTTGGTAAGGCCCAAACTTTTTGGACATCCTTAATACCTTTTGAGAAGGGTGTTGATGAGCGACGGTTTTGACTCACTTTTTTTTTTGTTGTGCTGTCTCTCTAGATCAAGGATGCCCGACTATTTTTATGCCATAGCCCAGCAAGGGGTTTTTATCTTTGAAGATTAGCTCTTCAAACTATTTGTCACTCCAATTAAACAAGTCTCAGTTCATCTTGACAGAAAAGTCAAGAATATCTTCACAGGTGGCGTCATGGTGATGGTCAGCTCAGTAATTAGCAGGTAATGCAAGTGTCTTTGTGGTCCCTCCTCAGGCATGATTTAATTTAGCATGTGCCGGCTGGTGCCTGGATTATGGATGTTGACATGATGGCTTGTCTTTCTCATCAAGCTGGTTATTCATTATGACACAGACATGATCCAAGCATCTTTTCAGCAGAATAACTAGGTTGGAATTGGTCTTCTGTAGTCCATCTTCAAGTCACTGAGGAGAATCACTTCACTGTGTTTCACATCAGGTTGTGAACCAAGCCTCTTTGTAAAATTAAAGCGGAACGTCTCCTTGGCCTTATCCAGGTTGGAATGCGTACACTATTGACGATATTGCTATGCTTCTATTTTACAGTGGCCCAAAGAGACGTGAAGGTGTCTTTTGTTGCTGTAGGCAGTGTAGCTTAAATGTTAGACTAGACCATTTTGATAGCAGAGCTCTCTGCAGGTAGGTGGTGTTCATCTTCCACTTTGTCCTTCCAGTGGAAGATGTAACCACTGCCCTGAACTTGAGATTGTTCTTCATGTCTACTGTGGGGGGTGTACCTGTCCTGTGCCCGACAGGTCATCGATCTAACTGTATGGGTAGGGAGAATAAGAAACTCTGACTTTCAAGTTGTGAAATGCATTGTTTCGCAGCAGCAGTACTTTAAAAAGACATAAAAATTACTGTCAGTTACAAAAGCAGCCTCTTGTGCTCATGTGCATTGGAGCCTCCATACCAGGCCATGATGCAACCAAGTCAGAAGGCTCTCCACCATACATCAATGGAAATTTGCAAGAGATCAGTGAAGTGGTGGAAAGGTGATAGGATGGTGTGCAACTTGGAGGGGAAACTGCAGGTGATGATTCCATTTCCAGTTTGTAGGGATTATGAATGATTAGGCTGTAGAGTTTAATACAGGTAGAGTACCACTTGTCTGAAAAGCTCGGGGCTGGAAGTATTTCAGATTTTGTTTTTTTTTCCTCTCAGATTTTGGAATATATAATGAGATAGTTTGGGGTCGTCATAATTCCTGACTCTGAATTTATGTGCTACCAGTAAGCAGCTTTGTCTTACACTTGTTCTGCACATATATGTACTGATGCCACTCTGCATGTTAGACTTTAATCTGCAACGATCTTGGCAAACTCATCAATGAGTTTGCTGCTTCATGATCAGCAGATGCTTTATCACCACAAATCTTTAAAAATTTAATGCTGTGCCTTTTCTTAAATTTCTGCAACCAGTCTGCTGAATTAACTTAAAATACCTTTTATTTTCAGTTTGTTGTGATAGAACGTTGCTTATTTAACGATCAGCATACCGTTAGGCATCATATGCTCATTGCGACACTGCTGAATCCACTTTTTCAAAACACAATTCAGATCATAATTTTTTTGCCTGTGCCGTGCTTTTTGATTTTTCATTATCTACTGCTCATTACGTATGTGAAGTGATCTGTGCTTCATCTGGAAATGTTCCCAGCACATTGTAGAGTTTTCCATTTTTGACATATGTTATGTCACTGCTCAAAAGAATTTTGTATTTTGGAGGTTTTCTGATTTTGGAATTTTGGATAAGGTGTACTCAACTTGTATTACTTAAGTCCTTTTTATGTAGTATAGACATAATTTAATTGTTAATGTATTAAAACTACTGTGAATTTCACTCAACTTTTATTGAATGGACCTCCCAAAGCCAACAACATTGCTTTAATAATTGGTACGATTGGAGTAAAGGTGAGGAGAGTACTTTGACTCAAATATTAGTGGTAATCACTCCATAAAACAATGGCAGAGACAGAAAGCGTCATGAAGTGAAGAAGTACCTGGTTGTTTACTTGAAGAACCAGTGAAGGTGGGAACTTGGCTTGGTGCACCTTTTCGATGGGCAAGGATAATGTCTGCATGAGAGTGTGAATATAACAAAATAACAATTATGTAATCAGTTACATGAAACTGAAAAATGCAGAAATATTAGCTAATTCGAGTATGGTTCAATCTGATACTAGAGGAGGAGGAGTTGATTCCTTGAAGGAAGTTGTCTTCCACATTCTTGACAGTGAATCAACCTTACAGACATATTGTGATTTTAGTTAAAACGTGACATGGTATTGGAGCTCTGTCTTAATGCGTGGCCACGTAAACCCAGTTTTTTGAGTTTGGTCCTGATTAGCTGGAAATCAAGACACAGTTGTCACCAACTTCATCAAGACCTGTGTGGCTGAGTGCATGCCTCTGAGAACATACTGGACATGCCCAGAGAGCTGTGAATAAACCAGGAGATTCGTGGTCTGCCGAGGGTAAGATCTGTGGCATTCAACACTAGTAATCCAAAGCTATCCAGAATCCAGGTACGACCTATGGATGGCTATTTCAAAAGTGAAAAAAAAATTCCAATTGAAGTTAGAGACGGAATTGGATGCAAGCCAGCTCTGATAGTGTTTGCAGGCCATTACTACCTACAAAGTGAAACCTAACATCATGAATGGCCGTGATACTTCACTCCCAGATGAGCTCAACACCTTTTATGTGTGATTTGAAAGGGAGAATAAAACTACACCTGTGTGAATCCCTGCAGCACCTGGTGACCTTGTGATCTCTGTCTCGGAAGTCGATATCAGAGCGTCTTTCAAGAGGATGAACCCTCACAAGGTGTTGAGTCCTGATGTTGTACCTGATGGATCTTTGAAAACATGTGCCAAAACCTGATGGGAGTGTTCAAGGACATCATCAATCTCTCACTGCTGCAGTCAGCGCTTTCCACCTGATTCAAAATGGTGACAATCATACCAATGCCCAAGATGAGCAGGGTGAGCTGCCTCAATGACTATCACTTAGTTGCATTCACATTTACTGTGATGAAGAGCTTTGAGAATTTGGTCTTGGCTAGAATCAACTCCTGCCATGCGAGGACCTAGGCCCACTACATTTTGCCTATCACCATAATAGACCTGCAGCAGATGCAATCTCACTGGTTCCCCATTTGGCCTGGATCACCTGAGCAATAGCAACATTTATATGTCAGGCGGCTGTTGATAGCTCAGTGTTCAACACGGTCATGCCCCTAGTTCTAATTAGCAAATTCCAAAACTTGGGCAACACATGCAAAGTGCTAGAGGAAATTAGCAGGTCGACATTTCATAGTCAACATTTCACTCTAAGACCCTTCTTCCCTTTCCCCTACTTTTATTTTCCTGGCGTCATCCCCCTTCTTTTCCAATCTGAAGGAGGACTAGAAGGTGATAGGTGAAGCCAGATGGGTGGGAAGGGCAAAGGGCTGGAGGAGAAGGAATCTGATAAGAGTGGGAGAAGGGAAAGTAGGACGGGCTCCATGGGATGGTGATAGGCAGGCGAGGGGATGCCAGAGTGTGGAATGGAAAAAGACGGAAGGGAGAAATCGATGTTTGTGCCATCAGCCTGGTCTCGTTAGCTCCCTCTGCAGCTAACTGGAAGATAACAGTCAGTGAGGATCAGAAATAGTATCACCTTTTTGCCGACAATCAACACTGGTGCACCTCAAGGACGAGTGCACTGCTCTACTCTCTACATACGATGCCATGGCTCGGCACAGCTCAAATGCCATCTATAAATTTGCTGAATACACAATTATCATTGGCAGAATTTCAGAAGGTGGTGAAGAGGCACAGGATCAGCTGGTTGAGTGGTGTCGCAACAACAGGCTTGCCCTCAACATCAGTAAGACCAAGGAACTGATTGTGGACTTCAGGAAGAGGAATTTGAGGGAATTACACGTCAGTCCTCATGGAGGGATCAGCTGTGGAAAGGTTGAGCAGTTCTCGACATCAGCATCTCTGTGGATCCAACATATGCAGTATGCCCAACGTATTCTTGCAATTACAAACAAGATATGACAGTGGGTATTTTTCATTAGGAGTCTGTGGAGACTTGGTACATCATCAGAAATTCTTTAGATTTCTGCAGATGTGCCATGGAGGGCATTTTAACCTGTTGTATCCCTGACTGGTACGGAGGAAGTTCCAGAAATCTGTAAACTCCGCCAGCTCCATCATGGGCACTAGTCTCCTCAGGCTTCGAGGACTTCTTTAAAAAGGCTATACTTTAAAAAGGCAACCTCGATCATTAAGGACTCCCATCACCCAAGCAAGACATGCTCTCTTCTCATTGCTATCATCAAGGAGGTGGTACAGGAGCCTGAAGACACACATTCAGCTGTTATGTTACTTCTGTTTAAATGTACCATAAAGAATCATATTCTGGAAGAATTAGAGAAATGTTATTTACAGTAATAAACAAACATGTCTTAACCCAGCCATGTGCTGGAACTTTCTGGCAAACCCTTGCATGCTTGGTGCTCTGTCCAATCATGTGCTGGCACATCATTGCATGTGATATTACCACATCAGTGTTTCAGGAATAGCTTCTTCACCTCTGCTGTCAGATTTCTGAATGGACAATGAGTCTATGAACACTACCTCAGTATTTCCCCTCTCTTTTTGAACTACTTATTTAATTTAATTTAATTTTTTACATAATTCATAGTTTTATTATCATATCTTGCAATATGCTTCTGTCATAAAACAGCACATTTCACATATGCTGGTGATATTAAATGTAATTGTTATTCTGAGAATGCTCACTAGCAATTTTCTAGTAATTTTGGTCTCTTTTTGCACAACTAATTTAATTTAATTTTTAAAATATACTTACTATAATTTATAGTTATTTTATTATTCATGGCAATGTACTGCTGCCAGAAAGCAGCAAATTTCACCACAGTTGCCAGTGATATCAAACCTGATTTTGATTCTCCTTGGCTACTCCTGTCAGTTTGTTAGCTTTAGATGAGTGTATCATGAGAGTATAACATTCTTTTTTAACTTACACCACCTCAAGGTAGGAGCATATGCTTTCTGTGATTCAGTCCCTTTGTGTATTTGTGGATTATTTAGTCTGTCTCCTTTGGGCCCTTAAAACAACACATTTTTTTTTCAGTTAAACAAAGGCAAAGGCTGTTGAGAATCTGACATCAAACCTGACGCCACTGGGAATCTCCAGCATGCTGAGTTGCCCTTGTACAGCAAGAAGCAGAGTTATTGTTTCACATTGATGACCTTTGGTCAGAACTGGAAGAACTTTTTAAAAACAGTACAGATCCATAAAAAGAGGGTGGAGTTGGTGGGGGGTGGGGTGAGGGATGTAAAAAGTGGGGGAGGGGAAGGGAAAGAAAGGAACAATGTATAAGGTCTGACTGTGGATTGAATGACAGATGATAATAATGCATCTTTTTAATATAAATTGTCGCTCTACTACAGAGCTTAACAGACTTTGTGAAATAGAGTGGAAGTGACCCGTAAAGATGTTCTGTTTTTTAAGCATTTGTAACGTCATACTAAAATTAAAAACATAATTAAGAAATCATTGTAAATAATATGGGGATTTTGTAGTTGTACTGCAGCTCAAGCACAAACAGGGAATGAGGTGATTTCACCCCCCATTCGATGTGTGATTTGCAGAGCCCAGATGTGGTGACTGTAAAAGACTGTTCTGGGTGCTTGCTCTTTATTTCTGTCAAAAAGATCATTTTATATGTAGGTTTTGCTCTGAGTTGGCAAAATGGAATTCAGGGAACTAAATGGCTGTCACTCCATGCTTTAATTGTTGAACAGACTAGTAAAGTAGATTTATTCTGGCGCTGTTACTTAATATTCACACAATACATATTGAATGCACGGGAGAAGGTAATAAATTTCAGTTAGTGGAATTTGCAGATTGTTAGATTAGAATTTGAAGCTGCGCTAGGTTCAGCATGGTTGATTAGTCAAAGTGAATAGCCTTTTTAGTTTCTTCCATTTTGTTTTTACTTGCTGCAGTTGTGGACATTTGCTGGGTTAGTTTTTGAAGGTGCTTTTCATAGCTATTCTTTTATGCCTTTCTACCTTACGGAATGCATAATTTTAATACTCTTTTTAGTTGGTGTTCATCCATTTTCCTTTACTTTAAAACTTTTTTTGGAAGTCTGCACCAAATTTCTACAAACTCGCCCAGTTTTTGCTTGATGTTTTGAATTCTGTTGTGCTGATCTTGTTGTCCAAGTTGAATACTTCAGTCCTAGTTGTATATTTATATCTGCTGAAGAAAAGTGGCACATTACATCACCAGATGGTTCTTTATGGATATCTATTCTAGTACACTTTCATTCCCCACAAACCTTTCCTTATTACAGTATAGCTTTTCACATGTGACAAGTGGTTCTGACTGTGCTGCATCATCCAAGTAACTAAGTAATAAACTCAAGGTACGTACATGTAGATCCTTTTAGTGTGCTGACACACGGCATTTTGGTACATTGCGTTGCTCTGAGGATCACAACTTGGATTGCAATCTGATGTGAAGAGAACTGGCAGATTTTTTTTTCAATATCCAAGCAGAATTATTCATGTATATTACTTAATTTTATTCTGTCTGATGTCTGAATCTATTATGCTGAGATCTATCATTATGTGGCCAAAACTTTTCTAGCTCTGTGTCATCTGCTGTTTTTATTTTGGCAAAGTTTCAAATGAGACTCGGTATTGCAGAGTGAAGAAATTTCAGCCTGCCATATTCTCAAATTCAGAGGATCAGATTTCCATTAGTCAACTAAATCCATTCTAAATTCATGTACAGATAACGTTTTTAATGCAAGCAGCCCCCTCCTGTTTCCAAGTTTCTGAAACTTTGAATGTGTTATTAGTCTTGAAGCACAATGGGAGTATAGAATGAGTGGATTGATTCACCCATTCCATATATTGAAGTTGTTTAACAATATCCTTAAAATTGTATCAATACAAAGCACACTTGATGAAATATAGCAGATTTAATATTAACATTAATAAGCTGAAGATACTTGCCTATTTCTTGTATCCTTTTGGGGAAAAAATGGATGATATTTTACTCTGGGGTTTCTTTTTCCCCTTCGCTTGCTTTGTTTTTTTCAGTTGCACTAATGGTAACAGAAAGGAACAAGCAAGAATGACTGGCTGGACTTGTTATAAAGCTGAGTGCATCTTATCCTAGATTTCTATTCTGG
Organism: Hypanus sabinus; assembly: GCF_030144855.1. Classification (NCBI taxonomy): domain Eukaryota; kingdom Metazoa; phylum Chordata; class Chondrichthyes; order Myliobatiformes; family Dasyatidae; genus Hypanus; species Hypanus sabinus. The sequence continues at coordinate 37,148,246 of NC_082714.1, forward strand.
TTAAGCCAGTGTCTATGAAACTGACAATTTTGCTGGCAAATATATTTTCATGTTATTACAATTATCATTATGCAGATCAAGCAGATGATCTGCAGTTCCATGAACCCTCAACTGCAGCACATCATCGGAATACACTATCCGTAGAACATTCGATTCCTTGTCAAAAATATTCTCCCATAATTAGACTTAGAATAGATGCACAACACATCTAATTGCAAAACTGTTTTGCTACTCCTACTAATTGGATGTTAAGATTTCTGCTTAACAAATATAAAACTCCTTTATTTGTGAGGGATGTGGAATTGCAAATTGCATACAACTTGTAAGTAAAATGACTTGCAGCTGTCATTATAAGATCAAACATATTTTCCACTGGATTTGATCCATTAATCTAATATTCTGCCCCAGTTCTGAAAATTATGAGTTCAGTCTGGATTTTGATTATCACTACTTCGTGTCCTAATGGTAAGTTTAAAAGGTGAGACCCTTTGTAATTTGGGGGACCGCTTCTTTGAGCTCCTCCACACCTCAAACAACACTTCTCAGTGACCAAACATTTTAATTCTCATTCCTATTCTGACGAGTCAGTCCATGGCCTCCTCTTATACCAAGATGAGGCCATCCTTGGGGTGGAGGAGCAACACCTTGTATTCTATCTGGGTACCCTCCAACGTGGCATGAATATCGACATCTCCTTCTGGTGAACAAATTGTGCCCCCCCCATTCTGCCCTCTGACCTTTTACGACTTCTCGCTTGCCTAATACTTTCTCCTAGGTCCCCTCTTCCTTCCCTTTCTCTTTCTTTAGCCCTTGGCTTTTCCCACCCACTTGGCTTCACCTATCACCTTTTAGCTAGCCTTCTTCCCTCCCTCCCTCCCAATCTTTTTATTCTTGCATCTTCCCTCATCTTTCTCAGTCCTGAAGAAAGGTCTCAGGCCAAAATGTCAACAGTTTACTCTCGATGCTAACTGATCTGCTGAGTTTTGTATGTGTAAGCTTAAAAGGTTTAAAACATTGAATTTACAGTGATATTGGTAATAGTCATAAGATGAGCTTTTAATCAATCATTTAGAGTGCTTATTAATTATACTACTTTATGATGATCTAATAAATAATAGAATGGAGTAGGGGACAAGGGAGTAGGATTGTCCCAATGCATGATTCACAAAAGCGTAGTATGTTGCACAACTAGTAATTGGGAAAGCTAAGAAAATGTCTTGTTTATCTCTTGAGAGTTGAATACAAGAATAGCGATTTCATAATTCATTTATTATAAGACATTGAGAACACATCAGAGTACTATAAACAGTAATAATCTTATTAAGGAAGAATCTGAATGGATGGTAAGCAGTTCTGAGAGGGTTAATAGATTGGTACTGGGTTGACTTGTGAACAAGGATTGAACAGACTCCGTAGATTGTAAGAAAGAGGGTACTTGATTGAAGCAGATTTGTTAATGGCAAATTATTTTTAATTAATTTTGATAAAAATTCATGAGGTTACAGATGAGTGGATGAAAATGATACAGTTGTTGTGGAGTAGTACATGATTTTCCAGACGTTTTTTTATATGGTGGGGTGGGGGAAGGCTGATGCAGTCACAGTCTTAAAAGATATGACATAAAAAGGATGTTGATAGCATGGTTAGAAATTGGCTAAGTAACCAAAACAGTGGGTTGGGTTGAACGATGTTTATTTCGACTGGAGAAAGGTGAATACTGATGTTCCTCAGGGATTTGTATTGTTGCTCTTGCTTTTTTGATTTGTGCAAATGATATTAATTTTGGGGTACAATGCGCAGTTTCTAAATTTGCAGCTGATGTTGGAGTTTATCATGGATAGCAGATATTAACTAAAATGAGGACACGAGAGACTGCAGGACCATTCTTCAGGAAATATAACCTATTCAGAAATTCAACTTGGGGAATGATAGTAGATGGAAGTTCATGCTAATTGGTGTTCATTGAAAAGTTCTAAATGAGATCAAGTAAGGTATTAAGTGTCTGTCTTCTGTGTTAACACATCTTTAAAGACTTTTGCCACGTGTTCAAGACAGGTCTGTTTTCTCATTTAATATTCTGGCTGGTTGTACGTTTGAGAAGCCATCTCTCAACACTGCAATAAAAAGATGTATATGTTGGGTGTCTGAACCTTGTGCTCAGAAGCTTTTGGACAATCTACCTGCTATATGGTATTTGAATATTGAAAGCAATTCTTTTTTAATAAGTTACAATTTGTAAATGCATATGTAATTCTGCAGTGTTAACCGTCTACTTTCAAAATGATTATAGCAATCGAAACTGTGTTTAATCATTTATATTTGTCTTTGTTTTAGGAAGTATAATACACTGTATAGCTGTACACATAATGCACTGTATTATGACAATCTGCTTTGCCAAATAAGTCTTTTGTAATCTCCCGCAAATGGCTTCCAAATGGCTCAGTTTTGTCAGTCATAACATCTGACACAAAACTTTGTATTGTGAACTGTGAAGGCTAGTGATGGGTTGCTGCAGGATAGAGATAGGCTAGTAGAAAGGACACCCACAACGAAGATGAAATTTAATTTAGAAGAATGTGATGTACTGCATTTTGGTAGAAAGAATGAGGAGAGGGAATTATAGAATAAATGTTCTTGGCATTTATTCAAATGTTTATGATCTGTATTAATGACCTGAAGTAGGGAATGAAATATGAGGCTTCTAAGGTTTCAAATGGTACGAAAATAGGTGGAAGGGCATTGTTGTGAAGAGGATGTTATAACTTCCAAACAAGATGTACATGTATTGAGTGATTGGATGCAGAAAAATTCACAAATAGAGTTTAATGTAGAAAAATGTGAGTTCTTTCACTGAAGTAAGCAAAGCTGAATAGAAGATTGCTATCTAAATTGAAAGAGACTACAAACAAGTGAAGTTCAGGGGGTAATTGTGTGTTATAATCATAGAGGTACAGCATAGAGACAGGCCCACTGAGTCCATCCATCTGCTACTCACTCTGTTCCCACATGAATCCCATCCTTTTATTTTTCCCTAATTCTCAACAACTTTCCCTGATTCTATCCCTTACATGCATACTTTGGGGCATTTTATCAAGGCCAATTAATCGATCAAACTTTATGTCTCAGTAATGTGAGAGGAAACTAGATGCCAAAGGAAAACCATGCAGTTATGGGGAGAAAGTGCAAACTCCACGCAGAGAGCTCTCCTGCTGTGAGTCAGCAGTTCTACTAGTTATGCCACTGTGCTGTATGAAACGCAAGATGTTGGTCCAACAAGTAATTAAAAAGGCAAATGGCATTTTGGTCTTGATTATAAAGGAGTTTGAGTTATAAAATAAAGAGGTTTTGTATTAGTTGTGCAGTCTGTAGGTGATCCTTTCCTTGGAATTTTGAGTGCTTCTGGTGGTCTTAAGTTTTTTAAAATCATTCTAGTTATATTAAGAAAGAGTCACAAGACTATTTCCCGAGTTGAAAGGGTTTTCTTATCGAGAGTGTGGACAGTTTGGATCTTTAGAAGAATGTGAGGTAAATTTATCTGAGGAACATATAATATTTCAAAGGCACTTGATAGGAGAAATGTCAATTTATTTCACCAGTGAGAGATTCATGAACAAGAGGACTTAGTTGTAAGTTAAAGGTTGTTCATGTAATGCCTAAGAGAGTAGAGAGTTCTTCTCTTGGAGGGTAGTTAGTCTCTGGTATTCTCGACCCAGAGTGTGATGGAAAGTAGATCATTAGAAATATTTCCCTGGAAGATAGATAAATGTTTGAAAGATTGAGCAATTGAGCATAGAAGAGCAGTTGCGGCTATCATAGGTGGGGTAAGTTTAAGGGGCCTGTTGGCCAATTCTTATTTTCTTGAGTGTTCTTTAATGAAGAGGTTGATGACCAGAGGTCACAGATGTAAAAGAGTTTTGGGAGTGATGTGGGAAGAGAATAATTTTAAACCACGTTGTTGGAATTCCAATGGAATTGCTTGCAGATGAGGCGGGGGTAGATTCTATTGCAGTGTCAAAGAGGGAATTTGGTGGAGATTTGCTCTGATAGAGAACGGGCTCCTGTGTGCTCCCAAGGAGGACTCTCTGTAGTAGCGAGCTACTAAATAAAAGGTTGTTGTTTTATTCTCTGTAGTACTGTGCATTCTTGCATCGGGTAATCAGTAGAAATCAGAATGAAGGTTTAACATTGTGATCCTGTGAGGTCATGAGGTGTATTGCCAAAGTGAATGTCTCTTGGGATAACTCAGAACTATGGCCACAGTTCATGTGTATGGGGGATTGCCTATTTCAAGTTCAAGTTTAATTGTCATTCAACCACACATGAATATCCATGACTATAGCCAAATATTTGTCACTGGAGATCATGAACTCTCTGAAAGAACAATAGAAATAGAATCTTTAGTAACTTTTTTGGGCAGATGAAGATAGATTCTGGAAAAGCAAGTGGACAAAACTTTATTTCAGATTAACCTGACAGTGAAGTTTTGATTACAAAATCAGCCATGATTTTGTCAAATGGCAGAGAAGGCCTGAGTGGTCTACTGTTTCTCTTGTATGTTTGTTTTGTCTGTTTACACCAAGTATGTTTCAGATGCCACGTCCTAGTACCTAACATAAAGATTGCACAGATCTGTTACAGAGCAATTTAATCATATCTTGTACGGTCAACACAAACAAAATGCTGCCTGGCCTGCTGAGTTCCTCCAGTATTTTGTGTGTGTTGCAATCTAGTACGATTGTTGTTTCTATCGATAATACTCCTTGTTTCATTCTAAATCTTTTCCCCTGAAAGTTAAAGCTTTTCTAAATGAAACTCTTAATAATCTCTGCAAGACCTCATTAGTTCTGATTTAAGGTGTTTCCCTTCACCCCAGCTCTGCACGGTGCTTCAAAGACAATTAAATATCTTCTTAAATATTACATGTAAAGCTTGTTGCAAAATGTGAAGCGAAAAAGAGATTAGAACATGGAAATCTACAGCGTATTATAGGCCCTTCGGCCCACAATGTTGTGCTGACCATGTATTGAAGATTGAAGTGTATGGCAGAACAAACTGAGAATATTGCACTATATTCACTAAGGTAATTTCTGTTATAAATATGGAAGCTGAAATATACTGTGGGGGGAAAATGGTTTAAAAATTCTTCAATGATTGATTGTTACAGGTGGTGATGGAACTGCTCTGACAACTTGACCTAAGATTTTGAGGCCAAGGCATTTGGATGTTGAGTGCAGTTTGTAGAAATAAATCAAATTAAATCCATCGGTATGCACGACTTCTTTTGGGGCAGGGCTATGAATATTAGGCAAGTTGTTCTGAGGATCATTCAAACTGGGCACCTTTGTGTTAATCAACTTTTAAAAAATCTACTTTGTCTGGATCCCAGTTCGGTACATCATGCTGCTTGAGAACGTGACATGGAAATATAGGTTTAAGCCATTCAGCCCCTTGGAACCTACTGTTTCATTCTGTAAGATATTGACTTGAAGGGCCTGATGGCCTACTCCTGATTTTGTTTTGTTCTTGCCTGACCTTTTACTTCAGTGTCATCCGCATACATTTTTGATCCCTTTAGTATACAGAAATGTCAGTCTTTGTTTTGAACATACTGAGCAGCTAAGGCTCCGTGGCCCCTTTGCAGTGAGAATTCCAACGACTCACTACTGTCTGGAAAGAAGTTTCTATTCATCTCAGTCCTTAATGGTTGACCCTTATTTTGAGTTTGTGGCCTTTCATTCTAGGCATTGTCTTCTTGAGGATCTTTGCAAGGCTCATCTATTGGTCATTTTTCCCCATTCTTTCCACCAATGACTCTAATCCCAGTTTTGCCTCTTTGTAGGCAAATAGGACTGTCACTGGTGCATGGCAACTCTCTCAGGCACTGTTTAATTTGACAGCCTTTGTATCTGGAATCATTTGCTTTATTTCATTTGAATGTTATTTGCACCTTCACATGCTCCAGTGTACTGTAGAAACATTAAAACAAAAATATTTATTTTTCTGAGAGACCAATTAGCAAACCAAACAAAATCAGTTCTGGTGTAGAGATAGAATTACACTACTTTCCCTGTTAGGTTTTTGAAAAAAAGGTGTTTTAATCTTTTCTCTAGACCTGTCATTGTCAAGATTTTTACAAGTGAACAAATGACTACTTAAAAGGAAAAAAAAGTGTCTTAGGAGAACACCATCACTCAAATCAGCTCAAAGGCTGCTTATCAGAAGATATTTCATTAATACTTCGAACGAAAACTAAGTTTTAATAAAATTAATGCCCCGGTACAAAAAACCCCGTAAATTTTCTGCTTCCCAAGGACTCAATTGTGCTATATACCTCTTTAAAATAACAGGCAAATATTTTGGGGTGTGTGGATGGAAGGAACACATTTCCTACGTGTGTATTTCCAGTTTTTATTACATATAACTTGCTGGGTAAAACAAGTTGAACATTATCCAAATAGAAGTTCCAGATAGTTCTCAAATACCTTTGAGAAATGTTGTGGATTGTTCAGAATATCAAGTGAGTAACACACTGAGGGGCTGTAATTAGACAGGTAATATTGGTAATCCAAGGTCTTCCAATCTTATATGTGCTAATTATGCCTAAATTCACTGATGGATATGTTACTGGCAGAGATGCTGAGGCTACGTCCATACTAGACAGGATAATTTTGAAAACATAGGCGTCCACACTATGTGTTTTTAAAAAAATATCTCTATCCACATTGAAACGGAGATTTCGGCGAATCTCCTCCTGCTCTGCATGCGCAGGACACTTCTACCGAGAACAAGCGACATGTTTGGTGTCAAATCTCACCGTAAAAGTGCGCATTTGTGTAGTTACAGACTAGGAAGAATTTTAAAATGACATGTCTGCATCAGTGTTACCTTATATTTCCATACAATGTTACATTAGGCTGCTACACATCTATTGTCAGAGAAGTACTTGCATAAATAGGTAAACCACCTCCATACGAGCAAGGACAGAAAACAGGGCAAAGAGAGTATACTTATTTATTCAGTAAGTTATGGGTCAAAGTCTTTGGTGAGTACATTTCTAACTCATCTAGCATCAGTTTCATTGCCGTCTGTTCTGAAATTGTTAGGTTGCGTTCAAGAAAACAATGAAATGGGACGCTGCCGTCTGACAGCGTTTTCAGATTTCTCCGGCTACCCCGTCCACACTGATCCGGCCAATCTGGCGTTTTCAAAAATACACATTTTGGAGAGCATTCTGAAAAGCTCCGGTTTCGGGGGACAAAAACGCTGTTTTAGTGTGGACGAAGAGAAAAAGCTTCTGTTACAGATTTATCCGGTATAGTGTGGACATAGCCTGAGAGAGAGGATCAGTCTGCATTTGAAAGGGCAAGGACTGATTAGGAATAGTCAGCGTGGCTTTGCGATGGGAAATCAAGTCTCAGGCAATTCATTGAGATTTTGTCTTTTGAAATGGTGACCAAGATGATTTGCGACAGCAGAGTGATAGATGTTGTGTACGTGCACTTGATGAGGCCCTACATTTTGGGCTGATCTGACCGTTGACATCACGTGAAATCCAGGGTGAGGCAGCCATTTGGAAGCAAAGTTGGCTCCATGGAAGAAGACGATAGTGGTAGCTCATTTTTCAGATTGGAAGCCAGTGACCTGTTGTGTGCCACAGCGATTAGTGAGGAACCCACTGTTGTTCGTCATCTGTATTAACAATTTGGGTGAGAATTTACTTGGCATGCTTGGTATGTTGGCAGATGACATCAGAATTGGTATTGTGCACAGTGAAGGTGTTTGTCTAAGGTTACAACAGGATCCAGAGAAAGTGAGAAAAATATCAGACGGAATTTAACTTAATTTTGGGGGGTTAGACCCTGTATACAGAACTTTCACAGTATATCAGTAAAAGACAGGGCCCTAGAAAGTGTTGCAGTACAGAGATCTAGGAGTACAAGTACATAGTTCCCTCAAAAAGGGCGACACAGGGTGGTGAAGAAGGCATATGGCGTGCTTGCCTTCATTGGGTGGAGCAATGATTGCAAGAATTTGTATGTGATTTATGTCATTTTACGGCCATGTGGAGTGTAGCCTGGAATATCATGTGCAGTCTGGTAAATACACTACTTTCCCTATTAGGTGTTTGAAAAAAAAAGGTGTTTTAATTTAATCTTTTGGTATGAAGGATGTGAGTAAGCTTGAGAGGGTACAAAAACAGTTCACGAGGATGCTGTCAGAACTGGAAGGCCTGAGGTTGGAGAAGAGATGGGATAAATTTCTGCTGGAATGAAGGAGGCTGTGACTTCATTGATTGTGTATAAAATCATGAGGGGCAAATTTTAAAGAGAACCTGTGAAGCAAGATTTTCTACACAGTGGGTGCTGAGTATATGGAACATACTGCCAGAGAATGTAGTAGAGCTGGGTACAAATACAATATTTCAGACTTTGAACAGTTTCATCGATAGGCTCAAGATTGTTTAATATAATGTTTTATATAATTGTTACTCTGATGGAGCACAAAAAAGTACAGTAAGATGAAGAACTCAATAATAAAAAACAATAAATATACATACATAAGATAGCTTATGTACAATGATTGTACATACCCAACTTGATGGGCCGGCTGGTGGTGTAGTGGCATCAACACTGGACTTCAAGGCAGATGGTCCTGAGTTCAAACCCCGCTGGGTACCAACCTGGACAGCAGTGGTATCTGCACAGAAGAAAGGCTTGGCAATCTACTTCCACGTCTTGCCATGAAAACCCTATGGACCCTATGGTTCACGAGGCCATGAATAGTCAGACTGCACTAAATGACTGAACAACAACAAACACAAGGTGACTCTGACAGGAAATGATCAAGTAATGGTGGCAGGGGGTGTGGAGGAGTTGGTTAGTGGGTGGAGGTGTTGATCAGCCTTTCTGCTTGGGGAAAGTAACTGTTTTTGAGTCTGGTGGTCCTGGTGTGGACGCTACATAGCCTCCTCCCTCACACGGGTGGGACAAACAGCTTGTGAGCAGGGTGAATGGCATCCTTCAAGATGTTACAGTCCTGTTCCAGCACCTTTCTGTATCTGTGTCCTTGATGGTGGGTCAGCTGGTGCTGGTAATGCATTGGGTAGTTTTGACTACCCACTGTCAACCCTTCCTGTCTGCTGCAGTGCACTGTCCATACCAAGCAGTGATGCAGTTTGTTAGGAGGCTCTCTACTGCTCATCTGTAGGATGATGTGGTATAGATGTGCGTAATCCAGCTATCTTCTGCCTCCTCAGAAAGTAGAGGCATTGTTGAGCCTTCCTGATTGTGTAGGATATGCGGAGGGACCATAAGAGGCTGCGTGAGAGGTGTACTCCAAGGGGTTTGAAACTGTTTTGCCATCGATGTAAAGCGGGATATGAGTGGGTGTGAATCCTCCTGAAGTGAATAACCACCTCCTTTGTCTTTTTGACGTGGGGAGGTCACTTGCCTGGCCCCAGACCAGGATATGGATGAAATGCAGGCAAAGGGGGAGCAGCTCAGGAAGGCACCTTGGTAGATGTGGGCAAGTTGGGCTGTTTCTTTGCTGTATAATGAGTCATGACAGGAAGGACTGGTGTACCATTAACTTCATCAGTACTTTACGTTCGGCAGATCCTATCATTATCTTATGTCCACACGTATATTGTTTAGACTGTGAGTCACTGGATAATACCAGGGTGTAGTTTATGTTTTAAAACTTCTCTTTCCTTTTGCAGCCGGCAGACGTGCTGATATCAGATGCTAAAGGCGAGATCAGCGAAGCCAGACAAATTGCATTTAAATCTGGGCTGTTTAATTTGTTGGACCTTGACAGTACTTTGGGCTGGGGGTGGTTTCTGCTGCTCTGGGGTGACCCTGCTTGCTTTACTACTTTATCCACGTCAGGCTGATTTACTTGGGATTACTATGTTCATCGTCTGGTTCTGATCAATATTTGGTGTTTTGTCTTTCAACAAATGTTTGAGATTTCAATGTTCAAAGTACATTCATTATCAAAGTTTGTGTACATTAGATATCCTTGAGATCTGTCGCTTAAGCAGCCATGAAACAAAGAAACTCAAAAGAACCCATCTTTTTTAAAAAAGGCACTTGAACACCCAGTGTGCAGAGAGAAAAAAAACCACATCATACAAATAGCATTCTGAACTGAAGTCTGTTAAGAGAGTTTCATAGTACAGCGCAGAGCTGAATCCTGGGGCAATGATCTGAATTGGCCCATCCCTTGCCTCAGGCCCTGACACCTTGATCTTTACAATCTGGGTCTGCCCCTATATCACCTGGACCCCGCTGCCTTGATGCACCCTGTAGTCAATTTGTTAGATTTATGGCAATAGCTAGGTTGTGTGTAGAAAAAAAGAATCAAACTGCTCAGGTTCAGACTGAGGTTGGATTGGCCATGGCTGGGTCAAGCACTGTGTCTTTCAGAAGAATTGGATCTGATACAAACATCCTGTTGTAGGTTGTTCCACAATTTTATGGCTCACAACTTGAAAAAGTGTGTTTTCTCTGCAAATCCATTCTCTGTATTTCGGGACCTGATGGTCCATACAGTGGCTGAGCTTGTATTTATTTAAGTGTGAAATTACTGGAATTACTGATGATAATCTTGGGAAATGATTGAACTGAATTAAGGAGATTGAGGTGGTTTTAGAACTAGCTATCAGGCTCGCATGTTGAACTACTGAGCATGTGAATCATTTCAAACAAGTTCTTCTCAGTATTTGTGGGAATGTGAATATTTGTTTCACTTATTATATTGAGGTTTGAGAATATTTGAGAAGTTTATTGAATTGAGCAAGAGAAAGTAAAAGGATGATAGAAATTACTTTGAATTTTCCACAAGTTCCCTTTTGTCATTTAATAATAGAATTATTATTAGCCATTTTATTCAGAATGGTACAAGGAAGCAGATTGAATTTAACTATAAAATGATTTTCAGAAATCTTCTTTAATTGGTTAAAATATAATAAAAATTCTTGACAATGAAATTCCTTAATTAGGAAGTGATAACCATGTTTTTAATTATTTATCCATTATCTTTTGACTGTGTTAATTACATTTTTTTCAATAGTTTGGATGCATATGAATACATATTTTTCTCTTTTCAGGTTACAAGTGAACACAATACTCACTTTAAGAGTAATAGGATGGAAACAGATGCAGAGTTTTTAAAGCAGAGGAAACATAGAGGGTGACAGAGTAGGAGGGATTTGGCTTAACAGGGCTTCGGCGATAAAGGTTCAAGGCAAGGTCGGTTGCCTGTGTAGATTACAGTCAGAGAGTATGTGTGTGAAGCCAGTGTTCTGTGCTCGGTGTCAGATGTGGGAAGTCCGGGAGACTCCCAGCCTCCCAGACGGCCACAACTGTGCCAGGTGCGTTGAGCTGCAGCTCCTTAGGGACCGTGTTAGGGAACTGGAGCTGCAGCTCGATGACCTTCAACTGGTCAGGGAGAGTGAGGAGGTGATAGAGAGGAGCTACAGGCAGGTAGTCACACCGGGGCCTCGGGAGACAGATAAGTGGGTAACAGTCAGGAGAGCGAAGGGCAGGAGTCCGATGTTAGAGAGTACCCCTGTGGCTGTACCCTTTGACAATAAGTACTCCTGCTCGAATACTAGGGGAAGCAACAGTGGACATGCCTCTGGCACAGAATCTGGCCCTGTGGCTCAGAAGGTAGGGAAAGGAAGAGGATGGCAGCTGTGATAGGGGACTCTATAGTTAGGGGGTCAGATAGCGATTTTCCTGCGATTCTGTGGACGCAGGAAAGAAACGCAGATGGATAGTAGTTTGCCTCCCAGGTGCCAGTGTCAGGATGTTTCTGATCGCATCCATGACATCCTGAAGCGGGAAGGAGAATAGCCACAGGTCGCGGTACATATTGGTACCAACGACATAGGCTGGAAAAGGAGGAGGTCCTGAAAGCAGACTACAAGGAATTGGGAAGGAAGCTGAGAAGCAGGACCACAAAGGTAGTCATCTTGGGATTACTGCCTGTGCCACACGACAGTGAGTATAAGAATAGAATGAGGTGGAGGATAAATGTGTGGCAGAGGGATTGGAGCAGGGGGCAGGGATTCAGAACTCTGGATCATTGGGACCTCTTTTGGGGCAGGAGTGACCCAAAAAAGGACGGGTTGCACTTGAATCCCGGGAGGACCAATATCCTGGTGGGAAGGTTTGCGAAGGCTTTTGGGGAGAGTTTAAACTAGAATTGCTGGGGGGGTGTGGGAACCAAATTGAAGAGCTGGAGGAAGAGGCGGTTGGCCCACAAATAGAGAAAGCTTGGAGACAGTGCAAGAGGGTAGACAGACAGGTGCTAGAGAAGGGATGCGCACAGACCGCTGGTTTGGAATGTGTCTATTTTAATGCAAGAAGCATCATGAACAAAGTGGATGAGCTTAGAGCATGTATCAGTACTTGGAGCTATGATATTGTGGCCATTACAGAGACTTGGATGGCTCAGGGGCAGGAATGGTTGCTGCGATTGCCAGGATTTAGATGTTTCAGAAAGGACAGGGAGGGAGGCAATAGAGGTGGGACGTGGCACTGTTGAGCAGAGATAGCGTCACGGCTGCAGTAAAGGAGGAAGACATAGAGGGATTGTCTACTGAGTTCCTGTGGGTGGAAGTTAGGAACAGGAAGGGATCAATAACTCTACTGGGTGTTTTTTATAGAACTTCCAGTAGTAACAGGGACATCGAGGAGCAGATAGGGAGACAGATTCTGGAAAGGTGTAATAATAACAGGGTTGTCGTGGTGGGAGATTTTAATTTCCCAAATATCGATTGGGAAGTGAACCTGGTCAAGCGTTGGGTCTCTCAGTGGGAAAGCATTTTGCAGATAGTGATCACAATTCTATCTTCATAGCGTTAGAGAGGGATAGGACCAGACAAGTTAGGGAAGTGTTTAATTGGAGTAAGGGGAAATATAAGGCTATCAGGCAAGAACTTGGAAGCATAAATTGGGATCAGATGTTCTCAGGGAAATGTACTGAAGAAATGTTGCAAATGTTCAGCAGATATTTGTGTGGAGTTCTACATAGGTATATTCCAATGAGACAGGGAAAGAATGGTAGGGTACAGGAACTGTGGTGTATAAAGGCTGTTGTAAATCTAGTCAAGAAGAAAAGACGAGCTTACGAAAGGTTCAAAAAACTAGGTGCTAGAGATTTAGAAGACTATAAGGCTAGCAGGAAGGAGCTTACAAAAGAAATTAGGAGAGCCAGAAGGGGCCAAGAGAAGGTCTTGACGAACAGGATTAAGGAAAACCCCTAGGCGTTTTACAAGTATGTGAAGAGCAAGAGAATAAGACGTGAGAGAATAGGACCAATCAAGTGTGACAGTGGAAAATTGTGTATGGAACTGGAGGAGATAGCAGAGGTACTTAATAGTTTGCTTCAACATTCACTACAGAAAAGGATCTTGGCGATTGTATGGATGACTTGCAGCAGTCAAAAGCTTGAGCATGTAGATATTAAGAAAGAGGATGTGCTGGAGCTTTTGGAGAACATCAAGTTGTATAAGTCTCAGGGACCAGTCGTGATGTACCCCAGGCTAATATGGAAGGTGAGGGAGGAGATTGCTGAGCCTCTGGCGATGATTCTTACATTATCAACAGGTTCGGGAGAGGTTCCAGAGGATTGGAGGGTTGCAGATGTTGCTCCATTATTCAAGAAAGGGAATAGAGTTAGCCCAGGAAATTATAAACCAGTGAGTCTTGCTTCAGTGGTTGGTAAATTGATGGAGAAGATCCCAAGAGGCAGGATTTATGAACATTTGGAGAGGCATAATATGATTAAGAATGGTCAATATTGCTTTGTGAAAGGCAGGTTGTGCCTTATGAGCCTGATTGAATTTTTGAGGATGTGACTAAATGCATTGATGTAGGTGTGTATATGGATTCCAGCAAGGCATATGACAAGGTACCCCATGCAAGGCTTATTGAGAAAGTAAGGAAGCATGGGATCCTAAGGAAGTGGAGGGATGGGTTAGTAAATTTGCTGTTGACACAATGGATGGAGGTTTTGTGAATAGAGTGGAGGACTGTCAGAGGTTACAGCGGGACATTGATAGGATGCAAAACTGGGCTGAGAAGAGGCAGATGGAGTTCAACCCAGATAAGTGTGAGGTGGTTCATTTTGGTAGGTCAAATACAATGGCAGAATATAGTATTAATGAGAGATGACCTGATAGAGGTGTATAAGATGATGAGAGGCATTGATCATGTGGATAGTCAGAGGCTCTTTCCCAGGGCAAAAATGGCTAGCACGAGAGGGCACAGTTTGAAGGTGCTTGGAAGTAGGTACAGAAGAGACGTCAGGGATGTTTTCTTTCGCAGAGAGTGGTGAGTGCGTGGAATGGGCTGCCAGCGATATTAGTGGGGGCGGATACAATAGGGTCTTTTAAGAGACTGCTGGCCAGCTACATGGAGCTCAGAAAAATAGAGGGCTATGGGTAACCCTAGGTAATTTCTAAGGTAAGGACATGCTCAGCACAACTTTTTGGGCCAAAGGGCCTGTATTGTGCTGTAGTTTTTCTATGTTTCTAAGCATAGATTTTTGACACTAAAGAGGCGAACTATTACCATAGGTGGTTGAGAATGCAGAAGTGAGATTGTAGTGTGATTAGCCATGTTCTTATTCAATGATGGTGCAAGGTCATGGGGCCGAATAATCTTCTCCTTATTCATTTACTTGCATTGGGGTTTAGTTTAGCTGTTTTATAGAAAATTGTGTTCTTAGCTGACCAAGAAGCTTGCTCTACAGCTCTCTTCACTGAAATGGTGGCCTATATTGGACTAATCTGATGTTCCAGTGTAATGAGTGACTGATGTTCTATATCATGTGCCATCTTACAAGAGAAGGCCTGACCTCTGAAGTCGACACAAAAGATCTCTTGCCGGTACTTGAAGAGCAAGGGAATAGGGAATTATTTGTCAAGTGTCGAGTGACTGCAATTTGAAGAAGCAATTGAGAGCGCCAGATGCACTCAGGGCATGATTGAACAATCTTCTGCTTTGTCTGTTCGATATCAATATTAAAACTGATTATTATAAATTGTGGTCAGTTCGCCAGCAGTACTGCTGGGATAATTCTCTTCTTTCTTCCTTGGCTTTTGAATTTGTATGTAAACATCTTGAGGTTTCATTATATCCAAACATATGCTGCTTACCTGAAGCATCGTGCGGCAGTGAATACAAGTTCAAACCAGAACCTGTCAGCCATGACAGATTAATGAGAAAAAAAAATCATTGGCATTGAACCAAATGAAGTTAGGACTTGCATGTAACAACCAAACAATGCCTTGTGCTATTTTATCATTTCAATGCAGAAATAAACCACTAATTTACTGGCTTTGAATTTGTTAAAGTTGATCCGTAGATCCATTGGGAAAACACCAGTCAAGGTGTGTGCTGATTCCCTGCTGGTTAATTGGGTAAATGATCTGATTTGTGTCAGCTTGAGCTTGGATTTCTTTCTTGGTTAGTTGCTGTGGAATGTGAATATATACAGTACTTGTACAAAGTTGGATGTGTTGGCTTTTGAGGGTGTACTACATTGGATTTTATTAGAATCTCTCACAGAGAAAGATCATCCAAATTGAGGGTTTCCTTTTAATAATGAAATAAATTTTCGGACTGAAATAACAGAAGAGACTGATCAATTGTTTACTCCGAAAGCTTGAGACAAGATGAATGCTCGATTTAAAAAAAACAATGAAGGTTTTTCTGTTTTTCTTTACTTTATGATGCTCTTACATCCCGATGACTGATAACTTTTGATGTTTTAGCAGAAAAATGCAATATAATTTACATTTGAATTGAACAGCATTGCTTAGAAGTTGAAGACTTGAAGCTAGCACACAGTTTTGTTTGAAACTTTGGAAATTATTTTTATTTTTGATGATGTGCAATTTATGGGGTATTAGAATCTGGAATATGTGGCATCCATTTTTGTTGATTGACAAGACGTTAAAAGAAGGTTCTGGGCCACATGCACCAGACGCATGTACACTAATAAGTGGATTATTATTAAGGCTCACAAGGATTCCAAAAGGAAAAGAGGTGTCAGATATCACGAAAGATTGTTGTGGTGGAAAATTGAATGCTAGACACTTTGGCAGAAGGCCAGATAGCAACAGATGTTCTTGGTGGCACAGATGTGGACAAAAACCCTCTGCAGTTGATGAATGTGTTGCTCCTGTGCTTCCGCTCGAATATAGGCAGTGACATTTGTGTTTTGTAAAATGACTGATATTATTCAAACATAATGTGTGGCTTCATACTTGAAGTGCATCAAACAGATAGAATTTATGGAAATTCATCAAGGCTTCATGGGATATCATATCACACTTGCCGATATTATTTAGGTAACAGTCCATTGTGAAGTATATAATAAGGCTGTGTAGAGTAATAGAGTTTTACCCTTATACAGCTCTAAATATTGCAAACATCATTCTTTAAATTTATTACAGGTTGCTCAGTTTTGCACAACAATCAATTAAGTTTTTATTTTGATAGTGTTCTGTCTTGTATAATTTACATTTAACCTGTAAATGTGTCCATACTCTTGTAATGCTGCTGCAAGTATGTTTTTTGTTTCTCACTGTGCTTACATGTGTACAAGTGCAAATGATAAACCCAACTTTGACTTTGATCTTCGTCCATTTTTAAGATTCAAAGATTCCGAGACTGTTGACTGGTGTTTTGATGTTTTATGTTCTGTGCTTTTCACTCTTTTTTTTTGCCATTTGTGCAATTTGTTCATTTTATTTGCGCGTTGGGAATTTGATTTTTTTTTTGAATGCGTTCCATTTTGTGGCTGTGTGTGGGAAGAAGAATCTCAGGGTTGTACACTGCAGACAAGCTTCGATAATAACTATTTTTAGAAGTTTGAATCTTTTGATGGAAAGTCATTGCTTAACTTTTCAGTGGGTAACTGAATATGCAGAGGTGAAATGCAGCAATACTTCAGCTGGGGTATGTTGAAACTTGTTTCAGGCCTTATTGTTCACTTTTTTGTTGTTTCCTGATACACATGGAACATGCAAGTCTATGTGATTAACTTCTCATTTTGCTCTAGGTGAGCAGATACTAATTTAACTAAATTTAACAGAATTTAACTAAATCCTGAAATTCATGTTGCATAATAATTATGATAGCTCATTTATAATGTGCTAATACTTCTGACATTTAAATGCTTGAAAGTAGTTGATATTTTAGTTATTTGTGAATGAATATATAATGACTGATATTCTAATGTGATAGCAGGAACAAGCAGTTCCATTTCCTGTTTGTCCAGAAGATCCAGTTGGTGCATTGTCTCTCTTATTTGGTGAGATCTGGGTGAGTATTGTATGAGAAAAATGAGGGGCATTAATGGGGCTGTGGATTGGAAGTCTGAGACTAGAGAGACATTAATGTGACCAGGATTGAAGGAGCACTCTACAGAAAAACTGTTCCTCTTGATGATCCTACTAGGGCAGTGGTCCCCAACCACCATGCCGTGGTCCGGTACCAGGCTGCAAAGCATGTGCTACTGACCTGCGAGGAAACCGTATGATTTGGCAATATGAGTCAGCTGCCCAGTACCAGTCCGCGGCCCGTTGGTTGGGGACCACTGTACCAGGGGATCAGTTATACTGGATTGGGTGTTATGTAATGAACCGGAGGTGATTAGCGGGCTTAAGGTAAAAGAGCCCTTAGAAGCCAGTGATGACAATATGATTTTCAACGTGAAATTTGATAGGTAGAAAGTAAAGTCTGACGTTGCAGTATTTCAGTGGAGTAAATGAAATTAGTGTTATGAGAGGGGAGTTGGCTGAAGTAAATTGGAAGGAGCTATTGGCAGGGATGACCGCTGAGCAGCAATGGTGTGAGTTTCTGGGAAAAATTAGCACGGTGCAGGACAGATGTATTCCAAAAACAACGAAATACTCAAATGGCAAAACAGTACAACCGTAGAAGTCAAAGCTGTTGTAAAAACTAAAGGGAGTGCATACAACAAGGCAAAAATTAGCGGGAAGATAGAGGATTGGCAAGCTTTTAAAACCCTGCAGAGCGACTAAAAGAATCACTAAAAGGGAGAAGATGAAATGTGAAAGCAAGCTAGCAAACAAACCAAAGTGGATAGTAAAACCTTTTTCAAGTATGTAAAAAAAAAGAGGGGTGAAGGTGGATATAGGACCACTAGAAAATGAGGCCAGAGAAATAATAATAGGGGACAAGGAGATGGCTAATGAACTAAATGAGAATTTTGCATCAGACTTCACTGTGGAAGACATAGCAGTGTGCCTGATGTTGAAGTGTGTGAATGCAGAGAAGTGGGTGCAGTTACTATTACAGGGGAGAAGGTGCTCAAACATTTGAAAGACGAACCAGATGAACTGCAACCTAGGGTTCTGAAAGAGATAGCGTTAGAGATTGTGGCGGCATTAGAAATGATCTTTCAGAAATCATTGGACTCTGCCATGGCGCCAGAGGACTAGAACTTTGCAAATTCACTCCACTCTTTCAGAAAGGAGGAAGGCAGCAGAAAAGAAATTATAGACCAGTTAGCCTGACCTCAGTGGTTGGGAAGATGTTGAAGTCAAATTTTAAGGATGAGGTTATGGAGTACTTGATGACACAGGACAAGATTGCACAAAGTCAGCATGGCTTCCTTGAGGGGAAATCTTGCCTGACAAACCTGTTGGTATGCTTTGAGGGGATTATAAGAAGAATGGATAAAAGGAATGCAGTGGATGATGTATATTTGCACTTTCAGAAGGCCTTCACCAAGTGCCACACATGAAGCTGCTTACCAAGTTAAGAGCCCGTGGTGTTACAGGAAAGTTATTAACATGGTTAGAGCATTGGCTGATTGGAATGAATCAGTGAGTGGGAATAAAAGGCTCCTTGTCTGGTTGGCTGTCAGTAACTAGCAGTGTTCCGTAGGGATCGATATTGGAACCACTTCTCTTTATGCTGTATATAAATGATTTAGATGATTGAATAGATAGTTGTCAAGTTTGCAGATGATACAAAGATTGATGGAGGGGCAGGTAGTGTTGAGGAAACAGGTAGGCTGCAGAAAGACTTGGACAGATTAGGAGAATGGACAAGAAGGTGGCAAATGAAACACAATGTTGGAAAATGCATAGTCATGCACTTAGGAAGTAGAAATAAATGTGCAGGCTATTTTCTAAATGGGGAGAAAATGCAAAAATCTGAGATGCAGAGGGACTTGAGAGTCCTTGTGCAGAACACCCTAAACATTAACTTGCAGGTTGAGTCAGTGGTGAGGAAGGCAAATGCAATGTTAACATTCATTTCAAGAGGTCTAGAATACAAGAGCAGGGATGTGATGCTGAGGGCTCACCTTGAGTTATGTGAATTGTTTTGAGCTCCTTATCTAAGAAGAGAGGTGCTGGCATTGGAGAGGGTCCAGAGGCGGTTCACCAAGGATGATTCTGGGAATGAAAGGGTTATCATACAAGGAACGTTTGATGGCTCTGCACCTGTACTCGCTGGAATTTAGAAAGACAGGGGTTGAGGATCTCATTGAAACCTTTTGAATGTTGAAGGGTGTAGACTGAGTAGATATGGAAAGGATGTTTTCTATGGGTGGGGTGGGGGAGTCTAGGACAAGAGGGCCTAGCCTCAGGGTAGAGAGGTGTCCTTTTAACGCAGAGATGCAGAGAAATTTCTTTAGCTACCCAGAGGGTGGTGAAGTTGGGCAATTTGTTACAACAGGCAGCTGTGGAGGCCAGGTCGTTTGGTGTATTTATGACAGAGGTCGATAGATTCTTGATTGGACATAGCGTCAAAGGTTACGGAGAGAAGGCTGGGAAATGGGGTTGAGCATGGAAATAAAGGATCAGCCATGATTGAGTAGTGGAGCAGACTTGATGAGCCAAGTGGCCTAATTCTACTCCTTACGGTTGCGATGCTGTACTCACTTGCATCTCCTTCATTTTCTGGACAACTTTGGTCTTACGGTCACATTAAAGGGTGAATGAACATCCCTCAGCTTCACATGTTACTGTTTAACAAAATTATTTCCATACATTTAAATAACAATTTTCAACATGGCTTATAATTGTTGTATGTAATCCACAGATGAAAGAGTGCATTCAAACTCAGCTGTCTTAATTTCTCTGACTTCTAATTTTCATTAGTTAGTTTCCTTTGGAAGAAGAGTTACAGTAAAAGGATTAGTTTTCTTTTGACATGAGAATCTCCTTCACTTGGGTGTTTGAGCTTGAACTTTACTCTTCTCAGCTTAGAGTTCAGAACTGCAAAGCAATTGTGTAGCAGTGAATAGCTGGGTATAACCCTTTCTTTCAATTGCAGTAATCGTGAAGATATTGTGTGTGCCTGGCTATCCTCTTCAGATCAGTATATCTTTACCTGCTGTATTGAATAATTAGATAAAAATGATCCCAATTTTTTTTTCATAAAGTAAAGCTTAGTAAATCATATTCAGAAAGCTAACTATGACCTGGAGCTTATGAGTGGTAAATCTTGTGCTCTGTATTAAACCCATGCGTGCATCCACATAGACAAGAGAGGGTGTTGTGCTGAATCGACGTATGGCCAAACAGATAATTTGTATGGAATTTGGAAGAGCTGAAAAGTGTATGGAACAGATACACCCTATCCCAGCTGACGCATAATATGAAATCGCACAATATGAATAATTATCTAAATAGAGAAAATAGGGATGTGTTCCAGAGGGCTTCCTAAATATGTTTTATCTGTAATTTATTCACATTTTCATACCAATACGACACAAAAGCAGTACCACAAGGCACATTCGTATTATATTTCATCAGTTTAAGATAATATTCAATGTAATAAATCATAGAAAGTTAACATACTAGGGTGTACAGTACTCAGCAACAGTGGCAGGTGTGTTCGCTCTGGGAGATGAGCGGTTGTTGTGGTGTCGGGCAGCTTTACATGGATAAGGTGAATGGTTGTGGTCGTCAGGATCATATCAAGCACAGCAAGGGATGAAGGAAGACTCACAGAACTCTTAGAACTGCCGGCACCGGTTTGAAGAAAGTGGTGAGGGTTGTTTGCTTGGCAGCATTTTGTTTTTCAGCATAAATTTGCTTGTAGAGAAGAAGGGTTGACGGCAGGGAATGACTGAAATGCTGACTCTGTTCTAAACTTGGGTCCGTGTCCATCGCCATTTGTGCCAAGTGTTCCGACTTCCACCATTCCCTCACCGTTGGTAAACTCCCGGGATTTTCAAAATCGTCTGTTGCTTGCAGCATCTGAGAGATAGTTCGCCGTAAAAAAAATGCCTTGAATGTGGATCACAGCTTGGTCGAGTGGTTGAATCAGCGACGTTGTTAGGCAGCAGGAAACGCACTGTTATGTTAGGTTGAATGCTGTCCAAATGTTTAGGATGGGCTGGTGCATTGTCAAGCAACAAAAGAACTTTAAAGGCAAGATTCTGTTCCTGGCAGTAACGTCTCAGACCTGTGTTACTTTCAGCTGACGCCACGCTGTTTATAATTTCCAACTTTTTTTCGAGTGTTAAAGTGGTTCTCTGCCGCTGAGCTGATGGCCCAGACACGACATCGGACACTTAGGAGGCATAGTTAAATATTTCAAGCACAAAACCACTGCACTGTAGGTAAAACAAAAAAAGGTTTAAGAGCGCAAGGTCGCGCATCCACAACTTGCCAAAACCAATACAAGACTGGCAGGAGTGAGACTGTGAGGTGTGCGCACGTGACTTGTATTGGCGGGAAAGCAGTGCTGCTCGCTTAACTGTGAGTTTTGGATGCATATAAGGAGACATTGACAGAAATAGGTTCCTCGCATAACTGTGAATCTGCTTAGTCTGAAGGCGCATATAACAAGGATATGGTGTATTTCAATTAATTATTTTCATTGGAATTGTAGATTCTGATTATCTTTGAAGTTTGTGGCAGGGTTGGTCTCACAGGTGGGCAGTGCAAGCTTGGACTGTCCGTTTTTGAAGAAGCCTCACTTCAGTTGATCCTCTCTCTCATTAAAACGGACGATATTTTGCAGCTTGCCAGCTGAGTGAGATCAGTTTCATGCAACTTCGGCAAAACTGACTGCAGCAAGGGTGAAAATAGTGCTGGGGATCATGGACTTGCATCTCTGATTTATGACTAAGATTATGTTTGAGCATGTTGACTCATCTACGTAAATTTTGGCTCTCGGAAACAGCAATGATTGAGACTGATTAGAAGTTTAAATGAGGAAAGCTCCATACAGTGCAGGTATGTAAGAAGGGCAGTCAGGTCATATAGAGTGTGTGAATGATTTGAAATTAAATGCACTGAATAAATTATCTATTGAAATCAAAACTGTTATGGTTGACATTTAAAGAGAAGCATAAAGACAGTTTGGAAGATAGAGTAGTGATAATTGGAACTTGATATAGAGTAATGCTATGGGTAGGACATGTGGTAAGTAAGGATTTGCTTTGGAAGTGCTATGTGTGGAGGAACAGGGTGAATCTTGGAATGCATTCTTACAGATTCCTGAACGTTGTTGGTATAAGTAGATTGTTTAAAAGGCATGTGTGATACCTGCCTTTGTTTTTTTTGGACGAGTCACAGAATGCAGGAGCAAGGAGGTCTTAACATAATTGAGACATGTCAGGCCCCAGCAAGAGTGCAGTTGGGGTGACTGCTTTAGAAGAGATTTACACAGTAGTTGTTAAGGCTGAGTAACTTTATTGATGTCGAATGATTCGGCTGGAATGGTTTTGTGCTAAAGGCCTTCCTCTTATGCAGGGAACAGGAAGAATTCCAACTAAGCACAGCACACTGTTCCTGCAGCACTGAGGTCAATAAATAGGAAAAGTAGATTCAAAGCTTATTATCGAGAAGAGTGGTAGTGGAATGATTGGTGGTGAGGACTGAGGGAGTTTTCTTTTTGTAGTAGGATTTGGAAGTGAAAATTTCCAAATAATAAAAACAAATGAACCTTAATCATAGTTTTGCGACTTTCATTAATATGAATGCAAAGCCAGCAAGAATATATAGCTCAATGTGAGGTTTTTTCCCCAGAATTTTAGATTGGTTAGCTGTGTTGTTTGATTGAGTGATAAATCTGAATTCACATCAGGGCATAGACAAAGAAAATCTAGGCTGACATGTTACTGTAGACGGGGTACCAGCCCGTCACAACATTGAAAGTAATTTATTACATATGAATTGCTGCAGGACTGTATGGTGCCACATAAATTGCAAGTCTCTTCTGTACATAGGGTATGCTTGAAATGAAGTGAGTGGTTGTGAGTAACTGCTCATTTATGTTATTGTTCCACCTCAAAGGAAAAGGGCTTCTCTAATTGGTGAACACAATCTGTTGCAACCTCATTCTTAATACTGCTTCAAAATTATTTAGTTCTGACCTCGAATGGTTTACATTCCCAGGTGGGATTTGAACCGTGTGCCTGTATGTAATTGGATAATTTTTTTATTTTTGCTGTTTATCAAAAATTGAAAATAATCACCCATACCTTCATTATTATTGAAATTTGTGCATTATTTTAGTGAGCAGCATGGCACAAAACCTCCTCATTAATTTCAACGTGCTAATTTAACATGCTTTGTCAATTACATGTTTTGTAGATTGCAGTAATGTTTGTGCTGCCTGGTAGTTTTGCAATAATATTTCAGTGAATGGACTTAAATGTGGAACTTCTCCCTTGTATGGTAAGATAGACTCTTGGCCTCATGATCTAGCTCATCATCACCTTAAAGCTGGTTGTCTGTCTGCATTGCACTCTCGCTGTACTGTAACATTTTATTCTGCATTCTGTTATTGTTTTTACCTTGTACGAGCTCAGTGTGATGAAATGATCTGTGTGTGGACAGCATGCAGAACAAAGACGTTCGGTTCACAGGAGTCAAAACCAGGAAGAGCAGGTCGACAAGTACAAGATCACGGTATTGTGCCACATTGAGTGTTGGTGTGTTGAACCTCTGCACTGTTTTGGAGCACGGTGGTCTGTCTGCTTGATTTGATGGACACACTTGGCCGGTAGCTGTAGAAGTGACCACCACAGTTGGTTTGTGCCACTGGATCCTTCCTTGACCAGGTGGCTGCTTGGCTTTGGTGCTGAAGCTGACTTCAGAATTGCAACCACATTACACACTGAAGGTGTACCCAAATGGTCGTCAATTTGAAAAGCTTTCTCTCCATTGCTATTCACCACAAGACCTTCTCCAGAAGTTCAAAGTCATCAGGCAGCTGACACGATTGATCCGTGCTGCAGCTGTCCACCATTCCTCTATTCAGAGGTCAGGGTAAGCCTAGGGGCTTCTTTGGAATTAACCTCCATGTCCTTTGACCCCAGGAAGAAATTTGAACAATAAATTCTAGGGAAGAGTTTATTCAAACTAACATCTTTAAATAATGTATTTTAGCAAACCATCATTTTTGCTGAAAGTGCACTTCACATGCCTGGAGGAAAACTCCCATCACTCCTGTGCACACTTGTCCCACTTTGCTCTTCACAGCAGTGTGCTGTAGTGAAATTGGAAATGTGGGGCAGGGGTATTTCAGTCTTTTGCTAGTTGCAGGATCCTGAGGATGCTTAACTCTTCAACAAAAGATAATAGATTCACCTCCTATTCAACTGCTATTAACATTTCTGAATAAAATGCAATAGAATAATATTTGAATGCAAATAACCGTGACTTCTAACATATAAAACATTCACCTTTGGAACAATATGCTATGTTGCTCCTCCCAGGTCCCATGTGGTGCAACTATTCTGGCTTTCACAGGGGGGAGACAGGTTGCCCAGAATCCTGCTCCTATGGTTATAATGCTCTTGATTGCATCCTCTGTATTTTGGAGCTTGGGAGGACTTTACTTTGGCTGGTCCATCTACTACGTTTGATAGAGAAGATCTGCACTTCAGAATATAAGGCAGTGTATCGGAAACGACTAAAGGGGATGGAAGTAGGCTGTGTAAACTTGTTTGCCTCTTTGTCACTCCATTCTGGACATACTTTTTTTTTTAAAAACAGGTAATTTCCCTGACTTCTCATTGTGTCGAATCACAAGCTTTCCTGAAGTTCCTGGTGCAGGAACAGCTGGTATTTTCCTTTGCACAGAGAGCATAATGTGACACATCATTCTGAATCGTGTTGCCTCTGGACAGTAAATCAACATTAAGAGCGTCCTCTGTAAGGAGCTTGTATGTTCTGCGGTTGCTCCCAGTGCAAAGATGTGTGGGTTAGTAGGTTTAATTAGTCATTGTAAGTTGACCTGTGACTAGGCTGGGGTTAGATATGTGGGTTGCTGGGCACTGTGTCTTGTTGGGTTGGCTGGGCCTGCCCTGCTCGAAATCGCTAAGTAAAAATAATTAAAAAAAACATGGGCGCATCTGTAAAAAGGTAACACCTTATTTTGCCACTTGGGATAGTAGTATGTACAGAATGTCCAATGCTGGCAGCGTGTTCCGTCCCATTAATGCAGCCTGTTCAAAGTTCAACATAAATTTATTGACAAAGTATATATACCATATGCAACCCTGAGTTTCATTTCCTTGCAGATGTACTTAGTAAATACAAGAACCATAATAGAATCTGCACCCAACAGAGCACAGCAAAATCACTATTCAACAGACAACAGACTGTGCAAATATAAAAGAGAAAAAAAATTCTTGTAAATAAGTAAGCAAGCAATAAATATCAAGAACATGAGATGAAGAGTCCTTGAAAGTAAGTCCACAGTTGTAGGAACATTTCAATGATGGGGCAAGTGAAATTGAATAAATTTACCCCCACTGGTTCAAGAGCCTGACGGGTGAGGGGTAGTAACTGTTCCTGAACCTGGTGGTGAGAATCCTGAGGCTCTTGTACCACCTCCTTCCGAATGGCAATGGTGAGAAGAGGGGGGTGGGGGGTGGGGGGGGGGGGTCCCTGATGATAGATGTTGCTTTCCTGCGACAGCGCTCTGCGGAGATAGAGAAGAGGGCTTTACCTGTGATGGTCTTTGCTGCATCCACAATATTTTGTAGGATTTTCCCTTATGCTTGGAGAGAGATTCTTAAAGGCTGTTTAAAAATCTGTTCCTGGATTACTGATGGCTTTACCACTCTGAAATTGCAGGATTTTGTTATCACCTCAAAATTGAAAGATTATTGATGTTGATTTTAGAATCAGTACTTCAGAGGGAATGGGGGAACAGGTTAGGATTAACATTTTCAAGTGATAACTTTTTTTTTCCCCAGAAGCAGACAGACATATCTGGAGTTGATTGAAAAGGAAAGCAGGAACAATGTCTGTGCTGGATCCTTTATTTCATTCTCTGCCTGTTCTTTATTTTGTAAACAGTCTGCAGATTCCAGTTTAAATGTCCTTGATTTCTCTCTGTCTCTCACAGTTTTACATTTAGATATTCAGTTATTCATTTGTTGCAGGTGTAGCAAAATTGTGAGCCTAACTTGTCACATTTAGCATGATGTTTGAAGGAGTCTCCTGATGATTTTATTCCTATATTTGTCAATAGAGTGCAACATAGAAACATAGAAAACCTACAGCACAATACAGGCCCTTCGGCCCACAATGCTGTGCTGAACATGTACTTACTTTACAAATTACCTAGGGTTACCCATAGCCCTCTTTTTCTAAGCTCCATGTACCTATCCAGGAGTCTCTTAAAAGGCCCTATTGTATCTGCCTCCACCACCATTGCTGACAGCCCATTCCATGCACTCACCACTCTCTGTAAAAAAAAAACTTACCCCTGACATCTCCTCTGTCCCTACTTCCAAGCACCTTAAAACTGTGCCCTCTCATGCTAGTCATTTTGGCTCTGGGGAAAAAGTCTGATTATTCACATCATCAATGCCTTTCATCATCTTATACGCCTCTATCAAGTTATCTTTCATCCTCTGTCACTCCAAGGAGAAAAGGCCGAGTTCACTCAACCTATTCTCATAAGGCATACTCCCCAATCCAGGCAACATCCTTGCAAATCTACTCTGCACCCTTTCTATGGTTTCCACATCCTTCCTGCAGTGAGGCGACCAGAAATGAGCACAGTACTCCAAGCAGGGTCTGACCAGGGTCCTATAGCTGCAACATTACCTCTCAGCTGTTAAACTCAATCCCACGGTTGATGAAGCCAATGCATCAATACCTTCTTAACCACAGAGTCAACCTGCGCAGCAGCCTTGAGTGTCCTATGGACTCAGATCGCCAGATCCCTCTGATCCTCCACACTGCCAAGAGTCTTACCATTAATACTATATTCTGCCATCATATTTGACCAACTAAAATGAACGATCTCACAGTAATCTGGGTTGAACTCCATCTGCCACTTCTCCGCCTAGTTTTGCATCCTATCAATGTCCTGCTGTAACCTCCGAAAGCCCTCCACACTATCCACAATACTCCTAACCTTTGTGTCATCAGCAAATTTACTAACCCATCCCTCGACTTCCTCATCCAAGTCATTTATAAAAATCACGAAGAGAAGGGGTCCCAGAACAGATCTCTGAGGCACACTACTAGTCACCGACCTCCATGCAGAATATGACCTGTCTACAACCACTCTTTGCCTTCTGTGGGCACGCTAATTCTGGATCCACAAAGCAATATGCCCTTGGATCCCATACCTCCATACTTTCTCAATAAGCCTTGCATGGGGCACTTTATCAAATGCCTCATTGAAATCCATGTACACAACATCTACTGCTCTACCTTCATCAATGTGTTTAGTCACATCCTCAAAATTCAATCAGGCTAGTAAGGCACGACCTGCCTTTGATAAAAACATGCTGACTATTCCTAATCATATTATGCCTCTCCAAATGGTCATAAATCCTGCCTCTCAGAATCTTTTCCATCAACTCACCAAACACTGAAATAGGACTCGGTGATCTGTAATTCCCTGGGCTAACTCTATTCCCTTTCTTGAACAAGGGAACAACATCTGCAACCCTCCAACCCTCTGGAACCTCTCTCATCTGCATTGATGATGCAAAGATCATTGTCAGAGGCTCAGCAATCTCTTCCCTCACCTTCCACATCAGCCTGGCGTATATCTTGTTCAGTCCCGGTGACTTATCCAACCTGATGCTTTCCAAAAGCTCCAGCATATCTTCTTTCTTAATGTCTATATGCTGAAGCATTTCAATCCATTGTAAGTCATCCCTACAATCACCGAGGTTCTTTTCTGTAGTGAGTACTGAAGCAATGTTCTCATTAAGTATCTCTGCTATCTCCTCTGGTTTCATGTACACTTTTCCACTTTAACACTCGATTGGTTCTATTCACTCACGTCATCCTCTTGCTCTTCACATACTTGTAGAATGTCTTGGGGCTTTCCTCAATCCTGCTTGCCAAGGCCTTCTCATGGCCCCTTCTGGCTCTCCTAATTTCATTCTTAAGCTCATTCCTGCTAGCCTTAATCTTCTAGATTTCTGTCATTCCCTAGTTTTTTTTTTAACCTTTCATACGCTTTTATTTTCTTCTTGACTAGATCTTCAACAGCCTTTGTACTCCACAGTTCCTGTACCCTATCATCCCTTCCCTGTCTCATTGGAACATACCTATGCAAAACTCCACACATATCCCCTGAATATCTGCCACATTTCTGCTATACATTTCCCTGAGAACATCTGTTCTCAATTTATGCTTCCAAGTTCTTGCCTGATAGCTTCATATTTCCCCTTCAATTTCCCAACTTGTCTGTTCCTATCTCTCTCCTAAAGGAGTTAGAATTGTGATCACTATCTCCAAAATGCTCTCCCACTGAGAGACCTGACAGCTGACCAGGTTCATTTCCCAATAGAAGATCAAGCATAGCCTTTCCTTTTGTAGGCTTATCTACATATTGTGTCAGGAAACCTTCCTGAACACACCTAACAAACTCCACCCCATCTAAACCTCTTGCTCTGGGGAGATACCAATCGATATTTGGGAGATTAAAATCTCCCACCACAACAACCCTGTTATTATTATACTTTTCCAGAATCTGTCTCGCTACCTGCTCTTCGATGTCCCTGTTACTATTGGGTGGTCTATAAAAAAAACACCCAGTAGAGTTATTGACCCCTTCCTGTTTCTGACTTACACCCACAGAGAATCAGCAGACAATTCATCCATGACTTGCTCCTTTTCTGCAGCCGTGACACTATCTCTGATCGGCAGTACCACGCCTCCACCTCTTTTGCCTCCCTCCCTGTCCTTTCTGAAATATCTAATGCCTGGCACTCTAACCTTTCCTGCCCCTGAGCCATCCAAGTCCCTGTAATGGCCACAACATCATAGCTCCAAGTACTGATCCAAGCTCTGAGCTCATCCACTTTGTTCATGATGCTTCTTGCATTAAAATAGACACATCTCAACCAGTGGTCTAAGCATATCACTTCTCTATCACCTGCCTGTCCTCCCTTTCCACTGCCTTCAATCTTTCAACCACCCCTTCCTGTCTCTTCAGTTCAGTTTCCACCCCCAGCAATTCTAGTTTAAACTCTCCCTAATAGCCTTAGCAAAGCTCCCTGCCAGGATATTGGTCCCCCTCTGATTCAAATGCAACCTGTCCTTTTTGTACAGGTCACGCTTGCCCAAAATCTTCATTCTCTCTGATCAGAAACATGACCACTTTAGATAGTGTTTGTGACCTACTAGGAGAAGCCACAGTGAGCAGGTCTCTGTGGCTCAGAAGGGAAGTGGGGGGGGGGGCAGGATTGCAGAAGTAATGGTGGATTCCATAGTTAGAGGAGTAGACACGAGATTCTGTGGATGTGAAAAAGACACCAGGATGGTTTTTTGCTTTCCAAATGTCGGGGTCAGGAATGTCTTGGACTGTGTCCACATCATTCTGAAAGGGAAGCGTGAGCAGCCAGAAGTCGCAGTACATATTGACAGCAAGGTAGGAAAAGGGAGGAGGTCTTGAAGAGAGAATACAGGGAGTTCGGTGGAGAGCTGAAAAGCAGGACCTCCAGAGTAGTCATCTCTGGATTGCTGCCTATGCTACGCACCGGTGAGGGTAAGAGTAGGGTGATTGGGCTGAGCAATTGGTGCAAGGGGCAGGGTTTCAGATTTCATGAATTTTGGGATCTCTTCTTGGGAACTATGACCTGTACAAAAGTGCCAGGTTATACCCGAATCTGAGGGGACCAATATCCTCGCAGGCAGGTTTGCTAGAGTTGTTGGGGAGGGATTGAAGTGATTTGGTAGGGGCATGGGAACTGGAATGATAGGGCTGAGGATGTGACAGTTGGTATTTGAGTAGATGCAGTGTGTAGTGAGACTGAGGAAGGACAGGAAGATGATAATTGCAGTCAGTGGGATGAGCTAAATTGTAACATCAGGGCAAAATTGAAAAGGGTGATGCTTACAGAGCTGAAGAGGCTATATGTAGATGCACAGATTATGGTTGATGATGGAATGCAATTGGAGATCAGCAGGTACAACATTGCAGGCATCGTTGAGTTGTGGCTGAAAGCAGATAATAATTGGGAGCTTAACATCCAAGGATACATAGTGTATTGAAAGGACAGGGAAAAGTAGGTAGAGGGGGTGGGATGGCTCTGTTGGTAAAAGAAAATGAAATCAAATCCTTAGAAAGAGGTAATATAGAATCAGAAAATGTAGAATCCTTGTGGATAGAGTTAAGAAACTAAGGGTAAATCGTAGCCAGGATGTGGGATACAAATTGCAATGGGAGATAGAAAAAATGAGGACAGTGTTATGATTGTAATGTGAGATTTCAGAATCTACATAGATTGGGAAAATGAGGTTGGTGCTGGATCACAAGAGATGGAATTTGTGAAATTCCTGTGGGATGGCTTTTTAGAGTAGCTTGTGGTTAAGCCCACTAGGAGAAAGAATTCTAGATTGAGTGTTGTGTAATGAACCGAATTTGATTAGGGAGCTTAAGGTAAAGGAACTCTTGGGTAGCAGTATTCATAATATGATAGAAATCACCCTGTAGTTTGAGAGGGAGAAGATTAATTTAAATGTATGAGTATTATAGTGGAGTAAAGGAAAATTCAGAGACCTGATTGAGGTTTTGGGTACTTGGAGTGCATGGTAAAATAGGCCAAAGTCAGCATGGTTTCCTTGAGGGAAATCTTGCCTGTCAAATCTATGGAAATTCTTTGAAGAAATAACAGGCAGGATAGACAAATGAGAGTCAATGGATGTTGTTTACTTTGATTTTCAGAAGGTCTTTGACAAGCTGCTGCAACTGAGGCTGCTAAGTATTACTGGAAAGATACTGACATAGATAGAAGATTACCTGGCTAGCAGGAGGCAAAGAGTGGAGAAAAAAGACCTTTTCTGGTTGGCTGCTAGTGACTAGTGTTGTTCCGCAGGGACTGCTTCTTTATGTGTTGAAGGTAGGTGGAGGGGCAAGTAGTGTTGAGGAAGCAGAGAGCCTGCAGAAGGGCTTAGACTGGGAGAATGGGCAAAGTAGTATCAAATTAAATATATTGTAGGGAAATGTATAGTCATGCACTTTGGTAGAAGGAATAAAGGCATTGACTATTCTAAAAGAGGAGAAAATTCAAAAATCAGAGGTGCAAAGGGACTCGGGAGTCCTTGTGTAGGATTCCTAAAAGGGTTAGTTTGCATGTTGAGTAGGTGGTAAGGAAGGAAATGAATGCTGACATTGCATTTGTGAGAGGACTAGGACCTTATCTCAGCAGAAACAGAGCTCATGGTGGATATGTTGCTGCAGTGAAGGTACAGAATTTTAAAAAAATCATATGTTTAAATCCTGCCTGTCTTGACTGTAAGCTCCAGAGAGAGATTTGTCACAGCTTTGGAGAAAATCCTCTCGCTTGCCATTCATATGGACGATAATGGTAAGTTACAAGTGAAAGCAGTTGTTATCGTGGGCTTTTTCTGTAGTAGTTTGCATTTTTCTTGTTTCAGGGACTGTGTGTTGCAGAGACTTGCGTATTTGCGCAATGCTTAGAAAATTAGAAGGCTATGCACTAGGGAAATTCTAGGCAGTATCTAGAGTAGGTTACATTGTGGGCCGAAGGGCCTGTGTGGTGCGTTAAATTTCTATGTTCTTAGAGCTGGGATGTAATGTCGATGCTTTAAAGCCACTGGTGAGGTGAGACCTCACTTGCAGTATTGTGAGAAATTTTGGGCCCCTTATCTTCGAAAAGATGTGCTGCCCTTGGAGAGGCTAAAAAGGGCGTTCACGTGCACTGTTCCCTCTCAGCTGCTCAGATGTGTGGCCATACAGTAGCTCCCGCACACGGAACCTTTGTTGTCACACAGTTGGAATTGCACGCAGCTCAAAAAAGTTCACAAAATGTCAAAAATTGTTTTTGTTGAGCTGTATTTCTTTATACCTTTCAATGAATAAATAAAATCAGAATAATGTGATTTTTAAAAATTTTTATTCTAAATGACCATATTTAAATTGCTGCACAGTTTTCAGGCCATGTAAAAAAAATTCCTGCTCAGAGCAATGGTTGGTCCTTGCAGCTGTTTTAAAAAAATTAGAGGGAACGAAGTTCAGGAGAATAATTCTGGGATTGAAAGTGTTAATGAGGGCCCGTACTTGCTGGAATTCAGAAGAATGGGGGGTGGGGGGGGTGATTGCTCTCATTGAAACCTATGGAATATTGAATGGTCTGGATGGAGTGGCTGGGGAGAGGCTGTTTCCTGTAGGGAGTGAATCTTGGACCAGAGGGCATAGCCTCAGAATAGAGGTAGTTCCATTTTGAACAGAGATGAGGAGGAATTTCTTTAGCCAAGGGGTAGTATATCGGTGGAATTCATTGCCACAGGCATCTGTTGAGGCCCAGTCATTGAGTATATTGAAAGCAAAGGTTGGTAGATTCTTGATGTGTCAGGGCGTTAGTGGTTATGGGGAGAAGACAGGAGAATGGGATGGAGAGGGATAATAAATGGGCCATGATGGAATGGTAGAGCAGGCTCAAACATGGCAGATGATCACGGCAGATGTCATTCAATGTGAATAAATGTGAAGTTATCCACTTTGGAAGCAGGAACAAGAGGGCAGAGTATTGTCTGAATGGTGTAGAGTTAGGTAAGGGAGAAATGCAAAGAGACCTAGGAGTCCTAGTTCACCAGTCAATGAAGGTGAATGAGCAAGTGCAACAGGCAGTGAAGAGGGCAAATGGAATGTTGGCCTTTGTTACAAGGGGAATTGAATACAAGAGCAAGGATGTCCTTTTGCATTTGTACAGGGCCCTGGTGGGACCACACCTGGAATATTGTGTACAGTTTTGGTCTCCAGGTTTAAGGAAGGACATTCTGGCAGTTGAGGAAGTGCAGCGTAGATTCACTAGGTTGATTCCTGGGATGGCAGGGCTGTCTTACGCAGAGAGATTGGAGAGATTGGGCTTGTATACGCTGGAATTGAGGAGATTGAGAGGGGATCTGATTGAAACGTTTAAGATAATTAAAGGATTTGATAGGATTGAGGCAGGAAATATGTTCCAGATGTTGGGAGAGTCCAGTACCAGAGGGCATGGATTGAGAATAAGAGGTCAATTATTTAAAACAGAGTTGAGGAAGAGCTTCTTCTCCCAGAGAGTTGTGCAGGTGTGGAATGCACTACCTCAGAAGACGGTGGAGGCCAATTCTCTGGATGCTTTCAAGAAGGAGCTAGATAGATATCTGATGGATAGGGGAATCAAGGGATATGGGGACAAGGCAGGGACTGGGTATTGATAGTGAATGATCAGCCATGATCTCAGAATGGCGGTGCAGACTCGAGGGGCCGAATGGTCTACTTCTGCACCTATTGTCTATTGTCAAACCACCAAATCCTGCTCCCAGGCCTCAGAAAATTCACACCAAGAAACTTCTGAGTTATTGTACATTGGAAACAGTTTCTCTCTAAAATGGTAAAAGCAACATTGTATCAGACTACAAACATGAATTGGCAGATGCTGAAAATCCAAAGCAAACACACACAAAATGCTGGAGGAACTCAGCAGGCCAGGCAGCATCTATGGGGAGGAATAAACAGTCGTCGTTTTGGGCCGAGAGCATTTATCAAGG
Source organism: Hypanus sabinus (assembly GCF_030144855.1). Taxonomy (NCBI): domain Eukaryota; kingdom Metazoa; phylum Chordata; class Chondrichthyes; order Myliobatiformes; family Dasyatidae; genus Hypanus; species Hypanus sabinus. The sequence goes on from NC_082714.1 coordinate 37,182,240, forward strand.
TACTATTCAGTTCTGGCTGAAATCTGCCTGTGACAGTTGAGTAACATCCACAAGTAAAACCCTAATCAAAATTTAATAATTTTAACCAAGTGAGTTGTAGAACACTTCTTTTCCTCCCCTCGCCGCTTTAAAAGGATTTGAAGTATTTCACACTTAACACTTTTTAAAGTGTTCTCCAAAGGGTTTTGCTTGTGAAATGTACAGTACTATGCACAGTCAGTTTCTCGTGTAGCATAAATAGAATTAAAGAATGGATGGCACCTAACTCCTGCATCTTTCTGTTTTCTGAGATGTTCCGAAAGATATTGTTCCTACTGATTGAAATAGAGTTTCAAAGATATCACTCATCCTCTGTTTTACCTCCAAAACATAACAACTAATTGGAAGGGAAACACGGAGAGTCCAGCATGTGCCTCTAACTTTGATTTTACTTTAAGTGAGTTGTGCACTTATGAAGTGACAGCATTATGACTTCTGCCAATTATGTCCTTTTACATTTAACCTGCAAAGCATTATGTAAACAATACAAAGAATGTCTAATCAAACAATACATTTTGAATATTATGCAAATATTACTGACATATTAAACACACCATACTCTCAAATACCTGAAATGGGCCAATCTCCTGTGTAGCATCTACCTTGCAGCCAGTTAATCAAATGGCCTATCCAAGCATTGGTATCTCAAAGTTTAAGGTACGTTTATTATCAAAAGTAAATTTATATATGTCAACATATTCAACCCTGAGATTCATTTTCTTATTAGCAATCTAAGTACAAGCACAATAGAGTCAATGGAAAAGCTGCACCCAGCAGGATGGACAAATACCCAACGTGCAAAACACAACAGACAAATGCAAGTAGAAAAGGAAAGAAGAGGAGAAATGATAATACAAATGAATAAGCAATAAATATGTAGATGTGATCATTGGTGGGGAGGGCTTTACCTGTGATGGACTGGGCTGTATCCACTACTTATTGTAGGATTTTTTGTTCATAAAGCTTTGGTGTTTCCATATCAAGCTGTGATGCAACCAGTAAATGTACTCTCTACCACATAAGTATTTGTCAAAGTTTTAGACAGCATGCCTAAACTTCACGATCTCCTAAGAAAATAGAGATGCTCCCGTGCTTTTTTGAAATGGCACTTGTGTGCTGGACCCAGGACAAATCTTGTGAGATGATAACATCAAGGAATTTAACGTTACTGACCCCCCCAGTGAGGTTTAGCTCATGGATCTCAGGTTTCCTCCTGAAGTCAATAATCAGGTGCTTAGTTTTGCTGACATTGAGTGAGTGGTACCACTCAGCCAGATTTCCAATTTCCTCCTATATGCTGGTTCATCACCAACTTGGATTCAGCCAACAATAGTGGTGTTGTCAGCAAACTTAAATAGTGTATTGGAACTTTACTTAGACTCTCAGTATACTGTTTGTATATTTATGGAGCTAAGCACATGTCTGTGCTGATGGAGATTGTGGGAGAGATGTTTTTGTCTATCTGAACTGACTGGGGTCCACAAGTGAGGAAATCAACTATCCAGTTGCACAAGGCCTTGGAGCTCATTGATTAGTTTTTCCTCTTGAATAACCTTGACAATTATGAGGTCTCCCATTCACAAGCTAGTTATATAAACCTAGTTTATAAGATTGCCATTTCCAAGTGGGAAACTGCATGTACAATGACCCAGTTCACTGTTCCAAACTTTACAAAAAAGCTCTTTTCACCCCCCCCCATGTCAATGCTGACACTAGACTTCAAATAAACAATAATCTCTTTCAGTTATTTCTTTGGTTGTAAAGAGGGTATAGTCAAACAGCCCTCAACACAACAGGTCCATGTCAACCACTGAGCACCCATCTGTGTTAATCCCATTTTTATTTTGCCCATGCCTCTATCAACCCTTTTCCCTCCCCAAGGTTCCACCAGTCACCTGCCTGCAATTTACAGCAGGTAGTTGCCATGACAGCTAACATGTATTTGAGAAGCAGGTGGAAACTGGAGCATCCTGAGGAACCACGCACAGAGTGAGAAGATGCAGATTCAACACTAGGTCAGGATTGAACTTGGGGTGTCGCTAGAACTGAGAGGGAGCTGCTCCTCTAGCTGCATCATAGTGCTGCCCCTAGGGAGTATCTGAGCGCTATTGTGCATTTTTGCTAATTCGCCACCAATGTTTTCGCTAAGGGGCATGGTGACCTGAAAATCTCCTGTGGATAGATGCACAAACTTCAATCACAATCAGCTCCAGTGAACTGGAAATGGATGGAATGCACTCAAGAACAAAAAATAAACTGTGGAAATGTGAAATGAAAATGTGTAATGCTCGGTAGATCAGGCAGCATTTTTGGGGAGAGGACATTAAAATAAATGTTCTATTTTATTTTCTCCAAAACCCACGGAGAACTGAGAGGAAGAGAAGTTGCCTGCATGCCTGACTCAGCCTTGCAGCAGGTGCCGTCTGTCATGAGGTGGACCATTTTGTGATTTCACCATAATACACCATAATTCCCTTTGCTTAGATTTATTTATTGGGATAAAGTGTGGAATAGGCCATTCCAGCCCTTTGAACCTTGCTGCCCAGAACCCCCCCCCCCCCCCCCCCCCCCCCGATTTAACCCCAGCTTAATCACAGAACAAATTACAATGCCAGGTTAACCTACCAATTGGTATGTCTTTGGACTGTGGGGAGAAACTGTGGCACCCATAGAAGACTCTCACATTCCTCTGGGAGCATCTTACACAGGCACCTTACAGATGACATTGGAATTGAACTCTGACACTGAGCTGTATGTGACACACTAATTGCTACGCTACCATGGCACCCTGTTTAAAGTAAGTTTATTATCAGAAACTTAAAAACTGTTTATCTATTGGTATTGTTTTCTCCTTCAGGCCCCCCTGGAAAAATGATGATGTGGGGTGGGGAGCGGACAAAAAAGTAGTTTTTAGTTCTATTTTCATTAAAATTGAAACCGATTAAATACTAGATTCGTGTCACCCCAAGGTTTTGTATTGTTATAAGTAATTTACGCATTTGTTCCTGTGTATTGAAATTAATCCCATTACTGCAGCAGTGTTGGAATCAGGCCATTTTTGTGGAAGTGACCTATGGAATTTTGTTTGTTCACATTCTGATTACCAAATGCAGCAGGAAACGTAAAGCATGTGTTACACTTTGATAATGTGTTTTAGTCTGAAGGAATTTAATCACCCACTGAAGAATGGTAAAAACCCATGAGCAGATTCATTTTAAAACTTTGAGTTTCTGAAATTGAAAGTGAGCCAAGAAACGAAAACCCCAGAACGTAGATGTGGAAGTAAGGTACTTTTGAATATTTGCAGATTTGCCACTCTAAAAGAACAGACGTGAATCCAGATAGTATTTAAGATGGCATTCATGTATTTGTCTAGAGGCAAGCATTTGGTTGATTACAATGGAAATCATCAGTTCATAAAAATAAGTTCACTGTGTTAAAAATCAAATGTTATGAGAACTGCATTAGGAATAAAACATTTCTCAAAAAATTCACAGGTTAGCATGTTTTTAAAATGTTTAAAATTATTTGAAATTGACCTTTTCTAAAAACATATGGTTGTTTTCATCATAGAACAGTCAATATCTGAAGAGGCTGTCTTTCCATGAGCATTGTTAATTCATATTAGTCACTGACTAGAACTGTTCCCAGAGGTTAAATAGAGTTAAGTGTAGTGTGAAAGATCATTGCCAAATCCATTAAGTACTAGGAATAAAATAGCTAAAATGTTGAAAATTCAGCAGAATAAGAGTTAATGATTCAGTTTGAAGAACCTTCACATCCACGGATGCTGTCAAACCTGTTGAATGCTTCCAACATAGTCTATATATTTTTAATTTCAGGTTTGATAGCAGCTGCAGTTATAAAAAAAATCAAATGCCGTTTAAGAGTTTTGTGGCCTCCATATTGTACCATAATCTTTCACATAAAACACAAGAAATAGAACCATGAATAGGTCCCTAGGCTTCTCAGGCATCTAATGCCATTCAGTCAAGTGTGAGGAGAAACATAGAAAACTAACAGCACAATACAGGCCCTTCGGCCCACAAAGCTGTGTCTAACATGTCCTTAGTAATTACCTAGGGTTACCCATAGCGCTCTATTTTTCTGAGCTCCATGTACCTGTCCAGGAGTCGCTTAAAGGACCCTATCGTATCCACCTCCACCACAGTTGCTGGCAGCCCAATCCACGCACTCATCACTCTCTGCAAAAAAAACTTACCCCTGATATCTCCTCTGTACCTACTTCCAAGCACCTTAAAACTATGCCCTCTCATACTAGCCATTTCAGCCCTGAGGAAAAGCCTCTGACTGTCCACATGATCAATGCCTTTCATCATCTTATACACCTCTATCAGGTCCCCTCTCATCCTCCGTCGCTCCAAGAAAAAAGGCCGAGTTCACTCAACCTATTCTCAGAAGGCATGCTCCCCAATCCAGGCAACATCCTTGTAAATCTCCTCTGCACCCTTTCTATGGTTTCCACATCCTTCTTATAGTGAGGCGACCAGATCTGAGCACATTGCTCCAAGTGGGGTCTGACCAGGGTCCTATATAGCTGCAACATGACCTCTCGGCTCTTAAACACAACTCCACAATTGATGAAGGCCAAAGCACCGTATGCCTTCTTAACCACAGAGTCAACCTGCACAGCAGCTTTGATTGTCCTGTGGACTCAGACCCCAAGTTGTTTGGAAAGGTTGGGTAGGGACCGACATGTGGTGGCAGGTTCCAGGTCCAGAGTGTATTAATGTGACAGGGCTCGGGCCTTAGAGTGCCAGTATTTAAACGCCAGGCCAGATGGATTGAAAAGGCAGGGGGTCGGACCCGTTCTGCCCGCTGCTCTGTGAAATTTGCTCTGCTTTTTGCTCCACTGTGGCTGAGGCTGTGCGCCTACTGCAGACGCTCCAGACTTTGTGTCTGCAATCTCTGCAACGTTTTGCTCTGCTGTGTGATGAACTGAGGCTGTGGGCCTGCTCTGGTCTTCGTGTCTGTGGACTCACTTTCATTCCGAGTGCTGTTGCTTGCTTTTATTGTTCTCTCTCTCTGCACATTGGGTTCCTTTGGGTTTCTTGTTTTGTGGCTGCCTGTAAGGTGAAGAATTTCAAGGTTGTATAATATATATACTTTGATAATAAATGTACTTTGAAAGTACTTTGGGTGTTGAAATCTTGCAAGGTCTGATTTTTAGGCCTTCCCTTGATCAGCCTTCCCTTGATTTTTCCATTATCCTTAACTTCCTTGAGGTTGAAATATCTGTTGATTCATCTCGGCCTTGCGCATTAGTGACTTGTCATTTTCAACTTCTGGAAGAGTTTTGAAGGTTCATTTCCCTGTAACTCATCGTCATTTCTTACCCCGAGACTTAGTTTCTGTGGAAACATCCTTATACGTCTCCCTGTCAGTCCCCTCTGTTTTTAAAAAATTTTTCCAGTAAGATGAAATCTTACTCTCCGGAAAGTATGGGCCACTTTTGCTCTATCTCTGTGCAATTTTTTTCTTAGGAGCCCACAAAATAGTTGGAGCTGAGTGAAGCAACTGGATTCCCAGCTTGCCCAGAGCTCAAAGGAGTTTATTATCATATGCACAAGTAAATGTTTGCACAGGTACAATATAAAAAAACTTGCTGGCAGCAGCAGCAAGGCTGAGGCTTTTCTGTATCACTGCACCCGGGTCTCCGTACCGCCAATCTTTTACATGGCATGATTGAGTTTGTGGCCTCAGGTAGGAGTCAATTTTATAAAACTTAGCACATTTATTTTTTCTACATTTACACACTTAGTCCAGCGGTCATGGAGCGTCTGTATGTTCCTGATCACTGCCTCAGGGGTCGGATCAAGTTGCCCATAGTTTCTTTCCATTCCTTTTCCCAATTAATATCTGCAACTTAGATTCCAGTTCTGCAAACCTGAGCCAAAGTTCATAAGAGTGCAGTTACTGGAGATGTGTGGTAGTTGCTGGGCATCCCCCTTAACGATTCGTATGTTAGTGCAGTTTATTGCTGAACCACCCATTCACATCAAATCCTGATAAAGAAGCTAATTGGAATATACTTTTATTTGTTTGGTCTTAAATATGCTTTTAAAACTAATTATGCTTTATAAGGTAAATAGCTTTCGCGACCATTATTTACCTTTTGGTCTCCAATAAATTTTACATGAAACTGCCAAGCATAAGCACAATATAGAGTTTAAATAATTTTTGATTGAACCTATTGTGATATCTTCTGCCTTCCCTGTGCAACTAATTCCCATGTTTGTCAAATTCATGACTTTCACACCTGCCTAAAATGTGCTCTGCACACCAATGAGGGATTTCAAAACATAATCCAGACCGTCTACCTTCAAACCTACTCAAATTCCCCAAATACTGACTAAATGTCTGTGATACCAGTTAATGTAATCAATCACAGATGACCCAATTAACTGTTGATAGCATACAGCTTGTTTATTATAACCCAACCGTGTTTAAGAAAGTGCGAGGTCAAAGTAACTTCCAGATTAATTTCCCATTCTCACCAAGTTCCCATTTTTTGCGGTTTGTTCAAGCTGTTCTTTGTCTCTGCTGTCTTGATTATTTTTATCCATTAACAAGTAGAACATAGAAATCTGCAGCACATTACAAGCCCTTTGGTCCACAATGTTGTGCCAATGATGTAACCTAGAAACTGCCTAGAATTTCCCTAGTGCATAGCTGTCTGTTTTTCTAAGCTCCATGTACCTATCTAAGAGGCTCTTAAAAGACCCTATTGTATCCACTTCCACCACCGCCGCTGGCAGTGCATTCCACGCACCTACCACTCTGTGGAAAAACTTGCCCCTGACATTCCCTTGGTATCTATTTCCAAGCCCCCTCATGTTAGCCATTTCAGCCCTGGGAAAAAGCCTCTGGCCATCCACATGATCAGTGCCCCACAAAATGTCCCATTTTGAGAAAGCATTCAGTACTCAGAAGTGTTAATTTCTACAGGTTCCTTTCTATGATGTATGCATGAGAATGTTTCTCTTTCGAATCCCAGTTAACTGAATAATTACGCAGTTGAGTTGAGTCACTATCATCTGAATTGCATGAAGGTTGAGAACTGCATATGACCTGAATGAAAGAGATGTTGCTCCAAATTTTGTAATCCTATAACATACAGAACTGCTACTGGAGGACAAGCTAAAAAGTTTTCTGTAGTACTGTCTTACTTGAGCTCAATAGATGAAAATGGTGCACAACTAAACGGACACAAAATTTAGAATTTGCTAAAAAGGTTGTGAAGTTCACAATGGAATTCTTTCACTAACTGATTAAAAAGGACTTGCGATTATTCAATAGTGAAATACAGTAGATGTTGTCACCTGAAGCAAAAAAAAGCAGAACTAGCCAGCAGGTGAACAACGTTTGTGGAAGGCTGTCGAAAGGATGTTGCCCTAAAAAGTTACCATTATACTTTTCTTTACAAAAGTATTGCTAGATCTTCTTTTAAAAGTTTTGAAAGATGATTTTTGGCTGGGGCACAATGACAGTTCCCCCTTTGTTCTTTGAATAGTGTCAATAACATTTTTTTGAGTGAAATTAGACACTAAAGCCAAGTTTCTACACTATAACTACATTGCCCTGAAGTTCTACATGGGTACATGTTTGAGGCTATAGACATTGAACCCATTTCTCTATGTGACAGAAAAACTGTAGGCAATGCTATTAATTAAAATAATGCATATATGTGCAGAAAGAATTACATCTTTATTAGCATGTGGTTTTTAATAATGTTGCCAAATGTCTAATTTGACCATCTTTTCTGATCTCTTGAGATACCAGTTCTGTGTTAATTTGATGAAATTTTATCTAATAGAGCTCAGTTTGGCTGGGTTTCTTTTCTAAATCAGTTATAGATTGTTGTTTTAAGTTTCACCTTGCAATCAAGATAGCCGCACCCCCCCCCCCCCCCCCACTTCCCTGTGAGTTGAAGATGCTGAATTTATATGAGTCACAAAACCAGTTTTCTCTTGGTTTATCCTGTGAACCTTCAAACTCAAGGACGAACAACGAGTTCTCACCAAAATCTCTCACTCAATGTAAACCACTAAAAAGATTAATTTATCTTGTGGTTAGTTGTGGATTCTTCTTCCACATGAAATGACAGGTACGTTCACACGTAACTGCGTTTGTGAAACATTTCGAGGAGTGGATACTATGCTAAATCAGCAGCTTATTAAAAATCTTAGATCTCACTGGAGCTTCTGCACCTGTCTTGTACTTATTACATTTTTTCACACATGTCACTTCAGACCTGTTATTTCTCATGTCTGTATTGTAATGGAGAATTGTTTGTTTATTATTATTATATTTCTTTTTGTATTTGCAGTTTGTCATCTTCTGCACACTCGTTGAACACCCAAGTTGGTGTAGTCTTTCATTAATTCTGTTATCGTTACTGTTCTATTATAGATTTATTGAGTATGCCCAAAAGAAAATGAATCTCAGGATTGCATATGGTGACAGTATATACTGTGATCATAAATTTACTTTGAACTTTGTCGTGCTGCTTTTTTACCTACCAATATCATACAGACACTGCATTGCTTCTGTTTTCTATATCCCACATTCTTCTACTCATCATCTTTTTTTAAAAAAGTTAATTGCTAAAGACATAAAGTCAAATCATTTTAGAATTCTGAATTGAAATGAAACTAAGTAATTATGCATTTTATCGACTATCTAGTCAGAACAAGTTGGTCTCTGAAAGCCTGTTGTAGAATGCCTGCAGGTGGTGCTCTAAGAGTAACAGTATAACACATTAAGCTAAATTACATGGCGGACTCTTGTGATCTTTCTGTGCTGTCTAGTTTTTGAATACGGTCATGGATTTGGAGAACGAAAGTTCTTCCTTTTTTCCATGCTCTGATTGACTTCTCTTTAGTGTTCAGACAAGTGAATGCACAGTGCAGTTTGTTCCCATGAGGAGTTTATTGAAATAAAGAACTTAAACATCAGTACTCGTGCAACATGATCTCAATGGCAGGAACCAGAAAGCTCAGATTCAAAGGTACATTTTAAGTGTTTTTCATCAAAGGGAAAATAATATTGAATAACTTGTATCGATGAGCATTTGTTTAGGTAAATAATCCCCTCCTATCTCTGGGAGGTCAGAATTTCTCTCAGGTTCTGGTGTGAATTATCTAATGTTCAGATATCTTAAATTGGAAGGCACGAGCTTTGGCCCCACCTTACTTTTGATCCTCTGAATTTCATAGCTTGTTCTTCTGACAAATGGATTGGCATTCCTTTTTAAATTTCCAGAGATTGTGCTTCAAAAATTCAAAGTACATTTTTATCAAAGTATGCACTGTGTGCAGTACACAGCCCTGAGGTTTGTCTTCCCCACAGAAGAGCCATGAAACCAAGAATCATGGAACCAGTCTGTTCAAAGAAAAGCATCCAACCTGCCCTCCCACCATATGCAAAAAAGAAATCGCGGCAAACCACAACAAAAAAAAGCAAGCAAAAACGCAGAATATAGGACACAAAATCTAAAGGCAGGTTTCAGTTCAGCTCATTTTGTTTTGCTCCTGCTCTCAGAAGTACAGAGCTAAACTGAAAACAAAGAATGGTCATAACTTCAGCATTCAAAGGTGCTGCCCTCTTGGATCTTGGAGATTCATGCTTCAGTGTGAAGAGAATGGATCACATTGTTTATCTAAAGGTGGAAAATCTGACTCAGCTCATACGAACAAATTGTTCTGTATTATTTTCCCTTTGATTTAAAAAAAACTTAAATTCTTGCATCTGAACTTTCTGGTCGCCTCGTGATATGAGATGAAAATCAAAACAAAATGCAGATCTCAGAAATTGGATGTTGTGATGGAAAATAACTGGTTCTTTGAGTCTCAACAGTAGAGGCCTGGACACACACAGTTTTAATAATAAGGAATTTATTTACAAGGGGAAGTCGGGTCAACACAAGCAACTACAATACACAGGAAGTGGTGTGGGGACAGGGTACGGTTACACAAACAAAGAACAAGGGAAAAGCACTACAACAACTATCCCGCTTGACCTTGGATAGCTGCGGCTCCCTTACCAGGACAAACGATAGACCTTTCCAAGCATAAATCAATGCACTTACCTTCGATGAGGTGGTCTGTAAGAGAGGGCTAGCCAAGTCCAAGTCTCACCTTTTAAAGCATGGGGCTGGGAGAGATAATCCAATTAAGGTGACCAATAATTTAGGTGTGCATTGATTAGTTGGGAGGGACCAAATGTTGATTGGCATGTGGTGTGTCCTCCGACCAGCCAGGTGGCAGTGCATCTGTCATGTGGCCGGTATCTCTGGATACATTGGAGATATAGTAAAAATGGAAAATGCTTGACATACTCAGCAGGTCAGGCAGCAGCAGTGGGAAGACAATCATTTCAGGTTAAAGATTCTTCATCAGAAATGGGAAGGAGCCAAAACAAGCTAAGGTTTTAGTTGCAGGGCGGAGAGAACAAATATCACATAAAGAAGCCCACCCAGTTAAGGGTGAAAGATGAGAAGTTTAAGCGGAATATGAGGGGAAACTTCAGACAGTTGTGAGTGTATGGAGGGCTGTGATCCTGGTGCAGGTCAATGGGAGTAGGCATTTTAAATGGTTTTGGCATAGACTAGATGGGTCAAAAAGGCCTGTTTCTGTGTTGTAGTTCTCCACGACTCTATTACCCTAAGACTGAAATAAGAGATTATATTTAATCAGTGCGATACAAGAATGGTTAGGGCAATATTTGACACATTCAAAGAAGATGATCAACTAAAATCAAAGCAGTGGTAGATGGGGGATGTTGGGAACCATGGCAAGAAATCATCACAGGTAACTTAATTAATTAGACTGGGTGACAGCTAGCAACAATGGAGCAACCTGATATTTTTTCTCCACTCTCACGTCGATAACAAGTAATAACAGTTCACTGATTCATTAGCTTAATCTTTTCAGTAGAGTGTGTCAGACTCACAGCTTTTTGGAGCTAATTTGCCATTGTATTTAGTGACTATTGTGATGGTTTGTTAGTGATGGATGCATTCTGCCAAAAGAGAACCAATAAATGCTTTTAAAAATCAGTACTCAGGGCTGGTCTAGCTACTCCTGAGATCCGCGTGCCATCACAGGGTTTGGCTGAAGTAGCAGGCTGCAAGTTCTGAATTACAGTCGGCCCTCCTTATCCGCAGGTTCCACATGCGCGGATTCAACCAACCACGGATCAGGAAAACCTGGAAGTTCTCTCTCCAGCGCTCGTTGTTTAAGCATGTACAGACTATTATTTCTTGTCATTATTCCCTAAGCAATACAGTATAGCAACTATTTACATGGCATTTACTTTGTATTGGGTATTATAAGTAATTGAGAAATTACCTAGAAGTACAGGCAGTCCCCGGGTTATGAATGAGTTCCATTCCTGAGTCCGTCTTTAAGTCGGATTTGAAGTCGGAACAGGTACATCCGGTATTATTTAGCGTCAGTCAAATGTTTTTCTTGGTATATAGTACATATTTTACCTTTCTATGCATATAAAACACTTAAGAAACATATGTATTTCAATAATTTAACCACTGCGTTGCTTAGTAATAATTGTAGCTTTCATCGGGGCAGGGCCTTTCACATTCTCCATTAAAATTGTTCTGATCTGTAGCCTAACGCTTTTCCAATGACTAATGGCGTTTCACCTCTTTCCGATCGCTTTATTACTTCCACCTTGTTTTCAATCGTGATCATGATTATTTTTGTGAACAGAAACACTGCAGATTCAGAGCTGCGCTGCCAGGTCCTACTTTCCACTGCACGGAGACATGTTAAATAAAGTCAGGGGTTCCACTGGGTTCGAAAGATGCATGTTAAATAAGGGACTTGAGCATCGGGGAAGTTTGGAATCTGCGGGGGGCCCTGGAACCAATCCCCCGCGGATAAGGGGGGGCCGACTTTATTGTCCATTTTATTTTGTTAGTAGCATTATGTTCTGCATTGACTCTATTACAATTGAAATGTGTCCTTCTGATTTGCATTATTTACACATTTACATTTAATTTGAACGGGGAGATTCATGATGAATGTAAATGAGAAGAATCTGAAGTATAAAGCTGCAAACAAAATCATTCAAATTGTTCAGGACAAATCAAGAGTTAGAATATCACTCAGAAAAATATGTGAATTGATAGATAGATTTAACACTTCAGTGAATAATGGAATGTAATTCAGTGAATGTGACAGGTATCGAAGCATTTGGCAAACATTATTATGGCAACGCTGCTGAGTTGGATGCTTCACTGTACGGTCCATTTTAAACAGAGCATGATGAATGAAGGAGAAGACACACCAGCACACATCAGTTGTGTTCAATCTTCAAGTGATGTGGTAAGCATGAATTGAAGGTGACCTGTAGCAGAAGTTGATAGAGGAAGTGTTTGCTCCAGTAAACATATTAGAAAGGCATCCTGGTAATTCACTGAACTGTGAAGATTTCTGAACTCTTGTCTCTGTGCCAACTTCTGGGGGAAAACACAGTCTGATCAGAATCAGGTTTAATATCACTGACATGTGTCAATAATTTTGTTGTTTTGCAGCAGCAGTACATTGCAATACATAAAAACCTATAAATTACAATAAGAATATATGAAATAAATAAGTGATGCAAAAAGAGAGGAAAAGATAATGAGGTAAGTGTTCATGGATTCACTGTCCTTTCAGGAATCTGATGGTGGAGGGGAAGAAGCTGTTCCCTAAATACTGAGGGTGTGTCTTCAGGCTCCTGTAACACTCCTTGAAGGTAGCAATGAGAAGAAGGCATGTCCCAGGTGATGGGGTCCTTAATGATGGATGCGGCCTTTTTAAGATGTCCTGGATTCTAGAGGGGCCAGTGGCTGAGTTTCTGCAGCTTTTTCTGATCCTTTGCTGTGGCCCCTCCATTCTGGACGGTGATCCAACCAGCTCTACACGGTGCATTTGTAGAAATTTGCGAGTGTCTTTGGTGGTATACCAAGTCTCCTCAAACTCCTAATGCCACTCAAAGCCACTGTGCCTTTGTAAGTGCGTCAGTGTGCTGGACCTAGGATAAATCTTCAGAGATGTTGACACCCAGGAACTTGAAAATGTTCACCCTTTCCACTGCTGATCCCTTGATGAGGACTGGTGTGTATTCCCTTGACTTCCCCTTCGTGAAGTCCACTATCAATTCCTTGCACTTACTGACATTGTGTTCAAGTCCGAATCTCTATCAAGGCCCACTCAAGGGATTGTATTATTCATAAATAAACTCAGTGACAAAAACATTGAATTAGCCATGGGCAGGAAACTATTTTGGTTATAGACTTACTAGCCTTCTCTAACCTTCTTGATATTAAGCTTTTCTCCCACTCACCTTAAACCCATGCCCTTGACCACCTTAGGAAAAAGACTCTTAATTAACTAACGTATATCCCTGATAATTTTATAAACCTCTCGTCGTCACCCCCCAGCCCCCTATGTCTTAGTGAGAATGTCCTACCTATCCAATCACACCTAAATTCGGCCCTCGTTCTAGTGAATATATTGGCGAAACTCTCCTGCACTCCTTACAGCCCTACCACATCCTCCCTCTAGCGCAGTAACCAGAACTGCACACAACACTGCATGTACAACCTGACCTGTGCATCAGACAGCTGCAGCTGATGTCTCAGCCCTGATACTTGATACCTTGGCCTCTGAAGGTGAATGCCACCTTCACTGCCCAATTTTCTTATGATGCTATTTTCAGTGAGGGTGTGACCTTGCCCCAAGGTCCCCTGTACACAGACCGTGAGGTAACCAGTTAGAATACTCTCCACTGTGCATCTATAGAAATCAGTCAGTTTTTTAGGAGACATGCCGACTCTACACAAACTTCAAATCAGTTAAGTTTATGAAGGATAGGTTAAAATAGGGTTGGAGTATTGTGTGCAGTTTTGGTCTTCAGATTTGAGGAAAGATATTCTTACTATTGAGGGAGTGCAGCGTAGGTTCACAAGGTTGATTCCCGGAATGGCGGGACTGTCATATGTTGAAAGATTGGAGCGACTGGGCTTGTATGCACTGGAATCTAGAAGGATGAGAGGGGATCTGATTGAAACACATAAGATTATTAAGGGATTGGACATGCTGGAGGCAGGAAGCATGTTCCCGCTGATGGGTGAGTCCAGAACAAGAGGCCACAGTTTAAGAATAAGGGGTAGGCCATTTAGAACAGAGACACGGAAAGACTTTTTCAATCAGAGGGTGGTGGATATGTGGAATGCTCTGCCCCAGAAGGCAGTGGAGGCCAAGTCTCTGGATGCATTCAAGAGAGAGTTAGATAGAGCTCTTATAGATAGTGGGGTCAAAGGATATGGGGAGAGGGCAGGAACAGGGTACTGATTGTGTATGATCAGCCATAATCACAGTGAATGGCAGTGCTGGCTAGAAGGGCTGAATGGCGTACTCCTGCACCTACTGTCTATTGTCTATAAAATAGGATGTTGAATGAAAAAGGATAGATCATAAATTATATAACAAACACGAGTAAATCTGAAGATGCTGAAATCCAAAACAACACATACAAAGTGCTGGAGGAACTCAGCAGGCTGCATCTCTGGAGATGAATAAGCAGTCAACGTTTTGGGCTGAGACCCTTCTTAATGTCAACTGTTTATTCATTTTCATAGATGGTGCCTGCATGTTTGGAGTGCAGAACATGGGCACTTTGGAGCACTGAAATTGCTGTCTCTCCCTGAAGATGTATTTTGTAAATTAATTTTTCTAACTCAGACAGTTGGATTGCTGGAGGACAACTTGACATACCTGTAAATGGGGAGGGGCATTTGGACATGTAATTCCAGACCCTAGGCACCTCTCTTGGAAGTATGTAGAATCACAATACTGTATAGAGATGGTGTGAAGTGAAAGATAAAGATCCACAGCTATCAGTCTTGTATGTCAGATAGAATGCTGTGAACACCAGGGTGAAATCTGTCAAGACAATTAGAACGTTCAACTTGTCACCTTTTGTAGCAGGAGCTTCCTCAATGGACTATGTGTCATAAGTAGATACTTGATGATGTAATAGATTGCATACAGATGTGATGGAAAGGTGTGAAAGTTGAAATTTTATGTGGAAAAGAATGAAGAAATAAATGAAATACTGTAGTTCTAAAAGGAGTGCAGGAGCAGAGGGACCTGGTGTATGTGTGAATAAATTATGGAAAGTGACAGGTCACTTTAAGGAAATGCATAATAAGGCATTCAGGTTTCTGAGCTTTATCAATAAAGGCAGGGAAGTCATGCTGAACCTTCATAAAACAATCATCTCTTCTCAACTGGAGTATTGGTTTCAATTTTGGTCAGTGTTTTTTTGTTCAGGAAGGATGTGAAAACGTAAGATAGAGCCAGGGAAGATTTATGGCAGTAGTTCCTGGAATGGGGTTCTGCAACAATAGAAAGACCGAGACTGTTTTCCTTGGAAAAGGCTGATGATGTCTGCTAGAAGTACAGTATATAAAATGTAAGGGTCTGAACAGAATAAATAGTGGGAGACTGTGTCATTTGGTTGGTGGTGAGGGTTGGTATCAAGGACAAGAAGACATGGGTACATTAGAAAGGAGAAATAAATGATAGCATTATGAGGGAAAACATTTTTTTAAAGTAGCCTGTGGTTGGGATCTGAAATGCTCTGCTGCAGATGTAGTGGAGGCTCGAGTCTTCAAGAGAGAACTGGTTAAATATGCAGTATATTGCTAAATGCTAGATAATTTGCAAAGCAGTGGGCTGAGTCCTGTTTGGGGAATTTTCCATCTTTTTTTTTTGGTTTCTTGTTTATATCAAGGGTTTGGGAGGTTAATTATATTGGTGTTTTTATTGGAGTAAAAACCTATAGTTTTTCCTCATGTGTTCATTACCAATAATGTAATCCCACTCCCTTTGTACTATTATGACCATTATGTATCTGTTTTTGAAAAATTCAATAAAAAGATTGGAAAAAAAAGAAAGAAGTAGTGGGCTGGGTCCTGTTT
Organism: Hypanus sabinus; assembly: GCF_030144855.1. NCBI lineage: Eukaryota > Metazoa > Chordata > Chondrichthyes > Myliobatiformes > Dasyatidae > Hypanus > Hypanus sabinus. The sequence goes on from NC_082714.1 coordinate 37,198,291, forward strand.
GTATTCAGTGATCTCTGTTACAGATGACTACAGAAATTATTAAATTATCTTTGGTAACCCAACCATATAAAATGCCGACGTTCTTTCATTTCCACAGCTGATAGCATTAGCCACTCACCTAAAGCACTCCCTTAGTCCCTCTTGATTTACAATCTACTTCAGCTCTTTTAATTTTTTGAACTAACTTCCACCTCCAAATCTTCAGGTAGTTCTCCCTTAAAGCCCAGTTTGATCTCTACAGTCAGGTAAACACCAACATTAAGATAGTGCCATCTATAATCACAACTATTAGTTCTTTGCACTTTTTTAAAATTTATTTCTCTGCCATCTTTGTCACAACCAGACTATCCTCTTCTAGTTCTCCTCCATTGATTGCCTTCTTTGATTCCTTTGAGTCAATATATCTCCAAGAATGATTTCAGGGTGTAACACGTACCTTTTCTTCCCAGAGACATCAAAGAGTCTGTCCTGGGACCTCTTAGTAATTTAACTGAATTTTAATAATGTCAAAAGATCCGTTTTCAGATGGGCAATGACAGTGGCACTAAGTGGAAACATCACTTCAGACCCTGTCATTGTCCATGATATAAAACTGCTAATTCAGTGTTTTGGAAGAATAACTACGGATTCCAACTGAACACATTGAATTTGTATTTCATGCTTACAAAAATGTTCTTAATTGTCTTCCATGTGATTTTGTATAAAAGTTAAGGGAAAAAACATTTGCTTGCTGTTGTTACCTATTCTCAAAAAGTTTTGAAATGAAAAACGGGGCAAACATGATACGGACTATATGGTTACATAACACCTCTCACTGAATAGTTTTTGGCTTTTAGTGTTCAAATGAAAAATACTGAAAGATGGCCATTATGATTTTCAAAAAAATTTTTCAGAGATGTCATCAGTTCGACTTTGTTGAATGTTGATGATCACTGATGTCGTTCTTGAGCATGTTTAAAAGCAGATAAATATTCCCTTTTTGTTCATTAATGACACACAATTTGTGCATATTTGGATTCATTGATTGGTTTCATTTGGTTGTGTAAGCATGGTGTAGAATTTAACAAGCATGCACATGCAAAGTCTATAGCTGCAAGACTGAGCTGTCCTCACCTCTATTCAATATTATTGCCGGAATTCCTGTTGTGTTGTGAATTTCAATGCAAATTTTCATCAGCAACAGGTGTCTGTAAAAGGGAGATTGTGCTGCTCTTGTGACTGCTTTCTGAAAAGTAATGCCAAGATTACAAAAATGCAGGATGGAAGTAGGTTTACTCAGTGTATCTGCTTCCTTCTGTTTCACTGTTTCTTTATTAGCTGACTTCTACTGCTAAGGACTATAAACAACTTAAGTGACTTATCCAGTAATGGTTTTAGTTTAGTAATAAGCAGTGATTTCTTAAGTGTACAGTGTTCCTTGTCAAATGGAATGTCGTGTTTCAAATCCCAGTGGAACAATATTTCACTAGCAGTAATTTGTTGCTGCTTGATGTGGTCAAGGCACTTGAATTTGGAGTGTTTTGGAATGTTTTATCAATACTGTATATTTGTACAGATTTGGTGTATTTTTGATTTGAATTTGGAGGGTTTTGTGAAGATAGTCCTGGTGAAATATGAAATACATAAATATAATGTGTACTTCCAGTGACACATGGATTTTATCCATTAAACACATGTAACCCATTGGTCAGAAATGTGCTGGGATTAAGTTAATTAAGATCTTTCCATGTCCCTTGTATATGACTATCTGGGGATTAATACAAAAATAACAGATGTGAGTATGTTGAGCGATAAAGTAGGATCATCCAACAACTAAATAGTGCACAAAATAAAATTCTGAGCAATAACCATTTTGCAGAAACCATAGATGATACCTGTCGTTGATCAAATCGACAGCGAAAGGCTTCGGGAGGAGAAAGAGGGGAAAAGAAAACAAACTGTTTTTGTTCTGAACTGAAGCTTCCAATTTAAGAACAAATTAATTTCCAGAGAAGTGTGGATACCAAGCTGATATTATCAGGAAGTTGCGGTTGTATTGACATTTGATGTAAGTGAATCAGTTCCTTAGTGCTGAATTGCAGTGATGGAAGTTTCTATTCAAAATAAATTTATTGGATCAAAGAAAATGTTACTGCATTCATGATCATTAAAAAAACAAACCACCATCTGCAAACATTTTGGAATTGATGCCATGTTATTACTCAAAATTCTCTGCTTAGCACACTACTATCATTTCATCCACTGCCTGGAAGCAGTTTGTATGTCCCCCCACACACCCCCACCCCCACCCCTGTGACCAGGTGACTTTCCTCTGGGTGCTCCAGTTTCCTCCCACAGTCCAAAGATGTACTGGTTGGTAGATGAATTGGTCACTGTAAATTGACCTGTGAATAGGCTAGGATTAAATTTGCGGATTGCTGGTCAGTGTGGCTCAAAGAACCTATTTCAAACTGTATCTCAATAAAGAAATAAACAGATAAATAGATAGATTAAGGACCTTCACCATCCAGGTCATGTTTTTGTTTCTCATTTCGGTCAATTGGTATTAAGTACAGGAGCCTGAAAGCTTACACTAAAGGTTTAAAGGCAGCTTCTTCCCTATTGTCATTAGGTTTGGACTGATCCAAAAAACCCTCGTTCTATCTCAGACAATATTTCCTAAAACTTGCACTAATATAATTTTTTGTATATTTTATATAATTTATGTTAATTTAAGATTATGTAATTTATGTTTGCTACATTTGCAATGTTCTGTGCTGCTGTTGCAGAAAGCTAATTTTCATTATACCCTGGGTATGTATGCCCATAGCAATAGTCTTGGTCTTGAACTATCTTGAAACTTTAGATTAAATGAAAATATTTTTGGGATATGAGGAATACTGGGAATTCTGCATATATTGTATATCTGGATTGATAAATTAAGTAGTGATGGCTTATCAACTTGAAGCTACTTGAATTGCGATTGGTAGTTTGGAGATTGGCTTCTGGTGAGGACAGTCCAAAAGATAATGAAGGAATGGCAGGATGTTCCTGCATGAGGTAGGGGTGTGATGAGGAGAGGAAGCTGGAAATGATTGCATGCTCATGACTTTGCTGCTATATTTCTTTCTCAGAAGTGGAGTTTATAGGTTGTATTCATGGCATTGAATAAATGCTGGTGTATTGATATAATAAATCCTTATTTTCTACATGCCACAGCCAGTGTACTTTGGATTCAGGTCATCAATCAGAAAGTTTGCTCTATCCTGAGTAGTGCATTTTCTGTTAGGAGTGCCTTGATCCTCAAAGATGATTGAGAGGCTTTGAGGATGGACTGAGCAACAATAAAGCATTTACAGTGTATTTGAAAGTCAGGGTGATATGTGGATTTATTTACTTTTGCTACAGTTAAGAATCTTCCACAAGCCGGAGAGAGCAGAGACTGCAGATGCTGGAATCTGGAGCAACGCAAAAGGCACTGGAGGAACTCAATGGGCCATGCAGTAATCTTGAGGGGAAATGGACAGTCGGTATTTTGGGTTGAGACCCTTTGCCCACAATCTTGTTGGTTTGGGAGTTCCAGGATTTATATTCTGCGAATAAGGAATTATAGCGTAAAGTTTATTGATAGACATATGTACTTGGAGCAGAACAATCTTCTGGTACTTCTTCAATGATCTTCCTTCTGTCAGACAGACAGACATACTTTATTGATCCTGAGGGAAATTGGGTTTTGTTGCAGCCACACCTACCAAGAATAGTGAAGAAATATAGCAATATAAAACCATAAATAATTAAATAATAATAAGTTCATCATGCCAAGTGGAAATAAGTCCAGGACCAGCCTCTTGACTCAGGGTATCTGACACTCCTAGGGAGTGTAAAGTTTGATGGCCACAGGTAGGAATGACTTCCTAGTGATATTCACAATGATGGCATTTTCCAAGTTGGAATGGTATATGCCATGGAGGGGAGCCCCTTGTTCTTTTCAGTGTTAGAAGATTGAGATGTACTGTTGGATAACTTGGGTGAATATTTGCTTTGTAGTTTTGTAGATCTAGGACAGTTTATCCAATAATTGCTATTTGCACGTGAAGAGAATTATGTTGAGAGTGGTGGGTGGGTTGTTAGCTAAGTTTTTACTTTATCCTGGAAGGTGTCAAGCTTCTTGAATGCATTTGGAACTGCTTTCACCCATCATGTTCCTGTCTTGTGCTCTGTAAATGAGAAAATGCTTTGGGGTGTCATGTGGCAAGTCTCTCACTTCAGGACTCTCTACCTCTAACCTGCTGAAGTAGCTACTGCATACACCTGGCTGGTCCAGTTGAAGTTTTGGTCAGTGGGACGGCCAGCTTGTTGTTAGTGCAGGTATCAGTAATAGTAATGTTGTTAAACATCAAGGGTAGGTAATTAGAATAATCTCTTGTTACCTGATGGTGTTAATACTATTGGAAAACCAAGGTTAGATGGTTAGACTCTTGGACCCTGTCAATGGACAGTGTTTTGCCTCTTCAGTCCATCTGACTTGCTATTCAGATCGTACTGCGTGTAAGCACAGACTAACTTGTTTTCTGGCTTACATATTGAATGGTTCGTGTTTTTATTTATTTTGAAGTTTGGAGTCAAAACTGAGAATCAGAATCAGGTTTATTATCACCGGCATGTGACGTGAAATTTGTGAACTTAGCAGCAGCAGTTCAATGCAATACATAATCTAGAAGAAGAAGAAAAAATAATAATAAATAAGTGAATCAATATACGTATATTGAATAGATTAAAATCATGCAAAAACAGAAAGTGTCCAAGGGTTCAATGTACATTTAGGAATCGGATGGCAGAAGGGAAGAAGCTGTTCCTGAATCACAGATTGTGTGCCTTCAGGCTTCTGTACCTCCTACCCGATGGTAACAGTGAGAAAAGGGCATGCCCTGGGAGCTGGAAGTCTTTAATAATGGACACTGTCTTTCTGAGACACCGCTCCCTGAAGATGTCCTGGGTACTTTGTAGGCTAGTACCCAAGATGGAGCTGACTAGATTTACAACCCTCTGCAGCTTCTTTCGGTCCTGTGCAGTAGCGCCCCCCCCCCCCCCCCCCCCCATGCCAGACAGTGATGCAGCCTGTCAGATTGCTCTCCATGGTACATCTATAGAAGTTTTTGAGTGTATTATTGACATATCAAATCTCTTCAAACTCCTAATGAAGTATTGTCATTGTCTTGCCTTCTTTATAGCTGGGTCATTCTGTTGGGACCAGGTTAAATTCTCGGAGATCTTGACACCCAGGAACTTGAAACTGCTCATTCTCTCCACTTCTGATCCCTCTGAGGATTGGTATGTGTTCCTTCGTCTTACCCATCCTGAAGTCCACAATTAGATCTTTTGTCTTACTGACGTTGAGTGCAAGGTTGTTGCTGTGGCACCACTCCAGTAGTTGGCATATCTCACTCCTGTACACTTTCTCATCTCCATCTGAGATTCTACCAACAATGGTTGTATCAACAAATTTATGGATGATATTTGAGCTAGGCATAGCCACATAGTCATGGGTATAGAGAGAGTAGAGCAGTGGGTTAAGCACACACCCCTGAGGTGCATCAGTGTTGATCGTTAGCAAGGAAGAGAAGTTATCACCAATCTGCACAGATTGTGGTCTTCTGATTAGAAAGTCGAGGATCCAATTGCAGAGGAAAGTGCAGAGACCAGGGTTCTGTAATCAGGATTGTGGGAATGATGGTATTAAATGCTGAGCTATGGTTGATGATCAGCATCCTGGCATGGGTGTTTGTGTTGTCCATGTGGTCTAAGGCCGTGTGAAGAACCATTGAGATTGCATTTGTCGTAGACCTATTGTGGCGTGAGGCAAGCTGCAATGGGTCCTGGTCCTTGCTGAGGCAGGAGTTCAATCTCGTCATGACCAACCTCTTAAAGCATTTCATCACTGTAGCTGTGACTCATTCCGGCATTGACAATCCTATTGATCAGCACCATCAAAGCTCGGTTTACTCACTCTGCAGGAGAGAGTGAGAAAACTTTGCATTTGCCTTGCTTTTTCTTGTCCTGACAATGTTCTGCATTATCAGATAAATGCCACTGTTGAGGAATGGCTTAGCGAGAGACATGGCTAATTCTGAAGCACAGGTTTCCTCAACTATAGAGCCATAGAGCAATGATACCATTCAAAAGTTATTTGAATTAGAGCATGATGGAAGGGGGTTTAGAGAGACACGGGCAAGCTGGGATGTTGTTTGGTTCCATTACATTTGCAGTATCCAATGTTGTAACCCATTTCTTTGAATTGTTTTCCTGAGGAACTCCTGCAGCAAAATGTTCAGGTTGAATTGACTGACCTTCAACTGCCATAATTTTTCTCAGTCCTTGTAGTTGCCATTCAGCCTTCATTTACAAGCTTGGTTCAAGATAATGTTCAGATATGGAGCTGATAATTCCAATTTCTTTGAAATTGTCAGATTCTGTAAGTCTTCCCTTGCTGTATTTCAGAATATTTGTGCATTTCAGTCTTCCTTCTTGCAAAGTGACCCATGTGTTTCCTTGGCTTGCCATCTTTTCTGAATTTACATGGAATTGTTTGAATGCTCACTCCTTATCTACTTTTATGTGCCAGTCAGTATAAGAAATTCAGTTTCAACTCAGCTAAGTCTTAAGTTTCTTCCATCCTTTTATTTATTTCCTGTGATCTATGGGATCAGGGAAATGAATTGCCTCCAGGTCTTAAGATGCCTGCTCTGGCATGGCCTGGATAGTTGAAGAACAGCTACTTCTACTGTTTATGGACATTGTTCATCAATGTATTAGCACTGTTCCTTGTTACCCACAGCAATTAAATTATTGAGTGTTGTATCATAGTACTCTTTCTGCTCTATCTTGCTATTTCAATACCCTTTAGGAAGCATTTACATTGCTCATTTTCTGTGTCTGTTCCCTCACACTTATTGGTATTATATTAATATTGTTAATTTAACTGGTTATGTTTATTATTGAAGTCATTTTGCATGTTGGGTGTGTTTTTTAAATTAAGCTGCAATACATTTACGGATTTGTTTAGTTTAAGTTGACTTTCTGAAATCACGTTGTTAATCAAACCCTATGAGAGTACTTGTGTTTCACTGGTTGTGTTCCCCAAGCTTGGATTTTGACAATAAAATTTCAGGCCTCCCTTTCAATGGCTTTTGGTTAATATTGAGAGCTCAAGGGTAGTCACAGACTCTTCTTCTTATGCCAGAGTAATAGCTGAAAATAGCTATTGTTTTGATATATATTTAGTGAAGGAAAATCTGTTCATGAATTTTCACTTGGGTCTGTTGAAACTAATTTGGAAGGGTTCTTTACTGGAGGTATTTCCTCAAGAAGGTAGCATTAATTATCAAGGATCCCCATCCTGATTGTGCCCTTTTCTTGCTGCTACCTTCAGCCAGGAGGTAAAGAAGCCTAAAGTCCCCTATCAACTGGTTCAGGACCAGCTAATTTCCGACAGATATCAGGTTCTTTAAAAGATCTGTACAACCCCAAGAGAATGCTTCTTGCACTACAATGAACTTGTTTCTTACTTTCCCACTTACTGCTTTGTATAATTTACACGTGAGTTATGTTTGGTGCATTATCTCAATCTATAGTAATTGCCTGTGATGCTGCAGCAAATAGTTATTTGGCTCAAATGGATGAAATAGTACCTTTTAAGAGATGGTAGTACATGACCAGAACCTGATAAAATTATCACCAAAGGTCACATTCTTTATCTGGAGTGAAAGCTCTGATTGCTGTTTCTTGAGACATTGACTATATCAGGGTTTTATTAACACAATATTATTAAATGCAACTAAACATAGGTGTCAATGAAATGAAAGGTAGGGCAGATAGGCAGAGGGAATGTGGTGGCTCTGTTGTTAGAAAAATGAAATCATATCCTTAGAAAGAGGTGATGTAGGATTGGAAGATGTTGAATTCTTGTGGGTAGAGTTAAGCAACTATAGCAAGGGTAAAAAGATCCAGATGGGAGTGAAATGCAGACTATCAAACAGTAGCCAGGAAGTGGGGTACAAATTATCTAAGAAACGATGTGCTGGCTTATTTCATGTGCTGCCTTAACTCAGTACTTGAATAGACAAAAAATGAGTTGAAATGTTTTAAATATAATTTAACTTACAGCAAACTTTTCAAAATAAAACACGTAATACTGCTACTCCTTGCAATAATATAAAGGCGGTTTCTTAGTCTTACAATTGCTGTCACTGTAATGAGTTGCTTTAGAAAAACAGAAATTATAAAATAGAGATCTGTGATGTCTGCTTATAAAGACTGTTCAACATGTATCCTACTGCAGAAGTATATTCTTTCATTCGTAAGATACAGTTTCACCAAACTGTAGTTAGGTTTATATCTTCCAATCTACCAGCACTTTTCCTTTGATCTTTGTAGTAGATATTGCATCCTGGAATTCTGATTCAAAACCAGATAATTTGACTGAAAATGGAGAGGGAAAAAATCCTCATGTCATTCTGTAGACAATTCTTCATTGGCTGTACATATATTCTGATTTTAGTTGTGGGAGTGAGGCAAGCTTATAGTCTCACTGTAACTTGCAAATGTTGATAAATAACCACATGAAGTGGCACATTACTTAGTGACTAATTTTAATGTTCAATATTTTAAAAAAAATCTTTATGAAACAACTCAAAGTGGGGATCATTTTTGATAAGTAGAAAATAGTTGTGTGTGTGTGTGTTTTATTAATAACATTTAGGATTTTAAAGTTATAAAAAAAGCACATGCATTGTCCAGGCAACAGTAAACGTTGTTGTACTGTAGGGCTTTATTCATTGACATTTGATGGTTTTCATCTTTTCCAATCTACTGCTTATTTGTTTCAGGAGCCACTGGTCAATAGCAGTTTTTTTTTCCCCAGACTCTGAACGTCAAAAGCACTTGTTTTCTTAAGCAGTTGCTGGAGTGAGTGCAGGATTATCTTCAAGTGAAATTGTAATAATGATTTCAGGTCAGTGGAAATTAATATTGCCATTGGGAACTGGGAGAAAAATGGCCTGAAGTTCATTTAGCATTTAAATTGAAGCAAAACTTTTGGAATAAAGGAATTCTCTTCTTTTTGGAATTGGTTTATTATTGTCTCATGAACTGAGATACAGTGAAAACCTTGTCTTGCGTACTGAACATGCAGACTAGTGCACTGAGGTAGTACAAGGTTGAACAATACAGAATAAACTGTAATAGCTCCAAAGGAAATGGAGTGCAGATGGATAATAAGGTGCAAGATAGTTATGAGTTAGGTCATGAGGTGATGGTTGATGCAGGTATTTTAGGGATTTTAAAATACTGTTGGACAGACAGATGAATGTGAGGAAATGGAGGGATAGGGACATTGTGTAGGCATGAGGGATTAGTTGACCACTTGATGACTGATTTATTTGCCTCAGTACATCCAGTATTGTACTGTTCTATATTTTATGTCGTGTCCAATTTATCACACTAAGGAACTATTTATTAGTCTTATAACAGTGGGGTAGAAACTGTCCCTGAGCCAGGTGGTACCAGGCTTTTGTATCCTTTGCCCAGTAGAAGAGTGGAAAAGGGAGAATGTCCAGGCACAGAGTTGATGGCCTCTTTGATTATGCTGGCTGCTTCATTGAGGGAGTGAGAAATACAGAGTCCAGAGAGGAGAAGGCTGGTTTCCATGATATTATCAATTATTAAAGTAGGTGATTTTTTTTTAAAGTGCTTATGGGTTGGAGATGAACAGGTGCTGAGAAAAAAGGGCTTAATTTGATTTAATTCGCCATCATAAATATGTCAGCAACGGTTGATTATTCAAATTGGGAGTTTTAGATTTTTCCTTGTTCTCCAGCATTCCATTTTATAAGGTGAACCTCTGTTATAGAAACATGGAAAACCTACAGCACAATACAGGTCCTTCAGCCCACAATGCTGTGCCGAACATGTACTTACTTTAGAAATTACCTAGGGTTACCCATAGCGCTCTACTTTTCTAAGCTCCATGTACCTATACAGGAGTCTCTTAAAAAACCTTACTGTACCTGTCTCCACCACTGTTGCTGGCAGCCCATTCCACGCACTTGTCACTCTGCGTAAAAACTTACCCCTGACATCCCCTCTCTACCTACTTCCAAGCACCTTAAAACAGTGCCCTCTTGTGTTAACCATTTCGGCCCTGGGGGGGGGGAAACCTCTTACTATCCACACAATCAATGTCTCTCATCATCTTATACACCTCTCATCCTCTGCTGCTCCAAGGAGAAAAGGCTGAGTTCACTCAACCTATTCTCATAAGGCGCACTCACCAATCCAGGCAACATCCTTGTAAATCTCCTCTGCACCCTTTCTATAGTTTCTACATCTTTCCTGTAGTTATGTGACCAGAACCGAGCACAATACTCCAAGTGGGGTCTGACCGGGGTCCTATACAGCTGTGACATTATCTCTCAGCTCTTAAACTCAATCCCACGATTGATGAAGGCCAATGCACCGTATGCCTTCTTAACCACAGAGTCAATCTGTGCAGCAGTTTTGAGTGTCCTAAGGACTTGGACCCCAAGGTCACTGATCCTCTGCACTGCTAGGAGTCTTACCATTAATATTATTTTCAGCCATCATATTTGACCTACCAAAATTAATCACCTCACACATATCTGGGTTGAACTCCATCTGCCACTTCTCAGCCCAGTTTTGCATCCTATTAATGTCTCGCTGTAACCTCTGACAGCTGTCCACACTATCCACAACACCCCCAAACTTTGCGTCATCAGCAAATTTACTAACCCATCCTTCCACTTCCTTATCCAGGTCATTTATAAAAATTACGAAGAGAAGGGGTCCCAGAAGAGATCCCTGAGGCACACCACTGGTGACTGACCTCCATGCAGAATATGACCCGTCTACAACCACTCTTTGCCTTCTGTGGGCAAGCCAGTTCTGGATCCACAAAGCAAGGTCCCCTTGGATCCCATGCCTCCTTACTTTTGCTTTGTCAAATGCTTGTTTTGATATGTTTTGGTAGCATGTTGCAGTTACTTTAGCTACCTAAATGAGGTTTGCGCTAGCTTTCGGAAGTATTTAAAAAGATAAGGCCTCATACAGAATGTCAGCCTTTCTGAAGCCCCAAATGAACCTACTGCAGGTGGAAACATGAGGGTGTGCTTTGTGTTGATGAAAATTCATTGAAAATGTTAATGAGGCAGGGATTTAATTATTAACAATCAACACCAAAAGGAGGAATAAATTAACTGCTGAATGATATCTGTTTATAATTTAGAAGTTTGCTGAAAACTGTTGTCTGGTCCCAGAACAGTGGTGCATAGTACAGTGGTATTGAAGGTTTTGACCAATCTCTTGTCATCTACTACAGAACAGAAATGAAGTGAGGAATGATCTGGTCTTGAAAAAAGTTTTGAAATTGTAGGCTCAAGAAAATGTGGTAAACATACAAGGTATAATGTTAAATAAAGAATGCATGAAAATAGGAAACAAAGTAATCAACTTGCTCAATTAATTGTTAAGAATGTTTTGAACCTTTATTTTCATCCTTTTCTCAAGAAGCTAAACACAACGGTCAAAGTTTCAGATTACCAAACAATGTCAAAATGTTTGATGGCATGGGATCCATTGTAACTGAGTTATAGGGATTAATTAAAATGATTGCGGCAAATAAATCAGATCCACTCATCTAGCCTGTTTGAAAAATTTGCAATCTGCTTTTGCTCCCTCCACAATTTCAATCTGGAGTTCAGGGCCACAACCTTGGATTTGAAATGGTCCAGCCTTCAAATACTTTGAAGAAAAATATTTGGAAGCATTACCAAAATTTTCTGGGCCAGTTAGATACGTTTTTCAAAATATTTGCTGGCTCCCTAGGTTCAAGAACGAGAAATTGATGTGACAGTTTGATTGCATTTTGAAATTGTATTGGGGTGAAAAAAATGGAATCTAACTACTGTTTTGAAAAGCAACATCTCTGACATATCAGAGTATCATTTATAATAAAAACACACCAGAAATTTGCTTGGCTTCAGAAAGACATTAAATATTCATAAGTGAGCTTCATCATTTTTGAATAAACTCATAGAGATGGAGTAGTGGCTTAGTAGACTGCTGTCTCACAGTGCCAGAGACCTGGGTTCAATCCCCTGCCTGACCTTGGATGATAATTGTGTGAAGACTATATATTCTCACTGTGACCATTTCAGATTCCTTTGGGTGCTCTGGTTTTCTTTCATGTCCCAGAGATGTGTGCTTTTGCAGCTTAATGTGCTGAAGTTAATTGTAGCTGTTTACTGCGTAGGTTTAAGATGAGCTCCAGTGGCTACTTATCAGTGGCAAGCAAAACAAAGAAAACTACTAAATTGCTTATTAATATCACTTTATTAATAATGATCACCACTAACAATAGAGAGGTGAGCGGAGGTGAGGCAGAGTCGAGGCACACGGAGGCGGGGTCCATGCGGAGTCAAGGCATCCCTGAGAGTGAAGAAAGAACCAAGGTTTGATTGATTTAAGTGCTGGGCTGAATTAGGTACAGGCCAAATCATAGCGGCAGGGTCCAGGCATCAGAGCTGTTCAAGACCGAGGAATAACCCAGTGTTGGGATGATTTGAGCACCGGGCCAAATTGTGAAGGTCAGGGTGTTGGGACCGGAAGCGAGGGACAGACCGGTTCTGTTCACTGCTCTGTGATGCTTGCTCATCTCTGTGCTGAACGGAAGCTGTGGCCAGCTCCGGCTGCGGTGATGCCTGGCTTCGTGTCTTTTGTAAAACTTCATTTCGGAATGCTATTTGCTCACTTCTATTGGTTGCATGATTTTTTTTTCTCTCTCTTCCTATTGGGTATTTGAAGGCCATTTTTCTGATGGGTTCTTCTGAGGTTTCTTTGTTTTGTGGCTGCATATAGGGCAGTAAATTTCATGGTTATATAATTTACACATAGTTTGATAATAAATATACTTTGGACAATGTGAGTGGTTAAAATCTAGAGCAAATTGGTGGGAATGTGAGACCAAGGCAACATTGCTTCCAGTAGTTGATGGTTTCTATAGACTTGGTGGGTGGAAGTGACTGGTTATCTGTTGCATCATTTGATGACTCTGTGGGATCTCAATGTAAAATGACATGAAACAGGGGGAGCATAGAACTACTTTGTGAACAGCATGAGAACAGTGGCAATACACTGGACAGAGATCAGTGTGGGATGGGTAGTACTTAACCCCATTCTCTTTTCCACATTCCCAAGAGTTTGGATGGATCATATGGATTAAAGATGTATCTGTGTTTGTTTTTGACATAGTTCATATATCCTTTTATAAGACAGTACAGAGATCGAGATAAAAGTCTGAAGATGGTAGTAAAATTGAGTTATTTCCTAATATGACTATAGCTCAGGAGAAGGCCATTGAGCCCACTTGGTCCAAATAAATACAGACTAAAAGTAGTTTGGCTGGTCTAATTTCCCCACGTTTCCCAAAATATCTTTTCCCCCTCTTTCCTTGCAGATACTTGTTCTGCTCTAACTAAATTTGCCTCCACTACTTTCTGCTCGCAGTGCTAAGTTAACTTGCTAACCACTAGCTGAGTTTTAAGAAAGATCCTCATGTTACATCTTCTGTTAATCAGCTTCGTTCTATGCCTCCTTCATTCAAGATCCCGTGTGTTTCTTTAAGCATTCTTTCAACTTGCCCTGCCACTCTCCATGGCGCATATGTTGCTGGATCCCGCTACTCGTTTGTATTACTTGCATTCTTCCAGTTGAATATTTCAAAGGGTACATTTAATGTCAGAGAAATGTATACAGTATACATCCTGAAATTCCTTTTCTTTGCGTACATCCACAGAACAGGAGTGCTCTAAAGCATGAATGAATAATAGTTAAAAGTTAGAACCCCAAAGCCCCCTCAACTCCCCCCTCCCACATATAGGCAGCAGCAAAGCATGACCCCCCCCCCCAGCAAAAATGCATTGGCACCCCCCACCGAGCACTCAGGCATGCAGCAAAGCATGAATAAACGCACAGACTTGCAGTACCCCAAAGACTACTCGTTCACCGGGTAATTCGACATACCACAGGCTCACTCTCTCTCTCCCTAATAAGGAAAACAGAGGTGTCCCTATTTCACAGCAAGAGGGGAGATGTAACAAAACAACTCACTGATTTATGGTGTTAAAAGTCTGTTGAGTCACTTTTTCTGAGCTCTGGGCACACTTGGTGCTTTCGGTCTTCTGTGTACTCCCATGACACATCAGGTGGCAGCACCAACCTTGAGTCAGGCCTGTCTCCAGAGCCACGAAAATCTGGCACTCTGAAGGAGCGCCCGTCTACCAGACCACGTCCTTGGCCAAGTGTGACGCCCTGTGAGCGGGTCCCTTTTCCACACAGAGCTGAAGTCAGTGTGTAACTCCGGGTCAGGGTCTTCAGAAGAACCCTGAAAGGGAAAAAAAGGAAATATCAAAGATAGAAATAGAGCTGTTTCCGAAGATGGAAGCAAAGGAGTCGCCGTTAGGCGCCATCATCCTCCTAAGCTCCTCCCGCAATGAGTTTCTGTATCACGGTTTTGTCTCCTCTTCGTGCTGCTTCAGTCAGACAAGAGGTACAGAAGCCTATAGTTGAAAACCATCAGGTTCAGTAACAGCTATAACCATCAGACTATTCCCTACTCCAGCAACTAAATACCACAGACCAGCTCTTGCTCTACCATGATGCTGTCATGTCCTTTTTCTCACAAATGTTTAATATAATTTATGTATAACTTGTGCTCTGTGTGCTGTCTGAATCTTTGTGTATTTGTGTTTTTTGTTGTCTCTGAGCTTCATTGTACTTGACAATAAACTTGACTTGGTTTGACATCTGGAGAAAGCAAATGTATATTGCTGTTGATTGGCTGGTGACTTTCATTAACCCTGCAGTTTTATTTGAGCTTCCAGTTCTACTTTAATTATCTAAATTAAAAACACAAAAATGCTGGAAACAATCTGCATGTGAGTCAGTATCCGTGGGAAGAGGAAGAGCTGGCATTTTGGGTCAAAGGCCATTTGCAGCTTCCCACTCTGTATTTTGACACATATCCCATATGAAACAGCTGATTTACCCTTTACAAAGGCAATTAGCCCTTTTAGTACTGTGTCTTTATCAAATTTTTCTCCATCCAGAATCTCAGCTACTTTCTTTTTGAAGATTCTGGCAGCACCTGTGTACACCTCTTCATGAGTACATTTACTTCCTTGTCTTTAATGAACATCTTGTAATCATTTCCCTTTTACATTCCCTGGAATATTTTTGGCATCTGTTTAATATTTGCCCCCAGTCCTTTCTTATGTTCCCCCTTTTGGCCATCGTATTTCCTTTTTCACTCCTCCTTTGAACTTTCTACATTTAACTTAATTCTCATGTGTTAACAATCTGGCTTTTGGGTCCTGCTCTTTATGGTCACCCAAGGAATTCTGACTCTAATTTACTTTTCCCTCTCTGCTGGGAATTTTTCCTAGATTGTAGCTGAAATATTCCCATGTTAAAAGCCTCCTAATGTTCATCTTTGATTTTCTGTCTAAGCTTTGATCCCACGTTACCCAGATGTTGGATCTGACTGTTTAATTGTTATTCTCTTTGCAGTCTAACAATTAATTATCTGTTTCTACTTTAAATAGTTATTGTATTCATGTAATTGCGTAATGTGCTTCCTAGTGGTCACACTGTGTGTATGTGTATCTTCAGTGTGTCCCCTAGTGGCTGGTTATATTAGCATGATGCTGAGAAGTTCTGGAAGCTTCTCTTGGTAATGCATTATTTGGATAAGAGCTTTCTCATTGGTTAACTCTTACCTATGAATGTGAATGGAATTTTCTTCATCTGTGTAGTACAAAACCTGGCCACAAGGCCACTGCCATCTTGGTCTCTTTAGTTATTAGATCTTTAGACTTTCCTTCTCTTCAACTAGTAGACCTCTGTCACTCTCCATTTACACCTCTCTTTTTGTTCTATTAATGCTTCATAACAACAATCATGAGGCAACAAATTTTGTTCCTCTGTCCTGACCTCTGATAAAACCTTGGATTAAGACACTAGAATCCAACACAACAGGTCTATTCTCATTCTATATTTAGGGTGATCATTACTATTTTCCAGTTATTCTAAACCATATTTTATTCTGTGCACCCATAGTTCCCCTCACTCCACTCCACCTTCCCCCTCCACACACACACACACACACACACACACACACACACACACACACACACACACACACACACACACACACACACACACACACACACACACACACACACACACACCATTACCCCCAGTGATTCTTGTTCTTCTTGGACTGACTCATCCTTAATTAGAATCAGTAGTTTAATCACACCTTTATTATTTCCTGATAGATTCTCAGTTACATCACAGGAGGTTTCCTCTGCCTTTAGCGAAGTAATATTCCTCTTAATTAATGGCACTTTCTTTCCTTAATCCAGGAGTGCTTAATAATCTCACCCCTTTTGACTGTGTCATTAGTGCAGAGATAGATCACAACCTTTCACTGTAAACCCTTCCCTCTAGAATGTTGTGCAGCTACTTGGTAATCTCCTTAACCTTGGTATTAAGCTTCAAACACTCCTTCATGTGCAAAAAAGAGCTTGATCTGATCCCATTATTAGTGAATTCCCTCTAACCTTTTTTATGCCATGGACCAATACCATTCAGCAAGGGGTTTGTGGACCCAGTTGGGAAATCTTGCTCTAGCTGTTGCTGTTTGACTGCCAAGCACAATGTATTATGCATCTGGACAGTGGCTGCATTCCACAGGGGAGGCGTCTTCCCCCAGCAGTACTTGCAGCTGATCTCCGGTTGCATGACAAGCTGTTCTCACTGATGTCCCGAACTGTATTCCTTCTCTTAAGTGTCTGCATAATGATCACCCATTTCTCTTGGGATTTCAGTCTCCTATTCTCTTGAACTGTGAGCTTCCTGCTGTCAAGGAAACACTAAGACTCAGGAATGGAGCATGGTGACATCAATTGTTGCTGATGCTCCAAAATGGAGATTATTACGTTTTGTAAATTCAAAAGATTAAACTATTCAAAGGAAGACACAGAGTTCTGAAATGTGGGTCGAACTTCAAGTTTATTTTTCAGTGAGTCTTGCACGTATCACATGGTAGTGTGATTACGTATGCAATTCACCTCTTTATACGTGCAGCCCATACAACAATTCCTTAGGTGACACCTTGCAGACAGTCAGTCATTTCAGTTTTTCTGTCTTCCATTTATTCTTTTTAATTTAACTTTGATTTTGAAACTTGAAGCCGGTGACCTTCAGTTTGCAGTTCGATTGAGTGGGCTAGCGCTCTGCTGTCCCCAAGAATAATCCAGAGGAGTAATGCAAACGTGAGCTCAGAGACAAAACAAGGGGCCACGATCGATTATATTTCTCGCAGATTAGAGCGTCAAGGAGGATTGAAGCGTCGAGACAAATGTGAAGGAGAGTGAGCAGTTCTTGGAGAGGCTGTTGGGTTCCAGTGTCTTCCCTCGGAAGGGTCTCTGGTTTGTGCTGTGACCCTTGGAGGAGCCATTGGGCCCCAAAGCTCTTGGAGATGTTATTGAAATTCAGAGATTTATGGATTGGACAGTGGTTCATATTATCCTCTTTTAGTTTTATTTTTTTTCGTATTCTCACCCATTCTTTCTTGTTGCTGATCGGGCAGGGGGTTTCGGGTGATCTGTTCGTCTTTGTGTAAGGGAGTGGTTGGGGGAGGTTTGGGATTTGAGAGTTTCTGTTTTCTTTCCGTTTGGGGGGGGAGGTTGATGTCTTTCTTTCAACTACTTGTGTCTTTTTTTTGTATTCTTTGGCTATCAGGAGAAGACAAATTTCAGAGCTGTATTCTGCATACATACTTTGATAATGAAGTGAACCTTTGAACCTTAGTTACTGACATATTAAGTACACCCCAGAGCTGAGCACAGTTCTTGCACCATTCAGTGCATGGGAGAATTCCTGGTGTGAAGACCTTTCATTCTGTGGACCCTTGGTGTCCTGCCGCCCAGTTTATCAACTGGCAATATACTTTAAATGCTATTAACATTAAATTCTTACTCATTTAATTGTTGATAACAAACTTTGTTTTCCTAGCATTTGGTTTAAACCACGATTTTGTTTTCTTTTGTGCTTCTCACTTATCAGATGTCTGTTCTCTGTAATCCTTTGTCAGGAGAGTTTACATTATGCTCCCCCCGCACTCATTTGTTCACTCACTGGACAATTGTTTCTTGTGCCCCCTTTAAACTCGAAAAAGCTCAGTTTCCTGTTCTCTTTTTACTTACTGAGCTGTTTCCAGCATCACCTGAAGATAAAGTCTAATAATAGGACCATGTCTATAATTTATTGGGGTAGTCAGCCACGTTGAATATAAAACTAATGGTAATCAGTATGTACCTGCTGGGGAAAGGGCACCAGTGGATATATACCAGCAGTGACTTCAACTGAATTTTTTCATGATACTGGAGATGAAATGTAGCATCAACCTCCCACCACACACACACACACACACACACACACACACACACACACACACACACACACTTGTTTCAAATGTGAGATTGCATAGAAACACTAAAACCATTTGTCCTTCTGTGGTAGCTGCTAGGGTAAGAGGATTGTGTACTTGCAGAGTGGAAAAGGTGCTCCTTTCCACAGCCAATGGCAAATGAAGTGAAATCGACTACTTCTGGTCAGTGCACCTCACTGTTACCTGCTTTTGTTTCGATTGGATGAGACGTGCACCGCTCCAGCCATTTCTGTGTGCATCCTGCTGAAACGCAGCGAACTGGGACTTGTGTGTCTCTCCACACGCTGTAAACCCCGAACCTTCAGAACGCAAGCACCTGAGGCGATGCCGTGCAATGTAATCGTTGGTGGAGCATTGTGTGGATCTTCAGCATCAGAATCTTCTCATGTTCCTCTTTCCTCCTGCTCTTCTGTCTGTGATTACTACCGCTTCCACTTCTCATGTTACGAGTAGAGATGTTAGGTGACTTCTCCTGACTTCCCGAGCAGAAGTAAAGTCATAGAGCTGCATCAATAAGCTGAGTCCATGGCTCCAGGTATTGACCTCTTTCCCAACGTTTCCAAGTCCAAGTGTGGAGGGTCTCCACTTTTTAAACTCTGCCTGTCCAATGCAGCCATTATATGTGTGCAGTTTCTGGCCTCAAGGAGAGAGTCTGTTTTTTAAGGGCAGGTACCATTTTCTGCTTGTTCTGTGGTAAACATTGGTTGTAATTTAAATAAATCTTTGGTGCCAGAAGCATTCCTTGGGAAGCAATTCAGTGCTAGTTTCAGACGGGTCCAGTTCAGTGCAGGCATATGCTGCATGATTTTCTGAAAATATTTCAAGGGTTGAGCAAATCACTTTCCAGACAATGGTAGCTAAGAACTGATATTTTCAGGTAAATATGTTTTGAAATAAACTGAATAAAAGACATGTTTACTCATGTTTGCAAATTTTCAGCTTGTCCCTCCATACAGTAAGAATTTGTGGCCTTTACATTAGAATACACATTGGACTTTCCGTCTGCGAGGGAAGTTGTGACATTATATTGAGAATAATTTATAGTAATTGCTATAATTTTGAAAATGAGGTTATTGAAACAATTCAAAAAAGTTGTTGCTTTTATTTGAGGTACAAAAATTTGCTTCATCGTTTTAAAGGTCATGTAATACTGCATATTCTGAGTCACTGATGTTAGAAGGTTTTGAGTGACTGAGAAGAATAAACAGCTATTTAAACAGAAGATATTCTGATCACATTCTTATTTGAGTTTATGGAAAAATAATTACTGCAGTCTATAATTATAAAGGAATAATAGAATTAAATAAAACTCAGTGATTTAGGGTCAGAAACTTGAGTAATATGCAGAGTAATTAAGTCATATTTGTAATACGTTTAATTACAAAATCACACAGAACTGATGACATGCTTTCAATCACTTGTTAGAATCATTGTTTTAATATTACCTAAGGCAAAGGCAATTAACACAAGAACAACAATTATATAACTCTTTTCAAGACTGCAGGGAATCTCAAATTACTTCACAACTAATAAAATACTTTTAAAGCCGTGGCTGATATAATTCTACTCCAGAATGGCAGTGGATAAATATTCAATTATTCTTTTCCTTTTGTCACTTAGGACATTATAGCTAATTTTAAATATAAAACTATGAAATGGATGTTGTGTGGTTGTCGTATCCGGGAAACATGGAAAAAGATCTCTTCATACTGAGGGTTGGTGCAACAATGATAGTGAGGTGCTTATCTCTAGCCACTCAAAGGAATTCAACTTTAGATGGCTTCGTCAGTATCTGATGCAAAAAGTCAGCAGGCCTTTCACAAGTAACACATTTAAGATGCTAAAGGAACTGAGCAGGTCAGGCAGCCTCTATGGAAAGGAATAAACAATCGATATTTCAGGCCAGGACACCTCTTCAGAACTTGCACATAATTGCCTTTGGGATTTGGACAGTCTAAGGCACCTTTGTAGCTACTCTGGGTAATCTAGCTCTCTAAATGTAGACCTGAGATTGCTGGTACTGGAATTTAGAACATCAATCTGCTGGAAGAGGGTCAGGCAGCATCTGTGATCAAAATCCTGCATCTGTGACTGTCAATAGTGTTTATTAAAGTTACGGCATTAAGTCTCAAGTTTTATTTAAGTGAATTTCTTCCAAAGGTGATAGAGGTGAATTTGTTAATATGTCATGGAATCCTTCCAACTTTCTTCTTGGTCCCTCACTTCACCCACAGCTGCTACCTCCTGAACCCACCAGCCGCATCCCCTTTCCCCCCTTGAGTCCCTTCTCTCTGCATCAAACTGAGTGCAATTGTGTGACTCAGCCTGTGAGTATAGCGTAAAATTCAACCATCTGGCAAAAGGTACTGTCTTGTCTCTGCCTTTGGGTTCTCAATTAATTGTTCTATTTTTGACAATGTTTTGTTGAGTGTGTAAAAAAAATATTAAAACAAACTATTAACTTGTGAGTATATCAGTATCTTAATTGGCAATGTACCTGCTGCACACTTTGACCTGCACGCACTTCTATTTCACCTTTTCCCAGCAATTAAGCGCATGAAGTTTTACTTTCTGTGTACTCATTCCTTTTAATTCCTGGTTTGTTTGTGCCATGAGATTTAAAAAAAAAACATGGCGACTTACGGGCTGAAAATGTTCGATATTTGTGTCCGTCTTTACATTTTATTTGTCCATTATGGATTCTAGCATTTTTTTCTCTCAGTCTTCAGGCTACTCCAGTACGCTCCTGGCTGAGCTTCACTTAGCCTGGGGCCATGGAGCTCTTACTGTTGATGCGTAACTCAAACCAAGCCTTGTTCATCCATCAGCGCGGTTTTAGTCAGCAAAAAGCTTTGAAAATAGTTAAAAACAAACTCTGATGAGGACTCTCCAGGGACTACTATAACAATATTTTATAGCCTAACATAGGCCCTACCCTTCGCAAGGTTGTTTGCAAGAAATTGTTGTCTTCAGAGTTGCTGATGCCTCTCTTGTCCAATCCCTACCCCATCTTTCCCCGTATACATCCTGTCCATTGACTCAGCTGTACCGCTGCCTGAACAGTAACTTGGCAATACCTTTAAGACTCATGCGTACAAAATGGTGTTTGATCAGGGAACTGAAAGGCCAGTAGTGGTGTGGATTGTTGCTTTGAAAAGAGAAATAATGATGGTATTAAGTGTGGAATTACATTACAAACATTGATCTGGGATAATGAGGAATTAAATTAGTTGTTTATGCATTTTTGGGGAAGGGATCTCTTCTTGCTCTTTATGAGGCTGAAATTGGATTTTGCATCGGTAAGCATTTAAAGATTTTTAAATGCTATGGGATACATATGCCTCGGCTTGCAGCTCCGATGCATAGCTGGAATTAAGGCACTATTAAGGCTTTGATTTACTATACTATTTTGCTGTAAATTCATTATTGAAAGAAGCGCTAATTATTTTTGACCACTACTTTTTACAGGGAAGGAGAATAAACTGGTTCTGAGCCTCTGATGATCGCAAGTAGTTAGACAGTTGTTTAAGGAGATTCCAATATTTTTAACTGGATCAATTTGTAATGTTTCTAGTACTTAACGCTGGTCTGCTTGACTGAGCACAGGAGGAATAAGTTATGATCATTGGGTAAATTATAAGGCTGAAATTGTGCTTCCATACTTAAGCTTCCTACATGTAAAGAAGATTTTTTTTACAGTGCCAGAATGTATTTATCAATTGGTGATCTAAGATCATAAGACATAGGATTAGAGTTGGTCTATTTGGCCCATTGAGTTTGCTCTGTCATTTAATCATGCCTTATTGTTTTTTTACATATCAGCCTCCTTCTCCAGCCTTCTCCCTGTAACCTTTGATGCCATTACTAATCAAGAACCACTTTAAATATACCTAGACTTACCTCCCACAGCTGTCCTTGGCAACAAATCCCACAGATTCACCATCCTCTGGCTAAAGAAATTCTTCCTCATCTCTGTTCTAAGGGTTCGTTCATGTGTGCTCCGGTCTTAGACTCTCCTACTATTGGAACATCTATTCTGTCTGGACCTTTCAATATTCAGTAAGTTTGAATGAGATCCCTCCAGCTTTCTTTCATCCATTCCTCTAAACTTTAGTGAGTACAGCCTCAAAGTCATCAAATGCTACTAGCACATTAACCATTTCTTTCCTTGATCATTCTTGTAAACCTCCTCTGGACTCTCCTAAAACTGCTCATAATATGTGGACTGATCAATGTCTTATAAAGGCTCAGCATTACGCTTAACCTGCAAGTTGACCTTCAGGGAATCCAACACCAGGACCCCCAAGTCCTTTTGCACCTCCCATTTCTGAATTCACTCCCAGTGTGGAAGATAGTCTGTGTTTTTATTCCATCAAACAAACTGCATGACCATACACTTCCCTGCTAAAAAGTCAGTGATCAGTAGACCAGTAATGCTTATCATAACTTTACTTTAGTTGATGTGTTTAAATGGCGAGGAATGCCAAAATAATGACACTTTCTAGATAAGTACATTGATAGAAGAGGTTTGAATGGCTATGAGCCAAATGTGCCAATGGGACTAGTTGCTGGGCTACACAGCCAACCTGGACGAGCAGGGCTGTAGGGCTTGTTTCTGTGACTGTATGACTTGAGTAAAATTATCATTTGAACTATAGTTTTGAAATTTGAAATCATTCCCATGTCTGTGACTGTATATTGTTGGAATAAATTTTGGATGTAGGGGCATTATTCTATTTTAATCAGTGAGTATGTTTCAGGGAAGTTGTTGGTATGTGTTCGGTTGTTTCTTCATAGAGTGATAACATTTTTGCTGAAAAATACCATTGCATCATTTTAAATACATTTACATGTACTACGTTGTTATAGTTTGTAATGATTACTTAAAAAAATTAAAATGCACCGTGTAAGATTTGCTGATGTCCGCATTTTGAAGCAACTTGATAATATTTCTCAGTCTCCGTTCTTTGGTCACCAAGGAGATGCTGTGGTGAGTGAGGCCATCTGTGACATCTCGCCTTGGGAGAAAGGAGAAGAAGTTGTTTAGCAATTATTTCTGAGATTGTGGCGAGTTATAAACAAGCTCTCTGCTGAAGCTACAGAACATGCATTTAATCAAAATAGTGGACTCATTTATTGCCAAAGACACAACTACCAAAAACTGGGGTTATCAGCATTATCCTCCACTTCAGAAATTTGATTTAACTTTTTTTGTTGATATTAAAGATTCTTATTTTACATGAAGGTAGCACTAGGAGTTCATAAAGACAACAACACAAATACGTTATTATACATAAGAGGAACACATGGTAGCAGATTGGTTTTCTAAGCTTTTCAAAATATGAAACTTGATAACGTTGTTTTGCTCTTAAGCTTAATACTAAAAGAAGTCCAAGATGATTTATTATCTTTTAAATCATTAAAATAAGTGAGCTTTTTTTTGTATAAAGGATTTATTTAGTCATATCCATCAGAGGACCTTCTTTAAGTTTGGTAAGTGCTCTTAAATGTCATAATGTGTTACTAATGAATGATCTGATAGTGCTGTGTTAAAACTGAAATCAATAAATGCTATGGAGAAAGCACATGCCTGTGATGGCTGTCATTGTTGAAGGTCAAGCATCCCAGCCCCAAGATATTGCAGTACATGTTTTTCAGGGCATTGCCCTGTTCCCAACCATCTTCAGTCACTCAGTCATTTCATCGATGACTTTTCCATTGGTGAGTTTGGCAGACTGATGTTTGCTGATGATGGCATGTTATTCAGTTCTACTCTCAATTCTTCATCAAATAAAGTAACAAATGCGTGCATACAACATGACCCAAACGTTATTCAGGCAAGGATGTGATAAGTAGCAAATAACATTTGTGCTACAAAACTGTTTTGCAGTGATCATGCTCCACAGGAGAGAGTGCAACCATTCATACTTGACACTCAACAGTGTCACTCTGGCCAAGTTCTCCACCATCAGTGTCACTAATGACCACATGCAGAACTGAGCAGCTGTATAGTTACTGTGGGTACTTGGATAAATCTGAAGCTGGATGTTGTGCATTGAGTAACTTTTTGTCTTCTGTTGGAAAGCATTTCCATCTAACAGGCACAAGTTAAGATTGTAATGGAATGCGGTTCTTTCCAATGATCTGGATGAGTATAGCTCCAGTGATTCACAAGAAACTCAAGAACATTAGTTACAAAGTAGCCTATTTGATTGGCACCCCTCCCATCAACGATATGCAATGTGCACCATCTGCAAAAGGCACTACAGTTACGTATTTGCCCAGGCTACATCAGGCAGTACTCTTAATAGCATCTCCCAAGCCTCCTCTATTTACCATCAGAAAAGACTAAGGCTTCAAGCTTATGGACATGCTTGCTCTCTTAGCATGAAGATATAGCACCATTTCTTCATGTGTGTACGGTCTAATTCCTAGAACTCCCCTTGCCATGGCATTCACCAGCAATAAATTCACCATTCTTGAGAATGGTTCAAGATTATGTTTTCCACTATCTTTACAAGATCAGTTAAGGAGGAGCAACAAATAAGACTTTGCCAAAGGCAGCCAGATACCCAAAAATGAATAAATGCTCGATTACTACAATCAATAAATAATCTGTCAGTGAGAGACTGTGAATCGTTGTTGATGAAATGTGGTTGGCCTTGTAAAGAAGTAATTGAAAGTTAACATGCAGAAAGAAAATATCTTGCAGAACTAACAAGGTGAATACCGAGAGCACATTTTCTTCTGGCTGAGTAATCTAGCATTAAATGTCACAGTTTTAGAATAAGTGGTAGACGTTGAACTAAAATGAGGAATTTCTTGGTCAGATGGTGATGAATGCACAGAGTGCTCTAGAAGCTCAGTCAGTAGCTCATTCCAAAGGGAAATCAGGATGTTAAATGAATCAAAGGATATTGTGATAATGCAGAAAATTGGGTTGTGATATTGTGAAATAGGTCTGAAGGGCCAAATAGCCTACCCACGCCTGGTATTATGTAATAAATCCCACAAATGTCTCCCGTCATTTGGTGTTGTGGTATTTATGATCTGATCAGTGCCATTTTGCATGAGAAACTTGAGAAGTAGACAAAATTTCCACATTGATAAGTTTGAACAATATTAATTTACTCTCTATAAAAATGACATGCCTCACCAGTAATTGCTTCATTTCTTAGGTTGTAATTACGTTATGTAGCTTGGTATAATTAAGTGATATTCATTGTGTAATGGAGGTAATAAAATGTTAAAAATATGTCCATAGCAGAGATGTTAATATGGAAACTGTTTTAATGCCAAGTGTTATCTGCAAATCTTGGTGCAAAGTGTCTTATACAAAAAAAAGTCCCTCATCTGGGATTTTGGGTGCTATGCACCTACTGTATTCCAATGAATCTGGAATCTTTTGTGGCTTTTAGGATAAAGACTCTGACCACCTAAAGCCATGTCCTGATGACTGGCCAGTCGTCCTACTTAATTGCTGCCAATTTGTCTAAAGGGCAATTGATGAAGTGACCACTGCCATGTTCACAAAGACAAATCTGCGCACTTGATTAAAATTGCATTCCAGGCATCAGTACTATGCATAAGATACATGCAAATATATATTTTTGTATCTGTCAGGCAAGATTTTCTTTTGACTTGTGCATTGTTCCTTTTCTTTATTATTTGTCATGAGTTGTAGGACTTTAACAATAAATGTATTTCAGTTGCCTTCTGAGTTCTTCAGATAATGCTATACCACTTAAATACTTTTTTTAAAATTCTTCCTTTTTGATACCTTCTATGACCACTAATAAGTTCAGAGACAGATTAATTCAAGCTAGAGTTCGAGATATCAAGCATCATTTAGTTTCCAATGTTGCTTTTTTTTAACATTTTCATTTCACATTAACCTTAGAGAAGATAACAAAATGGATCATTCATTGCTCAGAAAAGGATAAATATTTCTGGTGAAAGTCAATATTCTGAAATGTAAACTCTTTTATCCATAGATGCTGCCTGGTATATTAAGAATTCCAAGCATTTCATTATTCTCTTTCAGATTTCTAGGATTTTTGCTTTTCGTTATGTGTTTGTGGCTCTGAATTTCCAGCATCTGCAGAACCTCTTGTCTTAATGCTTTTTGATGTGTTTTAGCACCTCTTTAGCTTGCCTTTCTCTCATTCAAGCTATTCTGAATTCAATGCTCACTCATATTTCTTGTAATCGTAAACCGCGTTTTGTTCTGACATTCTTCTTGCTTCAGTCTTGAATTGCTCATCATGTACACTGAATGTGGTAGAATTTTGTGGTTCAGTAAATTGCTTCACTGTTCATGGTGTAACTGTGAATTTTGCTGGTTGTATGCTTTCATTGTTGATTTCCCGTTTCTGTTACACTTTATGTCCAATAATAATTTTTTAAAATCTCTTCACTGCTGCTTTCCACAGTTTCTGATAGACTCGGAGCAACAGAAGAAAATTGTTTGTAGCTCTGTAAAACAGGTATTGTTGTGTATCCAGCACTTGATCTTTGTATGACAGTCAAAAGAAATGTTACTACAGCACTTGTTATCAGAGGGTCCTCTGCTACATGTTCAAGAGTCTGTGCTTATGCAGTGAAAGGGAGCTGACTTGCTGATAGGTAACCATGCTTCATGGTGTCGTGAAGGATCTAATCAACATCACCATAGCAATAGTGTCCATTGGGCAGTATTGCTGAACTGTGACTGATTGAACTGTGAAAGCAAGTATCTGAAATTTCCTTTGTAATTCAGTATCTCTGTCTGTGCGAAATGTTATGCTCACAACTGAACTGCTGACACCTCTTGTGCTGTTTGGTAAGGATCTCGTTCCCCAGTAATGCTAGAAGCTGCATAAATTAACCCAGGAAAAACACTCTCAGTGTTGCGGTTGAATACAATTTTGCCATGTTTTTGAAGCAATGGATGGAATTTTGCTTGTCTTTGGATATACATACAGATAAAATATACTACTGATCTTTAAGCATGAGGGGAATTGTTTGAATAAAGCAATCAAACAAAATATTTGAACTATTGCAAAAGCAGACGATTTAATCCAGATTTCTGGAAAACAAAAATGTTCAGATGCATAAGCTGCAGCTGGATGAATATTGAAACGGCAACTGTGAACTCTGATTTTTGACTCCCCGTCTAGTCTGGGATATGGAACGTTCTGCTGAAAGATCATCACCCTGAAGTGTTGTCTCTGTTTTTCTCTCTCCATGTGTTGAGATCTAATTTTCTGTAATAATCTCTTGTGTGGCATCTTATCAAAGGCTTGTTGAAAATGCAAATATACTCATTCATCCTTAGCTATTCTGCTGGCAACAGCCAACAACCTCAAATAATTCAAATGGATTTGTCAAACTTCAGTTCCCTTTCATAAATCCATATTGACTCTGCCTAGCCTTATTATTTTCTAAGTTGGTTACCTCTTCCAAAGTAATAGATAACAGCATTTTTCCTATTCACAATGTCAGGCTTTTTGGTCAACAGATCCTTGATTTCTGTCTCCCTATTTTTTTAAATAGTGGCGTTGTATTTCCTGCCTGTCTGTGAGCATGGTTTTGGAACCTCATTGTTAAAGAATAACTCATCATGGAAATGAGATCTTTTGTCTGACTCATAAATGCTGATCAAGTTGCATATCTAAGTGAGTTATTTTCCTGAGTTAAATCTTTCCTACCCATGTACATATCTAATTTGTTTAACCATTGCAATGATACCTGCCTCCATTACTTCCTCTGGCAGCTAGATTCACATCCCCACCACACTGTGTGGGGAGAAGCTTCCTTCTTGTATCCTCTTTCATAACTAAACGACTACTGGCCAGTGGTGCTGACGCCAGTCATCTTGAAGTCCTTTGAACAGCTGGTAATGGCACATATTAAATACTCCATTCCTGCCACTTTGGACACTTACCAATATCTTTACCAACAGAACCACTCTACGACAGATATCATAGCATCTGTCATGCATTTGGCCCGGACACACCTAGAAAACAAGGACACACATGTCAGAATGATGTTTCTGGATCTCAGTTCAGCATTCAACACTATGTCCAAAGACCTTGGTGGACAAACTCCTACTCCTTGGTCTGATTGTACCACGGTGCAACTGGCTGTTGGACTTCTTAATGGACAGACCTCTGACAGTCAGGATGCACAACCACACCTCCCTCCCCATAATTTTCAACAGGGTGCCCCGCAGGGCGGTGTGCAGAGCCCATCATCTATACACTCTGCTCGCACATGACTGCCTGGCCAGACACCAGAGTAATCACATTGTCAGGTTTGCTGATGACACGTCAGTAGTGGGAGTCATCACTAACAACAATGAGGTAGTTTAAGTGAGGAGATGGAAGAGTTTGAGGCCTGACACCAGGCAAATTAACTCTTCCTCAATGTCAAAAAGACAAGAGATGTCAGTCAATTTCAAGAGAACTTGCACCACTCACAAGCTGCTGTATATCAGCAGTGGACAATGCAAGCAGTTTCAGACTCCTAGGAGTGCACATCTCCCATAACATTCATGGCCCCAGAACACATCCTGCACACACCAACGCATCTACTTTCTGAGGAAGTTGGGAAGACAGGACTGTGCACATATATACCCAGATCATTCTACAGATGCACAGAAGAAAGCACCCTAACAAGTTGCATCATTGCATTGTATGGAAACTGCACTGCAGTGGGTAGGAAGGCTCCACAACAGGTAGTGAAAACTGCCCAGTGCACCACCAGGACCAATCTATCTGCCATTAAGGACATATGTACATAAAAGGACCTGTGACATAATGAAGGATCCCACCTATCCTGCTGCATGGTGTCCACATCAGGACAACCAGACTCAAAAACAGATACTTTTCCCACTAAGGCTGATCAACACTTCCACCTCAATTACCATACGCCAAGGTGGTGTACTTAGCCCCTGCTCCACTTGCTTTACAGTTGTGTCTGTGAGGCTAAGCAGAGCTCCAATGCCATATTCAAGTTTGTTGACAACAACTTGAATCCCCAGTGGCGACGAATCGGTATATAGGAGGGAGGTTGAATATACGCCTAAGTGGTGCCACAGCAACAACCTCTCTCACGATGTCAATAGATGCTACCTGACCTGCTGAGCTCCTCCAGCACATTGTGTGTAAACCTCTCATTCAATGTTAGCAAGACCGAGGAGCTGGTTATTGACTTCAGAAGGAGGAAACCAGTGGTCATTGAGCCTGTCCTCGTCAGGGGATCAGAGTTGGAGAGGGTCAACAACTTTAAATTCTTTGGTGTTATCATTTCAGAGGGCCTGTCCTGGATCCAACACACAAGTGTCATTATGAAGAAAGCACAGCAGTGCCTTTACTTTCTTAGAAGTTTGTGACGATTTGGTATGTCATCCAAAACTTTAACAAACTTCTATAGTGTGTGCGCAGTGAGAGTATAATGATTGGTTACATCACGGCCTGGTATGGAAACAGCAATGCCCTTGAACAGAAAAGCCTACAGAAAGAAGTGGATATAGACCAGTCCATCATGGGTAAAGTCCTCCCCACCTTTGAGCATATCTATATATGTATACATAGGGAGAGAGAGTTAAGAAGAAAAATGATGAAATGTTGGATTTGCCTAAGTGGTTTGAGAAGATTGAATAAAGAATGTAATGTTGGCACTATTTTTGGTGAAAACAGTGACAGCTATTTATGCTTATTCTCAAATTATGTCGACCTGAATCCAGGAACATGAAACTACCTAACAAGCAGCAGAGATGAGGTTGCAACGAAGAATATTGGGAAAGACTGCGATGCAAAGAATCAAGATGTTTTATTGAAGTTGTATAAGATATTGGTGAGGCTTAATTTGGAGTATTGGGTACAGTTTTGGTCACCTACCTACAGGAAAGATGTAAGCAAGGTTGGAGGTGTGCAGGGACAATTTGCAAGGATGTTGGCAGGTCTGGAGGACCTGAGTTACAAGGAAAGATTGAATAGGCTCGGGCTGTATTCTTTCAAACGTTGAAGATTGAGAGGAAATTTGATAGGGATATACAAAATTATGAGGGGTATAGATGGGGCTTTTCCCACTGAGGTTGGGTGGGACTGCAACCAGAGGACATGGGTTAAGGGTGAAAGGTGAGAAATAAGCAGAACATGAGGGGAAACTTCTTCACTCAGAGGGTCATGAGAGTGTCGAATGAGCTGCCAGCATAAGTGGTGCATGCGAGTTCAGTTTCAACTTTTAAGAGACGTTTCGACAGGTACATGGATAGCAGGGATACGGAGGACAATGCTCCAGGTGCAGGTCGATGGGGAGTAGGCAGTTTAATCTCCCTTTTCCACTCTCCCACTCTCCCTTTCTCACTCACACCCTCCCACTCACAGCCCCTCTCACTCACCCCCCCACTCACCCCCTCTGCCCTCTTACCCTCCCGCTCTTACCCTTCCCCTCTCATCCTCATCTTGTATTAATATTTATTGTGTTCAATATCTTTGTGTGTTTTTTGTGCTGCATCAGATCCAGAGTAACAATTAGAGTATTTAATTAACTTCACACCTGTGTGCTGGAAATTACATTAAACATCTTGAATCTAAATTTTCTGTTAAAGCTATGCCCTCTAGGTTTAAACCCTCCTGTCCTGGGAAAAAGACTTTGAACTCACCTCATACATATAGCTTGTGATTTTATATCCCTCTGAAAGATCATTCCTCTGCCTTGTACGCTCCAGGAAAACAAAAGCCCTTGCTTATCCAGTCACTTCTTGTAACTCAATCAATTAATGTTGTGTTTTGGAAGATGACCATTAATATCTTCATTGAACAAGTATTTTATTCAAAATCATAGTTCATGCTGTCCTGGCTGTCACCCATTTTTTTGTATATTACGTCTCAGCTAAACTACTGGGAAGAGAAAGTACTTATTTCAAAATAAGGCATCAGAAAGAGCAGACTGTGTGACCTTTTCAGAGCTGATGATCAAGGATCAGTGCTTGTAGACTTCTAGTAATCTTGGTAGGCTATATGTGTCAAATCTCACACTCCAGTTGGAAGTAGAGAAATGAGGAGTAATAAGGGAAAAATAATTAAGGTCTATTAATTTCACTTTCAGACTGTCTCAAAACATATTTAAACTCCCAGCGTGACGATATTACGGCTCGGATCCTCTGACAGTGTTGCAGTCAGTCAGTGTTGGAGATTTAGCCTGGGTATTTGCTCTTGTGTCTCTAGACTGGGATTTAATCCTAGTTTTTGATTTAGTTTCAGGGGCCTAGGTGCTAAAGGACAGCTGACGCAAAGAAGAGCATATAACTTCCAGAAGGATAAATAAGTTAGATTTCATCAAATAATTGTGAGTCATGAAAGTTTGCAGTCTGACACCTTGGCATCAGACTTTAGGGCTTCAGTACTAGCTAGCATTGGTCATCCAAGCCATCAGCTCCACTGTGTTGATGAAAAGTCATTGAACTGAAATGTTATATTTGTTTTTCTCTCATATTGAATACTTTTAAAATCATCTCCTTTTATTTGTCTGCTGTGTATCTTGAAGGTTGAGGGTCAAGCATGACTTTCGTACTTTAAACTCAACTAAGGCTTTAGGATCTAGATTATTTTGGTAAACTGTGGTGTCTCTCTTCCATCCCCTACAATCCTCTCCCTGTTTGTTCCTTATAGCCCAGAATTAGTTTCAGCAAGGACAACACGCATTCCCTTTAAAGCATACACAGGCTATTTTTAAAAATTGCAGGCTGTTTTCAAATAGTTGTCATTTTGATTTAAGATCACGCATTAAAACTGACAGGCAATGAATAATGTGATTAAGGCCCACCGTATGTAGTATTCATGTAATAAAAAATGCAGGATAAAGTTGGTACACTGCATTGCAACTAGTGAGTATAGGTAATCATGCTATGTGCGATTCTTGTGTTTTTTTTGTCTGTTCTGATGATGGGATGGGGTGGGGCAGTTATGGCTGGCCATCATAAGATAAAACCCTACTGGCTTACTGATGATTTAAATTACAAAGGCACATTAGAATGTATGCAGTGCATAATTGTTTCTTTCAATTTTCTTTTCACCCCGGTATCAAATTAACATTTTATTCAAGTTTGAATAAAATATTTACATGTGAGATTAGATCAAATAATATATATCTCACCTAACGTTCAATATCTTCAACTAACATAATCCAGATGGCACTTTGAGGGTAGGGGTGAAGAAGGATTGTATAGATAGGATAAATAAGTTGCAAAGACCGATTAAAGTTAGCATTGTATTGATAATAATTCTTAGATTTCCATGTGTATGATATCAAGGCACTTGCCTAGGTTTAATTTTCCCAAAACACATTTTAGTCATAAAAATTGCCACTATATGTCAAATGGAAAATTCAACGTGACATTTTATTTCAAATACCATTATTCAGTTTGCCACTATGTTATCGTGACATCAGGATTCCTCTACGTGCAATAGACAATAGGCAGTAGGTGCAGGAGTAGGCCATTCAGCACTTCTAGCCAGCACCACCATTCACTGTGATCATGGCTGATCATACACAATCAGTACCCCGTTCCTGCCCTCTCCCCATATCCCTTGACCCTGTTATCTATAAGAGCTCTATCTAACTCTCTCTTGAATGCATCCAGAGACTTGGCCTCCACTGCCTTCTGGGGCAGAGCATTCCACATATCCACCACTCTCTGGGTGAAAAAGTTTTTCCGCATCTCTGTTCTAAATGGCCTACCCCTTATTCTTAAACTGTGGCCTCTAGTTCTGGACTCATCCATCAACAGGAACATGCTTTCTACCTCCAGTGTGTCCAAACCCTTAATAATCTTATATGTTTCAATCAGATGCCCTCTCATCCTTCTAAATTCCAGTGTATACAAGCCCAGTCGCTCCAATCTTTCAACGTATGACAGTCCCGCCATTCCAGGAATTAACCTCGTGAACCTACGCTGCACTCCCTCAATAGCAAGAATGTCCTTCCTCAAATCTGGAGACCAAAACTGCACACAATACTCCAGGTGGGGTCTCACCAGGGCCCTGTACAGCTGCAGAAGGACCTCTTTACTCCTATACTCAATTCTGTTATAAAAGCCAGCATGCCATTATCTTTCTTCACTGCCTGCTGTACCTGCATGCTTGCTTTCATTGACTGATGTACAAGAACACCTAGATCTCATTGTACTTCCCCTTTTCCTAACTTGACTCCACTTAGATAGTAATCTGCCTTCCTGTTCTTGCCACCAAAGTGGATAACCTCACATTTATCCACATTAAACTGCATCTGCCATACATTTGCCCACTCACCCAAACTGTCCAAGTCACCCTGCATTCTCATAACATCCTCCTGACATTTCACACTGCCACCCAACTTCTTTCATAAAAACCCCTTATTCGAAATTCCAAAATCTGAAAACCTCCGAAATCTGGATTGTGTTTTTGAGCGCTGAAGTGATGTCACAAGTGGAAAATTCCACAAGACAAGGTATGTTCCCAGCAATGCTCTTGTCTCTGCCCAACACAGCCAGTTCTGAGCAGTGACCAGGCTGTAATGAACATAAGTTGATGAAAATTAGAAAAACATTGCATAAACCGAATAATGAAGATCTCAATCGTGCATCATGAGTGTCAGACTTATGATACAGTGCTTAACTGTATGCTGATCGTGAAACAAGCAAAGCACTATCATGATGAACTAAAAATTGAAAGTAATTGTGAATATTCAACAGGCTGGTTGAAGAAATTTAAGAAAAGGCACAGCATTGAATTTTTAAAGTGTCGGCTGATCATGAAAATCTCGCTCCAGAACAAAGCTATGATGTTGATTGTTTTTATACCTTACTTAAGAACATTAAATTATTAAAACATTGCTGATGAAAATCTAACACCAGAACAGGTCTGCAATGCTGATTGTTTTTATACTTTACATAAAACCTTATAAAAGTAAAATACAAATACAGTGTACTGTGAACTTTTAATCAAAACAGGGCCATTATAGGTGGAGACCAAAAGCCTGCCATTGTTTGTCATTGTTCAACAGCTGATTCATGTATTCTCCGGATGTTACAGAGCTGTTTTTGTTACCCTGCACACATGATTTTGTACTATTAATGGTATGTAATAATTTTATCTGTAAGTATATAATGTGTAATGAAAGATTGCTTACTGGTAGCACATAAATTCAGAGTTGGCAATGGTGGTGATCTCAAGCTATCTCAACATATATTCCAAAATGTTAAAAAATCTAAAGTACTTCTGGCACCAAGCATTTTGTATAAGGGGTACTCAACCTGTATTTTTGAATTAGGATTTGGTCTAAGTTTCTGCTTTTTTTCAATAAAACCATTTAGACGATGATTTATTTCCTCTAAATCTATTATTTGTAAACACTCATTGCTATTTATAAATAGTAGGTGCAGCAAGTTGGTCTGTTTACCTGCATTAGTTATTTTAAGACTTGATGAGTTTATTGAAACATTTTCCAAATCAGAATTGGTATGAGGAATCACTCAATAATCCCTTATTAAGTGTGTTATCTGTCCAAGTTGTTTATGGAGGATTAACTTCTGAAAATTATTCTCAATGTGATAGTAGATACTAAATTAATATGTGAAGCTTATTAAATGTTTTCAAGAATTAAAGGCCCATATATTTGTGCATTTATTGCACATTCTGTGTACATCTGTCACAGTAGCATTATGTTGGAAGCATGCAAATGAACTATGCAGAGAAAAAAATTATATGATAGCAATCATGTGATGATGGTGATTACCCTGGACAAGTGTACATCACATTTAATTATATCCTTGTGTCTAATTCATTGTGTTCCAATCCGTGGTGGTGCCAGCAATATCTAAGGCAACAGTAAAAATCTGTTAAATTTAGAAAAAGATTTTCAGCACAAAATTATAGGTCTCTTGGTTACAAAATAGCCAGAAGTAGATTATGTTAGAGAATCATAAAAATCAAGTGACATTTTCCTTGAAACTAATGCTAGTCCTTGGGTTGGGACATAAGATATTCGTCCAAGTATGTGACCACAGCCTGTACTTTGCAAAGTACAATTTTGAGGCAATTGAGCCTCACTTAAAAATCCAGAACTTCTATTTATCCTCAAAGTGGAACAAAACAGCTTAAACCAAAAAACCCAGAGGTAAAAATTATGGCTGAATTTAAATTTGCAATATTTATGTGCACTTTAAGGTACAGATCTCATTAAAATATTGAAAGGGAAAGTAAGAGACTTACAAAGGTAATCAAGTTCAAGGTTTTCTACTTGTCTGGTAGGTGATGATGATCAGCATCCAATTGTATATATTGCCCATCTTGAGTATGCTGCTTCATTGTGATTTGGAACTCACATAGGTCCTCCTTTAATTACAAATCACATCGGTCCTCTTTTAATCACAAATAGAACTCGCGGTGACTGTTAAGTCTGACTCTTCATCGGATTCCTCATTTGGCTCTTAAGTTCTTCTTCATCGTCTCCTCTGTTTCCAGAACAGTCTGTCAGGACGTAGCCTAACCTTCAAGTTTCTGATCATTCTGATGTAAATGATATCCTTTTCCTGAGACCCTACCTTCTGACTCTGACTAGCGGCTTGCCTGTTTTGTAGGGTGCATGAAGTGAACACCTTTTGTCACACAAATTATCTGTGGGTGAGGGAATGAATTTTGCAGGAGCAAACCATGTAAAAGTTTGCCACTCGCTGCTGAATTAATATGCATTTCTACGTGCCAATAGATTTCTGGACATATTTCTTTAATCTTACAGAAATAAAGCTGTAATAATATTAAGTTAATCTGTGTCCTCTCACATAGGTTTTCAAACCGTAAGCTATGGTAAAAATCAAAACAAGGCACCAGATGGTAATGTGGTGTTAAGATTTCTGACAAGAAAGGTACTAAAGCTAAATGCGAACGGAGTTGTTCTGGCTGTGCAAAGGTCACTTTGCTTTCACAAGTGCTTAATAACATTGAGCTGCTGAGCCCGAAAAGATAAGCTGATGTAATAGTTTGGTGCTTTTCACATGATTTGGTATGAGGATGTTGAAACAAGAAGAAAAGAATCCTTGACTCTGCTGAATGGATCTTCTCAGAGGTCAAAATCCTTAACTAACTAACTAACCGGTCCTCGCTATAGGTGAAAATTTATCTCTACAGATGGTTATTATGAAGGGAGGAAGGAACTGAGAAATTCAAATCCTGAATGGAACTGAACTTGCTTGAAAAGAATGTTAAAAAGAACATTATGCTTTGAAAACAGAAAGGATAGGATTGTACTCAAGATGAAGGGACAAAAAAGCCTGTCAAGATAAAGGAAGTGGCAATTTTAATTGGACTTCGGTTTTACATATATTGGCTCTAATGAACAAATGTGCCCCTTTGTATGGAACCTCTTGCTAATGATCGTGTGAAATCAGATAAGCTAAAGCACTATCTTGAGATTATCTCTCTTCTCCGAGTCATTCAACTCATTTGTAAGCATTGAGGAATTAACTGTGCCAGAGCACTTGAAGCATCTTATCTAACCGAAGGCATTATGATAGTTGGTGACCGTGTTCTGCTTGTGCTAGTAGTAGTGGGAGCAATAATACTGGGGTTGAGGAGGTGCAGTTCGGGCAAGTGGCCAACTGCTGATGGACAACTGAGTTGGCAGTCCAGAAGTAGTCTCAAACTGAAACATTAAAAATCACGTTTCCTCTACAGATGCTGCTTGACCCACCTCTAGTAGCTTGTATTTTGCTTTCAATCACAGCATCTGCAGTCTCTTGTGCTATTCTTGTTGAAGCCAAGGCAAGAAGGCAGAGTTCTCCTTTGCGATTCAGATTGATGAACTGACTGACATAACTGGTGTGGTTCTTGTAATATTAGTTGTATGACCTTCTGAAAGATTGAGAATATTTTATTTTAACACATTGCACCGACAAGAACCACTTTATGAGAGCTATTAAAATTTTTAAATGGATACAGGAAGGTTAATTAAAAGCTGAGTGTAACTGTTGTTTGGGATAATGAAGTGATTTTGGTTCTGATGGGCGATTGGACTGATAGATTTGTGAAGCTCGGTTGAATTTTCATTGCACAAGAAAGAACAGGGTAGTTCGGAGAAGACGCGGTGGTGCAGACGGTACAGTTATGTAACAGCTCCTGCGACCCACATTCAATTCTGGCTGCTGATGCTTCTTTGTGGAGTTTGCATGCTTTTCCTGTGACTGCATCAATTTTGTCCGAGTGAACGATACAATTATGGGGTCATAGATCAAAAGACTTATCAGCCCACAAACTCCATCAAGCGCCCATTTACAATCATCTCCACCGAACCCATCTTATTCTCTCCACAGTCTATCAATTTTGTTCTGGTTTTGCCACTCACAATGGACTGTTTACAGAGGATACTCAATCCATCAAATCACATGTCCTGAGGATGTGTGAGAAAAACAGAATATCTGGAGAAAATCCATGTAGTCATAGGCCGAATGTGCTCGCTCCACATCGATAGCAATGAAGGATAGAATTGAACTTTGGTCACCAGGGCAATTCTGCTAGTTGTGCTACTCTGCTGGTACTGTGATTGCAGCCACATCCCAAAAATGTGCAGGTTAATAAGTTAATTGGCTGCTGTAAATTAATTTCACCCAAATATTACCACTTC
This sequence comes from Hypanus sabinus, assembly GCF_030144855.1. NCBI lineage: Eukaryota > Metazoa > Chordata > Chondrichthyes > Myliobatiformes > Dasyatidae > Hypanus > Hypanus sabinus. Next base: position 37,236,500 of record NC_082714.1, read on the forward strand.
CCCACATGCTAGGTATAATGAAAAATGTACAAAATGCTGGAGAAGCTCAGCAGGTCAGGCAGCATCTATTGATGGGATTAAGCAGTTGTCTGTTCTGGCCAGGACTCTTCATCAAGCCCCTACGTCAGGACCTTATAACCCTCCATAGATGCTGGCTGAGTGGTTGAGTTCTCCAGTATTTTGTGTGTGCTGCTCAACATCTTCAGCATCTGCAGTATCTCTGGGTGTTGTGAGAGTTTGGGGAGAAGAAAGGGGGATTGCAGAGGATTGGCACCAATGGCTGTTTGATGGTCAGCGTGGACTCAGTATAACAAAGGGCCTGTTTCTCTGTTGAAAACTCTATGATTCTATGCTATTAGTCTGTCCCAATGAAGTTTTACTTGTCGGGCCTCAGCAAGGAAATTCTGCTATACACAAGTTCGAGGATCTTCGGTCATTTCAATTTGCCTGAACAAAGAGACTGGCTAAAGTTGTATCTGGTGGAAACTGGGAAAGTAGATAGATTGGGTTTTAACTTGGTAAATAGAAGGATCATTATGGATTTTAGTTGCTGGGTGAAGAAAGAAGTTGCAAATTAGACTTAGAAATTCTATCAGAGAGCATAATACTTTGATTGCCTGGTGCCCTTTATCTTCTTGATAAATTAAACACAAATTGTTGCATTCTCCCGGCACATTTCCTATTGTCTGTCTGCCATCCAGCTGATCTAGATTTGCCTGTTCTGTTGTGCTTAATACCTTGTAGGTCAAGCACAATTGAATTTTGTTGCCAAGGGCCTTTGCTCAAAACTGTTTGCCACATTAATGTGTCATTTTGGGTGTTATAAAGTCTCTAATCTTTAATTGTGTAGAACCTGAAGAATTTGTCACTTTAACAGTTTAGTTAATGTTATATTTTTAACTGTTGCAATTCCCAAAGTCAGACAATATGGAACTGTTGTGCTCCACATAGAGACGTGCACTTCATTAGCTCCGGAGGGATATTTAAAAAGCAAAGACAATTAACTGAACTGTGTCTCCTATGTTGCCCACTGCCAACTTTCACTAATGCATCAGAGTTTATGTGTCTTTAATTGTAAAACCATTAGACCTTGCTGATACTTTTACTAATCAAGAAACTATCAACGTTCACTTTAAGTAAACCCAATGGCTTAACGTCTGTGTCCGTGGCAATGAATTCCACAGATCAATCACCCCTGGGCTAAAGAACTTCCTCCTCATCTCTGTTCCTCATCTTTCTTCTGGGTTATGCCCTCTGGTACTAGGCTCCCCCACTATAGGAAGCATCCTCTCCACATCCGCTCTGTCTCAAGCTTTCAATATTCATTAGGTTTCCGTGAGATCACCCTCACTTATTTCCAAGATGGTGGCGCGCCGCAGCTTGCAGTGGCCACTCCGGAGCTGATTATCTGTTATTTGTGAAGTGGGGTGCCGTGCGCACTCATAATCGATTGAAAACGGACGTGGGAGCACAGAGGAACATCAGGAAATCTCCAGGAAGACCTTCTTTATTGCTGCTGTGAGGTCCGGGACTCTGCTGGGATGAACAGGCCCCCAGTCCCTGGGGTCATGTTGCCGATGGCCGTTGACGGGGGCGTCTTAATACGCTTGGCAGAGGATGGTGCTCGGCGAAGCTGTGCCGGAGGGGATGGTTGTCAGCTCGGACGTTCGACGGACTCGGAATCCGCTGCAGTCATGTCGCTTTCACTGAGTGCTGCGTCTGCGAGGCTGAGTTGGGCGGCGCCGTGGAAGTCCATAGCGGGGGTATTCCCTTCTGCCGCCGGTGTGGGTTGGCGAGTCTGTCGGGACCCTGGGGACTTGTGGAAACGGTGTGGTGATTTCTTTTGAACTTATAGTCCTTTAACATCTTTGGACTATTTTTACTGTGCCCATGGTCTGTTTTTTTTTTATCAATTATGCTATTGTTTGCACTGTTGTAACTATGTGGTTTTGTGCAGGGCTTGTAGCTTTAGTTTTTGGTCTTGTTTTGTCTGGTGGATTTGGAGCTCCTTTCCGGGGAACGCACTAAGACAGTAGCGCGATATTAATATGCAACAGCCTCTCTGGATTGGGGATTGCCAAACGTTAGGTGGATTTTCTGGTGTAGTCTGTTTTGTCATTTGCTTTTGTGATATCATTCTGGAGGAACATTGTCTCATTTTTTAACTGCATTGCATTTGTAGTTTCTAAATGACAGTAAACTGATTCTGAATCTGAATTTGAATTTTTTTAACCTCCAGTGAGTACAGGTCCAGAGCCATCAAAGGCTCCTAATATGCTAACTCTTTAATTCCCAGAATAATACTTGTGAACCTCCTGTGGACCCTCTCCATTGCCAGCATGTTTTCTAAGACAAGAGGCCCAAAACTCCTCTCAATACTCCAAGTGCAGTCTAACCAATGTCTTATGAAGCCTGCCTCAGAATATATCCTTGCTTTTATATTCTAGTCCTCTCAAAGTGGAAGTTAACATTGCATTTGCCTGCCTTATTACTGATTCAACTTGCAAGTAAACCATTAGAAAGTCCCTTTGCACCTCTAATTTCTGAGTTTTCTCCCAGTTAGAAAATAATCTTCACCTTTATTCCTTCCACCAAAGCCCATAACCATATCTTCACAATGCTATATTCTACCTTCCACTCCTTTACCCAGTCCCTTAATCTGTCTGAGTCCTTCTGCAGATTTCCTACTTCCTGCCCCTCCACCTATCTTTTATTATCTGCAAACTTGGCCACAAAGCCATCAATTCCGTCAAGCAATTGACAATATTCAGGAATTCATCTTCGAGTTTGAATGAATATGTCACAGTTGTCACTGACTTCAAGAACTGCGTGGATGAGTGTGTGCCTTCGTGAACACACCAGGTGTACCCAAACCAAGATCCTGTGGATGAACCAGGAGATTCAATCATGAGGGTTATGTCTGTAATATTCAAGTCTGGAGATCCAGAACTGTACAAGAAGGCCAGGTTTAACCGACGGAATGCTATTATAGGGGCGAGAAGCAATTCCAATTGAGGTTAGAGATCAAATCAGATGCAGGATTGATCTGCCAGTGTTTGCAGGTCTTTACTTCCTACAAAGTGAAGCTTAACATCATAAATGACAGTGGTGCTTCACTCCCGCACCTTTTATGCACACTTTGAACGGGAGAATACAACTACACCTGTGCAAATCTCTGCAGCACCTGGTGACTTGTGATCTCTGTCTCAGAGGCCGACATCAGGAACAACTTTCAAGATGGAGAACCTTCACAAGGTGTCAGGCCTTGATGCTGTACCTGGTAGGGCACTGAAAGCCTGTGCCAACCAACTATCAGGAATTTCCAAGGACATCTTCAATTTCTTACTGCTGCACTCAGAGGTTTCCACCTGCTTCAAAAGGGTAGCAATCATACCATTGCCCAAGAAGAGCAGGGTGAACTGCTTCAACAACTGTAGCCCTGTGGCACCCGTGCACCATGCTGAAGTGCTTTGAGAGGTTGGCCACGGTGTGGATCAACTCCTACCTGAGCAAGGACCTGGACATGCTGCAATATGCTGATCACCACAATAGGTCTACAGTGGATGCGATCACGCTGTCTCTCCACTTGGCCTTGGATCCCATGAGCAAGAGTAGTATCTACATCAGGCTGCTGTTTATTGACTACAGCTCAGTGTTCAACATGGTCATATCCTCAGTTCTAATAAAGATAAAGCTCCAAACCCTTGGTCTTTGTACCTTCCTCTGCAGCTGGAGTTTTGACTTCCTCACCGAGAGACCATAATTGTGCAGATCAGAAATGATACGTGCTCCTCACTGACAATCAATGCCGGCACTGCTCTCTTCTCTCTGCAAGCACATTTGTGGGTGGAACGCCATCTATAAATTTGCTGACGACCCAACTATTGTTTGTAGGATGTCAGATGGTGACGAGGAGGCATTTAGAGTGGTGTCACAGCAGTGACCATGCACTCAATGTCAATAAGACCTAGCAATTGACTGTGGACTTCAGGAAGGGAAATTCGAAGAAACACACCCCAGTCTTCAAGGGGTCAGCAGTGGAAAAGGTGACAAGTTTCAAGTTCCTTGGTGTTAATATCTCTGAAGATCAATCCTGGGCCCAACATATTGATGCAATTACAGTGAAGGCACGATAGTAATTATATTTCACTGGGAGTTTGGGGAGAATTGGTAGGTCACAAAACACTCATAAATTTCTGCATTTGTACAGTGGAGAGCATTTTACTGGTTGCATCAATGTCTGGTATGGAGGGCTCACTGCACAGGATCAGAAAAAAGCTGAAGAAAGTCGTAAACTCAGTCAGCTCACCGGCCTCCCCAGAATCAAGGGCAGCTTCAAAGCCAATGCCACAAAGCAGTGGCACCCATCAGCCAGGACGTGCTGTCTTCTCATTGCTACTGTCAGGAACCTGCAGTCACACACTGAACATTTCAGTAACAGCTTCTTCCCTTCTGTCATCAGATTTCTCAATGGACAATGAACACTGCCTCACTCTTTTTCATCTCTTTGTGCGCTACTTATTTAATATTTCCTTTATTATGTATTCTTATTGTAGTTTATAATTTTTATTATATATTGCAATGTACTGCTTTTGCAAAACCATATGCCAGTGATTCTGATTCTAATAACATAAAAAGAAGCAGTCCCACCACTGAACATCACCAGTCACTGGCAGCCAACCAGAAAAGGCCCCCTTTATTCCCTCTTGCCAGTAAGTCAATCTTCTATCCATGCTGGAATCTATCCTGTAATACCACGGGCTTTTATCAAGCTCATGTGTTGCACCTTGTCGAAGACTTTCTTAGTAAAGAACATCCATTGACTCTCCCTTGACTATCCTGCCTGTTATTTCCTCAAAAGGACAGTGTTCTGCAGAGTTTTAATTCTTTGTGGGCCTTAACTCGTCACTGTCCAGCAGCTCAGAGTTGTGTAAAGTACTGCAGCTTAAAATTGTATGATGTTTTTCTCTACAGTTCCTATTCTGGTGTAGCATTTCACAACTTTACATTCCTCTGTGTAAAAGATTTCTGTTCTCTGCCCTGGTATCGAGTACATTGTTATTTATGCCAGCTCTTCTTAGATGCTTTAGTCGTTGGAAGAAGTCTTTTCTTTTCCATGCAGTAATTACTTTAAAGGCTTCTTTTGAAAATTACCCTTTACTGTCCTGGAAAACATCCACAGTATTTTGGAAACATTCAATGTTGTGGACAAGTCAGCATTTAAAATGCCACCACATTCTGCTAATTGATAGCCTAGCATGAGGTTGTCTGTGCCATCTAACCACTTTTAGGCAAGCCTTTACTCAGAATCTTTTTCATGTTCGTGGAAAATAACCACAGCAGCTGGTGATGACAGCGTTCCTTCAAATTTCAAACAATTGTAACGCATACTGGTAATTCCATTTCATCCTGGTCTTTCCATAACTATCTGTGTTTTAGAATAGATTGTAATTCATGAAAATGTGGAAATATTTAAGCTATAAATAGCTCCTTAAAATGACAGAAGTATTCAGCCACAAACCAGTGTTCTCACCAAGGGTAATTTGATAATAATTTAGTACAAATCAGGCTCTGCACCCAAGATGCAGTGCATTCCTTTACTTTGTTCCTGTAATTTTATATTTCCTACAAGATGCAAAATTATTAAGAAGTTAACTTACCATTTTGTGTTCATACTACTACTTAAGGATTTAAAATCAAGTAATTGTTTATAATATTGGCCAGTTATTACCTATTATAAAATACTGATATAATCAGTTATTATTTATCATAATACATTTGAATTTGTATTTTGGTCCCTCTGTATGTTTGTAGCAACTATTAATAATATATTCACTAATGGACCTTCATGCAGTGCTCGTTATGTAAATCTTAAGTATACTTGAAATTCACCTTTGTGCCATGCAGCCTATATTTAATTTTGTTTGTACTGAAGTCAGAGAGCAAACATTTGACAAGGAAGATTTTGATTGCTGTAAACATTGAGGAAAAGACCTGCACGCAATTGTGAATTCAACAGAAATGCTTCCCAAGTTGACAATCCACTGCACATCATTGATTTGCTCCTTGCTGAACCACTGTTCATTGTAGTCTTCATGGTGTGGCATAAGTGACCATTTTCATAGAATTGAGACAGCAGCAATGGGTCATTTAACCTGCAGTATTAACCTCTATGAGATTTAGGACAAGGTAGTAGTTTGGCTGGGGAAAATAGTACTTTACATAGTCGACTGTGAATACTGGAATGCAGGAGCAACACACATAGAATGTTGCTGGGACTGATCCCGATGAAAGAGTTTGTCCTGAAATGTTGACTGCTTATTTCCCTCCATAGATGCTGCCTGACCAGCTGAGTTTATCCAGCATTTTGTGTGTTGCTTTATATAAATACAATACTTTTAGCATTGCTTATTTCAAATGTCACATCATATTAATTGAATAACAAGAAACTGAAGAATCTCTTTGAGGTCTGGACTAAGCAGCTTTACTTAGGGGCCCCATTATAGCAGAAGTCCTTGAGCATTTTTAGAGGTTTGAATTTGGGAGGCAGCAAGTTTTAATTTTACTGTTGGATACCATTGGCTGCTATTTAATTAGATCCATTGCTTAATTTTCATGGGCGAGTTCCATGGATTCTGACCTTGTTCTTCTTTTGGCCATCCCAAGCATTCATTCTTGCATACCTTCATGTATAGGGTAAGTTAATACACTTTTCGTTTTCTGATTAGACTTTTTCCCCTTACAAGGGTTGAAAGAAAATAAAAATAAATCATGGTGGTTTATCTTGGAGCTTACTTGCATAAGAATTGAGCTTTAGTTCTTTTAGTACAGGTTTCCCCTGCTATTCGAAGGTAGAGCATTCCTATGAAACAGTTTGTAAGCTGCACTGTTGCAAAGTGAAGAAGCAATTACCATTTATTTATATGGGAAAAATTTGTGAGCATTCGCAGACCCAAAAATTAACCTACCAAATCATGCCAAGTAACACATAAAACCTAAAATAACAGTAACATATAGTAAAAGCAGGAATGATCTGATAAATATGCAGCCTATATAATGTGGGAATACTTTTCTGCAATTATTGCAGCTCTGTCCACCACAGCGAAAATCCCGCGCAAGCTCTCTCGGCAGCACTCGTGGCAAAAACACACGGTGCAAGCGCTCCCGGCAGAAGCACTCTTTCCAGTAACCTTTAAGCTATGAAGCTACCAAATAACACATAAAAATACACAGCCTGTATAAAGTAGAAATAATGTATGCCCAGTGTGGTTTCACTTACCGGAATCGGAAAGACAGTGAGCACAGTGATGATGATGTGTTAGTCATTGGAGGTTGGGGTGGTGGGACACTGGGGTATCATCTCATCATCGTCTGTTTCCGTCATGGCAGGCAGGTCACCTTATATGTCTGCCTGCCTCGATGTCGAAGCTTGAGGTTCATCGTCTGCTGTGACTGATGTGGAAGGCTTGAAAAACGACAGTATGCTTGACTGCTTACCCTAACGCATTTTTCTATGATCCAGTTCTTTGTAAGCACTCAAACCATCCTGCAAATACGCCCTAAATCTACGTACCCTTTCAAAATTAAAGTCATACTTTTCTGCAATCATTGCAGCGTTGTCAATCGCAGCGAAAATCTCACGCAATTGCTTCCCGTTCTTTTCCTGGACGTCTTCACTTCCACTACTATGTTCGGCTTCAATTGTTATCCTTTCCTCTTCATCAGCTCTTCATCTGTCAGTTCTTGGTCATGGGATGCCAAAACCTCTTCAACATCATCTTCGTCAACTTCCACAAGCCCTTAGCCAAACTAAGTATATCCTTACTTTGTTCACCATGATCGAAACACGTAATTATGTCTTACGCTAAGTGTAACACCCTTAGCCTTTTCCGATACCTTAGAACTCATCTTGCTAAGGGATGCACAAAGTAAGTCGACATACAGCACAGATGCTCACAGGCACGTGTTTAAGCAATGCTGGCTAGAATGCCGGGGGCAGAACTTGGCTGCTCGGCGCGCTCTGCCTTTTTCCGTAACAGTAAAACACTTTCTGTTAGCGAAAACAGGTAACTAATGTAGGTCTTTCGTAACAGCAAGTTGACGTAAAGCAAACGTTGGAAAACGGGGGACACCTGTAGAGATGACAGGTTTGGGAGGAGGCTTCATCAGTCTTGAGTTATTGCAATACGTTTTCTGGATCAGGTGATAGTTATGTGTTGCGTGTAGAGGAAGTACACTTCCCAGGTAGTGAATAGGGTGCCAGCCAAACAGGTTACTTCGTTCTTGATGGATTTGACATGTTTTTATAGATGGAGAATTTTTCATCACAGGTCCTCATTGTGAAAAGAGTCACTCATTGCACGAAACTCAGCCTCTGACAAGCTATTTTTTGTTAGGGCGTTTGTGGCTGGTCTAGTTAAATTTTCAGTTAATGGTCAGCCCTAGGTTTTCGACAGGCTTATATCTTGTGATGGTAGTGCTGGGAAATGTAGATGTATGGCTTGATGCTCTTTTGCTTGAGTGCTCATTGTCAGATTTTTGTGTGGCAAATCTTACTTGACAACTTTGGCAGTTTAAATTTCAATGTTGCCCCTTTCTCGTTGTATGAATCAGTCAATGGAAGATTTTCTGTTTGACTCCCTTCAGCTTCAATTGTACTGAAGGGTTTTTCTTATGCCTATCTCAAATGATGCTTTGATATCAAGATCAGCCACTCTTATCTTAGTTTTGAAATTCAGCTCTTCTGCACCCGACTTTTTTTTCTTTTGTGTGTTCAAGGTTGCAATCAATTCTGGGATTGTGTAACCATGGTGGAATAGAATCTGAACATAAGAGAGCTGTTTCTTGTTGAATGTGTGCTATATGATAGCACTATAAACGGTACTTTCTTTCACTGTGACGATTTGAAAGTTGGTTGAACGTGAGATTGGTATAATGGCAGTACAACAGAATATGATGTTAAGGAACAGGAGGATGAATGGTTTGATAGTACTGCAGTGCTTTTGTGTTGGTGAAAATCAGATGATCCCAACTGACTCTCTGAGCTCAGTGGTTAAATGGAAGTGAAAATTGACCGGTGTGGATTTGAAACTGCTTGTTCTTGAAAATAGAAGTCAATAGAAGTCAGATTGATATGAACCTGCTTCTGGTAAGTTAAAACAATTTTGTGTCCTTAAAGCACTGATTGGAAGTCCAGAGTAAATGGAACCCTGTACTATACCAACAGCACAATCTTTGATTCCGTGACATGAGAACTTTGGAGAAAACTTGCATGGTTAGGATTTTCATACACAAGGGCTGTTGTTTTGATACCAGTATTGTTAAAAGTATCCATATTACAGTTTTCTTGCAATGCAAAATCAAACCAGTATAATTCCTAAATGATTTTCATTGGATATTTGGGGAGGGCAGGTAAATTTGCACCACATGTTGTCAGTTACACGTGGCCTCATGTTTTGGCCCTCTGGGTTATGAAAATTCACCCTTATAGAATCTACAAATCATGACCTAAATATTTGAGATATAGAAAAAAATACATTCACTTCATTGAATTCATTTGGAAAATAAATCAACACAAAATTTATTTACATTTTATCTCATGTTTTTTTTGACACACATGCAGATGATATGGCTCTGTTCTGCAGAAAGTAATTTTACATCCCTGTTTGCTTGGACAGCAAACCCCCCCCCCCCCCCCACCTCACTGGTATTCTAACTGTGGCTTTGGTGAGGAAAATGTGTCAACCAGTCTCATTCATCTTTGCATGGATGTGCTGGACTCTGCTTTCTTTCACTTGAATCTTCAGTGTGCCTGAAAATAAATTGTTGCCTAGATCTATTTGATATGTTCAGTGCTGATTTTCAAGTCAAATCAGCTTGAGATTATATTGCACAAGAGCCTTCAAGCAAGACTGGCATTTATCCATAATGTTAAAAATCCCCCCCAAGCTGAATATAACAGATATGAACCAAAAGATGCGAACATTATCCTTCAATCTTTCTCTGTTCTACAGTTGATCAGTGTGTCTTAAGACTTATTTTGATTCCTTTTGCTGGCAACATTCACAATTCTTCCCCACCCCTCGCTTCCCCTTGTGTAATACAAACTTGCTTTAAAAAAATTGTGACTGGTCTGTTCACCATGGTAAAGACTTGATCAAGCTCAAACTACCAGATCCTTCAAAAAGTTAAAACTTTAGTTAGGGCTTTTGCAATTTTCCTCTTTTTCCTGAAGAAGTAAGCCTAATTGTTTTCTCTCTTGGGCACGTTACTTGGCGCTGTCTCTGGGAGCTTAGCAAAATAGAGGGCTATGCACTAGGGAAGTCTGGGAAGCCTCTAGAGTAGGTTACATAGTCGGCACAACATTGTGGGCCAACGGGCCTATAATGCGCTGTCAATTTCTATGTTCTAAACCAAATTTTGCCTGTTTTGTTAGAGTAGTAATCAAAGATCTTGGCTAATAATGGGCGAATTTGTTTGAAAATGTGTGTGGTTCAGAAACTACCTTAAATCTAAATCTTATTTTTTAATCCAGTTCTTTGCTCCTTTCTTTGAGAGGGCACACATTAGGCCGGGGAACTGAACACGTTTCTTCCCTGATTACTCTCAATAACCTCAGTATTTGGTACTCTCAAACTTGCATGGGAACTCCTGAGTTAATATGCTGAGAGGAAGGCTGAGGTAGATCAATATTACAGCCCACTGTGTCTGCACTGTTTTTAGATTTGTATTCCCTGTGTACTACTGCATAATGATAGACCTGTTTCCACCAGTGGTCTGTCTCATTATACTATTATGTATTATACTCATATATATCTCTGGATCTAGAGCTGGATGAAAACCTGTACCTCAATTCAGCTCCAGACCAGACAGAGCCCGATATGATCCCTAGGTCTCTGTTCCCTGGTGTTCATACTCAGTGACCCCCGATTCCTTGGTCTTGCTCTGCATCAGGTGAGCCATGGACAACGGGTCCATTATTAAAATAGGCTTTGTGGATGTCGGTGGTATTTAGTCCTGCTTCAATTTTCAGTTGCAGACAATACATTTCACTATATGTTTCAATTTACATGCAATAAATTAGTCTAATCTGCTTTCACTAGTACCACATTGACAACTAACAATCTTGGTATAAAAATAATGTTTCTGTACATCTTGTTTAAATCTGGGCATTGTATAATTAATACTGTATATTTGAAGTTTTATTGAATCAATGAAAAATGAGTAAAATCCTGGTGTGGTATTTCAAATTAAAAAAAAATTAAGCTGGTGTGTTTGTTTTACTTTGATGTGTTTTAATCGTTGTATCCAATTATCCTTTTAAGGTTTTACTGAGGTTTTACATTTGTAATGATTATGAAGTTACAATTTAATGAAAATTGTATATTAATATTCACTCATATTCATTTGTCTTTAATCTTTGCAAGTTGTAAAGCTGAAAGGCATGAAGAAGATTCTGAAGGTTACAGTGGTGTCTTTGATTAATTTTAAACATTCACTTATTGATTTAATTATCATGATTATTTCATGTACTCTAAAATTACCATTTAGATAAGACAGCATATCCATTGGTGGCATCCGTTGGTCTTGAGAGACCATGGATCTGTGCCTGGAGTTTCCAGGGCGCAGGCCTGGGCAGGGTTGTATGGGAGACCGGCAGTTGCACAAGCTGCAGGCCTTCCCCTCTCCACGCCACCGATGTTGTCCAAGGGAAGGGCACTAGGACCCATGCAGCTTGGCACCGGTGACGTCGCAGAGCAATGTGTTGTTAAGTGCCTTGCTCAAGGACACAAACACGCTGCCTCAGCTGAGGCTTGAACCAGTGACCTTCAGGTTACTAGTCTGATGCTTTGCCCACTAGGCCACGCGCCAACACAAGACAGCATATAGCGTACCATTTTAATCCAAAGTAGCACTACAAAAACCAGCATTTAAAAATATAGTGGATTAGATTAGTTACTCTTTTAAAAATTTCATACAAATGTAAATTAAAATATAATTAGATGTTCTCCCTCTCCTCTCAATTCCAGTACATTAGTAATCTCATACCAGTGTTATAATTGTTACTTTTAGAATATGATAGTTGAAATCTAACAATCTGAATCTGAATTTCATGATGGACTTGAAGTACTGCCATTGCTGGAAAAGCTACACCATACTGGAAAAGCTCCTTTAGCTGTTAATAGTGAAAACTAATATTTTATACTCTTTTGAGATCTCCATGACCTGTTTGTAATCTGTGGCTAATGTATGATTTTGCTTGTTTTACTGAATGCACCATTACACAATCATCTACCCAGCCTCTTCTTATTAATAGTATTTATGTAAATATTCACTTTAACAGTGCTTTTGCAACATATGCTGTTTTGCTGATGGGGCAAAAAGGAGAATTTTCTTGATGTTGCCTTCTAGAAGTTCTGAAGAGCAGGACATTTCTCAATGGACATCTGTTAAAAAGGTTTAGTGGCATAGTTTTCTGTGGAACTTCGTGTGCATATTGAGAATGCATAAATACCAGTCTTATTATTGATCATATTTGAAAAGAATAGTTGCATTGTCATGGTTTTAATTTTAATCTGTTATTCTGATTATAGGTGTGCACTGCTTAATGACCATTCGGACAATGTCTGATCACATATACGTCCGTAGTCCTGATCGGAGAATGTGACATAGCAGACGTAATCTCGTGTATCGCATGTCTCTTGAGTATAGTAGCGTTATCTCTCTGTTTAATTTTCTTTCAAAAATATTACTGTAAAGTGCATCATGGCTTTCAAACACAGCAAAACCACTCCTAATGATAGCATCAGCAAGAGGCAAAGGAAAAGTATTGATTTGGAAGTGGGAAAGGTTATTAAACAATACGAAGGTGGGAAACCAGTGAGTGCTATTGCTCGGGATTTAGGCAAGTCGTACTTGACAATCCTTCTCCGTGGATTGTCACCTTGTCATGGTGGAGAAGCTTGTGTGGTCCTGAGATCCCGAGAGCGATGCTGTCTGGAGCTATGCTCCTGGTAGGGTCACCCATCGCGGTAAGGTCGAGGGTGAGGTCCCTGACAAAGAACAATCCAACCGAGACCTCAACGGTGGAACAGGCTGACAAAGTTACTTTAAACTCAACGGCTGTGAAGGTGGATGAGTGCTGCAACAAATCCATCAGCTCCAATCATTGTGGTTTCCATGCCATTCGAATTGGTTGGTTGATTTGTGAAGTATTGTGTGCTTCTTGGAGTGCAACATCAAGTACACATTAAACAAGTACATGCACAGGCGTCTTCGCTCTGTGGAAACAGAACGAAGACCATGATCCTCGACCTCGAGGGATAGCCACGATGACAATGACTCAAAAAAGGATCGGGTTCACTAAAAACTACAAGGCTCACGAAAATGCAAGAGGGACCTATATCGGATATGGAGAAATTGCTAAGTGTATAATATGGTGTTCGCACATCGTCCAAATCACAAAACGTCCGATTTCACAGAACGTATCGTAGATGTTAAGTGACGCATACCTGTATAATCACTTTGGAAATCTATTTAAGATGTTGGCGTATATTGGCATTTTTATCCAGTTTTTTGGCTATGACTTTCAATGGCATTACATGTAACTTCCATTCTATTCTATGCAAATGTTAATATATATATATTCCATAAAGAAAGCATAAATATTTTAATGTTTTTACAAGTCTTAATTTATACATTTTGTAACTAGCCTTCCTTTTCCTTCAGGATATATGTCTTATTTGGAAAAAGAAAATCCCTTCTCTCAGAAGTAAAGGTCCGTAGTACTAAAACTAATTTCCCATGTAATGCTGCTCTAATTATTGTTTGATTATTTTGGGTGGTCTTGCTGAACAATTGGAGGAGTACTAATCTGCTAGTTAGGGAGGTCAAAAATGAGTTGATTTGGCTTTTAATTACACTTTTTAACACTGGTGCCACTGAGATCTCTGGGGATTAAGTTGGTAATACAATTTTATTAGGATCTGTTCTTTTTTTCGGGAAATGTTTACTTTGCTGACTAACAGCACTGGCTGCAATGAATGAAGTATAGTTCAAGACTTCTAATTCTATAATTGTGGAATGATTTTAAATTAAAATTTCAATTGAAACTTGATTCACAGCAACAAGTTTTCTTTGAAATTGTTTTTTTATATCCTGTTAACATTTGAGGTCTTATTTTGCACAAAGCATGCTGAGCAGAATCAGCGTTGTCAAACGATAAATCACACATTCGTATGAAGATGAAACACACTCAATGGCCACTTTATTAGCTACACCTCTGCACCCTGTTAAGATAGATAGATAGATAGATACTTTATTCATCCCCAAGGGGAAATTCAACATTTTTCCAGTGTCCCATACACTTATTGTAGCAAAACTAATTACATAAGTATTTAACTCAATATAAATATGATATGCATCTAAAATCACCCTCCCAAAAAGCATTAATAAATAGCTTTTAAAAAGTTCTTAAATAGTTACTAAAGTGCATTGAATGGTAACTTCTCCTAAATCCTAAGTGTTAATGCAAATATCTAATCAGGCAATCATGTGGCAGCAACTCAATGCAAAAAAAAACCATGCAGCTGTGGTCAAGAGGTCCAGTTGTTAATTCAGGCTGAACATCTGAATAGGGAAGAAATGTGATTTAAGTGGCTTTGACCATGAAATGATTGTTGGTGCCAGATGGGGTGGATTGAGTATCTCAGGAACTGCACAGCTCCTGGGGTTTTCACACAGAACAGTCTCTGGAGTTCACAGAGAATGGTGCTAAAACCAACCCAAAAAAAGATCCACTGAGCAAAAAAAAAACCCAAGTTCTGTGGGCAAAATGCCTTGTTAATGAGAGAGGTTGAGAGGAGAATGGTCAGACTGGTTCAACCTTGACAGGAAGGCAACAGCGACTCAAATAACTACATGTTGTAGCAGTGGAGCGCAGAAGAACCTTTCTGAATGCACAGCACATCAAACCTTGAAGTGGATTGGCTACTGTAGCAGGAGTCTGCAAAGATGCACTGTGTCTGCTTTATCAGGTACAGGAGATACCGAATGAAGTGGTCACTGAGTGTAAGTGCTAATTTTTTTATGGAATGAGAGTATCACTTAACCATGATTTATTGCCCATCTGGAAAACATTATTTCTAAGTTCCAATGTTGTATGAGACTTGGAGGTTAATAGTACTAACGTTCCAGGCCACCAGCCTTCCTGCTGTAAAAGGTTTTGGGTCTGAGTAATTGTTTGAAAAGTCAGAGGAAGTATAGATGATTCTTTTTGGAAGAAAGAAAGTGTGTTTACTTCCTCAATCTTCAATCAAATAGGGAAAAAAAATTGCTTTGCTATGCTTGATTTGGATTTTGACCATCAGACTTGTCCTTGGTAGCTTGTGCTAATGATGGCATGGCTTTAAAATTGATTGCACTAGTTTGAAATCTGAATCACAGGTGTATAGCAATGCAGAGTGCTGATAATGTTGATGATGTACTGAATGAAGGAAGCAGATATGTCATCAGGGATACTGTCCGTTCTCAAGGAAAATAGGTGATCTTCCAGTAACTCGTACAGTAGATATTCTGTCCTGGAATAGTGCCTGTGAATAGTGTAGACAGTTTGTGCAAACTGAATGACTTACAGATTGACTCTCACACATCTTGCAGATTTTCTTTAGAGGTGGGAGATGGGTCGGTACAGAATTGGAAGAGAGGAATGCCAAAGTGTGGACGGTATTTTACAAATAAACCGATCTTTAGGTCTTTATGTAATGATTTTGTTATTGATTTAGTTTGCAGTTTAGTTTGCATGTTGGATAACCAGTTAATTAAACATTCTTGAAGATATAATATCCCTTGAAAAGTTGTGGTAAAGTTATGGGACAACATGGGAGAAGGAGGGCAGAAGTAAACCAAAGTTATTTAAGTACTGAACAGAAAAATTCTTCTGGCCAATCTACATAAGTCCAACTGTGTTTGCTGAAAATTTCCATTTTGGCAGTAGAATGGCTCTTAATTGTATGGTGGATGAAGGATCAGGCCATTTGGGGGAAAAAAATTGAAATTCTAAAGTTTGTAAAATAATATGTAAAATTTTTCAAACAGCAATTTTGTATTGATATGTTTGAATACAATTTAAATGTCAGTTGAGGCCCACTCCAGATTTTCAAGTGAATCCTAACTGTATTTCAAGAATGGTGACTTTTGTCTTCGGAATAAATAAATAAATACAAGCTTCAGATTGGTGGTTTTACTCATTTGATTGCACTTTTGTCTCTTATCTTGAAGAACATTATTTCTGCCATCCTAACCAAAATTGATTATCTAGGTCTTAAGAAACTTTTATTCAGTTGAAATTGATTATTGTATTTGTTTTTTCAACAACAGGGTTGACACTTCTGCATTGATCTACTATCTATAAGACACAGTTGGATGCTTCAGTTAATGCTGGTGCTTGTTATCAGGTTTCGTATCAGTTCCTACTAAGGGCAAATGGGTAGGAGTTAGTGTTGCATCTAACTTGGTGCCTGTAATCTGGAATGAGATGAATTAAACTCGGAAGCACCCTTCAAATTGCCAGTTGGTGCAAAATAGTTATGCTAGTGTTACGCGATTCCAGTTAGATGGCTGCACAACCAGTCACAACGGACCCTCTGGGCCCAAACTGAGGTGTAATTATTTGCCCTTTGCATCTTTTTTTTAAACGATTGCAAGACACTGCTGGATATTAAGGCTAGCAAGTATGGCAGGTCTACCCCATGAACAAGTTGCTCAATAATGGAGAAGCAGGACTTGTTGGGGACCGTGCTGCTGCCTGCTATAGGAAGATGCCTCAGGTGGTCTGCAGTCCAGCAAACAATGCAAGTGATTGTCTTGGGTGTTTTTCTTGCGATCACATACCGCTGTTGGGGCATTGGTGATGTGGAATGCTGCAAGTCTGGTTTACTGGATCATTGGGAGACCAGCAGGGGAGCTGCACGTCCTCAGTTGTTACAGGCCCTCATGCCTTGGGTTCGCCTGTTGCAATCACCCAGGGGAGGAGATGCTGGAGTTGATGTGGTGCCAAAGGAATCCATGCTGGGCTGGGGTCTGGCTCTCCTGTCTAGAGCACAAACTAATTGAGAAAATAGCCAGTATCCCTTATGATTATTTGGGCACTATACCACTTAATCAGGACAGGAGACTGTTGCCGAACAGTTTCTAATTAGTGTCAGTCGCATGCACTTGTGTGGACACTGCACCATGCTAAGAGTGAATGGTTTTTAAATGGCGTCAGTTGCATATGTTTGTGTTCAAAAAGCAGCGATTTTTGTCACTGATAGTTGGTGAGAAATGAGCAGCAAGACAGTTCCAAACACGAGGAAATCTGCAGATGCTGGAAATTCAAGCAAAACACACAAAATGCTGGTGGAACGCAGCAGGCCAGGCAGCATCTATAGGGAGAAGTGTAGGAAGACAATTCCAAACTGTTTTGCTCACTGTGGTTTCAAGCATTCAGGCCTGGAGACACTAGCAATGGTCAGGATTGAAAATGAAATAATTTCACTACTTCAACTAATTAGGATACTACAAAGAATTTGAAAGTATTGACAATATTACAATGAAAATAAAGATTTGGATGAAAGCCCTCCATTATCTGCACTGGGTGTCTTTGCTGATTTCATTCATTTAAAGTCAATCAAAGGAGCATAGCAGTGTGCACTGGATGAATTCCTCTGTAGAGGGACTGGTAGTGTTTTAATTTGTTCTCGATTTCATTTAAATACATAATTTATCACTCAATTAAGTGGTAATTCACTTTTTTAAAATATCTTTTTAACAGTTTCCTGCACTGGTCTCAATGTGTTCCAGTTAACTGGAATCCACTATATTGGGTGGGGAAAATAGCATAATTATTGTTGGACAGAGTGAGGTTCTGAACATATATTCAGCCTTTCCAATCAGGTGAATCGCTTTTGCCCACCTCTATTACTGCCACATCCTTTATACAGAGTAATGACAAGCTGCATGCATGATACTGAAGAGCTGTCTAATCAGTGTTTTCCACAATGACAACATGATGTCCTAGCTCTTGTATTCAGTGTCTTGGCTGATGAAGACAAGCAAAACAAAAGACTTTTTCACTATCCTACCAACCTGAGTCTCTACTTTCAAAGACTTGCATCCAAAAAATTCTCTATGCATTACTGTTCCACTTTGGTTTGGCAGTGAAATGTGCTTTTCTGTTAACATTTGGACAAAGGTAACCATTAAAAAGTGGCACTTTTTTGTGTCTCATTTTAGACTGAAGATTTTTATACATCTGTCGTCATGAAAATCCTTGACTGTTCATAGGTAAGCTGTAGTATATAATCTCAAAAGCCAAATCTGGCTTAATACCACTGGCCTCTGTGGTGAAATTTGCTGTTTTGCAGCAGCAGTACATTGCAGCACAAAATAATATAACTATAAATTACAATAGAAATATATATAAAAAAGAAAATTAAATAAGTAGTGCAAAAAGAGCGGAAAAATAGTGAGATAGTGTTCATGGATTCACTGTCCTTTCAGGAATCTGATGGTGGAGGGGAAGAAGCCGTTCCTGAAATGATGAGTATGTGTCTTCAGGCTCTTATATTTCCTCCTTGATGGTATCAATGAGAAGAGGGCATGTCCTGGGTGATGGGGGTCCTTAATGATGGATGCTGCCTTCTTGAGGCATTGCCTTTTGAAGGTGTCTTGGTTGCTAGAGAGAACAGTGCCCCTGATGGAGCTGTGAGAAAGTATTTTCTCATTAATTTGTTTGAGGAACCAGGAGCAAATGCAATTAAAATACACTCTGAAAGTCTTCAATGAATAAGATGATGGGTAATTATAGAGGGGTGCTGTAATGTGTCATGGACCACTGGAACATAAATACTCATGAAAGGACATTCTTTTTCTGTAATGCAATTCTTCATTTTTTGGGGGCATTATTTGATTATCACAGAATGTTCCAGTTAACTTTAGCTTTGGTTATGCAGGGGAGTGTTGTATATTTAGTATTTCAGTAATATTTGAGTAATATTATAAGTATATTGCCTGATTAAACATCTTTGTTAGATTAAAGATTCTTTGTTTACTTAATGCATTGCGGCTTATCTGTAAAAGTATGTAAATGGCATACATCATCATGGCATTGCTTAATCCGTGCATGCCTCATTAAAGTAAAAGCAAAGCTAACACCCATTCTCTGAAGTTCCTGTCTTTTTCCTTTCAATTAGTGTTATGTTGTAAAGTTTTAAAAAAAGGGAAGGTATAGAGAGTTTTAAGCCTAAGTAGATGGATTGTGCATCAGGCAAGGATGAAATCCTACAAAAGCTAGTCAGAAGCACATGGCAGACAAACTAACCTCTCTATTTCACTTGACTGTCATAGGCCACAATCAGGAAAGGTGAGAAGTAGGATGGTAATCTCGCTAAGTTATTCTAAGTACTTTTAATTGGATCTTTGGGGGATTTTCTTCAGGTTGGAGAGATTTTATGGATCTTTTGAAAGAAGCCAGTGAAATCCATTGAATAAGAAGAATAGCCTTGGATTGAGATCGAAAAGCTGTCAGTCTAAGCTCATTATAAATGGCAGCTTTACTATTGCTTTGGGAAATACTTTGTTCATGACATTGTACTGATATATTCCTTGACATCTTTGGAGAAGAGTTAGAAGGGATTCTTCTAACTTACTGGCAACCAATTTATACCAAGCTTTGAAGAATCTTGGTGACAAAGCAGCAATAATGTGCCACCTCAGTTAGTGACCAGAAGATACAAGATCGTCATTTTCATTGTCAACCCACGGCTGACATGCCACCCCCACCTTTGGCTTTACATTATATAATGCACAGACAGTTTACAGGAGGCAGTATCTTGCAAACAGGTGTCATAGTCTACTGTCAATCTACCATCGAGGCATAGACTATCATGTCTGGTGTTGGCAGATTCTTGCACTTCATTGGTGTTAATGAATTGTTAACAAATTGTTGTTTGTTGGACTTGGTAGGCATTTTCTGTTATTGGAATCAAAGTGATTAGAGATGTCAGTTTTTAAACTTCAAATTATTTCAAAGTTCCATAGGATTTTTTGCTATCCACATGTAGGGGTATTGGGCAGGTAGCAGATCCTTTTGTGTGAATTGTTCAACTTTGCCATGAATGAGTGAACTCTGGGATTTTTTTTGCTCTAAGATCTTGGAAGTTTAAAAACTGCATTCATGAGGCAATTATTTCCACCCATCTGTGCCTCAGCTTCCAATAAGGTATCTGCTTGGGTTAATGGATTCTGAGTGTTGATGCTTCCTTGGTGTGAATAACAACTCTTAAAATTTGCTCTAGTAGTCTTCCTGCTCTCATTTTGATAGGATAAGAAAAGGCGCAAGGATAGCTTAAATATGAGAACATACAGGTGGTTGTTCATGCACACCGTCAATTTTAGCTCGTTGATCATGTAGTTCAGATGAGAGAGTATTGTATGTAAGAGATTTTGTGGACACAAAATTCTGTCATAAGTCAGCTTTTGGTGTTCATCTTTCTATCTTCAAGGGCCATGGTCTAATGTTCTGGTTAACCGATGATGTTCTATGCCTTGCTGTTGTATGTGTCCTTTTGTAAAGAAGAAGGGACCGAAGTAATCCTCTGTTCAGAGATAGAAGTAAATAAAGCATTTGTTAGCAGTAACAATGTGAGGGAGTTAAGACTTTCTGAAAGGTGAGGTTGAACATCATTGGCAATTTCATGTAAAGATAATGAGTTGAGATTTGTGCACGTGCAGATTGGCTTGATGTGAGGATGTGAAATTGCAGAGTTTTGCACTTAGGAATTTGCCACCATAATCACATTTTCTGCTCTCATAACACCATTTGAAGCCAAGAGCACAGGATCACAGTCTGTAACTGACCCATGTAGCTATTTCCATCCTCAGACTTTTAACATTGGCTGTAGCATTTTTCCTCAAACCAGTAAGAAAAATGATGTTCCTGCATGAACTTGCAACTGTCAGCAAAGCGTAATTTAATCCATTGTCCATTTACCTCTCTGGTGAAATGAACTCCCGTGTCTCTTACACCATTCCTTTAAATAATTGAGCTTAAATTGGTAGATTAATAGTAAGTTAAGAATGCCCGAAAGATAAAGTCACTCCCTCACAGCGCTTGTCTCGATGAGCTGGGTTATAAGCTCACTGTTATGATTGAGTAGATAACTGTACTGCAGAATATTTTCCTCTCAATCACAATAATTGAAGTTGCAATATTTGTTCATTATCCTGAAGTTCTTTTATAGGGCTTTAGAGTGTGCAACTAGGCTGCCCTGTTAATTATGTTGCAGCTATGGGACAGAAGTGCAGTGGATTCTAGTTAACTGGACCATCACTTTGTCAGGGCAGCCGTTTATTTGGGACAACTCTTAAAGACAAAATCCAAATTGAGAAGATAGCCAGGATTTCCTTCATTTATTTGGGACACTCTGCTGCATAATTGGGGCAAGAGACTGTTGCTGAACAGTTTCTAACTAGTGTCAGTCAGGCGCGCTGATAGTTGTCGAGAAACAAGCTGTAAGACTGTTCAGAATTGTTTTACTCACCATAGTTTCAAGCAGTCAGGTTTGGAGATGTCAAGTGGCTGGGAGTGAGAATGAAATGATTTCACTACAACAAGTTAATCATCTTGAATATTACAATGGAAATGAAGATTTAGAGGATGCAGTCATCTTAAGCATTGTATGAAGGTAGTCCGTTATGGGCATTAGTTGTTTGCCTGATTTTGTTCATTTACAGACAGTAAAAAGAACACAGCAGATAAATTTCTTTGTCTCTAATTGTTAGGAACTTATACACAGCTTTATAGTACTATAGAGGTATTGGCAGTATTCTAATTTGTACAGTATTTCACTTAGTTAAACAATAGTTTGAAATTTTAAAACTTTTAAACTATTTCCATGAAACTTTGGCTAAATGGGGAAGCTGCTTAATTGGGCTAAAATGTATTGATCCCGATGTGCCCTAATTCACCAGAATCCACTATACTTCATTGTTTTAAAGTGCATGGGTTATCTAAGCTCGCTAAAGTTCTCTTTTGAAAGTAATCCATTTTATAATTGAAACTGGCACTTGTTGTATAGATGGATTGTTTTTGAGATGAGATATTAAAGTGATATCATCTCTGCATGTTTGGGTAGATGTATTAGATTGTATAGCTGCCCAAGTAGTTATCTGCAATACGGATCAATTACATGTTTAGAAGATGAGCATTTCCAATATTGGTTCTGATCTATTACATTAATACATGCCTTTTCAATTTTGAGGGTTATTACAGCTAAATCATGTTAGAATCAGATGACGAGAAAACAGGCTCCTCGGTCACCACGTCTGTGCCACTCACAAGTTCCTATCTGTACAAACTGAGAAGAGTTACTGGATAGTGGTTAGGCCAAATTTTTTGGTTGACTGATATAACTGGCGGACCATTGTCCATCTCCAAAGATTCACAATCAATTGTGACATTTCTCATGGGATGAGTCAGCATCGTGAACTAGGAATTGATGCTAGGCGAATGGCATTTAAACCTTCAGAGTAAATTTATTATCGAAGTACATTTATGCCACCATATACTACCCTGACTACTGCACACAGCAAAGACAAACAACAAATGGGCAAAAGACAAGTTGTGCAAATACAAAATAAAAAAGAATAATAAATTTTGAGAACATAAGTTGTAGATTCCTTGAAAGTGAATCTATAGGTTGCGGAATCAGTTCAGTGTTGGTGTGAGTGAAATTATTTTATTTTAGTTAGCTATACAGTGTGGAGTAGGTTCTTCCGGCCCCTGATAAACCCGATTGACACTAACCTAATCACGAGACAATTTACAATGACCAGTTAACCTACCAGGTATACCTTTGGACTGTGGGTGGAAATTAGAGTACCTGGGGAAAACCCATGCATTTCACAGGGAGGGCATACAGACATCTAACAGAACGGCACTAGAATTGAACTCCGAACTCTGGAGAGTCCTGAGATGTAATAACGTTACACTAACTTCTGTGCTACTGTGGTACCTGTTTATGCCCTCTGCTAACCACTCAACCGTTGAGTAATGTGGAATTGTATAATTTTAAGTGTTGTTATAAAGGAAAATAAAACATGGTTTCCTGATTCATCAACTGCAAGTATGCTGTTAGTATTTTAGACAGAGGTGGAGAACCAGATGGCATTGTCAACATGCTGCTCTTGAGGGTCAGGCATGGAACTTTATTTTACATGCCTTTTTCTAAATTCGTAATTTCATGTGCAAATTCTGTTTTACTTTTGTAGACGTGTAAAAAAAGCACTATGTAAAAATGTAAAATTTTTCCATGACACTAAGATTTGCTTACGTGTCAGAAGAATTTGTTGCCTCTAGGTGAGGGATAAGTCGCTGATTCCCGGACTAAATTCAGTTATAAATAATACCAAAATAGCATTTCTATTTGCAAATCTGTTGTGCTTTCCCAGGCAGAAAGTAAGTTGGTGGGGGACGGAGGATGAAGTGAGAAACTGGGAGGTGGAAAAGGCAAAGGCCTGAAGAAGGAGGAATCTGATAGGAGGAGAGAGTGGACCACGGGGGAAAGGGAAAGGCAGATGGGCTGGTAACAGAAGGAGGTGATAGGCTGGTAAGGAGAAGGGATGAGGTGAGAGAGTAGCCAAAATGGGGAATGGAAGAGAAACAGGGGGAAAGGAGGGAAAAATGATCAGAAATTAATGTTCATGCCATCGGGTTGGAGGCTACCCAGACGGAATATGAGATGTTAATTCTTCAACCTGAACGTGGTCTCATCTTGGCAGTAGAGGAGGCCATGGACCAACATGTCAGAATAGGAATGGGGGCTTGGACTTAAACTGTTCGGCTACCAGGTGATCCTGCTTTTTGTGGACAGAGAGAGGGTGTTGTATGCAATATCAATTTTATAGGAATGAGAGGTGATCTTATTGCCAGGTACATACAGGAATGCTTTCCCCTAGCTGGGAAAATTAAAATGAGGTGTTTGAGTCACAAAAAAAGGGGTTAACCCCTTCAAGATAGTGACAAGAAAAAAAATACTTCACTCTTGATTATTGTGTTTCTGATTTTTGGATATTAAGTCAATCAGTGGTTAAGATCATTGTAAGCTGCAATAATATAACAGGCCATGATTTTATAGAAGAGCAGAGCAGGCACGAGGAGCTGATAGCCCATCCTGCTTGTTTTTCTTGCATTCTGATGTTCCAGGGCAATGAATACCTAGTTGCAGAACGTGTATATTCAGACCTGAGAACGATAGCTGTTGGGCTCCATGAATCAGCGGAAATGGTGATTGGGTCACGAAATGGATTTGAAGCACAGGAGCAACCATGCTATTATTTATGGATAGAAAAGCAGGCTAAAAAGATCATGAGGGTTATTCTTGTCTCTGCTGTTTGTTTTTTTTTGTGAACGTGGAGTGCATTTCTTCTGGCCGGTGTTTTTTCCTGGCTCCTCTTCCTCATTACATTTCATCTCAATTTAATTTACAAGCAAAGCAGAATTGTATGCCAGATTGCCAGAAGTAGAATGCAACCTGTAACATTCAATAGAGGAGCTGGAGAAGCTAGATTGAACTATATGCCCTGCAAGGTTATTTTATGTTATTCTAACTCTAGTTTCTGAGTTTAGTATGCATTATACAGGCATCAATTTGGAATGCACAGTAGTTGTTTTACATGCTTTAAATTTTTGATACCTAAACGGATATTTAAAATTAAGTGTAACAACGGCATAAGCAATTAATTATGAAGGAAAAGTTAAAGGGTGTTCACAGCCGCAAATTTGACATCTTGAAAGGAAGTAGGAACTACAACAAAGTTAGTCAGTTTTGAAACAGGAGGAAACTCTGATGTGAGGGTGTTAAATGTTTCCATGGTGGTTATGTGAGTACCAGCTTAACGTGGCTAGATCTTGGATTTCTTATGGATGCAGCTAGATTTGGCTGTACCAATGATAAGACTTCCAGTAAGATGGTGGCATGCTTAGTCGCAGTGATCTCTCCAAGTCCAACAAATGTTTGTCTTAAATGGTTTCCTTGTGATCAGAAGACCCTGTTGGACATTGGTAATACAAAATGCTGTAGGTCTGGGATGTTAGTTCATACGTGAGGCTGATGGCAGAGGAGCTGCATGGCTTCGGGTTGATGCGCGGACCAGGTACTCAAACCACGGCCCCTCCTGTTCCAGTCTCCACAGTGGAGGAGGCACCGGGGGCCATGTGGGTGCCGCGGGGGTGCTGGAATCTGTGCTGGGTGGGGCTGGTGCTCTCTCGTCAGTGCTGCTCACCGTTAGACTGTAAACAATCAAAGTTTTGGGGTGAGACCCTACCTCAGGACAGTTATTGGCTCGACTCGGGTCTTGGCCCAAAGTGTCGCCTGCTTGCTATTTTCCAAAGAGACTGCCTGACCTGCCGATTGCCTTCAGTATTATGTGTGTCTTGCTTTGGATTTCCAGCATCTTCATGTTTTCTCGTGTTTGTCAGAGTAGTTTACTGTTTACTTTCCCTCTGAAGTGGCTTAACAAACCAGTCCTATATAGAAAGAACCAAAGTGTGAGTAACTTTGTGAAGGTCTTGCCTCATTTTGTGATCTGATGGGTTGTCACTGCTAAACCTGCTATTGAAACCCTATTTACGGTGAATGAATATAAACATATTGTACTGATTCATTTTCGGAATTCCAAGATGTCTCCATCAATTTATGTTGCAATAACCAGGATTAGAACGATGAAGGTTTATATTGCAAATGGAAGCCAGTCTGTACCACATCTTTGTCAGTGTAAAATATAAAGCTAAGCACATTGCTTCCTGCTCTCCTACCTTGCCGTGGACCAATAACATTGTACAGTGTTGCCCGGGTATCATTATTTGAAATTTGCTTCCTCAGTTTCTTCACGTCACTGTCATCCTTTTAAGACCCTCTTCAATATCCATTTGCACCATAAATGTTGTTTCTTGTCACTAATAGCTCACCATTACATTTTCCCACATTTCCATGGGGTATATTCATGTTGTGGGCTGAGTCAGAGCGAATATCAAAGTTCCACGTACATTTATTATCAACGTACTCTATGTGTCACCAGATTCAGTCCCAAGATTCAGCTTCTTGCGGGTATTTACAGGAAATACACAAACACAATAGAATCAATGAAAGACCACAACCAACAGGACGAACAAACAACAATGTGCGGAAGACAACTTATTGTGCAAATGCGAAAGAAAGAAAATATATAAGCAGTAAAGGTGAAGAGTCCTTGAAAGTGAGTCCATAGGTTTTGTTCAGTGTTGGGGTGAGTGAAGTTATCTCCTCTGGTTCAGGAGCCTGATGGTTGAGGAGTATTAACTGTTCCTGGAACTGGTAGTGTGAGTCCTGAGGCCACTGTACCTGATAGCAGCAGTGAGTTGAGAAAATGACTGGAACGGTGGTGGTCCTTGAAGACGGATGCTGCTTTCCTGCGACAACTCTACATGTAGGTGTGCTCAATGGTGGGGAGGGCTTTACCCATGATGGACTAGGCTGTAACCACTACTCTTCCATTCAAGGGCAATGGAGTCTCCATACCAGGCTGTGTGACAACCAGTCCGTATACTCTACACCACACATCCATAGAAGTTTATGAAAGTTTAGATGGTATGCTGAATCTTCGCAACCTTATAAGAAAGAAGAGGCACTGCTGTGCTTTTTTCCACAATAGGACTTATGTTTTCAACCCAGGACAGTTCCTCCAAAATTATAACACTGAGGAATTTAAAGTTGCTGACCCTCTCCAACACTGATTCTCCAATGAGGACTGTCTTATTGACCTTTGGTTTCCTCTTGAAGTCAATAATCAGCTCCTTGGTCTTGCTGACATTGAGTGAGAGGTGATTTTTGTGGCACCACTCAGATTTTCAAGTTTCTTGCTATGTTCTGATTCATCACCACCTTTGATTTAGCTAGCATCAGTGGTGACATCAGGAAACTTAAATATGGCATTGGAGCTATGCTTAGCCTCAGAGTCATAATTATAAAGCAAGTAGAGCAGGGGGCTAAGCACAGAACCTTGTGGTAGACCTATGCTGATGGAGATTGTGGAGGAGATGTTGTTGTCAATCTGAACTGACTGGGCTCTGCAAGTGAGGAAATCGAGGATCCAGTTGCATAAGGATGTATTGAGGCCAAGGTCTTAACGCAGATTGATTAGTTTTGAGGAGATGATGGCATTGAATGATGAGATGTAGTCAATGGACGGCATCCTGTTGTATGTATCCTCACTGTCCAGCTGTTCCATGGGTAAGTGAAAAGCCAATGAAATGGCATCTGTTATTGACTTGTTGTTGCAGTAGGCAAATTGGAGTGGATCCAAGTCATTTCTCAGGCAGGAGTTGATATGTTCAATCTCCAGCCTGTCAAAGCACTTCATCACAGTGGAGAAAAGAGGTACTAGGGGATAGTCATTGAGACAAGTTACCAAGTTCTTCTGGGGCACCAGTATAATTGAAGCCTGATTGGAGCAGATGGGTACCTCTGACTGCCAAAGAGAGAGTTTAAAGACATCAATGAACAGTCCAGCCAGTTGACAAACTCAGGTCTTTAGTATTCAGCCCAGGTACCCTGTCTGGGCTAGATACTTTCTGTGGTTTTACCCTCCTGAAGGATTATTTCACATCAGCCTCAGAGACTGAAACCACAGGGTTATCAGGGACTGTGGAAGTTCATGAAAGTATCTCCATATTTTGATGGTCAAAGCAGATGTAGAAGACATTGAGCTCATCTTGGGAGTGAAACTTTGTCATCTACAGTATGCCGCTTAGTTTTCACTTTGTAGGAGGTGATAGCATTCAAGCCTTGCTACAACTGTTGAGCATCTTTCAGTGATTTAGTTTGGTCTGGAATTGCTAATTCACACCTGAGATGGTTTTCTGGAGATTGTAGCTGGACCACTTGTATTTTACTTGGTTGCCAGACCTGAACACCACTAATCTGGTCCTCAGCAAATTGCGGATCTCTTGGTTCATCCAGGGCTTCTGGTTGGGGAAGAGTCTGAATGATTTTGTGGAGACACCCTTATATGCGAATTTTTAATAAAGTCCACGACATCCATGGTATATTCGTTTAGATCCTCTGATGAGCCCCTGAACACAGCCCACTCCATCGACTTGAAGCAATCCTGTTGCCATCTGCTGCTCTGCCTCCTGCAACCACCATTTTGTTGTCCTCACTTCTGGAGCCTTGCTCTTTAGCCTCAGTCTGTATGCAGGTAGAGCCGGACAGCTAGGTGATCAGGTTTTCCAAAATGTCGTCTAGTAATAGTCCAGTAGTCATAGCAGTGTTCCAGTTTTGGGACCGGGGGTGCTGAAGGTGATACGTTGATGATAGTTGGGCAGAGATTTCTTCAAGCAAGCCTGATTGAAGTCCCTGACATTGATTTGAAAGGCATTGAGTTGGGCTGCTTTTTGTTTGCTGTTGGCAGCACTCGGTACCTCGAGTGCCTGCTTGCATCAGCCTTTGGCGGTACATAAGGAAATTAGAAGTCAGGTTGCATGACTATCAGTGTAGGAAAGATGTTGGAGTCTATTATTAAGGTTTTGGAGCATTTTTTAGGCACATAATAAAATAGGCCAAAGTGAGAATGGTTTCCTTAAGGAGAAATCGTGCCTGACAAATCTGCTGGTATTCTTTGAGGAGATAACAGGCAGGATAGAGAAAGGAAAGTCAGCAGATGTTGTTTATTTGGATTTTCAGAAAGCCTTTGACAAGGTGCGGCACGTGAGGCTGCTTAACAAGATAAGAGCCCATGGTATTACAAGATAGGTGGTAGCAATGGATAGAAGATCGGCAGGCTGGATGGAAGAAAGGGTGGGAGTAAAAGGGGTCTTTTCTGGTAGGCTCACGGTGACTTGTTCTGCACCGCAGGGGTCAGTGTTGGGACAACTTCTTTTCACATTGTAAGTCGATGATTTGGATGAAGGAATTGATGGCTTTGTTGGGGGTGGGGTAGGTAGTATTCAGGAAGCAGATTGTCTGTAGAAGAACTTGGACAGATTGGAGGAACGGGCAAAGAAATGGCAGGTGGAATATAGTGCAGGGAAATACACTGTCATACATTTTGGCAGAAAGAATAAAGACGTGGTCTATTTTCTAAATGGGGAGAAAATTGAAATCAGTGGTGGAAAGGGAGTTGGGAGTCCTTGTGCAGGATTCCCTAAAGTTTAACCTGCAGGCTAAGTTGGCAGTAAGGAAGGCAGGTACAATGTTAGCATTCATTTCTAGAATACAAAAGCAAGGATGTAATGCTGAAGCTTTATCAGGGATTGGTCAGGCTGAACTTGGAGTATTGTGAGCAGTTTTGGGCCTCTTATCTAAGAACAGATGTGCTGGCGTTGGAGAGGATCTAAAGGTAGTTCGTGAGAATGACCACAGGAATGAAAGGGTTATTGTGTGAGGAGGGTTTGATGGTTCTGGACCTGTACTCGTTAGAGTTTACAAGAATGAGGGGCATCTCATTAAACCTATTGAATATTGAAAGGCTTGGACAGAGTGGACATGGAGAGGATGTATCCTATAGTGGGTGATTCTAGAGCCAGAGAGTACAACCTCAGAACTGAGGAATGTCCATTTTGAAAAGAGACAAGGGAAAAGTTCTATCGCCAGAGGGTGGTGAATCTGTGGAAATTGTTGCCTGTGCAGGCCAGGTGATCAGGTATATTAAAGGCAGTGTTCGATAGGTTCTTAATTAATCCGGGTGTCAAAGTTTACAGGGAGAAGGTCTGAAAATGGGGTTGAGAGGGGCAGTAAGTCAGCAGTGCAGGCTCAATGGACCAGATGGCTTAATTCTGCTCCTATGTCTTATGGTTTTATGCTATATTTGCTAACAATACTGGGTAGAGGAAGTTCCATACTCCGACATTTAGTCTGTCTTGGATTCATTACAATATAGTGGAGTATATTTTTTAGAACGGAGAATATAGGAATCTGCAGCACATTACAGACCCACAATGTTGTGCTGACCATGTAACCTACTCTAGAAACTGCCTAAGATTCCCTGACCACATAGCCCTCTATTTTTTTAGCTTCATCTACCTGTCTATGTCTCCTGAAAGAGCCTATTGTAAGACCCTGAGGAGTCTCTATTGTATCCGCCTCTATCACCTTCCCTGAGAGTGCATTCCATGCACCCACCATTCTCTGTGAAAAACTTACATCTGACATCCTCCTTGTACTTACGTCCAAGCACCTTAGAATTACGCCCCCTCGTATTAGCCATTTCAGCCCTGGGAAAAAGCCTTTGGCTGTCCACACGATCAATGCCTCTCATCATCTGATATTCCATGAGGTCACCTCTCATCCTCCGATTTTCAGAAGAATCTCAGAATTATTCTTGCCAGGTTGCAGTTATATGTATATTTTGTGGTACATGTATGTGGATAGGGGTCTATGATTTTCTTCTGCAGCCGTTATTGTAGCTCTGCGGGCAAGTGTTTCTGTTCTGCAGCAATTCTGCAAACTAAGCAGAAACATGTATTTGTTAAGTAAAGAGTAGTAGATCAGCTCTGGGCCAGGATGACTTCTTCAAAATTTTAATTTAGGGATGGAGGGCAGAATAAATTCTGTTTGTATAAAGGCTGAGCAATGAGTTTTGTAATGTTGCTGCAGTGCATGTATATATTTTAGTGCCTAAGGCAGCAAATATGATGAGAAATTTTATTTAGAAATTTGATCTTGGAGAGCATTTAAATCATATAGTGGCCACAATTAGATGCATATTAAAACTTCTAACGTTTGACTATATAATGAAATCAGAAATAATGCCCTTCCACATGCATTATGTAGCAGATCTCAGGAGTTAAACATAAAGGTTTTCTCCCCCTCGTTCCAGTGCATTATGATTTAATAAGAAGTTACAAAACATCATTAATGTGAAGCATTTAAAGTGCGCCACTGGGTGTTCTGGGTTCTTCTCTCTGTTTGTATCCCTGGCTTATGAGTAAACAGTGAGGAAATGAAGTCTCAGGATAGTTCTAAATCACTTCCCTGCTTGGTTCCAACTTGACATTAAAGTTGACTAGCAGTTTTTGCCATTGTTGCTGCAATTCATCTAACACTGCACTGTTATCATGGTACGTCTGTGTCATCTGAGCAGCAGGGCACTCACATCTTTATTCTGGGGCTGCTTGATTTCTGCATGTCTCCTTATTTGGAGCATCTGCTTATTAATCCTTTGGTTTGCATTAAAACTGAGCAAGTGTTTTGCTTTTGACCACTTGGGAGCCAGAGGGTGAAAGCTGAAGGAAATGCAGGTGGTTGTCAAAATCACCTGAGGAGTTTGGTTGCAAGAGTGTGACTGTTGTACTGTCTTCACTCTTTCCAAGAAAGCAGGTGATACCCATCCTTTAACCGATGGTGTATATATTAACAAGCATTTTATTGTGATATCTGCAGGCTTCCTAAAATCTGGGCTCATCTTACACTTGACTGTTCCAAAGCTATAAGCATACGGATTGCACATTAAACCTGCATATACTGTATCTGCTTTGCTCTTGAGTATGACGACAACAGACCACAATACAAATTCAAATAATCAATGTCTTTTTAAAAAAAAAACTGGTGCACATTTCTTTGTTGGATGTGGGGAGTTGTTTTCGTCAGCTTTTTGGTATTTGGAATCCTGGAGTCATACAGCATGGAAATGAACCCTTCCACCTGTCTGATTCTTACCGACCAAAGCTCCTTCCTAATCCAGTCACATTTGCCTGTGTTTGGTCCATATCCCTCTGAACCTTTCCTATCCATGCACCTGTCCATATGTCCTTTAAGTATTGTGTTTGTACCTGCTTGTATCACATCCTTTGGCAACTTCTTCCATAAAACCATCTCCCCCCTGTGGGAAAGCCTTGTCATTAAGGACCCCTTTTGCGTTTGGTATGTAAGCGTACTAGCCAGTATAACTGCCTGGTCAATTTCTGTTGGATGGGCAGGTTTAAAAGTATTCTTGCAGGAATCATAGTTTCGTCTAGTTAACTATGGGGAAAATAAATCTATTAACTCAAATCAATTTCACTATGTAATTTAATTCAGTCCATAAACAGCTGATCATCTATGCCTTTCTCACCTCTGGACTGTGCTTTTACGATCAGATTCTCATTCATCTAGGACTTTCTCCATGTCCACCCCATCCAGTTCCCACTTATCCATCATACCTGTCCTTGCTGATGTATGTTAGTTCAAGTCCCATGGCAGCTCAGTGTCTCAGCTTTTTAAAATTCTTTTTTGACCTTGCATCTGTGGCTTTTCCCAGTCTAACGATGATCCCTGAACACTCCATTCTGCTTTTTTTTGGTACTGATCACCCTCCATCTTATGCAGAACTGTTTCCAAAGTGTGAAATCAACTGTGTTGCTCAGGCTTCATTATAATGTGTTGCTGGTGTGAAAAAAGATTGTTGGACTTTGGCTCAAAGTTAATTGAGTTGTGAGCTGATTTCAACCATTTGCTGCAGAACAAACTCATCCCCAATGAACATTATTTGGCAAAGGATGGTTGTGGTGAGAAAGGAGAAATGTTTCTCTTCAATGGCGTGGGTTTTTGTCGTCTGAAACTGGATTAGGCCGTGTTTACTGTGTAGCTGTGATGTAAAATAAAATGTTTCATTTTGAAGAAATAGGCCATCTCGTATTTGGCGTTAGAAATAACAAAGCAATTCTGTAAATATAATTTTGATGTACCGTATGTAAGTTAGTTTATTAAAATGGTTTAATGTAGTCATCAGAAATCCTACTGTAATATTTATGCACAATACATCTGCACTTTCACTTGTTTTTCAATTGTTTTTATATTTAGACATTTGCAATATAAAAATGAACAAAGTCTTAATGCAATTTACCTTTGTCATGGCAAATTTTAATAACTTGGCAAGAAAAGACTTCAGTCATAACTTAATTAAAGCTACGACTGATGTGTGCTTTATATAGATGTGAAAAAATTAGAGTGAATGGGATGCATAAAATCTTCCTTATTTAACCTCCCTCCAAAACTACTAAACATATCTAAATACCATAGTTTCATATTAAGTCATGATTTATAATCTAAATAATAGCCACCATTCTAAATTTCCAGCCAGTTAAAGTAACCTGTGGTGTTTGTTTTCTGTGGAACCAGTGTTGTCAGTCATCCTTTAAATTACATTTTGAATTGAATTTGGATATGAGCTCTCTTGAATGGATTTTTTCTTTACATTGTTGTTATCATTTGGTGAGGCTTTGCTGCTTTTCACAACAAAGACCATCTGACAATATGCTAACTTTGGTAGTTTAATCTTTTGCTGAATATCAACTTTTTTTCCAAAGAAGTTCTGCTCCAAAGCGTACCTTATTATATGAAAGAAATGGATGCATTGCTAGATCAATTTCCTGACCTTTCTGACTCTTGCAGACTGAAATTTGCTCAACTTTAGATAGGCATATGAATGTGGAGAGAATGGAGGGAGATGCCATTATGCAGGCAGAAGTGATTCATTTAGTGAGGCATTGAACTGCTATTTTAATTGGTTCATTATGGGTCAAAGGCCTGTTCCTATTCAGTATGGTTCTTGTTTTTTGTTCTGGACATTGATGTTTTTTGTGACATTTCTTCTGTTTGCTTTTCTGTTTTAGGAATTTATTTTGGAGGTTTGCTCTTCCTGTCCTGGTTTGCACCCGATCCTTTGGGGACACCAATATTTTAGCTAATATGTATTCAGAAGGTCTTTTTGTCTTTGCTAACCCTTTCCTTTGTGGTGATTAACTACCTTGAGCAACTGTGGTCCAGGTGTTGGAGGTATTTGGAGTATTGTGTACAGTTCTGGTCACCGAATTATAGGAAAGATGTCAACAAAATAGAGAGAGTACAGATGAGATTTACTAGAATGCTACCTGGGTTTCAGCACCTAAGTTACAGAGAAAGGTTGAATAAGTTAGGTCTTTATTCTTTGGAGCGTAGAAGGTTGAAGGGGGACTTGATAGAGGTAATTAAAATTATGAGGAGGATAGATAGAGTTGACGTGGATAGGCTTTTTCCATTGAGAGTGGGGGAGCTTCAAACAAGAGACATGAGTTGAGAGTTAAGGGGAAAAAGTTTAGGGGTAACACTAGGGGGAACTTCTTTACTCAGAGAGGGGTAGCTGTGTGGAATGAGCTTCCAGTAGATGTGGTAGAGGCAGGTTTGATATTGTCATTTAAAATAAAATTGGATAGGTATATGGACAGGAAAGGAATGGAGGGTTATGGGCTGAGTGCAGGGCGGTGGGTCTAGGTGAGAGTAAGCGTTCGGCACGGACTAGAAGAGCTGAGATGGCCTGTTTCCGTGCTGTAATTGTTATATGGTTATATGGTATACCCACAGGACTGATCTGAGGTGATTTGATTCCTGAAAGATTAAATCCTTACCTAACTTTGCTCAACACCTTGCAATTTTGGGATCCTGAAGTTGTAACTTAGACAGATCATCCAAGATCAGTGTTGCCTATATTGTTCTCTATACGTACGAGCTTATGTGTGGGTGTAGTTGTGAATTGTCCTTTGAGCAGAGATAATGAACAAGCCCATATAAAGCCCTGGGGCATTGCAAAAGATCTGGGATTCGTAATGTCATGGACCCTTACTGTTAACCAAGGGGTCCCTGGACCCCAGGTTGGGAACCCTTGTAGGAGCTGCATAGATTCACTGGGCCAAATTTACATCAGTAACTCTGAACATTATATAAAATCATATTACATTCGTTAATGAGATAAAAAGAAACCTTCATTTTGGAAATTCTTAATCTTGTTTCAAAGTCCCTGGCGTGACAGGAAAATATGCAGTCTGTTTCAGTGTTATATGGGTTGGTCAACTGTCCTGTCATTTACAGGCCTCTCTGTACCATTCAAGGTTGTTGGCAACAATACAAGAGGTCTTTCTTTTCTCTGTCTCATTGTGAATCTTCCATCTGTGCCTTGTAACAGCTGCAACAATAGTGGCATTTCTTAAGATTTAAGCATATCCGAGCACGATGTTTAGAATGTTCTCTACTCATTTTAAGACCCTACTTGAGACACCTGCCTGAACCATTTGCTGAAGAAGGGTACAAGTGCTTCGGAAACTATGCCCCTCGTGAGGTATTTCTTGCAGTTTTA
The DNA here is from genome assembly GCF_030144855.1 of Hypanus sabinus. NCBI lineage: Eukaryota > Metazoa > Chordata > Chondrichthyes > Myliobatiformes > Dasyatidae > Hypanus > Hypanus sabinus. Next base: position 37,271,663 of record NC_082714.1, read on the forward strand.
TTAAATCTCATGATTTATTTTCTCACTTTATCTCCCTTTGAAAGCCAGTCTGATGGTGTATCTCACGCATGAAGAGCAGCATGCAGGCCTGTGACAGTAGATCGCATTATCTTGGCTGTTATCTCCATTTGTTTCTCCTCCCTCTAGATAAGCTTTGCTGGAATATTTTCTCAACATAATAGAAACCTAAATAGTTCGGACCATTTTAATTTTTGAGGTTATTTATGCTCTTTGCAAAAGATAAATAACACAGGTTGTTGTGAAGTCCTTTGTTACTCACTTAGGGAAGCACTACAAAAATTGTTTCAGGAAAACTTGTATAACAGTATATCATTTGATAAAATTTACTTATTTTCAAGCATTTTGATTCTTAAGTAATCCTTAAATATTCACACATCTGTGATACAGATCAGTTTAACTTCTATATCATTAGAAGTCTTGCCGGGAAAAGCGAAAGCAGAGCTTTTCATTGTTTCTCCACCCTGGTTGTGTCTTGCATCTGCATTGTCTGGGAAACTATGGATTAATGGTCGCCAATTCTTCTTTGTCCGTTGATATAAATGGATGGAAAATCACATGAAAATGATTCTCTCCATTTCTAATTATTTGCTTGTTGTATATAAGAAGTTCAACTTGTGGTTTCTTTTATTATTCTGTCTTTGTCAGCCATTTAGAATATTCACAATTTCTGTTTGCTGATACTTAGAATCAAAAACCCATTTAGATGAAAATCATTACTCTGAAATTTTAATACCTTGTTAGGATAAAATCCAGTGGTTTCCAATTCCACAGCCATAATAAATTAATTATATCAAGTCAAGTTAAGTCACTTTTATTGTCATTTCGACCATAACTGCTGGTACAGTGCATAGTAAAACCAAGATGACGTTTTTCAGGACCATGGTGTTACATGACACAGTACAAAAAACTCGACTGAACTGCGTAATAAAAAAAATCATAATGGGCGTATTTAAGGCAGAGGTAGATAGGTTCTTGATTAGCCAGGGCATCAAAGGGTATGGGGTGAAAGGAGGTGAGTGAGGATGACTGGAAGAAGTGGATCAGCTCATGATTGAATGGTAGAGCAGATTCGATGGGCTGAATGGCCTGCTTCTGCTCCTATATCTAATGATCTTACATCGTATAATTTGGGCTAATATTTTCATATAAATCTTTACCGTACAGTTTTGCCATGTGCTTTTGTCTTTTATTTCTTTAGTTGCTCCCATTGTCTTTTAGGCAGTCGCTGTGGAATTCAGATATCTTCCTTAAATTCCAGCTTTATGAATTCTGTGTGGGAACCCATGGATGGGGCAGAAGATGCCAGGTGGGATGGGCACCAATGTAGTTTAAACAGTGCTAGTTTTCCACCATTTGTGCTATACTTCTGTCTGCTTCTGATACATTTTCTTGAGAATCTGAATAGCACTTTGAATGCTTCTTCTTTAACAATTGTGGGTATGGGATGTTTGGATTTTGGATTAACCGGATCACGATATGAACATTCCTGACTCAACACTTGTATTTTTTTTACGAGGCCAAGTGCTAGCTTGACGCTCAACCCAGTACGGATGGAAAGTGAGCTCTGGGGTGACCCAACTTGGATTCGAATGGAGTCCGGCACTGATGCCATTGCGCCACCAGCCGGCCTGTCAGGTGTCAGGCAGAGACTGCGAGTGACATAGCTTGCCCAGCAAAGCCAACTAAGTTTCATTAGGGCCTTGACGTTGGGACACTGACGATTGATTCACTGGTTAGTTCAGTGAACTTAAAGGGTTTTACAGAGGCAGTATTGATATTATTCATCTGGTGCTACTGTAGTGTGTATCAGTCTCAGAGTACGTGGGTGGTAGTAAGGGTTGGGGGTGGGGTGGCAGTAGGGATCACTGCTGTTCGGTACATCACAAAGATGGCCAAAGCTATACTAGTCTGGACATTGAAAAGTAGTTCTAAAAATTTTTCTAAATGATGTCGAGTGCATCATTATGATGAGAAAGATGAAGCATTCCCTTCCTCCCCGTCCCCACTGTGATCTCCACTGAGATTGCCCCTGTTACAAAGATCTCTTGTTCAGGATCATTGGTTGAAAGTCACAGTTGAACAAATGCAAGGCAGAGATTAACTTCTGTGGGCAGCTGGATTTGAGGAGGCGGCTCTGAACTCTGTCTGGATTGACAGAGTCAAGGCTTCACGGTTCTTTGCAGTTGCTACTTGACCTGCTGAATATTTCCAGCATCTTGTGTTTCCAGCTTACTTCAAATTATTTTCATTAGGTATTTTAAAATCTGCAAGCATTTTTACTGGCATTTAGAATGGAGACATTTTATATTTGTTAACTCAATGCCTCAATACCAATAAATCATTGACTAAATCTCACAAAAGTGCTGTGTTGTCAGCCAGTTGTACATGGATTGATGAAGTTTATTTGTGTTTCTAATTTTTTCCCGACTGAAATGAATTGATTTTCAAATGATTCAATTTGTATGACTGTGATGATCGTCACAATGATCTTTAACGTTGTGTTACAATCACCTCTGAAGCTAAAACTATCTGAAGGTATCTCCAAGGGATAACCCAAAGCAACTTGCTGCTGATGCTGGAAATGTGAAATAAAAACAGGAAAATCCTGTTCAGGAATCATCTGTGCAGAGAGAAACAGTTAACAATTTTGAGCAGTGATTATTCTGCGGGAGTGGCAAATAAAGCAAACTTTAATTTGCAGAGAAAAAGGATGAAGCAAACAAAAAGGAATCTTTGTGATAGGGTGGCGATCTGGAGAGATGATCACCTGTGATTTTTAACTGATTTTATTGAGACCAGAGGGCTGTAATACAACAAATTGGCAAATAAGATGCTTTTCTTCAGGCAAACATTGAGCGTTGTTAGAAAAATATGAGGTCGAAGTCAGAGATGAGATGGCGAAAATGGCTGTAGAATTAAATTACTAGGCAACGGGGAGTTGAAGGTTACCCTTACTGGCTCCTTTGTAAGAATTCTCCTGGCATCTTGGGGAAATTCACTCACGCTTCCTTTTCCACCATACCCACTATCTTTCATGCAGTAGCTAAGTATGTGACAATTAGAAATTCAACATTTTGCTGTTGTCCAGGATTCTGAATAATCTCAGTATTACCTCCAGTTTGGTGTCCACACTTTGCTCTGCTCCACACCAGACAAACCAAATCACTGTGGCAGGATATTGAGAAGTAATATCACAGAGCAGCATCCGACAGCAGTGTAGGCACGGAACTGAGAAGTCTGTCCTTGCTTGGTCAGCCTTAGAATGTGTTCCTCATGAACATCTTGAGATGGGTGTTCAAATTGTGACTGCTGCATCAGTCAGTCTGTAGTTCGACACACTCGTACTCACAATCATATCCTACAGACCCGTTCACCAGAATCCCTCAATGTGTCTTGTCCTGATGGCAGGACAGATCTACGTAGCAGTACAGTAAAGGAGTACTGACATTTGAGGTCCTCCTCATTGCCCTCCTCCCCAGGCCTGATTGCCTTTAGCTGCTCTATCAATGCCCATATGACAGTAAGCCGAGAACTGGAGATGTTCACTGCTACTTGCACTATATTTAATTTCATTCAAACTTCTCAACAAGTGGAAAGCAGCCCAGGTCTGTAGGCAACATGACATTGGGAGCATTTCGGCATGGGCTGAGAAGTGACAGAAAGATTCACACATTCACCAGGCATTGCTGATCTTATGTATATTCATCTCCAACAAGAAAGCATCTAATCTCTTCCCTCAGCACTAGCGGCATCCCTGTCACCAGATTCCCCACTATTAATATTCTGGGATTCAACAATGACTAGATGTTCAACTGGACCAGCTACAAAAATATCATGGCTGCAAGAGGTTTGGTTAAAGGCTTGGTATCCTCTGGTGAGCAACCCATCTATCACTCCATGGCTTCTTCACTATCTACAAGACGCAAGATGGCATTCACTTGCATGGGTGCAATGCCAACATCTCTCAAATTTAACACCATCTAGGACAGAGAAGCCTGTTTGATTGCCCTTTTAAAAACTCAAACCCTCTAGCAACGCTGCACATCTAACCAAAATGCTATTTGACTTGACTTTATTACTTACATCCTTCACATACATGAGGAGTAAAAATCTTTACTTTACATCTCCGTCTAAATGTGCAATTTGTAGTAATTTATAGTATGTATAAGAGGACAGTTGATATAACATAGAAATACAATTGTGTCAGCATGAATTGATCAATCTGATGGCCTGGTGGTAGAAGCTTTCCCAGAGCTTGTTGGTCCTGGATTTTACGTTACCGTACTGTTTCCCGGATTGTAGCAGGTGGAACAGTTTGTGGTTTGGTGTGACATGGCTCCCCAGTAATCCTTCGGGTCTTTTTACGCACCTGTGTTTGCAAAGGTCCTGAAATACCGGAAATTCACATCTACAGATGCACCGGGCTGTCCACACCACACTGCAGAGTCCTGCGATTGAGGGAAGTACAGTTCCCATACCAGGACACTTCTCATACATAGATTTCTCACCCAGGCTACTCAAATGTGCCTTTCAATCTGATGACGATCAGCAAGCAGTACAAAAAAACACCAGCTACAAACATGTTATACACCATTCCGACTTTTAAATATATCACCAGTTCTTCATTGTTGGGTGTAAATCCTAGACCACCTTCCTCAGCAACATTGTGGAACACTTCCAGCAAATGGACTGCAGAGACTTAAGAAGGTTGTTCAACATTACCTCCTCAAGGGGAATTGGTAGTTTGGCAGGAACACCCAGATTCCAAAACAAAGTATTAATAGCTCTTTCTTTTCAGTTGAGAAAATCGTTGCAGACACTATCACTTTAGATCTCCACTCCACTTGCACAGTTCATTCCGTGCCTGGCATTCTATACTGTTCCAATAAAATTCATTCCAGATTTGGGGAATAGCATTTCATCTTTTAAATTCACACATTAGAGCCTTCTGGGCTCGGTGACATATTTAATAACTTAAGGAAATTAGCCGTTCCGTATTTGTACTTCATATTCCCAGAATTGAGGAAGTGCAGCTTAGATTCACTAGGTTGATTCCTGGGACAGCAGGGCTGTCTTACGCAGAGAGATTGGAGAGATTGGGCTTGTACACACTGGAATTGAGGAGATTGAGAGGGGATCTGATTGAAACGTTTAAGATAATTAAAGGATTTGATAGGATAGAGGCAGGAAATATGTTCCAGATGTTGGGAGTGTCCAGTACCAGAGGGCATGGATTGAGAATAAGAGGTCAGTTATTTAAAACAGAGTTGAGGAAGAACTTATTCTCCCAGAGAGTTGTGGAGGTGTGGAATGCACTGCCTCGGAAGACGGTGGAGGCCAATTCTCTGGATGCTTTCAAGAAGGAGCTAGATAGATATCTGATGGATAGGGGAATCAAGGGATATGGGGACAAGGCAGGGACTAGGTATTGATAGTGAATGATCAGCCATGATCTCAGAATGGCGGTGCAGACTCGAGGGGCCAAATGGTCTACTTCTGCACCCATTGTCTATTGTCTATAAGAGATTTCTCAAATCCTGCTGCTCCTTTCCCAGACATACAGTACCTTTTCAGTTGGCTGGCCTTGGCCACTCCCTGTTGGCCACCATCAATGCCAGTTGCACCATGGAATCTCTTGCAGTCTCTATTCAATCACAGACATTTCAATCTCTTGGTCCCTTTCCAAGGGTGGTTGGAATCGGAGATACATTGCTTGAGAGGTGATGGAGTCAGGTTACTCTCATAATGCTTAAGGCAAACACATGAAATGCCAAGGCATAGAAGTTCTTGGTAAATAGGATTAGTATAGATGTGCTTGGTGTTTGACGTGCTCATAATGGGCCATAAGGCCTGTTCTGTGCTGTTTGGCTCGATGGCTCTGAAACAGTAATTTCTCATAATCAATTTCCTCCATTTTGTGCAGCTGTGTTGTTGATGTATCATCATTCTTCTCTTGGAAGTAGCCAGGTAGCCTACTATTCTGCTTCAAACTGCTCAAAAATGGATCTAGATTACTTAACCCTTCCAAATATTTCTGTCTTAAAATGAACAGTTCAATTTTTTCTGCATTACTATTAATGGTACAGACCGATGAGCAATTTTGAAGAGGTTTTAATATCCTGCCACTTGAGCAGTGAAAATAACATATGTTTTTAAAAGTGCTGTTTACATCTATTCCTGACTAATTGTATATTTAGTGACAGCCATAAACTTACTGGATACAGAGAACTGTGCTGACGTGTCCTGTGAGCAATGTGGCTCTGCTAGCTATCACATGATTAAATTAATTTGACTTATTGCCAAGCAGTATGCCTGTCAATGAACCTGGCTAAGGGACCAACTAATCATAGGCCAATCTTATGAGTGAGCTGTCTGTAAGATATGATTTAGAATGTTTATCGAATAAAATGCTGCATTCACTTCTCCAGTGTGATTGATGGTATTTGATTGTAATTTTGTTCTGCAGGGTAAGGGTTGTGGGTCATTTGTGATCTGATAAATATTTTTAAGCTTCAGTGTGCTAAGAATCTTAATGTCACTCAGAAATCGTAATTAGCTTGCTAAAGGGATGTTAGTTTCTAAATATGACCATATCTCAATAAAAGCTAACTATGAAGTTCGTGTAGTTACATAAGCACAGATCATTTTGGCTTGTTTTCCAAAGGGAATAAAGAACCTGAGTTAGTTATATTTTGGAATAACAAATTGTCTGACCCCTGTTGACTTAAGTAGAATATCTACTAAACTCCAGACGCCACAGAACAGCAGTTTAATGGTGCTTCATTGCCTCATAATTTGCATTGACTGCATGTTAAGTCAAGTTGGACTCACACAGACCAGAAGCAGATCCTTTGGCCCATCAATTCCATCCCAACCCTCAAATTCTGCAGCAATTTTCCATTACTGACTTATTCTGGTTTTTCTACTCAAACAGCTAGTTTATGAAGGGAATTATGAACCGAAATGTTATTTACCTCTATCTGAGAGAACCTGCTGCTATCTTTAAATATTTTTTTGCTCTACACAGTTTCTTTTATGCTTTTACACAAGCCTGCGATATCTTCCGGAGAGACATTTATTCCTTTGATTCTTTGTTCAGCTCTGACGTTACTTCACTCTGAATATATTTGATTTTTTAAATGTCATTTCTCTTCATAAAATTCTGTGGCGTTGAGAAAGCAGTTGAAAAGTATTAGAGCTCCTGGGCTTTATAAATAGAAGCATATAGAGTACAAGAGCCAGGGATTAATGGTGAATCTCTAAAGCCATGATTTGACCATAACTGGTCTTCTGTATTCAGTTCTGCCCACCACAAGATTGGAAAAATTTGAAGGCAATTTGAGCGAGTGAAAAAGAAGTTTTCCCTAGTCTTCAACTCTTCTGTGTCTTTGCCGGTGTCTCTTCGTCTTATATCAGGGGTTCCCAACCTTTTTTATATCATGGACCAACGTCATTAAGAAATGGGTCCATAGACCCCAGGTTTATGTTATTTTTTTGTTCCCCTATTTTTATTCCTGTTGTTGCTTTCTTCATAGCTGCACTTAACGCCTGCATATGTGGATACCATGACTTAATGTTTATGGTACTGAGCTATCAATGCAAATTCAAGCTGAAGCAGGGCAAGTTGTGAAATTAAATTCAATGAATTTTAGTCATACCTAGGCTAACACCAGAAAATAATCATACAAAGCTGCAAAATTGTCATAAGAATTCTTATGATCTGTTGTTCTTCAGAGAGGAGAAACACATTAGTTTAATCTATATGCGGCTTGGCTCTCAATCAAAGTGCATACCTTAATACCCACAGAATAATAGATTGAATAGACAATACATATTCTATTTAGTTGCTAATGTTTTTCACATCCCAGGAACAAATGGGAGCATAAGTAAATGGATGTTCATCTTTTTCCTCATTTATGACTGTTTTCTCTGTGCGCCCTCTTGCTCATCAGCTTGACTTTGACATGCATGTCCATTGTTTGAATGAGAACAATAGGTACATTCAGCTGATGTGAGCCACAGCATTGAACATGACTGCATCCAGTAGGACTGCAGGTATGAAGGTGAGAGCAAAGCGCCTATTCTGAATTTTGTGAGCTGATGAAATACAAATACAAAATGCTGGTAATGATTGGGGAGCATAGTGGTGCCACTTCACAGCTGTGGTGTCTTGTTCTAACCTATCTATGTAGAGCTTGTACATTCTCACTGATTTCCTCCGGGTGCTCTTATTTCCTCCTTTCCCCAAAACTGTATGGGTTGCTAGGTTAATTAGCCACTTTAACTTGTCCTGAGTATGTCAGTTGTAGAATATGGATGGAAGTGCAGGTGGAATAGATTACAGGAAAAAGCAGTGAGGAAAGGCAGTATTCTATGAGTTGGCATCGACTCAGTGGGCAAGATGGTTTACTGCCACGGAATATGGAAATGATCAGATCGTGCAATTTCTGAGTTTAACTGAACTTGCCAGATGAATTGAGAAAGCAATCTTTCCTGTCCTAAGATCTATTCAAGCAGAGGCAGAGCGATCATAGTTGGGTGGGTTGAAGTAGTCAGAACAAGCTTAGTCACAAAACCCCTGGTTCAGCAAAATCTAGTCATTTATCCAGTCTGGCCTCTAAACACACTGTTTTGATGTTGACTCTTATTTAACCTCATCAAACTTATTTGGGCTTATCAAATCATTCAGTTGCATCAAAATTGCGATGATGAAACAGAATGCTGATAAAAGTTGACAGACCATCTGGCTTTAATCTGGGCACAAGGTTTAAATGTTCCAGAGTTTCTCATGGACCCAACAATCATGCATAATCACACTCATATCTCTCATTCATATTCATCTCCCAGACTGGTGAAGCAACAGCCATATTGGATATTCTAGCCATCATCATCATGGCTCTTGGATATGCCATGTTTTATGGACAGGCAAGACTCAACAGATGAAAGGGTATAACTTTGTACCCTTTGTATGTGGGATTCTTCACCATTGATCCCTGGTTCCATGAAGTGTCATGACAGTGGACACTTTATGGAATCTGGAAAGTCAAACATAGGGCACCAAGTTACCCACCAATTACCACTTACGGCTCTCCTTCAACATGTGGTAGATGGCTATTAATGCCAAGTCATCGTGTGTGTTTAAAGTGGAGGTTTTGATTAGTGTTAAGGGTTACAGGAAGAAGGCAGGAGTGTGAAGTTGAGAGGGATAATAAATCAGCGATGATGGAATGGTGCAGCAGACTTGATCGGCCAAATGGCTTAATTCTGCTTCTATATCTTCCAGTTTTATTAATGAGCTCAGTGAGATCCATGGCAAAACTATCTACAAATCGGAGTTATCCTTTGCACAAAAGAATATGATCAAAGTTGTTGGAAAGCAGTCTCTTCAGTCCCAGACGTTGTGGCAGAAATTTTTAAGGGGAATGTCCTAGGCCCAACCATCTTCTATTACTTCATCAATAATTGTCTTTCCATGATGAACATGAGTGTTTGCTGAATAGCCACAGTTACCTTGGCACTTCTCAACTTGTAGATTCTGCACCAAGGTGTACGCTGTTACAAGAGTCACCCCTTGTAACAATGATCAGAGAGGCACAGAGAGATTAGTATTTACCAACAAGTACTTTTTTGTTTAAACTAACAAGTACGTAAATTCATGCACTAAGTACCTTCTGTGCACACTGGCTAAGTTTCCCTGACTCTACTGAATAGCTAAGGTATTACCTGGGTGAAGGAGTCTACTCTGGGCAGGCATTGCTCGTAGTCCTGATTCACTCGCTACGGAACTGAGCATGCCACTGACAAAATACTGAAGTTCTACTTGGCAAGGGTGTCTTTGTGGGTTTGATGTTCAGGAAGCAGAAAGCAGCAGGCCCTGCGTTTCCTGGTGGAACCTGTCAGAGCAGATCTACTTGCTCCAGACTGTCTGTTCGGACAATAATTCCTTGTCAGTGCATTTTGAAAAGGTTCAAATGCCACATCTGCTCTTTCATTCGGATGTGAAGTAAAATTACACATTGATCTCAATGATGTCATTGGAAATATCAATTAATTCCCCATCAGCAAGGGTCCTTACCTGCACTCTATGGATAAAACTAGAATTGCTGATAACGTTGTCATGGGTTCTTGGGTGCATCCAAGCAAGCTTTCAAGAACTCTTTCAGCAATACTAACATTATCCATAGATAAGTATCAGTAATTCTACTTGCCTGCTGTTGGACAGTATGCTGTGTCTCTTCCACCCTGAGAAAAGGCTTTTAGTCTGAATAAAATCATCTTGTATTTACTTTTCTACTGAGCCCATTACTTTTCATTACACTATGGTTATTTGGAGTCTGGGGTCAAGAAGAATTAAATTACCGACGTTGATTAGTACTAAACATTGAGGCTGAATTAAAGTTTATAGATTTGCCTGTTAACTAGTTCATGAAATTTGATTTATTTTATCTGTTGAGTAATATGTCTCTAATTAAATATTTCATAGTCTAGATGAAACACGTGATGAGATTTGACACTTTCCAATCAAGCTGTTTTGATACAAAATCAGAGATGCACAAAGAACTCGGCCAGTTGGGCAGCATCTGTGGAAAGGAAAGCCAGGTTCATATTTTGGGATACTTTTCAAGCTTGAGGATTGATTTTCTTTTCAAGCTTTGTGGTATATAAAAATATTAAAGTGATTTTGCAGTTCATCAGAACCATAAAATGCTCGTTTTTTTTTAAAAGAGCCACGAGGTCTTTGAAATGCTGTAATTTGATTTTCTTTCAGCTCAGAATTTAACTATTCCTCAAATTAGAAGGGTTGTCACAAACTTTGCAGTAGATAAATTCAAAAGATCTAATATTTCTCTGTCTATAGTAGCCTGGCTAGATTTCTGTTTTATTTCAGAATCAAGTTTATTATCACTGACATGTCATGAAGTTTGCTGTATTGTGGCAGCAATACAGTGCAATTTATAAAATATACTATAAACGATGATAAGAAATATATAAATAAGTAATGTGAAAAGAGCAAAATTAGTGAGAGGCAGTCTTCAAGGGTGGGTCATTATCTGTTCAGAAATCAGCTGGTGAGGGGAAGAAGGTATTCCTGAAACATTGAGAGTGTGTCTCCAGTTCCCTGTACCTCCTTTCTGATGGTGGTAGTAAGAAGAGAGCATGTCCTGGGTGATGGAGGTCCTTAATGACGGATGTCGCCTTTCTTTTAGGCATCGCCCTTTGAAGATGTCCTCTGTTGGGGAGGCCAGTGCCCATGATTGAACTGTCTGACTTTGCAACCATTTGCAGTTTTCTCTGACTCTGTACAGTGGCCCTGATCATAGATGTCACAGGATCTATTTTGTAGCCTTCTCAGCTGCCAAAGGTCCTGGCTTTGAGATGAGAATTGATCAATAAGCTTGCGTTTCTTCATAAGCATCCTCAAAATATGTGGGTATCTAAGTTAGCAGCAATAAAGCCATTTAAAAGTTCAGACAGCAATGAGACATCAACACTGATCAGTACTGAATCCTACATAATCTATCAGCAATTTTATTCAAAGTATCGGCCCACCAGCAAACGAGCAGTCAGATCAAACAATTGATATTTAGTAATAATCCCTTTAAATGAAGTGAATGGTTCAAATATAGAAATGCATACATTTTGATATTAACTGAACAACACACACAAAATGCTGGAGGAACTCACCAGGCCAGGAAGCATTAATGGAAAAGAGTACAGTCGACGTTCCTCCAGCGTTTTGTGGGTGTTGCTTGGATTTCCAGCATCTGCAGATTTTCTCTCATTTGTGATTGAATATAAACTGTATCAGTTTTCATCCATATAGGAGCAATGTGTAAATAAGCTGGCTATGGAGAACCAGGGAACCTTAAAAAGGAAAAGCTTAAATTCAGATAGCAAGTCTTGTAGAACCAAGAATGAATTTAACTTAATGCTGGTTAAAGCACAGCTCAAATTTGTGAATTGGTTCATGACCTGCCAGGAATAGTAACGTACAAAGATGATGAAGATACTGACATGTTATTATTTTATTTTAAAAACAAACTTAATTCATCATATATAGGAAATACAATGCAAACAGTACATGCTTTTTATTCGAAGTGACAAGTCCCATCAAGGCAATGCATTCTGTTTACAAAGCTTTAAAGCCACTCTTAACCTCTTTGAACAATACATCTGTTCAAGGGGTAGGTAGACTGGATTCAGCCCTTCAGTGTCAAGTGGCAGCAGGAACTTAGATTGCAGTTCTTCCCCACAATGAAAAGTAATAGGCAATCAAAATCACTGTGAGAGCCAGACGATAGCAGCAGTTACTGTATAAAGCTTCTGCCCTATGTAGATAACATTGCAGTATCACACACCCCGTGTGACAGAGTTCAATCTTATTTCAATTTTAAAAGTCTCTCAAAAGTGGAGTGCACCTTTCCCCAAGGCACTCAGTATTGGTTGATGTGTGCAGTGGGATGGACCAAGCCACTACTCCATCTTTGTCTCAAAAATCGATTTAATACTTTGCTCCAAGATAAGGGACGTAGCACTTATTAAAATACAATTTCAATTTCAAAAACTAACTTTGTTCATAAAAAACTGTTCAAAAGATACAAACCCAGAGTGCAGTGTTGTTCAGTCCATATGTTCGCAATGTTATCAGGTCAATATATTTGAAGTGTAAGTATATAGGTAGTCCCTGGGTTACGATCGAGTTCCATTCCTGAGTCCGACTTTAAGTCAGATTTGTAGGTAAGTTGGAATAGGTATATGCGGTATTATTTAACGTCAGTTAGTCAAACCTTTGTCTTAGTACATAGTATATATTTCACCTTTCTATGCATATAAAACATTTAAGAAATATATGTATTTCAATAATTAAACCACTGCGTTGCTTCGTAATAATTGTATCTTTCATCGGGGCAGGGCCTTTCACATGCTCCATTATTCTCACTTTATCCTTTACCTGTATCCATTAAAGTTGTTTTGATCGTTGACTGACTATAGCCTTAAGCTTTTCTAATGACCGATGGCATTTCACCTCTTTCCAATCGCTTTATTATTTCCACTTTATTTTCAATCGCGATCGTTTTCCGTCAACAGAACAGAAAACTGCGGATTTTATGTTCTATCGCTGAGCAGCAGTGAACCGTCTGTTTGGCCTGTCAGAGTTCTCTTTAGGAACTCGTTGACTTGATCAGCATTTCTGATCTGGCTATTGTTCACAATCGCACTTAATTAAAAAAAGTACAGCAGCAGATGTGGGCGGCAAGTCTTGTGCTGCTCCGGGTCCTAAAGTCCATCCGCACTGAGACAGGTTAAATGGTTCAAGTTGGGGGGGCAATGCTGACTGGAAAGTGGGGGGGTGGTCAGGGTGAATCATGTTAAGAAATATTTAAGCCAAATACAAAGTTACACACTCAACACAGTGTTAACGGCAACAACTTAAAATGGCAGACGGCATTGTGATCCGACTTAAAATGTCGGGCTGTGTTCTCCTCCCTCCATTCATAAGTATGAGTTGTCCGTAAGTCAAACGTTCATAAGTTGGGGATTGCCTGTATTCTAAGTTCAGGATATCATTGCCACTCTAGGGCTCTTTGGGCTTTACGGTTACAACAGCAAATGATCTGAAAATGAAAATGAATCCGTTTATTTCTACAGGAGACCCTGAAAACAACAGTATGGGAAATATTTGCTCAGCATTGTTCTGGTGTTCATTCTATCTTGTGACGGCCTCTTAAGATTAAAAAATAGCTTTGGTTTCTGTTGGGGTTATTTGAATCTTTGTTCAGTTATATTGTCATTGTTTTTCTGTTGGTATCTTAATTTAATTCTGTATCGTATTCACTGTATGAATTTAAGCCTCGGAAATGCCTCTGGCACTATTAATTTCAGATCAATAGCCCACGTGCTATCAGTCATATTTCTTTAGAATAATGAGAGTGCGATCTGAACATAGTTGGTTGTAGATCTTAAATTTTCAGTTCTTATTTCCATTTTCTTTCAGAATCTAATGTCATGCCTTTCAGAAGTTGAATGTTACATCTGCTTAGTAGATGGTTAGAGGACAAAGTAGAAAGTTGTGATGGTGCTTGATGAAAAATCACAATAAGCAAGGACTACTTCAACCTCTCACTGCAACAAGCGGAAGTTCCCACTCGCTTCAAAAAGGCAACAGTTATACCAGTGTCTAAGAAGAATAATGTGAGCTGCCTTAATGACTATCACCCTGGTAACACTCACATCGACAGTGGTGAAATGCTTTGAGAGGTTGGTCATGACTAGACTGAACTCCTGCCTCAGCAAGGACCCGAACCCATTGCAATTTGCCCATCACCACAATAGGTCAACGGCAGACGCAATCTCAATGGCTCTCCATGCGGCTTTAGACCACCTTGACAACACAATCACCTGTGTCAGGATGCTGTTCATCGACTAGAGCTCAGCATTTGATACCATCATTCCCACAATCCTGATTGAGAAGTTGCGGAACCTGGACCTCTGTATCTCTCTCTGCAATTGGATTCTTGGCTTCTTAAATGGAAGACCACAAACTGTGCTGATTGGTGATGACGTATCCTCCTCGCTGACGATCACCACTGGCACACCTCAGGGTGTGTGCTTAGCCCACTGCTCTTCTCTCTATATATACATGACTGTGTGGCTAGGCATAGCTCAAATACCATCTATAATTTTACAGAAGATACATCCATTGTTGGTAGAATCTCAGGTGATGATGAAAGGCTGTACAGGAGTGAGATATGCCCACAAGTGGAGTGGTGCTGCAGCAACAACCTGGCACTCAACGTCAGTAAGACAAAAGAGCTGATTGTGGACTTCAGGAAGGGTAAGATGAAGGAACACATACCGATCCTCATAGAGGGATCAGAAGTGGAGAGCGTGAGCAGCTTCAAGCTCCTGGGTGTCAGGATCTAACCTGGTCCCAACGTATCGATGTAGTTATAAAAAAGGCAGGACAGCGGCTATGTTTGAAGAGATTTGGCATGTCAACAAATACACTCTAAAACCTCTACAGTTGTACCCTGAGGAGCATTCTGTTGAGCTGCATCACTGGTATGGAGGGGCTATTAAATGGGATCGAAAGAAGCTGCAGAAGGTTGTAAATCTAGTGGGCTCCATCTTGGGTACTAGCGTACAAAGTTCTCAGGACATCTTTAGGGTGTGGTGTCTCAGAAAGGCAGCGTCCATTATTAATGACCTCTAGCACCCAGGGTATGCCCTTTTCTCACTGTTACTATCAAGTAGGAGTTGCAGAAGCCTGAAAGCACACACTCAATATCTTCCTCTTTGCCATCCAATTCCTAAATGGACATTGAATCTTTGGACACTACCTCACATTTTTAATATACAGTATTTCTGTTTTTGCACATTTTAAAAAATCCATTCAATATACATAATTGGTTTACTTTATTATTATTATTATTATCATCATCATCATCATCATTTTTATTTTATTATTTATTTTCTCTCTGCTAGATTGTGTATTGCATTGAACTGCTGCTGCTAAGGTAACAAATTTCACGTCACGTGCCGGTGATAATAAACCTGATTTTGATATTTACTTCTCTAAAATTCCTTCTGTAATGGGTATTCAGCAAACATTTACTGAATCAGTATTAGGACAGTCTGGTAATTGTGGTAGATTGAATATATATCAAAAGTTTAAAAGCAGGTGGGGACTGAGAGAAAGCCAGAGAGTTGATAAGAAAATAGCAGGGTCTTATTTAGGTCCTTGGCAGCTAAGGAGATAGTCATCACTTCTGGATTAGTTGAATTCAAAGAAGCTGTACATAACTGGTAGAATCATAGGGCAAGAGAGGATTAAAAAGATAGAGAAAGGTGAGGGACTTGTAAACAAGGGTGAGTATTTGGCAATCAAGTTCTTTGTTAATAAGAACAAGGATGTTGGTCAAGGAGGACTTGTAATGAATTAATACTAGTTGTAGATGAGCTTGTGTTTATAAAGACTGGAATAAGGCTGGTTGATGAGAAGTGTGGATATATCAAAGGCATAAGGAATGGATTTAATAGCAAACAAGATGAAGCAGAACTGGATTTGAATCAATAAAGCTGTCTTTGTGCCAGTATGGAAAACTGCTCTTATCTTTGGGCAAATAGGACACCAAACTCAAGAAACTTTCCCCAAATGGAACAACCCTTAGCACTTGCAAAGTATAACAAGGTGTTAAAAGAGAAAGTAAGTTATTGCATGGACTGGAAATAAGAAATGAAAAGCCAAGCATCTCAAATTTTCTGTTTCTTGGACCCAAAGTTGAGCTTTACTTGTAGTAACTCTGACCATGTCCCCGAGATGTTACTTGATCTTAGTGTTTCTTTTGGAAAGATTAAGATATAACATGCATTTTATTTAGTCAGGTGTCCTTTTTGCTGGTTTCATATATTCTGTACAATAGTTTATCTTTTAAGTTATGTGTTATATTTTAAGCAGTAAATCAACTTCAGGTCTTGTGCTGTGCTGAAGGACTTGTGCATTCTTAGACTTTGCTATCTTCTGATAAGATTTTGGACATGTTTTCAGCAGCCTAATCAGTTTATCATGGAAAAAAAACACAAATTACAGCATTGAAGAACGAGCGGAAGTACAGTTTCTTGGTGTCCTGCCAATATTCCTCCTTCAACCCATGTTCCCTACAAAAAAAAAATCACTCTCTGATTTGCTTTCTCTGAGAGCTGCTTTCACAACCTGCTGGTTATGTTTGCTAATGTAATAGTAATGACTATATTAAAATTTACGCATTGATTATTCAGTGTTATAAAGTGTTTTGAAGTGTCTTAAGGATGCAGTATGACAGCACTTCAAGCTATTAGTCTGATAATTAAAAAAAACATGAATTAAAATAACATTGTGTTGGTGTCCAATGTCAGATATTCTACTACATATGAGGAGTGAGTCACTTTGCATAATTTAAGAACAGCATATTGCAGCGATACAAGTTTGTGTACATGCTGTACCATGTTCTTCCCATTACTGTGAAAGTTCCTCACAGGTACCTTGGATTTGCTACCATCAGGGTGCAGCAGCTGAATCAGAGTCAGGTTTATTATCGCCAGCATGGGTCGTGAAACTTGTTAACTTACCAGCCGCTGTAGAGTGCAATACTCTATGTGATAATATCGAAAGAAAAAACGGGTAAATCAATTCTAAGTATATGAGGGGTGATTGATAAGTTTGTGGCCTAAGGTAGGAGTCAATTTTAGAAAACCTGGCACATTTATTTTTCAACATAGTCACCTCCTACATGTACACACTTAGCCCAGCGGTCGTGGAGCATACGGATCCCTTCTTTGTAGAAGTCAACGTCTTGGACCTCCAGAAGTGGTCCACAGCAGGGGTGATTGATAAGTTCATGGCCTAAGGTAGCAGGAGATGAGTTATTAACTTCAAACTTTCCCGCTGTGGACCACTTCTACAAAGAAGGGATCCTTCTTTAGATTAGATTAGATTAGATCCTGATTAGATCCTCAGAGATCTGGACACCCAGGAACTTGAAACTGCTCACCCTCTCCACTTCTTATCCCTTGCCTTTCCCTTCCTGAAGTCCGCAATCAGCTCCTTCGTCTTGATGTTGAGTACAAAGTTATTGCAATGACACCACTCATCTAGCTGGTATATCTTGCTCCTGTGTGCCCTCTCATTTCCATCTGCAATTCTACCAGCAATGTTTGTATCATCAGCAAATTTGTGGATGGCATTTGAGCTACACCTTGTCACACAGTCATGGGTATAGAGGGAGTAGAACAGTGGGCTAAGCTCACACCTCTGAAGTGCACTGTGTTGATCGTCAGCAAGGAGGAGATATTATCACCAATCCACTTAGATTGTGTTCTTCTGATTAAGAAGTTGAGGATACAATTGCAGAGAGAGGTACAGAGGTCCAGGTTCTGTAGCTTACCGGTCGGGACTGTGGGAATGATGGTGTTAAATGCTGAGCTATAGTCAATGAACAGGTGTTTGTATTGTCCAGCTGATATAAGGCTGTGTGAAGAGCCATTGAGATTGTGCCTGCTGTAGACCAATTGGGGCAATAGACAAATTGTAGTGGGTCCAGGTCCTTGTTGAGATAAGAGTTGACTTTATTCATGACCAACCTCTCAAAGCATTTCATCACCATAGATGTGAGTACTATTGACAATAGCCATTAAGGTAGATCAGACTACTCTTCCTGAGCGCTTGTATAATTGTTGCCTTTTTGAATCAAGGTGGAATTTCCGACCGTAGCAGTGAGAGTTTGAAAATCTCCTTGAATACTTTTGCCAGATGGTTGGTACAAGTTTTTAGAGCGTTATCAGGTCACCCCTCTGAAAGGCAGCCTGACATCTGCCTCTGAGACAGAGATCACAGGGTCACTGGGGGCAGTAGGGATCTTCACAGCTCTAGTTATAGTCTCCCTTTCAAAGCGCGCGTAGGAGGTGTTGAGCTCATCTGGTAGTGAAGCATCACTTGGTAGGAAGTAATGTCCTGAAATCCCTGCCAGAATTGGTGTGCATCCAGTGTTGCCTCCAAACTCCTTGGAATTGTCTCTTAGCTCTTGAAATAGCCCTCCACAAGTCATACCTGGTTTTCTTCTACAGACCTGGGTCACCAGAATTAAATGCCACAGATCTAGCCATCAGCAGGCGACAAATCTCCTGCTTCATCTACGGCTTTTGGTTTGGGAAAGTATAGCAAGTGGATGACTACCGTCTCTAGCTTCTATCCCTCGGCCATCAGGTTTCATGATTGGTTCATGGACCAATGAACACTAAGTCTCTATTTTCCCCTCTTTTTGTGCTAACTATTTATTTGTTTATTGTTATATAGATGGATAGATACTTTATTGATCCCAAAGGAAATTACAGGGTCACAGTAACATTACAAGTACACAGATGTACAAATATTAGAAGAGAAGCAAGAAGAATAAAAATTAAAACTAAATGTGCAAGATTTACAAGTCAAAGATTACCAGTTTTCCAACATTTCCAAGTTCACACTGATAAGATGGTAGTGCAAGAATTGCCGTAATATTATACGGTAATGGATGAACATTCACACCATCCAGATAAGAAGTAATAGTAGTATTACACAGTTCGGCACAGGGCGACCGCGATAATGGGGTGTGGTAAACAGAGGTCAGTAACAGTCTAACAGGAGGGGGTTCATTACTTCCCCGGCTATAGTTTGACTCATTCTAGAGCCTAATGGCTGCTCTTTGGAGCAGCGCAGTTGGTGAAGTCTATTACTGAAAGTGCTCCTCTGTTGAGCCAAGGTTGCATGCAGAGAGTGAGAAACATTGTCCAGAATTGCCAGAATTTTCCTTAGGGTCCTTTGATTCTACTGCAGCCTCCATTATGTCTAGTTTGACTCCTATAACAGAGCCAGTCCTTCTAATCAGTTTGTTGAGCCTGTTGGCATCACCTGAGTTGATGTCATTGCCCCAGCACACCACCAAACAGAAGTTTGTATGGCAACAACAGACTGGTAGAACGTGTGAAGAGGGCTGCATACTCCAAAGGACTTCAGTCTTGTAATCTTTGACTTGGAAATCTTGTACATTTAGTATTAAAGTAACTTATTTTTTATTCTCCTTGCTTCTCTTCTAATATTTATATATCTGTGTACTCCTCAGAAAGTGGAGGCAACTCAGGCCCTTCTTGTACACAGCCTCTGTGTTGGTGCTCCACTCAAGTCTGTTGTCCAGGTGCACCCATAGGTGCTTGGAAATCCTCACCACATCCACGTCTTCACCATCAAGAGCAGCAGTGTAATTCCTATTGTAACCTTATGGTCACTTTTTTATGTATTGCAAAACAACAAATTTCATGATGTATGCCAATGATGATAATTCTGATCCTGAGAGCCACTGTTCAGGGATGTGATTAAAGAGGTTATTGGGGTTTTGATGGAGATGATCATCAGTTGGGATACTTGAGTGTAGAAGATTGCAAGCTACCTGGAGAAAGATAGATTGGAGTTTTAACTATCAGTGAAGCAAGCCTCATCTCTACAGTTGCTTATGGGACTTACAAGTGACAACAGAACAATGCTGTCTGCCGTCTGATATCATTGTGCTACCCAGCAGCCTTTGTGTGCGAAATCCATAACCGAATGCCACTGTTTGTCGAGAAAAGGCATTCTTATTTTCATGTTAAAATTCAAAAGCTATGGCTCATTGTTTCACTGCCTCATATTTTGCTACAACTCAGTTTCCTTATTCATTTTGTCACTGGTTGCCCTTGAAAGCTTCAATGAGTTAATTACTATTCAGTGTACTGATAATGTGATCAATCACTAGGCATATTAGCTGCTTTCAGCATTTTAACTGTCTGAGACAATTCTATTTGGGATTCAGTTTAGTATGTGAGATGTTCATTTGAATGAAACCTTACAAACTTTGTGGATTGGCAAGAACAGGATCAGGAAATCCTAGACTGGAGTTGTATACAGTGAAAACAGCTAATTGGTCCTACTCGTGCATTTCCCATTTGCCTGCATTTGGCCCATACCCTTCTGAGACTTTCTCATCCATTTACCTGTCCAAATCTCTTGTACCTGCCTCTACAACCTCCTGTGACAGCCTGTTCCATATATCAGTCATAGCTTGTGTGAAAAACTTGCTCCTCACATTCCTTTAAGATCAGCTCCCTTTCACCTTAAACCTATGAAATCAAAGATGAAGGAAGATAAAAGCAAATTTTAGACGGACACTGTCATGATGGCACTGTATGTGTGTCTGCAAACAGATGCATTCTGCCCACACAAATCCAAGCACCCATACACAGGCAGACACCAAGATGGACACATCTATTCTTACCACCTTCCTTAGCCCCATCCCCCTTTAAGCTCCCACTCTCCATCTTCTCCTCACACGCAATGGCGCTTTCCATTCATTCCTTATTGAAGAAGACTACCTTCTACCCTGTATGTGTTTGTGCATGAATTCTTATATCAGACGTGGCTGCTGTATCTTTGTCTTTTGTTAGATGGAATTTCCTTCTTGGACATAAACATTTTACAAAATGCAGAAAAGTTTCCTCAAGGAATTTAATCATAGGTGTGAGGTCTAGTTCCAAAGGCAAGTAGGTACAGGGGAAATTACAGGCAAATGATCCCTCTGGACAGTGTTTGCACGTGCACATTTTCGTTCTCCATTGTATCTACATAAGCAAACAAGATGAACAGACACACATTCTTGTCCACACTAACTTCCATAGCCACTCTTTGTTATCGGTTTCCTATCTTCCCTATGCCTCAGATATTCTTTCCCTTAATCCCTCGCTACTTTTCAAATCTTCCTTTCTGTTTTCTTCTCCTTCCTCCCATTCATGCCCCCAGCTCATCCATCTTTGTGTCTCCCATCACCCTCAAGCTTCTGGCTGTTTGTTCTACCTTGGGGTGAATCTACTTGCCTTCAAGGAACCACTGGCATTCCTTGAATGTCACCTTGTGTTGCCCACTGTGGTCCAAAATTACGAGCTAGCTCAAAAGAGTTACTACTAATTGCTGAACTGAGAAGGTGGGGTGGTCTTCCACACTGCTAGGTAATCCTCATTATAGCCCTGCCAGGTTTCTGGATAACCCAGGGCCTGCAAGCTCCGTTTGTCCAAAGGCCAAGGCCATCCCTCAGTTAAGGGCTGAAGCAGAGTCTAGGACAAGTAGCCTCAGCTGCCTTCCTGAAATTCTGTAATTTCCAGCTGTCAGTACTTTCTTGGAGTGAGATCACTGAGCCAATCACCTTCCCTGTTTCCTCCCGCATTCCTGGAGCTGTACCAACGAGGGAATAATGTGGACTTCCCAAGTCCACTGTGAAAACTTCAGAGGAGTTTCTGGTGCCTTTCCATTGTTGCCCCACATTGGCAGACTTGCTGCTTATTACACTGTGACCTGGTGGAGGACATGACCAGCCAAGTTGGTGGCAAATGTAAGGTGCCCAAATGATAAACCTGCTTCTGTCCATAATACGGAATGATGTTGACACCCACTTCTTAAAAACTTGCTCAACAGAATAGAATTGATGCATTTTTTTTATTATTAAAGTGTGCAGCGTGAAAGTGGAAAAAGTGATTTATTTGCTTGACAGAGCCACTTTCATGATTTGAAGAGTCTTTCTTTCTTTCTTTTTAAATCTTTTTATTAATTTTTAAGCAAACATAAATGAAAATGAATACAAAGTGTTTGAGAGTACATAGTTGATAATTTAAGTAGACATTCAAATATATAATAATCAATACATATAGCCTCCCAAACGCATAGTATTTATGAACAAAAGAAACAAAAAGAAAAAAAAAACACCAAAAAAAGAGAAGAAAAGAAAACACTAACCAACATGGGCCGTTGCATAATGTTAAATACATACAGTAGCGCCAATAACTCCGAACCTCCATCCAAATAATTAAGGATAATAAAAGTGAGGTTTAGGAAAAGACAATTTAACTCATATGAAAATGTTGAATAAATGGTCTCCAAGTTTCTTCAAATTTAACTGAAGGATCAAAAACAACACTTATAAATTTTTCTAACCTCAAACAAGAGATAGTTTGAGAAAACCACCGAAATATAGTTGGAGGATTAATTTCTTTCTAATTCAATAAAATATATCTTCTAGCCATTAATGTAACAAATGCAATCATTTGTCGAGATGAAGAGGATAAACAACTATTATCCACCATTGGTAAACCAAAAATTGCAGTAATAGGATGCGGTTGGAAATTGATATTCAGAACTCTTGAAATAATACTGAAAATATCTTTCCAGTAATTTGGTAAACAAGGGCAAGACCAAAACATATGGGTCAATGAAGCAACATTAGAATGACGTCTGTCACAGGTTGGATTAACATGAGAATAAAATCGAGCAAGTTTATCCTTAGACATATGAGCTGTATGTACAACCCTAAATTGTATTAGGGCATGCTTAGCACAAATAGAGGACGAATTGACTAATAATAAAATTTTCTCCCATTGCTCAGTGGATATAAGACAATGAAGTTCTTCTTCCCATTCCTTCTTAATTTTTTCTGATACTTCTGGCTGTATTTTCATCATATTATAACTGACAGCTACTAAACCCTTTTGACAAGGATTCAGAGCTAAAATTCTTTCCGTAATGTCCAATGGACATAGTTTCAGAAAAGACTAACTCATTATACAAAAAATTCCTAACTTGCAACTATCTTAAAAAATGGGTTTTAGGTAAATTATATTTAATAGATAGCTGTTCATAGGACATAACGCTATCATCCAAAAACAAATCACGAAAACATGTTATACCTTTTGTTTTCCATAAAAGAAAAGCTTGATCCATAAAAGAAGGCCGAAAAAAATAGTTAGATATTATAGGGCTTGATAAAATAAACTTATTCAAACCAAAAAATTTACAAAATTGAAACCAAATTCATAATGTATATTTGACTATAGGATTAGTTATTTGCTTATTCAATTTGGATAAAGAAAAAGGAAGTGAAAATCCTAAAATTGAAAACAATGAAAAGTCTTGTACAGATTTACATTCCAAATTTACTCATTGTGGGCATGCAGCTGTAGTCGATTCTTGTGTCCAAAATATTAAATATCGTATATTAACTGCCCAATAGTAAAATCTCAAGTTTGGCAAAGCCAAACCGCCCTCCTTCTTAGGCTTCTGTAAATATTTTTTGCCTAGTCTAGGATTTTTATTCTGCCACAGATAAGATATTTTGGAGTCAATAATATCAAAAAAAGATTTAGGAATAAGAATTGGTAATGCTTGAAATAAATATAAGAATTTGGGTAATACCATCATCTTAATCGCATTAATTCGACCAACCAATGACAAAGATAGTGGAGACCACCTGGTAGCAAGTTGCTTAATTTGGTCAATTAAGGGTAAAAAATTAGCTTTAAATAAAGCTTTATGTTTTTTAGTAATCTTAATACCTAAATGAGTAAAATAATCTGTAACAACTTTAAATGGTAAATGTTTATAAATTGGAACTTGCATATTTAATGGAAATAATTCACTCTTATTAAAATTCAATTTATAACCAGAAAAGTTACTGAACTGAGCAAGCAAGTGAACAGTCATTATTTCATACAATTCACTCTTTGAGAACATCCATCTGTAAGCTCTGAATGGTCATATTTTTGTGGTAAGTGGCCAGACTAAATGAGCGTCAAGTACTTCCTGTGAAAGTGCACGATAGAGCATTTAGATAAGTAGCAATCGATGAAATCATGATGGGAATAATTAGCCTTGCATGTGTAATCTGAAATTAAGATATTTTATTAACCCCGGAAACTTGTCTTTTATCCTCCAGAAGAAAAGATGAAGTGTTGATATTAATGCCATTGCCAATCATCAAATACGCCAAATATATATGTATTTCCTAAATACAACTTATACAGCACCAGTGTGGCCAAACACACTGGTATGCTCTATCCATACACTCACACATGGAGGACAGTAAATGGCATTCGATATCAGAGGGTCCCTGTTTCAGCATGGAGCAGTGGTTGACTGTTGCAAAAAAAGGGATGAAAACTGGTCACGGAAGTGTAAAAATATTTTATTATACATCATTTTCCTAATGAAGTAGGTGTTTTTCTGGAAATGCTGACTATTATGTTTATGGATGTCTGTTAATTTTCAGTGTGTCTTGATTTGTGTTCCTTAAACAGCAAGCACGCTTTCTATTCTTCATGCTGTTTGGTTTACATATTTCTTGAACACATTTCCTTGCTAATAGGAAAACAAAAGTTTTCATAACTAATTATAATGTAGTTGCTCTCTTTAACATTGTTCTGTAAGTATCAGTATTTGGTCATGTAAATCATGGCCGGGAAGATAGAATGCTGAACAAAATTGCAGTTACTTTAACAGGAGATCATATTTAATAATTCTCTAACGCTGCACCATGTATAATCTATGCATCTTGCATGGAAAATGGTTAATTAAAATGCCAATAACCTTTACAGTCTTTGCCAACTTCTCCAGAAGTAATTTATTTGAAAAGAACTTGGGCATTTACAAATTATTATTGCTTTAAAAATGAAACAAAATATGTTTCGCATTTCCTTTGTTCTGTGACCTTCTAATTTTATACTAAGCCCCAAATACCAATTGTGTCCTAAAATATTGTGTATCATTATTGTCAGATAAATATTTCAAAGTTCAATGCAGTTAAAGCAATTTAATTGATATTTTAAAGAGATTGCTGATATTTCAGTTTCTTTTCTGATCTCATCTGTACTCACCATTCCTTAGTTTGTACGTACTTGCTAAACTGTTCCGCAAGTTTTTGTAAAAAAATTGCTCCTTTCAGATGTGTGTCTCCCTTCTAAGAATTCTCAGTGGGTTTTGGGTGTTCAACCAGCTTAATGACATCTCTGTTGCTAGATATCAACGACAGTCAAACCAATGCCGAACAACAGCCAGAGTAAATAAAGTGAAGGTCAGTCTCACTGGGAGTTCCAGTATTTATTTGTGGAACTTTCTTCAAGCTCATTGCACAGCACAGTTAGTTCTTCCCTAATTCTGAAATGCAGCTCTAATGCTGCTCCTCACAAGCAAATTATATACCCAACTTGAAATTTGTAATGTAAAATGCGCAGTCTGTATGTGTGCCATGTAATTGAATGTTATTGATAAATCCGATTGGGGACTTAATGGCAGGCATGTGTGAAGAGGTACCCTGGCATTTAAGGGTGTGCAATATACATCATAAAGTCACTTACACAAAAATATTGTGTTCCTATGAAGCCGACGAGTTGCTTAGTCTACAAGCTTTAATTAGAGAGCAGGTGTTACTTAATCTAAAGGGTATATGAACTTCTGGCTGCAGAATTTTCATTTCTCATTTCTTCCAGATCGCTTTTTCTCCCTGTACTTACTCTCGCTTTACAATTTATTTCAGGCTGCAGGTTCCCTGATCGCTAGTGCAAAGAGCAACTTCTCCAGATTCATACTCCATTTTACTTCCCTTGTACCTTTTAACCCACTGCCCTGATTTTCTATCTGTCCTCTCCAACTCTGCCTCTATCCATCTTAGTTCTTTCTGTTTGTCTCCCCCATTGATCTTATCTCTACTGCCCTACTGTTTCTACCCATCGTTGATTCTGTTAAAGCCCAGATCCTATCCTTTATATTGAGTTATAGTTATAGCCATGCAGCACAACATCTAGTTCTTCAGTGTGCTCAGTTTGCATTATCCATCATCTACTCCTACACACTAATCCTATTTCTCTTCAAATTTCTATCCAGTTAACCCCCAGATTTTACTGTTCACCTACAAATTTGGGGCAATTTACAGTGAACAGTTGACCTACCAACCTGCACCTGAAGGAAACAGCACCATCCAGGTAGACTCACCACCATCAATAAATACAGTTCAGTTCGTTAATTGTATATATGAATACTCATGAATACAGCCAAACGAGACAGCGTTACTACGGGGCCAAGTTGCAAGAACACATTACCAACAGTCACACACAGTAAGAACACACAAGATCACATTCACGTAAAAAGAGTCATGACGGTTACCTCCCCCTCCCCCAGTGACACCGCGGCTTGATGCGTACAACTCAACAAACCCATATAGAACATCAGTAAAAATAAAATGACGCTGTGTGTGTGTGTGTGTGTGCGCGTGTGTAGCCCTCACCCCGATGCTCGACTCCCACTAGGTGAATCCGTGGCTTTGAGGCCCAGTCCTCTAATGTACTGTACAAGCACATATAATTTAGGTCACGGGGAATAATTCTATCTACAAGATGGACTGCAACGACTCATCAAAGTTCATAAGGCATCACCTTCCAGACCCACGACCACTACCATCTAGAAGGGCGAGAACAGCAGACACCTGGGAACACCACCACTTGGAAATCCCCCTCCATGTCAGGATGCCGAGTGACTTGGAAACATATCGCTGTTCGTTCATTGTCACTGGGTCAAAGTCATGGAATTCTCTGGGTGTACCTACACCTCGGGGACCGCTGCGGTTCAAGAAGGCAGCTCATCACCACCTTCTCAAGGGCAACTTGGGATGGGCAATAAATGCTGGCTGAGCCGGCGATGCCCACATCCCGTAGATGAATAAATATAAAAACAATATGCAAACTCCATACAGGAAAAATCATATGTTACTTTAAGCTTATAGTTTGGTTTTGTGTGGAAAATAGCAGATAAGGCAACCCAATTTATTTGGCCATTCATTTGAAGGGATCTGAACTCAGGAAGTAAAATGCAGCTAAGTCCATTTATCATGCTCTTTAATGAGTAAATTGAAATTGGCATCAGTATTTGTTTTACTGTCTATTCTAGTCTCCAGATTAAAATAGCCCCAGTAATTGTGAAATGCTAGAAATAGAAGTGTCACAAATGTTAATTTTTCCATTCACATCTTCCTTATTTTAAATAGTACTCTCATAATGCATTTATGGAAGTGTTACCATTTTGCAGTGACAATTTTCTCAAAGTCTATTTAGCAATTTTGGACTGCAGCATTGCATATTGCTTCACATCTGTGGTAGACTGAATTAATGAAAAAATAGAGTATTCTAATTTAAAATATAATTAGGATAGTGAAATACAAGCAGAAAAGGCAGTCAAATAAATATGTGAAATTGTTACAGATTAAAGTAACATCTGGGCTGGTGAGTGGGAATGAAGATGGGTTTCCACATTTAGGTAATCAGGTGCAATACTAATTTAGTAAGTGTGGCCAATTTTAGGAGTACTGCAAAATTATTGAGAAGCTTTTTGTGTTGAAGGCTACATTTCCTCAAAGTAATTGCATTTTAATCTTTTAACTGTTTATATCACTGGTCAGTGTCTGGTTGCTTTAATATCAATGCTTGATGTTTTAGTTCTGTAGTCCTGTACAATTAATTGTTTATGGGACTGAAGTAATTAATTTTAAATCTAAAGATACCTTAGCAGACTATTTAGCCCAGTATCTCAAGTATCTCAGTACTAGCTGCTTGCCAGAATGATTTAAAACTAATCCTATTGTATCATGTTTCCTTATACCGCTGAGCTTAAAATTTTATCCCAACATTCCTTGAAAATACATAATTGTCCCTGCCTCAGGCAATCCAATGCCACATAAATCACAGCTTCAACAATAAATACTTTGTGCATGAGAAAAATTTCTTAACCACTCACCTTACCCATAGAGACAAATTTAAATAGATGACCTTTTGTTGGCAGCTCATCAAAAGAAAGCAAAAGATGCCCCATTAACTGTGTGGAATTTATACATAGTTTAAATTAATGAATGAATTCTGTAGTATAAATACGGTTCCCTCTGCATACATACATGGCGGGGAGGGGGAGTGAATCTCAATGAAAACTATCGAAAACTGAAAATCTTAGATTGAGTTGACATGGTCTTATGATTGTCCACATACAAAGCCATGCTGGCTATTCCTAATTAGATTGTGTCTTTCCAAACACAAATTAACCCTGTATTTCAGAATTTCTTTTAATAACTATCCAGCACTGATGCAAGGCTCCAGTTTTCCAGCTTATTCAGCTATCCTAGAGTTATCCAGTGTCTTTACCAAGGCTTCAGCAATCTTCTCTCTTGCTTCCCAAAGATTCCAGCATACACCTGCTCACATCCTGAGGATTTGTCCCACCTTAATGCTCCAATATCTCCCGTTGATATACTTCAGGATGTCACTCTTCCATCGGTTAACCTCAGTAGCTCTTGTCCCTGCTTCATAGTAATTTCGAATGAGAATGGAATTCGTGGAGCATCATGAACTGCATGCAGAGCTAGTTAGCACATGTGTAACATTACCTTTACTTATTCTTGCAGCAAGTTGTGGCAATACAAGCTTGACTATTCTGAAGGGAATTGTTGGTCATCTGTCTTTAATGGCTGGGTACATCTCAAATATCCACACGCATCAGAAAAGGTGAACATCTAAGACTAGTTGGAAATCATGTGCGAGCATATCTGACTCGACTCACCATTGAACTCAATAGCAGAACATGAAATGTTGCATTTTGCAACTTCTCTCAGCCGAGTAGAGGAGTTGAATACAAGCAACTAACCCTTCGGATCAATCTAAAATTTAATGTTTTAAGTTGCTTTTATTATCTTAATATTTATTACTGAATTTTGATGTTTGTTTTACATTTTTGTTCTACACGTGTGTGAATAACGGAAGAATGACTAGAGTGAGGGTAAGACTGTTCAAGGTTGAAGGGGGAACCATGTTTGGGGGTGGAAGAGGTAGCGTGGTCCTTAATGAATACTTTACTTCACTGTTCACCAGTGAGAGGGAGTTTGCCTGGGAAGTCTGAGAGGGAATGTGAGGTCAGTGCAGAACAGGATAATAGCTGGAACATATTAAGTTTAAGAAAAAGATAGTACAGGTTGACCTTCACTAATCCGACTAACTGTAATCCGGTTCCTTTGATAATCCGGCACTGATTTCAAATTTTCTGCGAACTGT
Organism: Hypanus sabinus; assembly: GCF_030144855.1. Classification (NCBI taxonomy): domain Eukaryota; kingdom Metazoa; phylum Chordata; class Chondrichthyes; order Myliobatiformes; family Dasyatidae; genus Hypanus; species Hypanus sabinus. The sequence continues at coordinate 37,301,132 of NC_082714.1, forward strand.
AATTTCAAATTTCCCAGGCCACCATACCAGTCTGCTGTGCATTGTTTTGGTGGCACTCAATCTGTTCCTGTGTTGGCACGCTCTTGTAAGAGCGATTCCTGCTTGTTTTCCTGCATTTATTTGCGTGAGGCGCGGCCACCTGGCACTCGCCCGTCTCACCTGCCAGCGGCGGGGGAGCTGGAGCACGCTGCTTTGTTCTGCTTGCTGGCAGTTGTGCTCAGCCCTCTGGCGTCGCTCAGCCAGTGCTCTGTTCTCTTCTGCCTGTGACCTCAGATCAGACGTGGCGACCCGCTGAATTAAGCATGTTACTAAGTGGAGGAAAAGAAACTAATGAGGACTCCCTCAGTAACTGTGAGTGAAGAGGGAAGAGCCCAGCATCGAATCCCCAGCCGCCTGGCGGTTGTGTGAGATGTGGCGTATAGAAGACCTCCTTTCTCTGGCTTCTGCTTCTGCTCACCCAGATGTGCTGCCACCAACATCAACAGCTTTTGAAGAAACTGTTGTGTCAGTTTCAGCACCAGTTCCTGATGATTCACTCATTCTTCAAGATGAAGATGTTGATGATCCTCACAACCCCACACTTGCAGATATGTAACTTTGCCTGAAGGTATATATATATTAAACGTCTCACTTTAGAAGCAGAAGTGCTCAACTTCTGTATAAGTTAATTCCTGTACATTTACCTGTACCCTTTATCTTATCTGTGTCTGTACAGTATATTACTCTAGTAAATTTCACTTGCTACTCGTTTAATATTTCTGTTTCATTATTATCTAACGTACTGATTTACATGATATTTTAAAGGTATGATGAGGTGGTTAGCTATTGCTTAATGTGATCCTTATGTAATTTGGCATTTTCACTAATCCGGCACTCCTCAGGTCCCAGTAGTGCTGGATTATAGAAGGTCGACCTGTAATAGATGTTTAGAAAAACACTGGGATAGTTCATTCCCCATGTCTATGGGAAATGAAGGAATGATTGTGAGGGCATTGATGTTAATTTTTGCATCTTCTCTGGACACAGAAATGCTAACAGAGGATTGGAGAATGGCAGATGTTGTTCTGCTTTTCAAATAGGTAAATAGGACTAATCCTGGGAAATACAGACAACTGAGTCTTTTGTTCTATTGTTCTTAGGGATAGGATTTATGGCCATTTTGAGAATTATTAGGGATAGTCAGCGTGTTTTTATGAGGAACAGGTCATGCCTCGCAAGCCGAATTGAGCTTTTCAAGCAAGTCACAAAACAAATTGGCAGAGATAAAGTGGTAGATGTGTCGTACATGGATTTTAGTAAGGCCTTTAGGAAATTTCCCCATTTTCATCCAGAAAATCATGACATATGGAATCCATGGAAACTTGGCTTTGTGGATTTGGAATTGGCTTGCGCGCAGAAGACAAAGCGTGATAGTAACTATGTAACCATATAACAATGACAGCACGGAAACAGGCCATCTTGGCTCTGCTAGTCCGTGCTGAACGCTTATTCTCACCTAGTCCCACCTACCTGCACTCAGCCCATAACCCTCCATTCCTTTCCTGTCCATATACCTATCCAATTTTACTTTAAATGACAAAATCGAACCTGCCTCTACCACTTCAACTAGAAGCTTGTTCCACACAGCTTCCACTCTCTGACTAAAGAAGTTCCCCCTTGTGTTACCCCTAAACTTTTGCCCCTTAACTCTCAACTCATGTCCTCTTGTTTGAATCTCCCCTACTCTCAATGGAAAAAGCCTATCCACGTCAACTCAATCTATCCCCCTCATAATTTTAAATACCTCTATCAAGTCCCCTCATCAACCTTCTACGCTCCAAAGATTAAAGACCTAACTTGTTCAACCTTTCTCTGTAACTTAGGTGCTGAAACCCAGGTAACATTCTAGCAAATCTCCTCTGTAGTCTCTCTATTTGGTAGTAGGTGTAGTAGGTGGCCTCACCTTTGTCCATCTCAGTGATTTCCATGCTCATCGTGACGCCAGACTCTTCTTCCATCACCCCTGTCTCTGTGCCTGCTTCTTTGGCAAGGACTCTCCAGCCTGCACCGATCACCCCTTCTCCCGTCTTCAACCCTCCTGTAGTAGGGGAGCATGTTTTGCCTAGAGGTCAGTGATTAGCGGTGTTCCGATGGGATCTGTTCTGGGCACCCATGGGATCCGATGGGATCTGTTCCCTGCTCTTTGGGGTTGTATGAATTACATAGAAGTGTGGATTGGTAAGTTTGCAGGTGGCATAAGTGTAGGAGATGCTGTAGATAGTGCAGGTGGTTGTCATAAGTTACAATGAGATATAGACGGATTGCAAAGCTGGGTTGAGAAGTGGCAGATCGAGTTCATTCTGCAAAGTTAGGAGGTGATGCAGTTTGGATGATCGAACGTGAGGGCGGAGCACAAGGTTAATGGCAAAATTCTTAGAAGTGTGGAGGAGCAGACGGATCTCGGGGTCCAAGTCCATAGGTCCCTCCAAGAGTTGCCGTGTGAGTTGATAGGGTGGTTATGAAGACATAGTGTGTTGGCCTTCATTCATAGAGGTATTAGTTCAATGGTCACATGCTAATGGTGCTGCTCTGTAAAACTCTGCTTAGATTACCCTTGTGTTCAGTTTGGTTGCCCAATTATAGAAAGGACATGAAAGCTTTAGAGAGGATGAATCAGAATCAGGTTTATTACCACTGACATATGTTGTGAGATTTGTTGTTTTGCAGCGGCAGTACAGTGCAATACATAAAATGTGCTATAAATTAGAGTAGATATAAAAGAAAATTAAATAGGTAGGGTAAAAAGAGAGCAAATAGAGTGAGATAGTGTTGATGAGTGCATTGACTGTACAAACATCTGATGGTAGGGGAGAAAAAGCTGTTACTAAAACAAGGTTTAGAGGAGGTTTACCGTGATGCTGCCTGGATTCGAGAACATGTCTAATCAGGAAAGGTTGAGTAAGCTAATGGTTTTCCCTTTGGTGCAGAGAGGATGAGAGACAGTTGTTGGACGTGTATAGATTATAAGAGGCACAGATAGAATGGACAGCCAGCACCTATCTCCCAGGACAGTAGTGGCCAATACCAGAAGACATCCATTTAAGATGAGCAGAAGAAAGTTGAGGGGAGATGTTTTTTTTAACACAGAATGATGGGTGGCTGGAACACACTGACAGGGATAATCGTTGTGGCTGATTCAATAGGGACGTTAAAAAGACTCTTAACTGTCCATATGGATGTAAGAAAAATGGAGGGCAGTGTAGAAAAGAAGGCTTAGATTGACCGAGGACCTGGGTGGCAACCGCCTCCAGTCTGTGCACACCAATGCCTCCGACTCTTGGTTTTGAATTTGGCCCCCTCTAACCTGCGAACCTCACTGCCACCTGCTCTCTCTTCAGCCTCGTCACCGGCTGCTTTCAATCTGCAGATCCTGCCATCTCTAGCGCCAGCTCTGCTATTGACCTCAGCCGCCTCCTCTCACAGGCCAAGAAGAACCTTGTCACTGCTGCTGGATCCCATGGTTCCTCTTCTACCTCCAATCCTGGGTCTCCCAGTTTCCACTTCCCCCTTCTTCCCCCCTTCATTCCTCTGGGCCCCATCTTCCTCCCACCCTGCATTCCCAGAGCACCCCCACCCCACCCCCTCCTCTGACCCTTCCAACTCCCTACCCACCCCTGACCCTAGCTCTAATCCCTGCCGTATTTTCATCATCCCCTCTAACCTTCCCCTCTCTGAGGCAGGACATTCTGTTCTCAGTCAGGGCCTCACCTTTGTCCATCTCAGTGATTTCCACGCTCACCGTGACGCCAGACTCTTCCTCCATCACCTCTGTCTCTGGGCCTGCTTCTTTGGCAAGGACTCTCCAGCCCCTTCTCCCATCTTCAACCCTCCCTCTCTTCTTGGACACCCCGCTCTGGTCTTCTGCCTGCTCTGGATTTTTTTTTAATCTCTATTTGCCAGCAAGAGATCAACCATCTTGAATTTAACTCTCCTCTCCAATTCAAACCTCACTCCCTCTGAACACACTAACCTCCAGGCTTCTCTCTGTGCTAATCCCAGTTTATTTTTTTATAGCAAAAGCCAGTCTTGATGACGGGTCTCAGCCCAAAATGTCGACTGTTTATTCCTGTCCATAGGTGCTGCCTGACCTGCCGAGTTCCGGTTCTTGTGTCTATTTATAGCTAGTTTTTGTTTTTCTATTACTGTATCTTGAATGGTTGGTTGCAACTCCTTTTATAGTTTCTTTTTTTCCCTCTTTAAAGCATGAACAAACTCATGCAAAGTGAATTTTGTTTCATTTCATAAGATAACTATTGCAACATTATTTCATATTTTTTGATTGAGAGTAATTACTTAAATGCTTACATGTTTGTGTGGGTAGTTGATGTCCCATTGGCAGTTCTTTCAAAAGTGGAAAATTTACTTAACTAAACTTTAGATTTTGTTGCTCCATATTACTGAAGAAGAAATTTGAATGGTTTTACATTAAGTATATTATATTTTCTTGTCCTGTTGAAAATGGATAGTTTGCTGACTTTCTTAATTTAATTGCAATAATATTTAGTATTTTGTATTACTGTACTATCAATTTGAATGACATGTTCCACTGCTAAGTGAAGGCCTGTAATTTGATTAGTTCTGATTTATATTTCCTGCGCTCCTGCTGTTCTAGAAGCAATCCAAACCAACCTTGACTTCTGGCTCAGATTCTGCAGTTAGTACCAATTAACAGGATTCTTGATGTACAGAGGGTCTTTGAGATGAATCCTCCAGGAGATGGTGACATGGTAGATAAGGCTGTGAAAAAGGCTTTTGACGTGCCTTTCTTAGTAGGCATTAAATGGGTAGGGATGTCATGCTCAACTGTACAATACATTGGACAACTTGCACTCAGTATATTGTGTATTGTTCAAGTTGAGTCATTACAGAAAAGATCATTTTGGAAAGAGTGCCAAAGAGATTCACTATAATTCTACCCAGAATGGAGGGTTTTACTTTGTAGGAGATTTTGGATAGTCTGGATTTACTTTTACTGGATTGTAGGAGATTGAGGGGTGACCTTATAGATGTTTATAAAATTATGAAGTGCACAGATATGGTAGGTCTTCCTCCCAAGCCTCCCCCCACTTTTCTGACTTCTTTCCCCTTCCTTTCCAGTCATGACAAAGGGTCTCTGCCCGAAATGTCAACTGTTTATTCTCATCCATAGATGCAGCCTGACCTCAGCTCCTCAGCACACTGTGTCTATTGCTCTAGATTTCTAGCATCTGCCGCACCTCTTGTATCCATGGTTGTAGTCAGAGTGTTTTTCTTAGCTGGGGAAGTTTAAGTTTAAGATTAACCTCAGGTTTAAGATTGGGAGGAGAAATTTAAAGGAGACCTGAAGGGACATTTTTCAGCTGGTGCGGTGGTTGGTATGTGGAGCAAGCTGCCAGAGGAAATGGTTGAGGCAGGTGTCTGGATAAGTACTTGCATAAAAGGCCAAGAGCCTACTATAAGCAAATGGGACCAGCATAGTAAGAATGGACAATTGGGACGGATGGGCTTGTTTACAATTACATAACTCTGTATCAGGAATTTTTGTTTGATCTTGAAGAGAGCTGCTCACAGATTTCAAATTTCAAAATGTTGGTTGCAGTCCAATGTTATTTCAGATAAATCTCTGGTATCTATCACTAATTATGTCACAATCAGATGTTTCAAATGCATTAATTTGCAGATCTAGGCCAGTATTTATTTTCATTAATAACTGCTCTGAGGCAGATCGGCTTGCCGGGCCATTTCGGAGTCAACCATATTGTTGTGTTTCTGGAGTTGCGTACCTGTACGCTAAACCGGAGGAAAGTCTGTAACTGGTAATTTCACAATGACATTAATAAGGATTAGCGGAGTCAGCTGAATTTAAATTGCACTGCTGCCAAATGGGATTTTAGTGTAGGTTTGTTGGTCTAGACTTCTGACTTTCTTGTTTGTGAATTTGACCATTCTGTTACTACTGTATCCTATTAAATAGATCTCATAGAAACAACAAAGCAGCAAATAAAAAGCAGACGCTAGATCACGTGGCCCTGTCCAGAGTGAGGCTGTGCCAAGCTATGCTTTCAGGCATGCTCCAACAGCTAAGGGCTCTGATAAAGCTCATTTTGCTCATTTCTTGGTGATAAACTTAATGTCACAGAAAAGGAGGATGAATCACAATATTGAATTATTGCTGAATGCAGCACAACTACCCCTGTCTTGTTAACATGGAGGTGTGCTATAGCATTTACATAGCCACCACAAAGAAATCATCCAGGACTTGCACTTCTGTCATTTCCATACCATTCCTTTGCACGAATTTCTCACAAGTTAATGCATGTAATGTTCCTCACAGGAAAGCAACTCCTCAAATTAAGCCACTGAGCCAAAGCCTTCAGACATCAGTCTAGCTTTTCCCATCGTTTCTTATCAATCCACCAAAAGCACAGATCTTTCCATGACGGTGTTGAGGATTGGCCATGACTTTGTACTGAGTTATGTGTGGCCCATCTTTGAACACTGGCAGACCAAAGCTATCATAAACCCGATTTTTGCTGTGTTCACAGGTTTCACATTCCCCTTCAACCCTAACCTTAATCCTGTCATATTTTGACTGGTCAACTTTGTTAGTGACAAAATAAGAACTGACTCATTTCTCTCATGCCCCTTTAACCTTAATGTCAAATCCTGCAAGTAAACCTGCCTCCACTCATCATTTCACTCAGAGACTGTGACTTCTTGTTGTAGATTACTCAACTCAAGGAAACATCCTTCCTCTTGAGCCCTGGGAGAATTCTGTATTTTCCTTTTCTGAGCCACAGGCCTGGTTTACTCAATCTTGACTCAAACAATTAAGCTTCCACACTTGGAACCAGTTTAATGAATCTTCATTGCACTCTGTCCAACGTCAGTGAATTCATTTTTGGCAAAAAATATCAAACTTGTACTCCAGGTATGAGTTCTCCAAAGCAATGTATAATTGTAGCAAGGTATCTTCTTGTGATAAAAGCCAGCATATCATTTGCCATCCTCTTTTGATGTATCTGTACTTTCGTTTCTAGTGACTTGCATAGAAGGATATATAGGTTATCAATTCAGAATCAGGTTTTTATCCCAGCATTACAATGCTAATACATAAAAAAGTTATAAATTACCGAATAAATAGTGCAAAGAAAGGAATAATGAAGTACTGTTCATGGACCATTCAGAAATTGTTATATGATGATTTAATAATTTTACTATCACCTATAAAATATGCAAATTTATTTGGACTGAAATAGATTTATCCTGTTTCACAAGCATTTGGCTTTGTTCCTGGGAATGTTGCAGATACTGTTAGTCTGAAAGGATTCTTGAAAGAGATACCCTATCTGTGATGTTTATTGTTTGCATATCAGTCTGACAGACAGCAGATGCTACTGCTGTTCCAGATCTGACGATCTGAGGAATGTAGCAGCAAAGATATGCAAGTCTGGTTATACTTTGAATAATGCCAAGAGTAGTTAGGTAGTTAGGAAAATGACCCTGTTGGCTCTGTGCAAGAGTACAGTCACCACAAAGAAATTAAATCTCTTTTACTTTGTGAATTAAATTGGACAGCACTTAGAGCATATTGCTTTTTTAATAGAAAATATTCAGTTATGAAGAGATTTGTGCTGTGCCAGAAACCTAATCCTTCTTGCCCTTGAGTAATTGAAAGACCTTTCAATCCAATATTTCCATTTACACTGGAGAATGTAATCCCATTCGAGACAGAGAAGTGTTTGTGGAGTTAGTTAATATTCTTGGGGCTTTATATGAACTTAAGCCTAGTTTCTGCAGCCAAACATGATTAAGCTTTAGAGCCACACTCATTGGTTTGCCTTGAAAAGTAATTCAAAATCCATAGGAAATTGTATCATTAGTAAAATTATTGGTATGAATAGCTTTAAAAGAGTGTGGGTGGGGATGGGGAGCTATCAGTTTGGTTGGTGCACATCAATTTCATGGTGGAAATTACTGAGATTAATTATTTCATTGACAAAAGGACCAGATGGGTGGAACTGTAATCACTTGATTTCATTCTTATTCGTCTGTAGCCAAAGATTTATAACCAATGCCTTTTTCTTTTACCCCATTGCCTTTGATGTCTCCCAAGGAACTATTCTTGCTGATCTTTCATTTCTCATCAGTAGACTGCTGCGTGGCAGTATAATCCAAAAACACGCTATTAGTTTCTACATCCAAATCTACATCACCATCCATTCTCATCATCCTGGTGTTTTTTTTAAACTGTTGGATCGCTTGTTAACTTCCAGTACCAGTAAAGAAGTTGTGTCTTCAAGTAAACCGTGGAAGAACAAACCATTGTTTTCTGCCATACCACAATCCTTGTTACCTACCTAGTGCTTTAACAATTCACTGTTTAGAATTATTGTTGTGTTAACAGTAATATTTGCTTGTTTTATTGCATTAGTTTTCACTCTGTAATGGTGCCCATGGTCATGCAGCTTCCTGCCAATCATAGTTAGTGTTGAACATATAGGTGTTCGTTATTTACATAATTCACTCAAAGAAATTGCAATTTTGTAAGTGGGTTGTAAATTCTTATTGTTTATGATTCTGTGAAAGGCTACATTTGTGCTAAGTGAATAAGAGCAATTCAAATAATTCATAGTCTCTTATTAAAATCATATTTTAAGTGCTTCCATGAAGATTAATTGAGTAAAAACCTACCCACTGATGTGGCTCAGGAAGATTTGAATTTGCAGTTGAACTTTGATGATGTTGGGTTATTCTGGTTTTGAGCTGGGGTGGGAGGTGTTGATATTGGTCATCAGTTGGATGAATTGGTCACTCACTTTACAGCTTGCTCAAGTTCTGTTTGTATAAACCAAACTGTATGAAACTAATGAAGGAAATAACTGCTGAAAGTGTAAATGAATATCAAAGAGAAGTTTACAGATGATGAATTTTGAAACAAAAACAAAATGCTGGCAAAGTCAGGAAGGGCCTCAGACTGAAAATATTGCTTTTCTTTCCAAAGGTGCTACCGGGCTTCCTGAAATTTTCCAGCATTTTCTATCTTGATTACTCCTCATCTTTTTTTCCTTCAGTCCTGTTGGCCTGAAACGCTGACTGTACTCCCTGGATGCTGCCTGGCCTGCTGAGTCTCTCCAGCATTTTGGGTGTGGGCGTTGCTTGGATTTCCAGCATCTGCAGATTTTCTCCTGTTTGTGAATAGAATATTCACAAAATATATCAGAATACAGAAATACCAGTACACAGAATAGGATGCCACCTCACTCCCCTGCTGTTTCAACTGACCATGTATTAGCTATCTATTTGTCATTGATAACCTTTAGCAAGGCGTTGACATTTACCATTCCTTTCCAGTAAATCACATACGATGATATGCTATAGCATTAAGTTATAGTACTGTGCAAAAGTCTTGGGCACATAGATATAGCTGTGGTGCTGAAACTTTTTGCACAGTACTGCATTTGTCTTTGTGGAGTGGTATGTACATTTGGCTGGACCAAAGATGTTAGGAGTGCTGAGGATGGAGTGCTGTGGGAGGAATGTGGGACAGCAAGCGGAGGAGTGCTAAGGGCAGGGGTCATGCACCCAGCCTTGAGACACCAGGCAAGATCATTTGATTCCAAGCAATTGGTTTATTGATCATTACAGAATATCTCCCTGGTGCTTCCCACCCTCTCCCTACTCCCCCTTCCCACTCTCAGTTCACAATAGAGACCCATTTCAGAATCAGTTTTATCCTCACTCACAAATGTCAGGAATTTTTTTGTGTGGCAGCAGTACTGTGCAATACATGAAATTACTACAGTGCTGTGCAAAGGTCTTGTGTGTATATAAGTATATATATAGTGTGTGGAAGACTTCTGCATAGTACTGTATGTCTTCTGAGCAGCTCCAGAAAAAAAAGTGTTGATGGCAAAGTATTCATAAACTGTCCCATATTCTGATATATTTTGGTTCTATACACAGTGTTACGTCCATAGCCCCATCCTTTGTGAGAATCGCAAGATCACTGTTGGGTTGGGTCAAGGGGCCCAGGAAATGAGAGAAGAGACGTGAAGACTATCTCGTTTCCTCGGCGATGTAAAGCTACGGGACATGGCCATTGTCTCTTGGAGACCAATTTGTGGATTGAGATACTATGCTACGTGGACACGCTAAGTGGGCTGGTTGAGGGAGAGAGTGCACACCCCCAACCTGATTGACATCTACGACCCTGTGAGTCAGGATAAAAGAGGGTCTGTAGGAACAGCCCCTCAGACGCACCATAAGAAACGTTAAGCGATCACCTAACAGCAGGAAGTCATCTGAAGGAGGCCACGTGCGTTCAGTTCCGTTGCTGGAATTGGTGGCTGGAACCACGGAAAACAGCTTTTAGCTAACAACAGGGAACCCACTCCCCTGACTCAACGGATTGGCATCATAAAAGACCTGGGCAAGTTTAAAATGCCTCGCTCTTGAACCCAAAAACGCTGCAGCTTGAACGAACTAACAGTGACTGTTATCTTTCCATCGGACAATACATTAACCCCTAGACAATGATAGAGCTATTTCTTATTGGTTATTATTATACCCACACTTAGATTTAGTATTGACGACATATATTATCTGTATATTTGCATTAATCTTATTTTTATGCCCTTTATCAATAAATACTTTTAAAAATAGTACCATCAGACTTCAACGGACCTCTCTATCTTTGCTGGTAAGTGATCCAGTTACAGGATTTTGTAACAAAATTGGGGTTCTCGTCTCAGGATTTGACACCAAATTGGGAGGCCAGTGAATCGGGCTTGTAAGTCCAAAACTTGGATCTGGTTTCGCGGGTGGCCAGACGGGAAACCAGCAAAGATGGACGTGGATGAATTTATAGAAAACCCGACTCTGGAGGCGCTAGAGGCGGCCACCAAATCAGACTTAATAAGTTTGGCGAAGGAGTTAAACCTCGTAGGGGTGAGGTTGTCAATCAAAAAGTGGGAGGTGCGAAGGGCAATAACTCAGTATTATATTGGGAAGAATGTGTTTACAGATGAGGTATTGAAAAATATCCCTGAAGAGGTACCCGCTAGTGGGACGGCTCAGTTAGAGTTAGAGAAATTAAAGTTGGAACATGCAATTAAGTTAAAGCAGCTGGAGGCAGGCGAGAGAGAGAGAGAGAGAGAGCGAGAGAGGGAAAGGGCCGAGAGAGAGAGAGAGGGAGCATGCACTCCAGCTGAAGGAGTTAGAGGTGAAAATAGCTGGAAGCAGTTGAGAAAGAGAAACAGAGGAAACATGACTTGGAAATGGAGAAGTTACGGCAGGAGCCACGAGTTCCAGGGTCAGACCGAGAGGAGCGGTTCAATGTTAGTCGAGAGTTGAGGTTAGTACTTCCGTTCGAGGAGACGGATGTTGATAGTTATTTCTTGCTTTTTGAAAAGGTGGCAGTGAATCAGAAGTGGCCCAGAGGTCAGTGGGTGGCGTTGTTACAAAGTGTGTTAAAGGGGAAGGCACAGCGGGCATATACGGCTTTGGCCATGGAGGAGGGAGAGGAGGAGAGTTATGACAAAGTAAAGGCGGCCATTCTCCGGAGTTATGAGCTAGTACCTGAGGCGTATAGACAAAAGTTTAGAAATTTAAGGAAAGGGTGGAATCAGACGTATACCGAGTTTGCCTATGAGAAGGGTGTGCTCTTGGACTGGTGGTGCACCACAGAGAGAGTGGGAGAGGATTATGGGCGTCTCAGGGAGTTAATTCTGATTGAGGAATTTAAAGGTTGTGTTTCGGAGGATATCCGGACGTATTTGAATGAGAAGTCCATCTCGGAATTTGCTAGGTTTGCAGATGAATATGCCCTAACCCCCAAGACAAAGTTTTCCTCGAATAAAAGTTCCCAGAGAGACCGTGGGAATGATCGAGAAAGTCCGCCGGCTGAGGCAGAGGTCCCGCCGGAAGCTAGTGGTAAGGTTGAGGGGTAAGGCCAGATGGCCAGAGATTCCCGGGCTTGACCTGTTTTAACTGTGGAAATGGGGGGGGGGGGGGCGGGGCGCATATTGCATCTCGGTGCTTTGGTCCGAGGAAAGTGACAGGAAAAGGGAAAGCAGCAGTCCCTATCGGATGTGCTGTGGTAATCAGTAAATCGACAAGAGAGCCCCGGGTAGACAGAGTACGAGAAGGGTCTAAGACTTGTATGTCACACGGAACCGTGTCTGTGAGGGAGGGGGACACACCAGTTCCCGTACGGATCTGGAGAGTCACGGGGGCTGAGCTGTCTTTGATCAGCAATAAGGTACTAGAGTTTGGTCGCAAAATGAGAATGGTAGCTGTGAAGGGAATAAGTAAAGGGACAGAAATGGTGCCCTTACATAAGGTCATTATGGATTGAGAGCTGGTATCTGGACCAGTTGAAATAGGGGTGCGATCAGAATTCCCGAGAACTCACGCGGACGTCCTTCTCGGTAACGATTTAGCAGGTGGTAAGGTTTGGGCAGCCATGATGCCAACCCGCTGACCGGCGAGTGCGGTGGCCCCGCCCCTAGAGTCCCAGATCTATCTCGCATGCACGGTCACTTGCAGCCTGTCGAGAAAGGCAGCTGAGAATGAGAGCAGTTTAAATCTGGCCAGTTTCAATTTGGCCGAGACGTCTCTACCGACCCTGTACCACGAGGGTTTAGAGGGTGGTAAAACGAAGAGTAGTAAAGTGAAAGAGGGTAAGGGAGCGGAGGTAGATCTGTCCTTAGTGTGGAGAAAGGTCCTAGAGGCATAAAATAAAGATGAGGAACCGATAGAGCGGTTAAGAGGTCCAGAGTTGGACAGGGATGATCTGTCTGCTTTGGCAGAGCTGTTTGAAGAAGTTGAAAATTCTAAAGGTGTTCCTGATAATGAAATGAGGGCAGCCCGAGATGAAAAGGGTGCCCTTGCCTTGAAGAAGTCTGCTGGGTTGGCAGATGAGGTTGTTTCAGCCCCCGGGGTTGAGTTTACTCCGGAAGGGAGTTGCCCAGAGAGAACCTGGGAGGATCGGGGGAACTTAGAATTTGAAAAGGGTACGGGTATTGAAAGCCTGGAAGAGGCCAGTGTCCTGTTTGAGTGTGACCAAGATGGGGATGCATGTGGTACTGAACCTAGTAACGGAGCTCAAAAAAAGTCTGAGGTATTCGATTCAGTGGAATGAGACGGCCGTCCTTGTGGGTCAGATAGACTTGGTTCAGTGAAAAAAGGGTTAACCTTGGTAATAGTGGGAAGTGAGAGTTCCCAGGTGTTTGTGCTCGAAGGTGTGTTAAAAGTTAATGTGGAGTTCAAAAATGGGGAGGTAAATATTATCATTGAAGGAAACGGGAAATCTGTAGTTCCCAAATCGAATGAAGAAGTTTTAAACCCTGCAGATCGCTTACCGATTTAGCCGGGAGATGACGGGGCCCCCCACGCTATTGTTATGCCAGAGTGTGGTGTGACAAGGCAGAATTTGAAATGCTGCTTGAGCAAAGAGGTCACACTGAAAACGCATAGCCTGAAGGGTCCTGATGAGAGGGCTAGCCACCTGGGCAAAATTAAAGAGTTGGGTGGAAATTCTGCAGATGGTCTAAGTTTGGGACATGGTGTTGATAAAATAATTCCTATGGAAAAGGCGGGCGAGGGTTTATCTTGCCCCAGCTCCCCACGTGGGAACTCCCCGGAAACGAGGCGAGGGTTAAGGGGGACGCCATTTTTAAATAGCAAAGCCGGTTGTACGGGATTTCGACAAAGCCTGTGAATAATAAAGACAACCCCCTTGGAAGCCAGCCTGTTCAATTTGAAAACGACCGAAAGATTAGTATTTACATAAACTTTTGTAGATGCACATAAGCAAAGATCACACCTCCTTAGTTTTGTTGCTGGAAAAAAAATAGGTGGTTATTAAATTGAAGTCTGATGCTACAAGACTTTAGTACGGTACAAGATGTTAAGATATTAAAGAAAGTGACACTGTAATCGTTAACTGTTTAGATACTGAATTGAATGTACAACTATATTACTCTGTAGAAAAGAAAACTTTGGTGTTGTGTTAGATTCTAACACCCTGTAAGACTCTGTGTTCCTTCGTTTTTTCCCGATGGTAAAAAAACGCACTGAAGAAAGGGAGTGTTACGTCCGTAGCCCCCTCCTTTGTGAGAATCGCAAGATCACTGTTGGGTTGGGTCAAGGGGCCCAGGAAATGGGAGAAGAGACGTGCAGACCGTCTCGTTTCCCGGGTGATGTAAAGCTACGGGACATGGCAATTGTCTCCTGGAGACCAATTTGAGGATTGAGATACTATGCTACGTGAAAACCCTCAGGCTAAGTGGGCTGGTTGAGGGAGAGATTGCACACCCCCAACCTGATTGACATCTACAACCCTGCGAGTCAGGATAAAAGAGGGTCTGTAGGAACATTCCCTCAAACGCACCAGAAGAAACGTTAAGCGACCAGGTAACAGCAGGAAGTCATCTGAAGGAGGCCACGTGCGTTCAATTCCGTTGCTGGAATTGGTGGCTGGAACCACGGAAAACATCTTTTAGCTAACAACAGGGAATCCGCTCCCCTGACTCAACGGATTGGCATCATAAAAGACCTGGGCAAGTTTAAAATGCCTCGCTCTTGAACCCAAAAACGCTGCAGCTTGAACGAACTAACAGTGACAGTTATCTTTCCATCGGACAATACATTAACCCCTAGACAACGATAGAGCTATTTCTTATTGGTTATTATTATACCCACGCTTTAGATTTAGTATTGATGACGTATATTATCTGTATGTTTACATTGATGTTATTTTTGTGCCCTTTATCAATAAATACTTTTAAAAATAGTACCATCAGACTTCAACGGATCTCTCTATCTTTGCAGGTAAGTGATCCAGTTACAGGATTTCGTAATAACAGCAACTTCAACAATGATCCTAAAGTATTGTATATTCCATTAATTGTCAACGTTCTCTTTGGAAGCTTAAAATTAAGTCGCTTTGTGTTTATTCTTAAGTTGCAAGTTGCCATTGGAGCAGTCTGGTTGAAGCTCTGGCTTCCAAGGTGCTCGTCACTCTTCGTTTTGTTGAGTGCTGATGTAATTGAAATGGCAATCAACTATTAAATTACCTGAGGACATTCCTTGCATATGGTTTGACTCCTTTGTTGAGATGCTTTCGCCAGAGGTGATCTTTGTCAGTATTTGCTGGAATGTTGATAGAGTTTAAACCCTGCAAACCTACAGAATTTGCCTTAAAAAGTCTTGTTAGGTGTCTGCTTGTTGGTTTAGTGTCATCCTGACCATGGAAGTAGCTTTCAATGTTAATTAAAACTCCACAGGGTCTATCCTATCCTAGACACAGTGACATGTCTACCAGCCTGAGAACCATTAATGAACAAAGCTGTTATCGACCTACCTTGTTTATCAGATTACTGTTTTGCAGCCTGACTTTGTGACAATTTTTCATCATTTTCAATATCATCTTAGAGTCGGCGGGACTCCAAAGAATATTTTTTGCCCTCAGAGGGATCGTAACCACCTTATCATCGAATACTCTTCAGCTCAATGTGTGGAGCTCTTGAAGGAATATTTAGCCAATCAAATAAAATACCATACCTATCGATATATTTATATAAGAATGGAGGTAATGCCTTTTAATTTCTGACATTTTCAGGTTGAATGTCCTTGTTACCTACAAAACTCACTTCTGCTTTAAAAATGATGGACAGAATGCTGTACAGCAAGGAACCATCCTTCTGACTGCTTATTTTACTAATGTTTGTAGCTGACGCTGTTGAAAATGAAGTAATTTTAATGGTTAGTTGAGCAAAGGTTGTGGTCTTCATTTCTATCTGATTGCTGTTTCGACTGTGCTTGATGTTATCTAAGCAAAATGCAGTAGCTTCAAAATGAAATTGATGAAAATCCCTGGAAAAATTTACTAAGATTTTGCAGTGCAGTTCGAGTTGAAACATGGTTTGGAGTAAACAGTGTTTTTATGGTCCTCTCTCATCTTTGTCACAATGGCCATTATTATAGTACTGCTGACAGACATAAGGTAACACTTTTTGTTCATTTTATCAGCTGGTGTATGGAATAGAAAGTCTGAGAAGTTGACAGAGAGGTGAATTTAAGCTCAGTGTTGTACCTGCCAAAAATAAGTATAATTATTGTTAAGTTTCTTCAGTTGAGTAGTTTGTTAGTTGGAATACAGGTTCCTCCTTTGTCTGGTAAGTAATGTCGTCTGTGATATCAAGGTGCTAGCTCATTACTCAACCCAACATGGATGGAATGCGTGCAAGGAGTCAGCTGGATTCGAACCGAGGACCACTCGCCTCGAAGTCTGTTGCTGACACTCCTTATAAATGCATCCCTGCCACTCCTTACTAATTGAATTCAGGCCAATTGTCTCGTATCTTTTTTTCTTATTTTGGTCCTTGCAAAAAAAGAGCAAGTCTGGATCTGATCACAAGTGTTGATATTCATTGTCTCAAAGGTAGTATTGATGATAGAATCGATTGCATGAATTATAAGCATAATTTCTGGCACATTACGAGGTATTTCAGACATGGGTGTCTACTTTCATAGTCGGCACGTTGACATTTTATTAGACCAAAATGAGGTTAGTGTAAGGTATTGCATCTCACAATAAATAAACCACATAAATGGAGCAGGCTGAGTAAGCGTGTTGTGTGGAACATGGTGAATCTCCAATTGATTTCACAATATACTTCTCCAGCAGTTATGTCAGCTGGCTGATAACCTGAACAAATTAAATTCTACAAATGAGCCTTTGGATCTTCAGAAGACATAATTCTTATTCTCATCTTGTGTAAACTGCATGTCAGTGCCCCTAAACGTTATCTATATTACACAGCATCTTGTTAGTTTACAAGACTGAAACATTGACATAGTATCTCCTCTCCCCTACAAGCGATTTCGCATTTTCACTGATTTTAAAATTCTGCCAAGTACTTTCCTGTGAGTCTGTGAGATAGTTACAGCTGCTTCAGCCACACGTGCAGTAGTGTTCTCATTTATATTTCATGATGAAACTGTTAGCTAGCCAGAGCTTTATATTAGTGTACAGCATGATGGCAAGCTTCTTTGTTTCAGCTGCATCAATACCGCTGAAAGGCTGTGAACCAACTTAATGGTTCAAATTCTAAAGTAGCTTTGTAAGCTGCTGACAATCATTTGTGTATGCTTCACAGTGGGGCAACCTTAGTTATGTCTGTTGTTGCAGATAAAGTGTTTGATTACTACAATCCAACTGAATAGATCCTTTAGTCAAAGCAAGTAAAGATGCCCTGTAGTTGCCATTCACCCTGTTCAATTTATGTGATTTATTCAGTGCGAGATGCAATGTCCTACACCAGGGGTCCATCACCTTTTTTATACCATGGACCCCTTTGGCATTCTGGTGAAGCCCATGGACCCCTTCTTAAAATAAAATTTATTTAGATCTATAAATAAAGTAGGATTACAAAAGAAGCCAGTTGTACTGAAATACAGTTATCAGAATACTTCATAAAACTAATTTGTGATGTGGTAATATATTTTAACGCATTAAATGACAAGGCTATACATTTAAGATATAGGCAAGTTTAAATTAAATTTTATAGTTAAAGTGTTACGTCCGTAGCCCCCTCCTTTGTGAGAATCGCAAGATCACTGTTGGGTTGGGTCAAGGGGCCCAGGAAATGGGAAAAGAGACGTGCAGACTGGCTTGTTTCCCCGGCGTTGTAAAGCTACGGGACCTGGCCATTGTCTCTTGGAGACCAATTTGTGGATTGAGCTACTATACTATGTGAATGCCCTCAGGCAAAGTGGGCTGGTTGAGGGAGAGAGTGCACACCCCCAACCTGATTGACATCTACGATCCTGCGAGTCAGGATAAAAGAGGGTCTGTAGGAACATTCCCTCAGACGCACCAGAAGAAACGTTAAGCGACCACGTAACAGCAGGAAGTCATCTGAAGGAGGCCACGTGCGTTCAATTCCGTGGCTGGAATTGGTGGCTGGAACCACGGAAAACAGCTTTTAGCTAACAACGGGGGAATCCGCTCCCCTGACCCAAAGGATTGGCATCATAAAAGACCTGGGCAAGTTTAAACCGCATCGCTCTTAAACCCAACAACGCTGCAGCTTGAACGAACTAACAGTGACTGTTATCTTTCTATCGGACAATACGTTAACCCCTAGACAATGATAGAGCTATTTCTTATTGGTTATTATTATACCCGCGCTTTAGATTTAGTATTGACGACATATATTATCTGTATGTTTGCATTAATCTTATTTTTGTGCCCTTTATCAATAAATACTTTTAAAAATAGTACCATCAGACTTCAACGGACCTCTCTATCTTTGCTGGCAAGTGATCCAGTTACGGGATTTCGTAACAAAAGACATAGTATGAAACATGTTGCTTAGCTTGAATAAAGACATTGACCTGTTGGGTGATCTTTGATAAAGCAACATGCATTCATGGTGGACATTCTGTCGATTTTGATTTTTTTCTTATAATGGTTACAAGTGTTGAAAGTTCTCATTCACAATCCTTTTGTTTGACAGTCCAGTAAGCAACTTTATAGGATGCTTCAAGAAAAGGTTTTAGGAAGTGTCTTCTGACATTTCAACTTAAATTGGTTCTGCAAAAATATAAAATAAATAGTTAAATTAAAATATTTGATTTTTATTCAACTGATATTCAATTATTCAATTAAAATATTTGATTCAACTGACATTTTTGAAACTCATTTTTGTATTGGGTTTAATTTGTTTGATAAATCTGCAAAGAAGTAAATAATCTGTATGTTAATTAGGTGGTTATTTCAGAAATTGTATGCCAATAAGTAAAATAAGGCAGGTTTTATAATTTATCCAACATTTTAACTGTTTTAATGGATTTTAGATACTAGGATAGGCAAGAGGATTACAACATTGTGTCCTTCTTGGAATTTGGCTATTGTTGCTCGTAGTATCACAGGGCTTTCTATGCCTTCCTAGAAATAATTGTTCTCATTTCTGATATCATTCGCAGTATTCTTGCAGAATAATAATACATGAACACCACTTGTAAAACATCCTGTGTGCGTGCATCTTTCTTCATAAGCACAACATTCAAAAACAAAGTAGAGAGAGAGAAAAAAACAATGAAAAGCTCTGCTACTCCTAGGACTTACAATGCTGTGCATGACCTGTATCACTTCGCAATCTGTTAGCAATAATAAGGTGTTACTTTAAGTAACACACTTCAACGGTTATCCCAACCAGCAGACATGTTTGAACTTGTCTGGTTTACACTCTTAGTTCACACACGTGGCCTTATGGAGAGTTAAGAGTTCTCATTTGAACTGTCCAGTTTTGCAAAGCTTTAGCAAACAAACAAAAACGACTCACCTCCTTTACATAGATAGATATTTTATTGGTCCCAAAGGAAATTACAGTGTCACAGTAGCATTAGAAATGCACAGATATAAATATTAGAAGAAGAGAAGTTGAAAGAATAAAATATAATTTACCACAAATACTCTAACAGGAGGGGGTCATCACTTCCCTGACTATAGGTTGACTCATTATAGAGACTAATGGCCGAGGGTTAGAATTACCTCACGTAGCACTCTTTAGAGCAGCACAGTTGTCTTAGTCTGTTCCTAAAAGCATTCCTCTGTTCAGCCAAGGTGGCCTGCAGATGGTGAGAAACATTGTCCAGAATTGCCAGGATTTTCCAGAGAGTCCGTTGTTCTACCACAGCCTCCAGTATGTCCAGTTCGACTCATATTGCAGAGCCAGCCTTTCTAATCAGTTTATTGAGCCTGTCGGCATCACCCATGTTGATGCCATTGCCCCAGCACACCACTGCAAAGAAGATTGTACTGGTGACTGTCATATGTTGAAAGATTGGAGCAACTGGGCTTGAATACACTGGAATTTAGAAGGATGAGAGGGGATCTGATTGAAACATATAAGATTATTAAGGGATTGGACACGCTAGAGGCAGGAAAAATGTTCCCGATGTTGGGGGAGTCCAGAACCAGAGGCCACAGTTTAAGAATAAGGGGTAGGCCATTTAGAACAGAGTTGAGGAAAAACTTTTTCACCCAGAGAATTGTGGATCTATGGAATGGTCTGCCTCAGAAGGCAGTGGAGGCCAATTCTCTGGATGCTTTCAAGAAAGAGTCAGAGCTCTTAAAGATAGCGGAGTCAAGGGATATGGGGAGAAGGCAGGAGCAGGCTACTGATTGTGGATGATCAGCCATGATCACATTGAATGGTGGTGCTGGCTCAAAGGGCCGAATAGCCTACTCCTGCACCTATTGTCAATTGTCTATTGACATCAGAAGTAGAGGCGACTCTGGCCCTTCTTGTACACAGCCTTTGTGTTGATGTTCCATTCAAGTCTGTCCTCCAGGTGCACCCCCAGGTATACATTGATCAACAAGCATATATAGGGAGTAGTGTACTGGAGAGCAGTGTAGATGTCTGGGTCACAAATGTGAGAAAACGCAACTTCACTGTTTGGTGGCTAAACAACTACTGGGCATGGGGCTGTCCAATAGTCGGCCAGCTATGTTGCACGAGTGTCTGTAGAAGGAAGTCCATGATCACGTTCGATCTAGCGGCGGGTCTAATAAATACTATAATTTGGAAGAAGTGCTGAGCGTGCTGTAAGTTATACTTTGAGATATTTGTAACACCTGTAATGTGATATGAAAATATCTGTGATTTCTACTGGTGACAAAGTCACAGGTACTGCTCATACTACTGTGGTTTGTTGCCAACATTCAAAACTGAAGAAAAAGCTAAATTTCAGTTACAGATTAGTGAATATAATGATTTAAGCTTTTTCCCTTCAAAGTTCACAGACTGACTGGAATCTATCCATGGCCCCCAGGTTAAGAACCTCTGCCTACACTAACTTGATTTTTTAGACTAAGTAACTATATTCTAATAATAAAATGTCAGCCTGCCTGCTTTGGAAGTGACTGTTCATGGGCATCTACTGCACATGCCCATCCCTTCAAGGTTTGATATGTTGAGCATTCAGAGATGCTCTTCTGTACGCCACTGTTGAACCACATAGTTATTTGAGTTACATAAGAACAAGGTTGAACAAGTTAGGTCTCTACTCATTGGAGCGTAGAAGGTTGAGGGGGGATTTGATCGAGGTATTTAAAATTTTGATAGGGATAGATAGAGTTGACGTGAACAGGCTGTTTCCATTGAGAGTAGGGGAGATTCAAACTAGAGGACATGATTTGAGAGTTAGGGGGCAGAAGTTTAAGGGAAACACGAGGGGGTATTTCTTTACTCAAAGAGTGATAGCTGTGTGGAATGAGCTTCCTGTAGAAGTAGTAGAGGCCAGTTCAGTTGTGTCATTTAAGGTAAAATTGGATAGGTATATGGACAGGAAAGGAGTGGATGGTTATGGGCTGAGTGCGGGTAGGTGGGACTAGGTGAGATTAAGGGTTCGGCACGGACTAGGAGGGCCAAGATGGCCTGTTTCTGTGCTGTGATTGTTATATGGTTATATAAGAAACAGGAGCAGGAGTAGGCCATCCAGTCCATTGAGCCTGCCCCGCTATTCAATAAGATCATGGCTGATCTGTCTGTAAACTCAGCTTTACCTTCCTGCCTTTTCCTCATAACCCTTAATTCCCCTACTATGTAAAAATCTATCTAACTGTATCTTAAATATATTTAGTGAAGAAATCTCAGCTGCTTCCCTGGGCAGAGAATTCCACAGATTCACCACTCTCTGGGAAGAACAGTTTCTCCTCATCTCCGTCCTAAATCTTCTCCCCTAAATCTTGAGGCAATGTCCCCTAGTTCTAGTCTCACCGACCAATGGAAACAACTTTCCTACTTCCATCTTACCTGTCCCTTTCAAAATTTTTGTATCTTTCTATAAGATCACCTCTTATTCTTCTAAACTCCAGAGAGTATAATCCCAGGTGACTTAATCACTCCTTCTAGGTTAACCCCTTCATCCCTGGAATCAACCTGGTGAACCTCCTCCACACTTTTTCCAAAGTCAGTATATCCATTCTGAAGTATGGAGACCAGAGCTGCACACAATACTCCAGGTGCCGCCTCACCAGTGCCCTGTATAGTTGCTGTTGCCTTCCTATCAGTTTGAAGCGGTCTGGCCATTCTCTTCTGATTTCACTTATTAACAAGGCATTTTTGCCCACAACTGTCACTCACTGGATGTTTTTCCTTTTTTTGCACCAGTCTCTGTAAACTATGAAGATTATGAAGCACCAGTTTCTGAGATGCTGAACCACCCTGTCTGGCATCAGTTATCATTCCACATTCAAAGTCACTTAGACCAAATTCTTCCCAATTCCGATACAACAACTGAACCTCTTAACCATGTCACGAGGAAATCTGCAGATGCTGGAGATTTAAGCAACACACACAAAATGCTGGTGGAACGCAGCAGGTCAGGCAGCATCTATAGAAAGAAGTACAGTTGACGTTTCGGTCCGAGACCCTTCGTCAGGACTAACTGAAAGAAAAGATAGAGATTTGAAATCTTACTATCTTTTCTTTCAGTTAGTCCTGACGAAGGGTCTCAGCCCGAAACGTCGACTGTACTTCTTCCTATAGATGCTGCCTGGCCTGCTGAGTTCCACCAGCATTTAGTGTGTGTTCCTCTTAACCATGTCTGCATGTTTTTATGCGTCAGTATCTGCCACATGATTGGCCTGATTAAATATTTGCACTATTAAGCAGGTTTACCTAATTAAGTGGCCAACGAGTAAGATTTCTATGTCTGAAGACTTCACTATGTGCCTGCAATGATGCCTATAATTCATTCAATAGATCACATCATCTAAACTATCTTAGAAACAATGGAATCCAAACACATGGGATCAGATTGATTGGAAGGACCAAAACAAGAAGTAAGATGATTAGAATCTGTCCAGTTCATAAGGAGTTTCAATGATGCTAAAAAGGTGCCAATTCCTGAATTACAGGTTCGGAAATCTCTGAGGTACTTTGAATGTTCTGGCCCACATGGCTTCATTCTGGGTATAACTGTCTACAAACTTGTTGATGACACCACTGTTGTTGGTAAAATGTCAGATGGCAATTCAGGAGTGAGATAGGTCAGCTGGTTGAGTGGTACTTCAACAATAACTTCCCATATATCTCAGCAAGACAAAGGATTTGATTGTGGGCTAGAGGAGGGGAAGTTGGCAGAACAGCCACCAGTGCTCGCTGAGGGGTCAGCAAGGTGGAAAGGGTGAGCAAATTCCAGTTCCTGGCTGTCAACATCTTGGAAGATCTATCCTGGGTCCAATCATGAAGAAGGCCCACCGGTGGCTTTACTTCATTATGAGTTTGAGAAGGTTTGGTATGTCACCAAAGACTCTTGTGAATCTCCATAGGTGTATGTTGGAGGCCAATCTGACTGTTTGCATCATTGTCTGGTCTGGAGGCTCCAATGCTAAGATCTAATTTCCTCAGTTGGCTCCATTACAGGCAAAAACCTTCCCACAAACAAGAACATCTTCAAGAAGCGGTGTTTCAGAAAGGTGGAATCCACTACGACTGGCTTTCACCATCTGGAGAGATCTGCTCTTTTCGTTAACTGTCATGGTGGAGGGGGGGTGCGGAGAGTACAAGAACCTGAAGATCGGTTCTCAGCGATTCAGAAACACTTTGTTCCCCTCTACCATCAAAGTCTGACCAGTCCATGAATTCAGCAATACTACCTTGTTATTCCTCCTCCTGTAGCGCTATTTATTTATTCTGTAACATTTTAATTTTGTATCTTTGCCACAAAACAACAAATCTGATGACAAATAGAGTTGCAGTATGCCTGATTCTGTTTCTGAGAATTCCAGCAGTTTTTACTTCTCAAGCCGGCAATGACCTGTCCTTTCCTACTCTCGAGTTCTTGCTCTTCACCAGTTTTCAATCTATGCTAATATATTGTCCCAAACACATGGGCTTTAATTTCATTAAATAATCTCCGGTATGGCATTATGTTGAAGTCCTCATCGAAGTTCAAATACACTACACCCCCTGTTTTGCTATTTTCTGTTCAATTTGTTACAAACACAAGAACCTCTAAACACACTTGACAGATGTGATTTCTTTTTCATAAATTCATATGCCCTCTGAAGAATTCTAATATTATTCTCTAAGTGCCTTTTTGCCTGTATCTTTTAGTTTTTTTTTGTTCTGGTGATTGTTGGAGTTATCGGTAATTCTTTCATAGAGTAGAGCAAGTAAGTCCTCTGTGGTTTATCATTCTGTGTGTTTATGTAATTTTAATGTACGATAGAAGCTGAGTTTTATAATTGCATTTAAGATGAAGGTCAGCAACTAAAGCAATGCTGCTGTCTGTTGACTTTTTAAGAAGGGCCGGCTCTAGCTGATTGTACCACCTACTTTGATGTTTCTAATCCATCTGTTACTGAGCTGTAATCTGATTGATGCTAAAATTATGATAGCTTAATAAATTTCAGTGTCAGTTTATTTTAACATTTGGTTTAATTTGTACGCTGCTCTTGACACTCTTTATATCAAAATTGATTTGCCTGTAACTGTGGACTGATTATTATTAATCTGAAGGAGCAAGTTATGAAACTGGCTCATAAATTAACTTTAACCCTTCCGACTGGCCAATGCAGCACTTTGCCATTCCAGCAACACGTCTTCATCAATTGAAGAGCACTCGTTTCTAGATTTGAAACTTAGGAAAACTGCCATGCTGGTTCTGACCTTGTCCCAGAGTTCAGATCTTACACAGTAATAATGTACATGTTAAAAATACTCTTCGAAAATGTTCTCTGTAATCATAGTTCTAAAAAGAATAGAATGATTGCCAAAGATTTAATTGCTCTGATTTAAGTGCCAGGACCTGAAGTATGGAATTAAATTTAGCCCATATTTTTCTCATTGTGGGAATTATGATTGACTCTGTTTGAGTTGCAGATCTCTGTACTAATGAATGTGCTAACATTTGAGTTAGCAGTTGCGTTCAGCACAATTATTTTTAATTCAACAAGCCAATGTGAAGTTTAGTAATAGCACTTTAATCTTTGCAATGTTTATTCTCTGAAAGATCGAACCCTCTGAAGATAGTGTGCAAGATCATTTCACTGGAAGCTGGAATCACTGAAGGACGTTCAACAGCTGTGGCAGGGTTTGAATACTGTCACCTCCTACAAAGTAAAACCAAGCAACATGGGTAACATCAAGGTTTTGCTCCCAGCTGAGCTCAATAGCTTTTATGCTCATTTTCACTGGCAAGACATGAAGGCATCTTGATGAACTCCCACAGCCCCTGATGATGCTGTGATTGCAGTCTCTGAGGATGATGTGAGGGCATCCTTCAGGAGGGTGAACCCATGAAAAGCATCCGGCCCAGATGGGTACCTGGCTGATTGCCAAAGACACAAGGTGATCAACTGGTTGAAGTGTTCACGGATGTCATTAACCTCTCGGTTTGGCATACCACCTGCTTCAAATGGGCTTCAATGATATGGGTGCCCAAGAAGAATGTGGTAGTCTACCTCAATGACTGTCATCCAGTAGCACTTACTGTCCACTGTGATGAAGCGCTTTGAGAGGTTGGTGATGAAACATATCAGCTCCTGTCCAAGGAGTGACTTGGATCTGGTCCAATTAGCCTACCGTCTCATAGGTCTTCAGCAGATGCCATTTAATTTGCTTTTCGCTGAACCCTGAAACATCTGAACAGTTAAGATGCATGCATCAGGATGCTCTTCATTGACTACAGCTCTGCATTCAATACTATCATTCCCTCAGAACTAATCAATAAGTTCCAAGACTTTGGCCTCAATACCTCCTTGTGCAATTGGATCTTTGATTTCTTCATTTGCAGACTCTAGTCAGTTTGGATTGGCAACAGCATCCTCCTCCATGATGACTTACATCAGCATAGCTGCACCACAAGCCCATGTGCTTAGTCCCCTGCTCTACTCACTTCATATCCTTGACTGTGAGGTGACGCACAGCTCCAATGCCTTATTTAAGTTTGCTGCCAGCATTCTTATTGCTGGCTGAATTAAAGGAGGTGACAAACCATCATATTGGAGGAAGATAGAAAATCTGGCTGAACCTCTCATGACAATAACCTCTCACTCAATGTCACTAAAGCCAAAGAGCTGCTTATTGGCTTCAGGAGGAGGAAATCAAAGGACAATGAGCTGGCCTCTCCAAGGGGATCAGAGGTGGAGAGGGTCAGCAATTTTAAGTTCTTTGGCATTATCATTTCAGATGATGTGCCCTGGATCCAGCATATATAATTACAAAGAAAGCACAGCAGCACTTCAATTTTCTTAGAAGTTTTTGAAGATGCGACGTGTCATGGAAAACGTTGACCCACTTCTGTAGATGCATGGTGGAGAGTATATTGACTGGTTGCATCACAGTCTGGTACGGAAACGCCAATGTCCTTGAATGGAAAATCCTACAAAAGGTAGTGGATTCAGTCCCGCCAGCCCAGGAGTGCTGTTGCAGGAAAGCAGCATCCATTATCAAGGACCCTCACCATCCAGGCCTTGCTCTCTTCTTGCTGCTGCATCAGGAAGGAGGTACAGGGGCCTCAGGACCCACACCACCAGGTTCACCCCAGCACTAAGCTGTTCCCATAACCTATAGATTCACTTTCAAGCACTCTTCATTTCAGGTTTTCAGTATTTGTTGCTTGCTTATCTGTTTATTTGTTTGTCTTATTGTTTCTTTTTGTATTTGCATAGTTTGTTCTCTTTTGCACATTGGGTGTGTGTCCATTTTGTTGTGTGTGGATTTTCATTCATTTTATAGTTTCTTTGAAATTGCTGTGAATTCCCACAAGAAAATTAACCTTAGGGTTGTATATGGTGACATATACATTATGTATGTTGATGATAAAGTTATATTACTTTGAACTTTGAATCTTGAACATTGTACCTCAATTAAACAAAAGCAGTAATCCACACCAATAATGTCTGAAAAGGAACTTGTAATCCTGAGTTGATTATAAGGCCTGTTTGAAAACCTTGATACTTCAACACTATGTGATTCTGAAGATGGCTGTTCTTGAAGGAACTATGTACTGAAGAGTCAAAGTGATCTTTCTCTGACCCATCATTATCTAAATGAAGTTTTCTTGTCACATGTCTACAAGATAAACGCTGTGTTTACATTTTGTGTTTTTAAATGGTCCTGAAGGATTTCTTGTGAAATTTAAGGATTCTGTAGAAAGTACTGTTGAACACGGGCTCATATGGCAATTCCAATGCACAGGAACGCAACGGGTTGCAAAGAGTAGTGGACACAGCCTGATCCATTGTAGACACATGTCTCCTTGCAATTAAAAGCATCTATTTGAGGCATTGCCTCTAGAAAGTGATGATCTATCATTAAGCGCAAACACGAGGAAATCTGCAGATGCTGGAAATTCAAGCAACACACACAAAATGCTGGTGGAACGCAGCAGGCCAGGCAGCATCTATAGGGAGAAGGACAGTCGACGATTCGGGCCGAGACCCTTCGTCAGGACACAGAACTCATTATCATCCTATCATTAAGGATCTCCACCATACTCACATCTTGCTGCTCTAACAGGCAGAGGGTGTAAAAGCCTGAAGTTCCAACCCACCAGTTTTAAAAAACATCTTGTCTCCTGCATCTACTAAGTCTTAAACTGAGTTGCACAACCTTAATCCTATCACAGCAACAGAACGCGATCGAACACCTCGCTGTATTATCGAATTGTTTTTTTTTTGCAGTAATGTCTTGATTTACACGATCTGTCTCTTTACTGTACTGTATAATTTATGTTGCATGTTTTGTTGTAGCAATATGCCTGTGATGCTGCTGCAAGCAAGCTTTTAATTGTGCCTGTACCTGATCAGAGTTATGCATGTGGCAATAAACTCCACTCAATTCGGTGTACAAATGGGGATTAGAGTGGTTATGATATTTCTTGAAGTTAAAGTACCAGAGAAAATTTACAGGGATTTTTGTCCTATTAAAGGCATAGATAGTTGAAGGTGAATGAAGTGCAACAATTTGGTACGTTGGTTTATTATTGTCTTATGTTCTCAGGTTCAACTTCTCTTGCATACCCTTCATATCGATCAGTTCATTACATAAGTGTATTAAGGTAGTACGAAGTGAAACAATAATAGAGTGCAGAATTAAGTGTTAGAGTAACAGAGAAAGTGCAGTGCAGGTAGACAATGAGGTGCAAGACCATGTCAAGGTAGATTCTGAGATCCAGGGCCCACCTTATTCTAAATGAGGGAGTTTCAGCAGTCTGGTAACACTCTCTTAACTTGGATGAAATGATGCACATAGTGGTCGGCAGACAGATCCTTTGAGTGTTTTCTTACTTTCCGTTGTATTCTGACGCTCTTCGGTAGAGCTGTGTGGGAAGGTACTTTCCATTTGCATTGCTGGATTTTATAGCTCCTTGTGAATGAGACTGGAAATTCAGCCAGATGTGAACTTTGAACTTTGCTGAATCTATTTGTAGAATAGACATGTGGAAAAACATCTATGTTGCCACAGCCTGCATCTGTGCATTCTGTTGCCAGAATCTGAAAAGTAGATTTTCAGTGAGCACGATTAATTACTTCCTTTCATACAGTAGCTCCTGGGATCCTGTCAGAAACAATTAGTGGATGCCATGGCAGATCTGTGAATATAGCTTTGTCACCTAGTAATTAAAAAATAATTCATTACATGTGTACCAAATTTGATACATGATTCATTTTCTTTAAGCCAACGTTTAATTGCAGGAAACCATCCTTTATATTTAAAATGGTGAAGCGTAAACTGATAACTAAGCTGCTTTTATATAATTCACAGATCTCTGATGTGCAGCATTAGGACAAATTTTAAAGCTGAAGCTCAATTTCTGGTTTACTAGAACATAAAATTTGTCCATTTACTACTTTTTCCAATTTGTGGATGTTTGCGGAGAGTAGATTTGTGTTGTATTTGTTTGTATGACAGCTTTGTATTGTGCCTTGAAATAGAAACATGCCAAAGTAGCTTCATAGATATGCTCAGAAATGTTGATAAATTGTGATGAGTGAGGTAAAAGAAGCAACTTTTGAGGTTGTTTTCTGAAGAGAGAAGGGCAATGGATATGCAGCAAGATTCAAGTACCTCTGCCTCAGTTTGTGAAAACATGAACATTAGAAATATTAAGGTGCACCTCCATATTCTGTAAAAGTAGGGTTCTTCAACAATAGGTGAGTATATAGAATTGTGTAAGGACATTGCATTTAGCTTCTTATATTCAGATCATGGCTGGAATCTTGAAGGCAGTTTGATGCCCTGACATAATTATACAAGACGCACAACTTTCTTGATTAGAATTGATGGACAAGTTCATGCTGATAACTGATCGTACAACGTACTACCCATGGCTTGCTGCAGGATGCAGGTCCGTACATTTTTGACTAATGTACTTAACTTAGACATTGTAATGTGACCTGACCCTCCCTGGTTCACATCAGCACAGTTTCAAGGACAGAACTCGGGCATGCTGAGTTCAAGAGCCAGTTACACTTCAAATCTGGCTCCTGGACTTAATGCTGGCATCTGTTCATTTGAATGGGGTCATGTGGATTGAAAGGTAACTGCAGAAATGTTATATTTATTTTAATTGCCTCCTAATGCTTCTGATTAATTAAATATTTTGAGTAAACTTCTTAAATATCGATGTTCTTTAAATATGTTAAAGTTGTTTTCAAATATCTCTTGTCAATTTGAGGTATTTAAAAATCCCATTAAACAACACAGGCTGTTAAAAGCTTGACCCAGGGTTTGCTTCAGAGTTCGGCCTCAAGTGCCGCTTTCAGAGGGTGTGCCCATCGTGGGGTAGCCATCAGAGTGAGGCATGAAGCTTAATTTCATCAGATTGTCCACAAAAATGTTAGTATGACTGCAGTCAATGCAGGGGTTGTGGTGTGGGGTGAGGCCAAAGAACATATTGCATCTAGCATGACCTGGCCCAGTTTCTAAGCATTTTATTGCTGATGTACATGTCTTATCCTCTGTCAGTGCACTTCGCACATCATGCTTTTGTGTTTACTTCCTCTCGTATGAAAACTCAAAGATCAAAGTAATGTTTTTTCAAAGTATGTAGAGGTTACCACATACTATCCAGGGATTCACTTTCTTGCAAGTGTTCTTAGTGCATCAAAGAAGTACAGTGGGATCAATGAAGAGCTCCGCACAAGGACTGACAAGTAACCAATGTGCAAAAGAAAAACTGCGCAAATACAAAAAAACTAATAAATAAATAATGCTGAGACCATGAGTTGTGGAGCCCTTGAAAGTAAAAGTGGTTGTGTTCAGTGATCAGTATTGTGGTGGGTGAAATTATCCATGCTGGATTGATGGTTGAAGGATATGAACTTTGTGGCGTGGGACGTAAGGCTATGAAGGTGTCTAAGGGACCATTGCTGTTTTCTCTCAGCTGAGGCAGCGTGTTTGTGTCCTTGAGCAAGGCACTTAACAACACATTGCTCTGCGACGTCACCGGTGCCAAGCTGCATGGGTCCTAGTGCCCTTCCCTTGGACAATCTCAGTGGCGTGGAGAGGGGAAGGCCTGCAGCATTGGCAACTGCCGGTCTCCCATACATCCTGCCCAAGCCTGCGCCCTGGAAACCTTCCAAGGTGTAAATCCATGGTCTCACGAGACCAACGGATGCCTAATTTGTGAAGGTTGAAGCAAGGACTGGAATGTTTTTGTGTGGGGTCTGCAGAGAGAATGGCAAAAAAAGAACAGCTCTATCAAAATAATTCACACAACCTGGGACTTACATTGACTAAGGCTATGAGATTATGGGAGCAAATGAGTGTGCAGTAGCTTTGCGGCTCACACATTTGAGCAACTGCTGCAAAAAGAAAACAAAGCATGCATCATTCTTTATAACCACAAGGTATATAACACATTAATGAGATAATTTTGGTTTTGGAAACTTCAAACCTGGCTGAAGCTTTTATTGTCTTATTAAGAATGTTATTAAATCCATTGGTGAATTCTGCTGGAGCTGTTAAACTTTACTGGCTGTAACATATTTGTATTGTTTTGACTGTCTTGTTTTCTGTCATAGCACAGCTTTATAATGTGTCCATTTTCACTTTCAGAAGATGTTCCGCCTTATTTTAAGACGGAGCCAGGGCCGCCACAAGTTCATCTTGAGGGAAATCGTTTGGTCTTAACTTGCCTAGCGGAAGGAAGTTGGCCACTTGAGTTCAAGTGGTTCCGAAATGGTACAGCGATCACGGAGTTTTCAAGGGAATACAGGTAAGAGAAAGCCCAAAACTGTGCCATAACTAACAAAAATACATTGATTATGTGAATATTTAAATGATATCTCATAATTTTGTTTAAACTTGTTTGTTTGTAGGCTAGCTTTATGATTGGCTGGGCATTGATTACAAGCAATTCTGAAGATGTGCCTCAGCACAAAAGGATTATTTCAGCTTGGGAGTCTCCATGATCATTTTCACTCCTGTTGCTTGCTCCTCCACAAGCACCCTGTGCTTGCCCATCCAGAAACACCCTGTCTGTTAGAGCTTTGTCTTGTAGTTACTAGTTGCAAACAAAACTGAAAGAACCTGAGCCTCCTTCTCAAACCAGGCTGATCAATCCCTAGTGACATTCAGGAGTATCCTTCCTGGTTCAGGTGTAATATGTTGGTGTCAGCCTGAGGAGGTTGCCTTCAAAGTTCAAAGTAAGTTCATCATCAAAGTACATATAAGTCACAATGTACAACCCTGAGGCCTTTTCTTGTGGGCATAGTCAATAAATCTATTCAATAATAACCATACCAAAATTAGTGGAAGACCGCTCAACGAGGGCATTCAGTCAGAGTGCAGAAGACAAGTTGTGCAAAGCCAAAAGAAGAAATAGTAATAATAAATAAATAATTAAACAGTAAATGTAGAAAACATGAGATGAAGAGTTGTTTAAAATGAGTAGGTTGCGGGAACATTTCAATGATGAGGCAAGTGAAGCTGAGTCGCGTTACCCCTTTGATGCAAGAGCCTGATTGTTGAGGGGTAATAACTGTTTTGAACCTGGTAGTGTGAGTCCTGAGGCTCAGTTGTGGGGAGGGCTTTACCCGTGACTGGACCTTATCCATGACTTTGCGTCACCATTGGCATTGGCGTCACCATACCTGGCTGTGATGCAGTCAGTCAGGATTCTTTCCATTACACATCTATAGAAGTTTGACAAAGTTTCAGATGTCATGCTGAATCTCAGCAAACTCCTAAGGAAGTAGAGGCTCTGCTGCAGTGTTTTCATAATTGCATCTATGTGCTGGGCGAAATAATAACACCCAAGAATTTCAAGTTGCCGACCCTCTCCATCTCTGATCCTCTGATGCTCATGGACTTTTGGTTTCCTTCTCTTGAAGCTGATAATCAGCTCCTTGGTCTTCCTGACATCAAGTAAGAGGCTGATGTTATGACACCACTCAATCAGATTTTCAATCTACTTCCTGTTTGCTGATTCATCACCACCTTTAGTTCGGCCTGCAATAGTGGTGCCATCAGTAATCTTGAAAATGGCACTGGAGTTGTGCCTAGCCACAGTCATAAGTGTAAAGCGAGTAGAGCAGGGGACTAAGCACACATCGCTGTGGTGCACCTGTGCTGATGGAGATTGTGGAGATGTTTTTGCCAATCTGTACTGACTGGGGTCTGCAAGTGAGGAAATCGAGGATCCAATTACACAAGGAGGTACTGAGACCAAGGACTTTGGGCTTGATAAGGTTTGAGGGGATGATGGCATTGAATGCTGAGTTGCAGTCGATACAGAGCAGCCTGATGCGTGCATCTTTGCTGTCCAGGTGTTCTAGGGTTCAGCCTCGAACCAATGAAATGGCATTTGCTATGGACCTGGTGCTCCTGTAGGCAAATTGGAGTGGATCTAAGTTGCTGCTCAGGCTGGAGTTGATCGGTTTCATCACTGTGGTTGTGCTACTGGGCGATAGTTACTGAGGTAAGTCACTAGGCTGTTCATGGGCGCTAGCATAATTGAAGCCTGCTTGAAGCAGGTGGGTCAAACACATTGCCAAAGCAAATTTTTAAAGATCTCAATGAACGCTTCAGCTAGTTGATCAGCACAAGTCTTTAATACTTGGCTATGTACTCCATCTCAGCCGGATGCTTCTCATGGGCTTGACCTCCTGAAGATTGCTCACACATTGGCTTCAGAGGCTGAAATCATAGGACTGTCGGGGACGTGGGAGTTTGTGCTGGTTCCTCCATGTTTTGACAGTCAACGTGAGCATAGAAGACTTTGAGTTCATCTGGAAATGAAGCCCTGTCACCTCCGTTGCTTGATTTAACTTCTTAAGAGGTGATAGTATTCAAGTCTTGCCGCAACAGACGAGCACCCTTTGTGGAGTAAAGTTTAGTTTGGAATTGCCACTTTGCCAGTGAGATGGCTTTCTGGAGATCACACCTGGACCTCTTTTAACTTTCTTGGTCACCAGACTTGAATGCCTCTGCTCTGGCGCTCAGCAGATTGCAGATCTCATGGTTCATTCAGGGCTTCCAGTTGGGGAGGACTCGGAATGATTTTGTAGGGGCACACTCGTTTACAACTGTTTTAGTAAAGTCTGTTGCAACCATGGTGCATTCATTCAGATCCACACTTGAGCCTTTGAACACGGCCCAGTCCACTGACTTGAAACAATCCCGTAGTTGCTCCTGTGTCTCCTGTGTCTTCATCGTCTTAATCTCTAAACCGTTGTTCTTTAGCTTCTGCCTGTATGCAGGTTGGAAAAAGACAGCCAAGCGATTTGATTTACTGAGGTATCGTCTGGGCCTGGAACAGTAGGCATTCCTTATCTTATTATAGCAGTGGTCGAGTATGTTGGGACTTCTGGTGCTACAGGTTATATATGGCTTGGTGAATCTTCTATGAATAGGAAAGCTCACTTGAAACTCCAGAAGAAAGTATCTCAATGGCACTGGTTGAAAACAATCCATCAACAGCTGATGGATATAATCTGCATTCCATATTCCTCTGCATAAAATATGGTTTGCCATACCTGAAACCTTTGTGTTTTTTTTTTTGCTGATTTGTAATTCATGAACTGGAAGCAAACTGTTATGGGATGAAGCAGGTAGCAGTCTAATCTTCCTGTATTAATCAGCGAAGGGTGACTTTTAATCCTGCCACTGTGCTGCCATCTGATTTGTATCCATGATTAGCAAGAAATGCAACTGCTTGGCAGCTGGGAGTGCTTCTATTAGGGACTAATGGTCAACCCTTTTGTTGCTGGTGGCTTCTAATCCACTACACCACTGGAATAATCTACTTCTTTCTAACCTCAACAAGCCTTTTAGCAGTTTAAGTACCACTATCTCAGTATTTGCCTTTGTTGTAATAAAAGAGCTGCCATTTTTCAAGACTATATATTTTCCCTTCGGCAGCATCCCACTGAATTTGTGCCGTGACCACGTTATTTCCTCAATTTCTTTTCCCCCAATGGCATAGATTCCAAAGCTGCATTGAATATTCTTTTGCTCTATCACCAGCATTTTCTTTTGTTATACTGAAACAGTTTGTGAGCTCTCGAGTCCATAGCAGCTATCTGAAGAAGGGTCCTTCAGGAACTGCTGAGATCCTCCAGCATTCTCTGCATGTTGTTTTGCATTTCCAGCGTTTGCAGATTTTTTTTCTGTTTGAAGATCTTGGTTCTTTGCTGACATGTGTAAATTCTAATAGCTGCTTTAAAAAGGTCTTGAGAAGCAGTGAATTTATGCCACCTCGAGTTTCGTTCAAAGTGGATTTTAAAATGTTTGAAGACGTGCTGACCAACTCACATTCGTATCTGATAAAAGGATTCAGTCAACGTATTAAAATCCAACTTCTGAATCTTACGAGTCATCAATGGTCATAAGTTTCCTGCTGTTTTAATAGGCCTAAAGCTGTTTGATGCCTAAACCGGACAGGCTTTTGAAACAAAGGGTTGAGCCATGACACCGAGAAAGGCCCTTTAGTCCATTCACCCATTTTACATAATCCCATTTTCCTGTGTTTGGTGCCTGTCCATCCTTTCCTTTCCCATCCGTGGACCAGTCTGGATGCTTCTCTCAGCTGGTCTGCCTTACCTCCAAGTCACCTTGCGTTAAAGTAAATGCAGTTAAGCTTACCAGCCGTCTTATGTTTAGCACATCTCTCTAGCTCAGTGGTTCCCAAACACTGGGCCGTGGACCGGTACCGGGCCGCAAAGCATGTGCTACCGGGCCACGAGGAAATGATATGATTTGGTGATATGAAATGATATGAGTCAGCTGCACCTTTCCTCATTCCCTGTCACGCCCACTGTTGAACGCACACGAGGTCATTATGCACGCGAATTCATTACCCATGCGAGGTCATCAGCCACCTAAATGCAGTGATACCCTCGCGCCAGGGATCACTGGTTGGCCTCGGGTAAGCGGCCGCCTTGCGTGGCTGGCGGGAAGTGGCATTGCTACAGGCCTGGAGCATGGACAGACGGGCGCCGCTTCTAAACCTGTTTGGCACGCCCAGTGTTAATGGGGAATGTTAATGTTAATGCTAAAATATTCGCAGACAACCTAATTCAGGCTCAGGGTTTCATAAGTAGCAGGGCAGCTACTTCGCTGCGATCTACTGAAAGTCATCCCCGAGCCAAACTTTAGTCGGCCGATAGATCCTACCTACCTACAAGGGGGGCAGGCATGTGCCCTGTTGCACTCCTCGCTTGGTTGGTCGCTCTCTCTGGACTGCGACCGCCACAGCCCCGGCACGGGGACCTCTGGCCCTTACCTTGTCCTCTCACTGGTGTGTTGCAATGATTTTATATGTTCATGTGAGGAAAATATGCACAGTGTGTTTAATATCCAAATGTTACTTAAAATGTTATGATGCTATTGACTTGTAAGTTATAATTATCACTATATTCATGCGAGGAAAATGTGCGCTGTGTGTTTAATATTAAATTCATTAGATAAACCCTTTTAGAAATGAAATTGAGAGTATTAGCCATTTATAAGTGATTTATAATTGACTTATCACCTGTATACTGGTTGAGATTAACACCCCCCCCCCCCCCCCCCCATTGGCCTGGCCGGTCCACAAGAATATTCTCAATATTAAACTGGTCCGCGGTGCAAAAAATGGCTGGTGTCCCCTGCTCTAGCTGCTCTACCCACGAGACTTGCTGCTCCATTAATTCCCTTTTCCCCCTCCTGCTACACTGCTCTTGGGTCCCACATTACTGCATCACCAGTTCAGGCCACTACAAGTCAGTCTGGCAAAATGTCTGATGGTATTTTGCTACCCTTCCTGTTCAGGTGCGACCTACCCTCCTCGTTTAGAAGAGCCCTTCCGCAAAATAGATTCCATTTATCCACATATCTGAAGCTCTGTCCACTGTACCAACTCTTCAGCCACTCATGCATTTCTTGTTTCTAAACGGAGTGATTTGTGGCACAGGAAATAATTCTTAGATTATTATACTGGAGGTCATGTTTTTTTCATCTTTCTGCCTTTCACAGGACCTAATTTCTCTCCTGACCTGTGTAAAATGACTTTTCTTTGCTAATTGATAAACTGTATGACTAATACCTTGATCACTGAAGTGGTTGTTGATAATTGGCTATTGCTTTCTGTCCGGGTTGATGCTGAACACTGAACTAAACATTCCTTTCTGTCCAAGGTATGTAATCCCATCACTCCAACGATCGGACACTGGGTTTTACCAGTGTGTCGTCCGGAACAGGCGGGGAGCACTTATGCAGAGGAAGACAGAAGTACATGTAGCATGTAAGTGGATGTCACATTTTCATCAATATGCTTTTCCTTTTCTGTGTGCCTGAAGTCTTTAGTCTTTAAAGTTCAAAGTAAATTTATTATCAAAGTGTGTATATATGTGTCACCGTATACTACCCTGAGAACCATTATATTGCAGTTACTCACAGTAGATCAATGAAATACAGTTGAATTAATCACACTAACAAAGACGGACAAACAACCAATGTGCAAAAGATGACAAACTGTGTCAATACAGAAATAATATTAATAATTATTAAGTAAGTGAATAGGTAATTCTGACCACATGAGTTATCGAGTCCTTGACAGTGAGTCCATAGGTTGTGGAATCAGTTTAGTGCTGAGGTGACAGATTTAGCACCACTAGTTCAGGAGCCTGCTAGCTGAAGGGTAATAGCTGTTACTGAACCTGATGGTGTTTGACCTGAAGCTCCTGTACTTTCCTGATAGCAGCAGTGAGAAGAGAACATGTCCTGGATGGCGGGGTTCCTCGATGATGGATGCTGGTTTCATGTGGCCGCACTCCTTGTAGATGTGCTCAGTGGTGTGGAGGACTGTTCCTGAGATGGATTGGGCACATATCCTCCTCAATTTGTCAGCTTTTCCATTGGTTATTGGGGCTTTCATAACAGGCTGCGATGCATTCAGTCAGGATGTGCTCCAGTAAGCATCTTGACTGGAATTTTATTACAGTTGTAGATGACTTTTGAGAAAGTAGAGACCTGCCCTGCCTTGTTTGCACTTGCATGTCAATCCCAGGACAGATCCTCTGAAATGATAACACCACGCAATTGAAGGTTACTGACCTTCTCCCCCTCTGATCCCTTAATGAGTATTGACTTGTAGGCCTTCAGTTTCTTCCTCCTGTAATCAATAATCAGTTCTTTTGGGTATTGTTGACATTGAGTGAGAGGTTGTTGTTGTGGCACAATGAGATTTCAATCTCCCTCCTATATGCCGATTCATCTCCATCTTTAATTTGGCCAGCAACAGTGGTGCCGTCAGCAAATGTAAATATATATTTGGAGCTGTGCTTAGTCTCACAGTCATAAGTTATAAAGCAAGTGGAGGATTAGCTTTTGTCGCCTTGTGGTGCACCTGTGCTGATGGTGATAGCGGAGGAGATGTCGTTGCCAGTCTCCAAGTGAGGAAATTGAGGACCCAAGCCTAGGTCTGAGAGCTTATTGAGTAGTCTTGAGGAGACGATAGATAGGGGATGAGCGATATCATTGAAAAGTACCGATAAATAAACCTACTGTATTAGTAACAATGTGTCACCTAATTTATGACAGTGTGGCGACCCACTTCCTAGCACACTCGACCCGGCTCACAATTAGCCAGCGCGCAGGCACAAAGGCCAGGTCTGCAACAAAGGGAGAAAAGCCTGCGGGGGTTTGTGAGTACATGTCTCTTGGAGCATCCGCGCCCAGGGAGGGCGGGATGAGGGAGGCTTTAAAGCAAGGCTGTGAAGTTCGAATAAAATTATCTTTGATTGCAGATTACTGACTCCATGTCGTTATTTTAGCGCTGCGTATAGCACACCGCTACAACACTGCCAATACAAGTAATTCTTGATTCATTTGCAGCAGAGGAATTGAAGAAAAGTAAACAAAATATAATGATTTAATTTATATATTACCAAACACTGGTAATTGATATATTTTCTGATACCTTACAGCTCAATTAATGGAGTGAAGTCTTCAGTAAAAATGGTTATTTTGGTGAAGTTACTTTAGACAGATTAGTTTGTGCTTCCATTGCCTATAGCGGTTAGTCAGAACATTCAAATAACAGTCCGCCTCCCCTTAGTTAACTGATAATTTGTTTTCTTTCTAACGTTACTTGAAAAGTACCCTTGACGGATGTTGGCGTGAATAGGATAGAACAACTTCGAATCACGGTCACCAACAATTGAAACTGTTAAAGTGCATGTGGTTTCTTTCTATTTTTCTATAATAGCATTTTTTCTGCACTAGGTCAATATTGTATAATAGAAATCACTGACTCTTCAAGGTGTAAAAACTGAAATTATTCTAGCTGCAAACAATTATTATATGAGGTGATGCTTTAAATATGAATAGTGTAAATGTTGATGATTGTAATTTCATGAAAATATCTACCATAATCATATGCACAATTTTACTGTCTTTCTCTTCCACTAAGGTTCGAACTTACGGCATGAATTTAATGAGGCATATCATGTGTTATTGAACAAAAGCAGAGCATGCTGGAAGCATTCAGCAGATGAGGCTGCATCAGTCAGGAGAGAAGTGGCCCTTCAGCCCTGCTGGAGGATCTCGGCCTGAAATGTTGACAGTTCCTTTCCCTCCACAGTGCTCATTTCCTCCGGCAGTTTTGTTTACAACTTTCAGATCACCCTGCTATTTCTGCCTGACCAGCATTTTATGTTTCTCTTTTGGATTTTCAATTTCTGCAGATTTTTTCCCTTATACCATATGTAACTGAATCTTTGGCACACTTAACTACTGAAAAAGAAACCCAGAGTTCTCACAGAGAATGTTAACATTCCTGATGAAATGCACTGAACTAACAGAGCTGCCCCAAAGCCCCCTGCTTGTGTGCTCACTCTCCATCTTACTCCCTCTTTCTGTGCTCTCCCTCAGCCCCCTGGTTCCTTTCTAAGTCCCAATATTTGCCTTTCCCTCCCAACTTAACAGTCCTTCCAACCTCCCAAGTCTGATCTGTCTCTGGGCCTCATCATCTGCCTCTCACTCCCCGATCTTGTCCCGTAAGTGTTTGACTCTTCATCAGGAAAAGTAGCGACAGGGCCTGTGTTTGCTTTCCCTCCCTACCCCTGCTCTCCAAAAATATGCCCAGCCCCTCTTGTCTCAGTCTGCTAGGCAACCCTTCACCCTCTTCACTTTCACTCATTGTGGACCAAATATCCATCCCAATCATTTCTCCACTCTTCTTTCAGACCAGCTTCACAATTCATTCCCCTCACCCAATCTGGAATCTCTGCTGTAATACTGGTGAACTTACATTTTTGATGGTCTGACAACCACAACACAGTTGAGCACGATGTTCTTTTGGAACAGTTGTTTTTGTTTGGCCATATTGGAGTAAACTAGATCAATAATTTTATTTATTTTATACAGCCACTCCAGAGCTGAGTGGGTCTTTCCAGCCCTTTGAGCCACGCTGCCCCGCCAACCCCACAATCCTGATTAACCCTAACCCAATCACAGGACAATTTACAATGACCAGCTAACCCACCCAGTCCTCCTTTGGAGTGTAGGGAGAACTTGGAGCGCTTAAGGAGTACCCACGCATTCCACAGGGAAGACGTACAAGCACTCGAGAATGGCACCGGAATTGCATTCCAAACTCTGGAATGCACTGAGCTGTAATAGTGTTGCGTTAAGCACCGTGTTACAATGGCGGCCACATTTGTGGATGATACCCATTTTGGGAGCATAGTGGATAGTGAGGAAGGCTTATCAAATCATGCAGCAGCGTCTGGACTGGCTGGAACAATGGAATTAAAAATGGCAGATGGAATTTAATGTAGGCATATGTAAGGTTTTGCCCTTTGAGTGGGCAAATCACTATAGCACTCACATAGTCAGCAGTATGGCAGTGAGGAGTGTGGTAGAATAGAAGGTTCAGGGAATACTGAATCATAATTCCTTGACAACAGCGTCACAGGTAAATAGGGTTGCACAAAAGAAGCTTTTGGCTCCTTAGCAACCATGAAGGTTGGTGGTATAGAAGGTTATTGTAAATTACAAGGGGACATTGATGAGATCCAAAAGTGGTGGATGGTTTTTACTCCAGAAAAGTGTGATGTGATACACTTTGGAAAGCCAAACCTGATGGCAGAGTGCAATGTTAATGACAGGATTCTTAGCAGTGGGTGGAACGGAGGGACCTTTATGTCATGTCTACAGATCCCTCAAAGTTGCCGTGCAAGTGAAATGGGCTGATTAAGAAGGTGTATGGTGTGTTGCCCTTCATTTGTCAGGGGATTGAGTTCAAGAGCCGCGAGCTAATGCTGCAGCTCATTGTAACTCTGGTTAGATCACACTTGGAGTTTTGTGTTCAGTTCTGGTCGCCTCATTATTGGAAGGATGTAGAAGCTTTAGCTAGAGATAGTGCAAAGGAGATTTACCAGGATGATGCCTCGATTGAAGAGCATGTCTTATGAGGATAGCTTGAGTGAGGTAGGGTTTTTCTCTTTGCAGAGAAGAAGGACGAGTGGTAACTTGATAGAGGTGTGCAAGATGATGAGAGGCAGAGACTTTGCCAGCACAGAGATGGCTCATATGAGGAGGGCATTATTTTAAGATGATTGGAGGGAAGTACAGGGGCATGACAGGTAGTTTTCTTTGCACAGTGAGTGATGAGTAGGTGGAACACTCTGCCCGAGTGGTGATTGAAGGTAGTTACATAAGGGACATGTTAGGGACTTGTAGATTGGCACATGGATAAAAGAAAAATGGAGGACTGTGTTGAGGGGGAAGGGTGCGATTGATCTTTGAGTGGGTTAAAAGATCAGCACCACCTTGTGGGTGGAAGGGCCTGTACTGATCTATTTTCTGTGTATGTCCTCTTCATTTTTCTTCACTGAGCAAAAATAGACATATCAGAATTCTTCCTTTCATGTACTTTTGCCTAACAAATTGGATTGCACCCTGCTAAGTCCATTTTGCATGTTTCTCAACTTAACATTTCTGCAGTAAGATTAAATAACCCTTTATCACTATGCATTACATTTCATGACTGAAGAAGATATGAGTCCATTTAATTCAAAGTGTGATATAAATTAAACTATATAGTCAACTCTTTCTCTTTGAATTATTTTTT
Organism: Hypanus sabinus; assembly: GCF_030144855.1. Taxonomy (NCBI): domain Eukaryota; kingdom Metazoa; phylum Chordata; class Chondrichthyes; order Myliobatiformes; family Dasyatidae; genus Hypanus; species Hypanus sabinus. Next base: position 37,342,742 of record NC_082714.1, read on the forward strand.
CTGTATTTTCACATTTCTTCCAGGAAGCTTGCTGAAAATATTTCACTTCACTGCTTTTCTAGTTTTGGAGAATATGACTCACCCCTATTGCCTTTCGCTTTTTCATCCTCTTGATGATGTGGTTGTTATTGATCACACAACTGACTGTTGCCTGGACATGCACTATTCCATTCTGTATTCAGCAGGAGGAATGGAAGAGATGCAGTAAAATAACTTTTCCTGTGATGTCTTGCCTTGCCGTTTGGTACGGATGATGTAGATTTGGTGCAGAGTGAAATGATTGCATCGCTATATAGCTTCATTTACTGGGTTTCCACAAGCTTCATAATTCCTGATTTAGACTGTTTTAATTGGGCCCTTTTGGAGATGGTTCTGGTGATTTAGCTGCTTGTGTTGGATTTTCTGACCTCAGCCTGCCTCCAGACTGTCAGCTTTTCATCATACAGCTTGCTGTTCCGTGTTATGGGATGTGAACTGACCCAGGTCATTACAGATATATGAAGCAGTTTGGAACAGTGACTTATGATCGGTTTAGAACCATGAACTATTGAGGTGAAATTCAATTGTTTTATTTCAGTTTCTACACAATATTATTCCATTCCAAAACAGTGAAACCACTCTCTAAGTTGCTATCAGTTCTATCCAGTAATGTACTTCATTGCTTTTGTGCACTGAACTGTTCAGGCTGTCTTTTTTCATGCTTTGCAAGTCAGACTTGTAGGCTGCTAATTTATCTTGTTAACTGATCTGATTCCTTTAAGTTAATTTCAAATGTGAGGAATGACTTGTTTACTTACAGCCATTGCATGCTTAAGTTAGATGATCAATTCTAGTTACAGAAAGAAAGCAGTATTGGTCTGGTAATTTCCTGAATGAGCCTGGTTACTATTGAATGCTAGCTTCTAATTTCTTCTGTTGCGGTCTTTACTAAGAACATAATCCACCTACAGTATATGATGTTCTCATTTTCATTGGTTTGCCATAGCTGTATTCTCTATTTAGAAAATCATTTTTATTTAAACTTTTTCTATAAATAATCACATTGTGGAAAAAATAAAGTATTTTTCAAATCCCAGGTGCCATTTTGAATAACAGTGGGCTCAATCCATTGCATTGAAATTGTGCTATAACATATAATTTATTATTGCTTGGCCACTAATTCTGAAAAGTTTTGATGGATAATTAATGAAAAATGCTAAGCAAAGGATCAATATATCATAATTCATGGTACACTATCATGCAGAAATAGATTGGTCTTGTGAATTATCAGTGCAGAGTTGATTGATCTCTGAGTATGGAAATGCAATTGATCTGTGTTGAAGAGGAATTATCAAATCAACTGTTACTCTGGTTGAGAAAGCATCAACCGACCGATGCTGTGATTCTGAAATAAAATAATCAAATGCTAGAAGTGTTCATCAATTCAGGCAGTCCATGCGAAGAGAGGAAGTTCATGTTCGTGATGATGTCTTTTAATCAGAACCAAGAACGTTTGGAAAATTAGACCTTCTGGTTCATTAGCAACATGGAAGAATGGACAGCATAAAGGAAAACTCTGTCGCAAGGTGGAGGCCAGGAAGAAGTAGTTGACAACTACTGGTGCTGCCTGAGAGTGGGTAGTAAATGGCAGCTGTTCCGTGTGAAGGAAAGATTGGGATCTCCCCACTCTTTCCACTTTTCAACAGCTTGTGCGTGTCTGCGTGTCTATACATTTCAACTCCTGATGAAAGGCTGTCAGCCAAAAAAAAAGTTAACTCCTTTTTTTCTGTGTATAGATGCTGAACATTTCCAGATCTTCGCCATTTTCTGATAAGTATGGTCTCCTGCTGGAAAGCAGACCATGTGGACATCTCGTAACAATAGGCTTAACGAACCTGAGTGCAATGTTCAGAGAAATGCGTGTGTGCAAAACTGCGCACAAAGAATGTGCATCAGAGGTGGGCTCAAGGATGAATACATAACAAAGGCAGAATTGCTGTCTTTAAAATGGCTGAGCATTGGAAAGGGGAAATGAAATAGTTCTTTCAGTAATACAAAACCATTGAACAAAAGATTAAAAATATAAGCACCAACTCTGAGAATAAATAGTGAAAATCCAAAGTATTGTGAAAGAGGATTTTGCTATTGACAATAGGAATGAAATAAAACAGCATGTGTGTGAGGAGAGTATTTGTTCAATTGGTTCAGTGAACTAAAATTTAACTTCTAAAGCGGGTATTAATGCATTATTGTAGTGCTCTGAAATAAGTAGTTTAACAAATGAAATCTAGTTCGTGATGAAGTGATAATTCTAGATTAAACATTTCAGCTACAATCAAATGTTAAAAATTAACATTAATTGATAAGAAAAGGCAATAGAAGAACTCTTGAAAGGTTGTTAAGTGGATAATCTTACTCCCTTTGGCAGTATTTCTTACTTTTCTTAACATACTCAGGGAATTAATGCATTTTAGACCTTTAAGTTTTAGGGCATTGACAACGTTGTCCAAAACACTCTTGCGAATGGAATGGACCAATCACGTGACAGTTGGAGAAGGAAAAGAACAGACCTGAGCTATCTGTCTACCCCTCAGATTAGAGTACAGTCAGATACAGGTCCGTCGGCCAAACGAGTCCATAGCGACCACTGTTCCCGCCCAACTGGTTCCAGTTTCTGCATTCAGCCCATATCTCTCTAATCCCTGACTCTCCACGCACCTATCCAAGTGTTTCTTGAATGATGCTGCTGTCTCTACCTCAATCGCTTCTTCTGCAGCTCATTCCATATACTCAACAAGCTCTGAAAGAAAAAAAAGTTTCCCCTCGGGTACCTTTTAAATCTTTTTCCTCTTTCCCTAGATCTGGGCTCCCGAGTTTTGGATTCCCCACCCTGGGGAAAAAAGGCCATTATCATTCAGCTTATCTATGCCCTTTATATATAATCTTAGACATTTTTATAAGATAGTCCCTTATTCATCTATGTCCAGTAAATAAAGCCCTAGTCTGGCCAACCATTCCATAACTATGGCTCTCTAGTCCTTGAAACATTCTTGTAAATCTTTTCTCCGCTCTTTTCATTGAATCACATCTTTCCTAGTGACCTAAGCTCTACACGGTACTCCAAATGTGACCTCATCAGCGTAACGCAACTACAACATAATGTCCCAGCTCCTGTACTGAATGCCCTAACTGATGAAGGCCAGCATGACATTACTGTTCAAATGAACTTGTTAGAATCTTACTGATGTTTATGATGAAAAAGGAACTAGTTCTTTCCCTGTGTATATAACGCCAGCCGTGCTGAGTCTCAGGTCATCTTTGACCTGCGTAAGCTATGATTTGAGCTTCCTTCTGGATGGCTGGCGTTTACAGGATTCCTTGTGAATGTGGAGCAGCGTGTATCGGTCAGGCAGAACGCACGGTGGAAACCCGCATCAAGGAGCACATGAGCTGTGTCTGGGATACCTGGAGAAATTGGCAGTAGCAGAACATTGCATCCGCAATGGCCATAGGATTGATTTTGACAGCACAAAACTATTGTGCCTTGCCAATGGCTTTTGGGACCACCTGGTGAAGGAAGCCATTGAAATAAAACAAAAGGAAAAGAATTTTAACAAAGACAAAGTCTCACTCGAAGTAAGAACTGGAATTCAATTGTAAACAAGGTGAGAGAGTAGAAACCTGTTTGGATGAGGACTGACCAATCAGGAGGGATAGACCACTGGATTGACATGCCCGGGCATCATCCTTGATGAAGATGGCAGAGTTTGTCATGGAAACATCAGTTAAAATCGATACCTGTACCTGGCTGGAAGCGCAAAAAGAATTTATTGGTGATGTTTAAGTGGCTCTTAGCTTCATAAATTTTTCTGGGGTATGACAGGGTAATGTTTTCCTTGGCGTGTGTATGTGGAATCAGAAGGTTCTCAAAGAAGGGCTCAGCATATGGGGCTGATAGGAAATGAAATGCAGTCATTCAGTAGGTGTGAATCTTTAGCACTAACTCCCAAGGGGGCTCAGTTTTAGAATATTTTCAGGACACCAATTGCTAGACTTTTTGATATTAAGGAAATCCAAGGGTATGTAGGAAAGTGGCACTGAAGTAGTAGATCTTGTGAGCTTATGGAAGGTAAGGCAGATATTCGAGGCTGAATAGTCCCATTGTTTTACTTCTTACATTTTTATGATTACTTTTATGTAAAATGAACATTTCTGAAGTCAATTTCATATGATTTTGAAATACTTTGTTCTGCTTTAAAGACTGTGTCTAAAAATTCTATACAAATTTTGAGCTGAGAATTCATTAAAACTTACTCATATTTTATTCACTGCAAATCCTAGAAGCCGTGTCTTGACTTTGAGTTTGTTTTCATATTTCAGATAGTCGGAATGACATGCATTTGACAGTTTTGCTGCTGAAATGCTTTTAGCCTCCAGAGGATTGCTTAATTTTCTCGAACTTCCAGTCCAAATATTAGCTGCAATGATTCTTGCCTCCCAACTCTCAACATGACCACTGTGCACTTCTTTGATCTTACTCTCTCTGGAATCTTTTCATTGCAAGTTTAAATAAAGCAAAATTCACACTTTTTGGAACAGAAGACTGATGTGTGAAAGGCACAATACAGAAATAAAACTAATTTTTTTTCGCATTTGTGCTTACTCAGTGATTACTGAAATGATTTTTCTTTTATCTGCAGTCAGCTTCTCTGCTTGTATCTTGTGAGATGTGTAATGGTACTGCAGTAGGTGTTTCACTATCGTTCTAAACGAAAGGATGTGAAATACTGTACGTCTGTGTGTCTTTCATGCATTTGTTTCCTCATATGGAAGTGGTATCAAAAAGTGGTTGCTTCAGAAACCTTTATTTGCTGCCCTCCTTGTCCTGTGAACCATAGGAGAGAAAATGAAGTAAAATATTTGACTGAAATTGGACGTTATTTGTCCAGATTGACTCTAGAAATGCTATCTATTATTAATATGAAGTTTATCATGGAAGTTCCAGTTGATCAGTTTATCTATTTTTTCACAATAAATGAAGTATGCCTACATTTTTTCATGTTTGATAGGTAATCAGTAGAAATTTCTAATTTTATACCTGCAGACATGAGGAACTTTGAAGGAGCGGATCGACATATTGTAATAACACAAGGCCAGGCAGCAGTTCTAAAACCTCCGAATCTCAGCAGTTATCCACAGCCGCAAGTGACGTGGTTTCGCGATGGCCAAAAGATTATCCCTAGCAAGAGAATGTAAGTGAACCTGCTCATGGTCAATAGTGGGGAATTGTTTTAAAATGGAATTAGGAATGAAGTTATAGATTTTCTTAATGCTGATGTAATATCGCAGGATTTAGTATTTCACTCAGAACCAAGTGTTGTATGTGAGGATATGGTTTTTAGATGCAGAGATCAACATTGTTTAGAATCATTTATCCATGATCCCCTATAAATGCATTGCTTTAAAGAAATATTACTGATATAGATAACTACAAGATCCGTCAATATTATATTGATGCAATGCATTTGTTAGTGGTTGGGCAAAATAAAGGGTATTTTGTTGCTAAATACTCATATTTGCCTTGATTCAATGGAATGGAACAATATCTTGTACTTGTCAATTGCTTGTGCTGTGTATGGCTTAATTTCAAATGTAGTATCAGTAACTTGGGTTTAAAATAAAATGAGTGTGTTTTGGGAAAATGACAAGCAGAAGATAATAAATACTGAGAGTGAGGGAGGGAGAGACTGAGGAAGAAGGGGAGAGAGAAAATGATAGTTTATCACTTGGGGTGAAAGCATGATCACAGATGGTAAAACAATTCAATTTGAGGATGATCAGAAATCAAGTTTTGGATATGTGCAGTAGATATCTTGGAAGGATCGGGCAGAGTGAGACCAAGGAGGAGCTCGAAAACAAGGATGAAAATTTCCAGGCTCAGGCATTGCTTCATTGCCACATATTGTAAATAAGCCAACTTAGGCTGATAACGAAAAGGTCCTGATACAGGTAGGCCTTGAACAACAGAGTTCAGTTTGAAGTCAAAATCAAGTCAGAAATTCATTGGCACGCTCAGCTTAGAAGTAACAAATAGCAGGATGAGGATGTAATTTGCAATGAACTGAGAAAGAATCAACCTGGACAGGTGACAAATTTCTTGGTGGGTGAGCATTTCGAAGATGGTGACCACAACTCCCTGACCTTTACCATACCATTGGACAGGGGCATGAGCAGATGGTACAGTGAAGTATTTAATTTGATGGGGGTGGTGGAGAGAATTATAATACTATTAGGCAGGAATTTGGGAGTGTAACTTAGGAACAGATGTACTCGGGGAAGTGTACGGTGAAAATGTGAAGGTTGTTTAGGGAGCACTTGCGTGTGAATTTGGATATGTTTATCCCATTGGAGATGGGGGGAGGGTGGTAGGTTGAAAGAACCAGGTTGACAAGAGAAGTGAAACATCTTGCCAGGAGGAAGAAGGAAGCATTCTTAATGCTGCCTTCATTATAGAACATGTCACATGTGGAGTGGTTGTGGTTTTTCTCTTTGAAGTGAAGCAGGATGAGAGGTAACTTGATAGAGGTGTATAAGACGAAAAGAGGCCTAGGTGTACAGCCAGTGCCTTCTTCCCTGGGTAGAAGTGGCGAATACCAGGGGACATATTTTTTTAATTATGATTAGAGGATTTCAAAGGTGGGTTTTTACACAGTGTGATAAGTGCATGGAGCATGCTGCCGGGGTAGTGATTCATTTGGTACGTTAGGGACATTTACGAGACTTTTGGGTGTGCACGTGGGTGAAAGATGAATGTAGGGCTCTATGGGAGAGAAGGGTTAGAATGATTTTAGAGTAGGTTAAAGGGTTGGCACAACATTGTGAGAGAAAGGCCTGTACTGTGCTGTACCATTCTATATTCTGTAGTTGACAAAAGAGGTGCAACATTTTTAGTTAAGAGGAAGAAGAAATCATATTTAAGGTTTAGGTAGCAAAACTCAAAACAGTGATCTTGAGAGTTATAAGATAGCCAGGAAGGAGCTTAAAAGGTACTTGGAAGAGCTAGAAGTGATCATAAGAGATCTTTCATGAGTAGGATAAAGAGAAACCCCAAGGCATTCTACATGTTTGTGAAGAATAGGAGAATGACTAGAGTGAAGGTAAGACTGCCCAGGGATAGAGGGGGAATTGTGCCTAGAGTTGGAGGGGCAAGGGGAGGCTTTAATGAACACTTTGCTTTAGTGTTCACTAGTGAGAGGGGCCTGGATTAAAGTGATGTCAACAAGAAGAAGCTAATTTGCAGAAGCATGTCAAGCGAAGTAAGAGATCTCTTGAAAAGCATTAGGATAGAAAGGTCTCCAGGGCGAGATGGGATATACCCCAGGTTACTATAGGAAGTGAGAAAAGAGATTAAAGATGATCTTTGCATTCTCACTGGCTTTAAGAGTAGTACCAGAGGATTGGAGGATGGCAAATGTCGCTCCTTTCTTCAAGAAGGATAATGGGGATAATCTTGGGGATTACAGACCAGTGAGTTATAGAAAATTCATATGTTAGTGCTGGGAAAACTAATGGAGAGGGTTCCTTGGGACCAAGTTTAAAAGCACTTGAAGGAGCATAACATTATTAGGGATAGTCAGCATGGATATATGAGGGGCAGGTTGTGCTTCATGAGCCTGATAGGCTTTTTTGAGGAAGTGACAGAAAATGATTGCTTGGTTTATGTGGCATATAGTAAGTGTTTGACAAGGTGTCCCATGGAAGGCACATTCAGAAAGTCACGTGGCATGGGGTCCGTGGAAAGTTGACTGCGTGGATTTGGAATAAGTTTGCCAACAGAAGGAAGAGGATGGTAATAAGGTGGAGGGTAGTCTTGTCTGGTGCTTGATGACTAGTGTTCAGCAGGGATCTATCCTAGGACCACTGCTGTTTGTGATTTTTCTAAATGGCTTGGGTGAGGAAGTGGAAGAGAGGATTTAGTAAGTTTGCAAATGACATGAAGGTTGTTGGAGATGTGGATAGTGTAGAAGGTCGTCATAGGTAACACCAGGATATTGATAGAACACAGCTGGGCTGAGAAGCGGCAGATGACGTTCAATCAAGAAAAGTAACGTTATGTTTTGGAAGGTGAAACTTGAAGGCAGGATTCTTTGCAGAGTGGAAGAAAGGAGGGATTTTGCAGTCGAAGACCATAGACCCCTTAAAGTGCCATGCAAGTTGAGAGAGTTTTTAAGAAGGCACGTGGTGTGTTGGTCACCATTCGTTTGGGGATTGACTTTAAAAGTTGTGAGGTAATATTGCGGCTCCACAAAACTCTGGACAGACTACACTTGGAATATTGCGTTCTTTTCTGTTCAGCTCATATTTGGAAGGATGTGGAAGCTGGCTGCAGAGGAGATTTATAAGGATGCCTGAATTAGAGAACAGTTCTTATCAGGAAATGCTGAACAAGCTGGAGCTTTTGTCTTTGGAGTACAGGAGGATGAAAAACGACTTAATAGAGGTGTATGAGATGATGAGGCATAGATAGAGTGGACAGCCAGTGCCTTTTTCCCAGGGCGGCAATAGCTAATATCAGTGGACATTTTTTAAGATGATTGGAGAAAAATTGAAATGTTTGAGGTATGCACAGAGAGAAGTGAGTGCCTTGGATGCACTGCCAGGGTGGGATGGAGGCTGAGAGACTCTTAGGTAAGCACATAGATGAAAGGAAAATGGAGGGATACGGGCTATATGGGAGGGAAGGATCTGATTGTTTGTGTAGGTTAAAAAGTTGGCCCAACAATGTGAGCCAAAGGGCTTGTTCTGTGCCGGACTTGTCTATGGTCTATAACGGGGCAGGATATATTCCAGATATGGCCTGCAGGACATTGACTGAAATCATTTTATGCACCCCTCGCAAACGATTCAGCGACAATCTTGCTGGTAGCAAATGCTACCTTCTAACAGAAGTGGAAACATTAAATGTAGGAAGGATGTTACCAATGACTGAGGAGATGAGGACCAAGGTTCACTGTCTGAGGATAAGGGGAGGCCATTTAACACCGAGTTGAGGGGGAATTATTTCTTCCAGGGAGTGGCAAAATTGTAAAACTCTCTACTACAGAAAAAAGTTTAAGCCAAATCTTTAAACACATTCAACAAGGAGATGGATATTTTTAAACCAACTACATTGCATTTGGGTGATCAACGCTGATCACACTGAATGGCAAAGAGTCATGAAAAAGAGAATGGTCTACTCTTCTTGCTCCTTCTCTAAAAAATGCTTTGATGTGGCAGAGTTGACAGGATTCCTTCCTGATATTGAATATGTGACATTAAGAGCTTGGGTTTGTTTTACTAGTCAACAATTACAAGACATTTAAGCCAGATCTTTGTTTTCCTGCATCAAATGTCAACAACTAAATTTTATTTGATATTCCTGCAACTGCAATGGTTTCTGGTAAGAACTCATGAACTTCATTTCTGAATGTTGTTTGCTTGCTTTTATTGCTTGCATGATCTGTGTTTTATTTTCTCTCTCCACATTGAGTGTTTGAGAGTCTTTTTTAAGGGTTCTTTTGGGTTTCTTTGCTTTGTGGCTACCTGTAAGGAGAGGAATCTCAAGGCTGTATAATGTAAACATACTTTGATAATAAATGTACTTTGAACTTTGAATTCATCAGCCTTAATCATTGTTGAGGGAAATATTAAACTGACTGAATGGGATTCATCGACAACATTCGTTTTCTTCATGTCTCCTGAAATGATTGAATTTGCCAAACAAATATTTGTCAAGTTACAATTATCAGGTGACTTTACCATGTCCCATGTTGTTCAGCATTTACAATTATTGGCCAGAATAATGAATAGGTTCAGGCTTGATTATTGAAATTTCATGTGTAATCTCTTGTTTTTTCATGGAGGTTTGTTTATGCCCAAAATTGTAATGTTCATTTGGAAGTACATCGTTGTGTCACTGGAAAATTAAAAGTTGCTGATTTTACCAGTTGTTTGCACATTTATCTGAAACAAATGAGGTGAATCTCAGCTGTTTATAAAGGAAGAAAGATTTTGTTTTGCCTTTACTAACCATCAGTTATTTGTAGGTTAATTAGATTATTTCAATGCATACTTTTGCAAATAGAAACCAGTGCTGCTTGGAAAAAAGAAATCACTGGCCTGTGACCATAAACATCAAATAAGAATCACCAAGAAAATAAACGAGATTGATATTTGGGAAAACCTTTTCCTGACAAGTTAAATTCTTGACTTCTAATGATAAAGATCAGTTCTTTTGATTGTGTTGTTTTTCAGAATCTTTATCAATTTTTGGCCTGGTTTGTAGCCATTTCCTACATTTCAGCATTTCACCATTTTTACCCGTTCCTCTGTATTCTCTCTGTCTCTGCTCATTAATCTGTCAAGCAGATGGCTTTGTCAACTGCTCATTACCATGGCTGTCCTGGCCTCACCTTATCAGAGAGATCTTCATCTACTCTACCCACTCCTTCTCCAACTTGAAGCCAACTTATTTTCTTGGTTTTTCAACTCTGAAGACAAGTCAATTTGAACTACTAGCTGTTTCTTTTCCAGAAATGCTACCTTGGCAACATTTTCTATCTTTGATCCCAGTGTTGATACAGAAACTAATCTTTATCTACACACTCTGCTGTAGTTTGGGAGGAGTGCAGTGAAACGCCAACGTTTATTATTTTTGGCGGACAACATTCCCTCTCAGTTTCTTTGCACTTTTTGGAATGTTACCATCATATGCATCAAAAAGATTAAAGGAAATCATTGTCACTGATTCAGATTCCAGCTTAGCGTCAAAATCTGTCATGATGATGGGTGTCAATGTGTTTTCTACCAGAACTGAAGGCCTTGTGCAGAACAGAAAGAGGGCTGTTTCGGATAGATCCCTGAACATTTAATATGCCTCAGACAATTGTAGTGATACATGAGGGTTTGATTTGCTTTTGATGTGAGTTAGAAGTCTAAGCAGGCTCCTGTTTCTCCAAATGTTCTCCTCCTTTGCTAGAAGCATCACTGGTGGGAAAAACACATCCCACTGATTTTAAAATAATGTGATTTACCGTATTTCTATGAGAAGAATAACAATATGATCAGAGCCTTCATCAAACACTCATCCACGAGCCTGACATCCTGGATATTTTCAAAAACACAAGCGGTTCTGTTGATGCTGGGAATCCCAGAGCAAGACGCGCAAAATGATGTATGAACTAAGCTGACTGGGCAGAAATTACGTGTGTTATCCTGGGTATTTTGTTGAATTTAATATATTTTTAAAAAATATCTAATATACATCATGACCAGTAAAATGAATGTTGTGATGCACTTTTCATCCTTCTGGCCAAGAAATATTCTGGCGCTGTACTGAACAGTCACTTTGTTGATGGGAGATGTGTATGAGCAGTATAAAACAGCCATTGCTTCGTGTGTTTCCAGCCTTCCTTAGAGGAGCTTTCTCATTACCTGCACACATGTTCCAGATTTGTTTCAGCATTTCAAAAGGCAATACATTTTGCTGTAGGTTCTGAATCAGTCTGTGTAGGAAAGAACAGCTCAGTATTTTTCAATCACCTGAGCAAGGCCTGATCTGCTTTGAATTGAGGAAGTTACACGGGGATCATGAAGGATACAGACGGAGGAAAACTGTGTCCCCATTAGCAGTGGAGTCAAGAACTTGAAGAGACGGAATGGAGGAGATTCCAAAATAACATCAGGAAAAACAAATTTAAAATATAAAATGCACTACACTTGGTAAAGAGAAAGATTCAGCTGTAATATTTAAAATAAATTGGAAAAGCATCTAGAAGGAAATAACCAGCAGGGTTATAAGGAAAGGGTTGTATTGCTTTCATATAAAGCTGGTAAGGACTGGCAAAGTGAAAGGCTTCTGCCATACTGTGATATTTATTTCCCTCTAATCAGGTTTCCACCTCACAATAGTTCTGAAGCAGTTCATAGAGAAACTAATAAGCTTTTATCACAATATCACAGAACATCAGTTATCTGTTTGTTACTTGAATAGAAATACTTGGTAGGTCAGGCTGCAAGTGTCGGAAGAGAAATTTCAACCTATCATGTCAAGACTTGTCAGTGGTGGGAAGGTGGGGTGCAGAAAAGGAAAGCTTGCTAAGGTGCAGGAAGAGAGAGGGTGAGGCGATGCCTCTGATAGGGTGACAGTGGAGTTACCATGGTGATAAACTGTAGACAAGATCTCTGGTCAATGAGTGAATGAAAGTAGTTAGGGAGTAAGAACATAGACAAAAGAGTGTAGGAGTAACAGACAAAAACCTGGAGAACTCAGCATGTGAGGCAAAATCTGTGGAGGGACTTGGACAGTTGACATCTCAGGCCAAGATCCTTTTTTTATATATGATAATACTGTAGTTATCAGTAATTTTCTTATAAAATTGATTGAATCACTTTACCTTTTAACATGAATGTAGGTTTAGCTAAAACTATTAGTTATAAGTCTTAATATGGTCAATAAATTTGACAATGAATAAAATGTTCCTTTGCTCATTATCAGGATTAGTGGTCAACTAAAATGTAGATATTGATTAGTCAATAATGTGTTCTATACTAACTGACACTTTGATTTCAGTACATGCTAGATCTGCACTGTTAAATCAAATTGAAATTCAGCCAAACAATAGTTGATTCTTAAAATAATAACTTAATAAATATATTAAGGACAGTGGTCCCACTTTGGGTTAAAAAGAAATCACTTGGTAAAATGTCAGCATGATTAAACAATTCTGTCCCTGAGCTCAAGAGATCATGCAGAGTGGTTGAAGTAGTTGAGCGGAAATGGAGGGAAAGTGGGCTAGATATCCACTGTAATATTTTCAAGGAAAGGCTAGCTTTCTTTTATGCTGCTTTGCAAGAAGAGCCCATTTTTCAAAGATTATTCCAGAGAATAGCGGCAATTCCAGAATGTTGCTCTCAACTATAACTGACTTTTGTACTCTGCGCCAAACTATATATAATGTCTTAGTCAAGCATGTGCCACAAAATATGAGGAATTCTCAATATAAAATTAAGAAGAGTATAGTTACAGATACTGGTAGCCTGTATGGCCAACCTCGTGAAAAAGTGGCTGCCATGTCAAAACTTACAAGTACTTCTAATTCAGAGCTCCACAAGATTGTAATAAAGAGTAAACTGTCTGCTGCTGCCTCAACTGTCCCAACCACACTGTTCAGAGACTCTTTTGATAAGGTTTTCAACTCATTTTGAAAAATTGCTAACACGTCCCTTGAAAGTGGAGGCTTTCCGGATATCTTCAAAGTTGTGGGAGTCAAACCCCTACTTGAAAAGCCAAACCTTGATAGTGAGATACTACCTAACAAAAGGCCAATGCCAAATCTTCTCTTCCTGTGCAAGGTTCTTAAGAAAGTCATTTTCAACCAACTCAACAACTTTCTGAATGAGAACAATGTTCTAGATATGTTTCAGTCAGGTTTTAAAGCAAACCACGGATTGGAGACAGCCCTTGCCCAAATTGACTGTGACCTAGGCTCTGCACCAACACCAACAGGATCTCAGTTCTAATTCTCCAAGATCGATGCACTGCCTTTGACATAAATTAATCACAACATTCTCCTAGATCGTCCTGAGAACTGAGTTGGCCTTTCTGGTAGTGCCCTCAATTGGTTTTGCGCATATATCTTCAAGAGAATTTATTTTTGCCTTTCTTGGAGACCATTTTTCTAAGAGCTATGATGTATGAGGTATGGGTTTTGCTCAGGGAAGCTATATGTCCCCTACTCTTCTCCTTATACATGCTTTCCTTAGGGGGGGGAAAGCTTGGTTTCTGCAGGTATGCAGATGACACACAGTTGTATATCTTGGTTGAGCCTGATGATGATAACACCGTATTTTTTTATGTCTTCTGGTATGGCTGAAATAAACAAATGGATGGGCAAGAATTTCTTAAAACTAAATGAAGGTAAAACTGAAATACTTTTGGTTGGTCCCAAAGCCAAAAGAGATAAACTTCTTGATAAGTTTTGGAACTTGGTGCCTCTTGTAAAATCTGAAGTAACAAGCCTGGGTGTTATCTTCGATTCCGATTTGAATTTTAAATTGCACATAAAGAAAGTGACCAGAACAACATTTCTGTACTTAAGAAATATTGCAAAGGTATGTCCATTACTATCACTTAATTATGCTGAAAATCTAATTAATATCTTTAAATTTTTACTATTGTGCTTTGTTTGGCAGATTTTCTTCAATCTAAAAGTAAATTTTTGTGAAGTTTTCCCTTTATGATCTCTATGATCTATTTTCTATGCTGTTGATATCCCGGTTATTCATCCATTGGCTCCATTGTATCTTTTGGTATCTTTAATGTTCTGCACTTAATTAGCCCAAAGTTCATGTTTATATCTTCAGAAAATAGTTCTACTACTTGGATTAATTGCTTTAGTTTTACTGACAAAGGAGTGTATAATTTCACATTGTCTATATATAGAAGTGGTGTCAAGGTACAGATGTATGTGTGTGTGAGTGCATGTGTATACTGTATATATAAAGAACTTCTATTAGCCATGTGTGTGTGACAGAATCAAATGCTTTTTGATAGTCAATATAACAACATGAAAGAATTTTGCTTGTCTGCCGGGCTTGATTTAGAATTACAGAATCTACTATTGGTTCTTCTTTTCATCCTTTCATATCCTTTCGGCATTGTTTCTGCTGTTCTGTATTATTCTTATAAAATCTCTCCAAGATTTGAGCATGTAATCTAACTGATGGAGATGGAGATCCTGTTTGAAAGGAATTATTAATCTGATTAAATAAGGTAAAGGAAGTCCTTATCTCTATTCTGAAGAATTCCTCCAACAGCCTATATGATTATCACCAACAAAATCAGAATCAGGTTTATTGTTACCGTCATCTATATAGTACTAAAACTCTCATTCTGTTTGTGACCTCCAATTAGCCCAAACAGTGCATTACAGCGGCACTTTTTTGACTAAATCGACTTAAAATGTGCTAACTTACAGAATGCGTGCAAAGTTCAGGGTTATATATTCGTATTAAATTGCTCACTTGTCAATCACCAGGCCCTGTTTTCCTCACCGACCCGATTCCACCTTTCATGGAAACTGCGACGCGACACCACAACGCATGCGCACGGCCAGTCTCAGCAGCGACTCACGATGCTCACAGCAACGACACCAACTGGACATCAAGGGCAGGGCAGCTCTATTTCGAGTGGTCACATTCTGCCAGTCACCATTAGCATGTGCAGGATTGGCACTGATCAAACTGGGACCCATCAATAAGAGATAATTACATCTTATTGAAATGATGTTCTTCAAAACACCTATCAAACCCTTTGCTGCAGTCAAAGGACAGCGGTGACCATGTCATGTCAATTTAGGAGAGCGCCAACCACATCATCAAAAATAATCAGCAACCTGGAGGCTTTGGTGTTACTGGTTCGTATCTTCTATCCAGCATTAAGGTAAAAAAAATATGGTCAGTCTAATTATGCCACGTGGAAAGTGAAGGGGGACATTATGGTCAAAAGATGAGGCCAATCATCGTTGGGAAGCGGCAAGCAGAGGGAGAGAACAAGAATCGGATGAGGCCAGGGCTGCTCGACTCCAGGATCAGAGAGAAAGGACAAAAAGCAGAAGAGTTGAAGAGACGACGGATGAAAGGACTGCACATCTCCAGAATGACAATGAAAGGCACAAGGGTGGCAGATCAACCAGAAAAGTTGCCATCAAAAGTGTCCTTTGTTAAACGAGGAGGAGCTATATTTGCCTTGCTACGCGTCTTTCTTCTTTAACAAAATGAGTTTTTCTTCTTTAATTTCCAAAGCACATCACATCAGACTGCACTACCTTTCTCTCAAAGAGTTCCCCAACAGGTCACCCAGTTGTCTAGTGTGACATGAAATTTGTTAACTGAGCAGCAGCAGTTCAATGCAATACATAATATAGAAGAGAAAATAAAATAAAAAGAATAAACAAATTGCAGTATATGTATATTGAATAGATTAAAAGCCATGCAAAAATCAGAAATACTGTATATTTTTTTAAAAACCGAGGTAGTGTCCAAGGTTTCAATGTCCATTTAGAAATCTGATGGCAGAGGGGAAGAAGCTGTTCCTGAATCACTGAGTGTGTGCCTTCAGGCTTCTGTACCTCCTACCTGATGGTAACAGTGAGAAAAGGGCGTGTCCTTGGTGCTGGAGGTCCTTAATAATGGACCCTGCCTTTCTGAAACACTGTTCCTCGAAGATGTCCTGGGTTCTTTGTAGGCTAGTGCCCAAGATGGAGCTGACTAGATTTACAACCTTCTGCAGCTTCTTGAAGTCCTGTGCAATAGCCACCCCCCACCCCCCCAAAATACCAGACAGTGATGCAGCCTGTCAGAATGCTCTCCACGGTACATCTATAGAAGTTTTTGAGTGTATTTGTTGACATACCAAATCTCTTCAAACTCCTAATGACATATAGCCGCTGCCTTGCTTTCTTTATAACTGCATCAATATGTTGGGACCAGGTTAGATCCTCAGAGATCTTGACACCAGGAACTTGAAACTGCTCACTCTCTTCACTTTTGATCCCTCTAAGAGGATTGGTATGTGTTCCTTCATCTTACCCTTCCTGAAGTCCACACTCAGCTCTTTTGTCTTACTGACGTTGAATGCCAGGTTGTTACTGTGGCACCATTCCACTAGTTGGCATATCTCACTCCCATGCGCCCTCTTGTCACCACTTGAGATTCTACCAGCAATGGTTGTATCATTAGCAAATTTATGGATGGTATTTGATCTGTGCCTAGGCACACAGTCATGTGTGTATCGAGAGTAGAGCAGTGGGCTAAGCACACCCCCCCCCCCCCAAGGTGCGACAGTGTTGTTCGTCAGTGAGGAGGATACGTTATCACCAGTCGGCAGGGTTTGTGGTCTTCTGGTCTGGAAGTCGAGGATCCAATTGCAGAGGGAGGTACAGAGGCCCAGGTTCTGCAACTTCTCAGTCAGGATTGTGGGAATGATGGTATGAAATGCTGAGCAATAGTTGATGAACAGCATCCTGACATAGGTGTTTGTGTTGTCCTGGTGGTCTAAAGCTGCGTGGAGAGCCATTGAGATTGTGTCTGCCATTGACCTATTGTGTCGATAGGCAAATTACAATGAGTCCAGGTCCTTGCTGAGGCAGGAGTTCAGTCTAGTCACGACCAACCTCTCAAAGCATTTTATCACTGTCGATGTGAGTGCTACTGCGGTGATAGTTATTAAGGCAGCTCACATTATTCTTCTTAGGCACTGGTATAATTGTTGCCTTTTTGAAGCAAGTGGGAGCTTCTGCTCATAGCAGTGAGAGATTGAAAATTACCTTGAATACTCCCGCTAGTTGGTTGGCATAGGTTTTCAGAGCCTTACCAGGTACTCCACCCGGACCTGCCGCTTTGCAAGGGTTCACTTTCTTTAAAGACAGCCTAACATCGGCTTCTGAGACAGATATCACAGGGTCATCAGGTGCAGCGGGGATCTTCACAGTTGTAGTTGTATTCTCCCTTTCAAGGTGGGTATAGAGGGTGTTGAGTTTGTCTGGTGGTGAAGCATCGCTGCCATTCTGCTTTTGGGTTTCGCTTTGTAGGAAGTAATGTCCTGCAAATTCTGCCAGAGTTGCCATGCATCAGATGTTACCTCCAACCTCATTCGAAATTGTCTCTTTTCCCTTGAAATAGCTGTTTATCTCAATTATTGTTTGCACACCAGGACTGACCATACTACAAAAGCCACGAATTTACTGTGAAACATGACGAACGTGAAAACAGCATAGAAATACATGTTATTTCCTTAAGAACCTTTAGAACTTTGCTTGCTCATGATCTTGTTTCTCTAACAGTAACACCTTGCATATTGGCAGCCATCATAAGTCATTTCTTTCTGAAAATTGTATGAATTTTTTACACTTCGAAATGCTCCGAAATAATTGTTTTCATTTTTGCCATCTAATATCAGCAGTAAGGCTCCAGACAGACCACAAATGTTTGATGGAAAGCTCCATTTACTTTTAGCAGTGGTTATATATTTTACTATATTTACAATATTTATGGCTTCTCTAGGTGGCAGATGAATTTTAACAGTTAACATTCTGTGTTGCTGCAGTTTAAGGCATGTTGTTGTCACAAATCTCATAATCTGGGAATCCGTAGCGGTGTAAAATTTATCTTAATAAGTTACTCAAAGTAGTAGGCTTCAATTCTTGTCCCTTGGTGTCAAAGACCATTTCTGCTATAGGTTCCCATCCTTTCATAAGTTGAAGTTAACCACTGTATGTTTGCTACAAACAACTGATGGGAGATGTTGACTCCGTCTGGTTAGATTTTAACCTGGGACAAAGGTTTAGTGTCATATTTACCGTAACACATGCGAGCACTCTTTCCACGTCTTTTGACATTTCATAGAAAGCCATGTTTGGTATTAAGCAAAATGCTGTATAATTTATGTGCTTTCCCACATTATAATGATGTAATCAGTTCCTGACTGGACATTTCACTAGCAGGTGTTGTGAAATTTGTTAAGTTAGCAGCAGTCGTTCAATGCAATATATAATATAGGAGAAAAAAATAAGTAAATCATTTGCAATATACTAATATTGAATAGATTAAAAATTGTGCAAAAAGCAAGAATAATATGTATTAAAAAAAGTGAGATAGTGTTCAAGGTTTCACTGTCCATTTAAGAATTGGATGGCTGGTGGGAAGAAATTGTTCCTGAATCACTGAGTGTGTGCCTTCAAGCTTCTGTTCCTCCTACCTGATGGCAACAGTGAGAAAAGGGAATTCCCTGGATGCTGGAGGTCCTTAATAATGGACACTGCCTTTCTGAGACACCGCTCTTTGAAGATGTCCTGGGTACTTTGTAGGCTGGTACCCAAGATGGAGCTGACTAAATTTACTGAGTATATGAAGTGTCTAGGAATTAATCTGTATAAGGTAGCAACAATGCATTGTACTCCATCTCCAATTTTTTAAAGAATTTATTGGGATATAGGATGTATAGGTCCTTCCGTCCAGCAAACCACTGATTTAACCCGAACCTAATCACAGGTCAATTTCCAATGACCAAGTAACCTATTATCTAGTATGTCATTCGACAAGGGAGGAAACCCACCCTGTCACAGGAAAAACGTGGAAACTCCCTCCAGGCAGCTGTGGGAAATGAAGCCGGGTCACTGGTACTGTAAGCGTTGTGCTAACCACTACGCTACTGTACCACCCTTGTTTTAGAAAGTTGCATTTTGTTTAATTATCCATTTCTAAACTCTTTCTTTGTGTTGGAACATCCACTGGGATAGCCTGTGTGTTGATCTCTTCCCTTGAGAGCAAGCAGTCAGCTGTGTTGGAAGAAATTTGTCATTTCCTGTCATTAATTTTTTCGGCTGAGCGATGCTGGTGCTCGGTTGCAGATCTGCAGTAGAAAAGGAGAGCTGGTTGTTGTTTTGCCACAAACTGGAATACTAGAGCTGCATAGAAAGTAGGGATACATCTGTCCCCCCCCCCCCCCCAGATTATTTAGATGGTACGCTGATTGCAGCATGTTCTCCAAGTATGTTTACTGCAAATTAGTGCGGACTAAGTCATCAGAGTCTTCAGGCATATGGTAACCAGATTCAAACCTAAACACTCAATACTGACTTAATGATGCTGGAACATTGCTAGTTCTTTCTTTCCTCAAGTATTTATCGCATGATTAAGTCAGATCATATGGTGTCTGAAGGACAAATTTGTGTTGGGATTGGGGTGTGTGTGGATGGGCATCTGTTCTTGTTTTATTTAAATGAGTCTTACTGGAGTATAAACCCTGTAACAGCTTGTACCTAGGAATCACCAGTGGGTAAGAGCAAGGAAATTTGTGTCTAGCACATTTTTATAGCTTAAAAGGTTTGGTTTTGAATTTCTTGTTTCCACATGTTAACGTCTGGTTCCATGGCTGGCCTTAATTATATGCTAACGATGATCCTTGGAAAAAAAAATGAGGAAACTGTGCTGTTCTGGCAGAGTCAGTGCTATAGATCTCCAGTGTAAACAGTTTACACTAATTAGAAACATAACTGAGACAACAATAGGAGGAAGTTTAGGAAATTTAGATAGATTTGTTGTACCAAATCATTGAAAACTAACAAACCATATGAGACCATGAGCCATAGGAGCAGAATTAGGCCATTTAGCCCATCGAGACCACTCCACCATTTAATCATGGCTGAACCCTTTTTCCCTCATCTCAACTCCACCCAGCTTTCTCCCTGTAACCTTTGATGCCATGGCCAATCAAGAACGTATCAATTTCCGCCTTAAATACACCCAACACCCTGACCATAATAGTCTGTGCTAACAAATTCTGCAAATTCACCACCCTCTGGCTAAAGAAATTTTTCTGTATCTCTGTGTTAAATGGACGCCCTTCTATCCCGTGGCAGTGCCATCTTATCTTAGATTCCTCCCTCCCCCCATGGAAAATATCCTTTCCACATCTACTCTGTCTAGGCCTTCCAACATTTGAAAGGTTTCAATGAGATCCCCCCTCATTGTTCTGAATTCCAGTGAGTACAGACCCAGAGCTATCAAACGTTCCTCGTATGATAATCCTTTTATTTCAGGAATCATCCTTGTGAACCTCCTCTGGACCCTTTCCAATGCCAGCTCATCTTTTCTTGGATAAGAAGCCTAAAGCTGTTCATAATACTCAAGGTGAGGCCTAACCAGTGTCTTATAAAGCCTCAGCATCACATTCCTGCTCTTGTATTTCTAACCACCTAGATATTGTTTGCTAGCTTGCTTTCATATTTCATCTTTACCCTCCTAATGATTCTTCTAGTTGCTTTCTGCAGTTTTTTTAAAAGCTTCCCAATCCTCTATCTTCCTGATAATCTTTGCTTTGCTCACAATTCAGGACATGCTCACTTCTTGTTTCTGCTGTCAGGGAGAAGTTACAGGAGCCTGAAGACACACACTCAACATTTTAGGAACAGCTTTTTCTTCTCTGCCATCAGATTCCTGACTGGCCCATGAATTCATGAGCACTACCTCAGGATTTTCACTTTCTTTTTGCACTGCTTATTCATTTTTTATATACACACAGTGGCCACTTTATTAGGTACAGGAGTGGAACCCAGTATGGCCTTCTGCTGCTGTAGCCCGTCCACTTAGAGGTTTGCTGTGTTGTGTGTTCAGAGATGCTCAATTTCACATCACCTGCTCTAAGAACGAGGCCTCAATACTTATGTGTGCAACTGGAGCTTCGACTTGCTCACTCGCAGACTCCAGGCAGTTCAGATTGGCAACAACATCGCCACAATCATCATTAGCACAGCTGCAGCACAAGGCTTTGTGCTAAGACCCCTGTTCTACTTGCTTAATACTTACAACTGTGACATTAAACACACACCCAATGCCATGTTTAAGTTTGCTGGTGACTCCACTGTTTTGGCCAAATCAGAGCTGGTGATAGATCAGCATATAGGAGAGAGACTAAAAACTTGGCTCAATAGTAGCACAAGAAAAACCTCTCTCTCAATGTCAGAAAAACCAAAGAGTGATTATTGACTACAGGAGGTCTGTGAGCCAGTCCTCATCGGGGAATCAGAGGTGGAGAGAGTCAGCAACTTTAAATTCCCCGGCATTGTCATTCCTGGGCCCAGCATAGCCGTGCCTTTCCTTTCTTAAAAGTTTGTGAAGATTTGATGTGTCATCTGAAAGTTTGACTAACTTCTTTGGATGTGTGGATTGGTTGCATCATGGCCTGATATAGAAACAGCAATGCCCTTGAATGGAAAAGCCCACAAGAAGTGATGGATACAGCCCAGTTCATCACGGGTAAAGCCTTCCCCACGATTGAGCACACCTACAGGGAGCGCAGTTACGGGAAAGCAGCATCCATCAGCAAGGACCTCACTATCCAGACCAGGCTCTCTTCTCGCTGTTCCATCAAGGAAGAGGTACAGGAATCTCAGGTGCCACACCACTAGGTTCGCAAATAGTTATTACCCCTCAACCATCAGGCTCTTGAACTTGAGGGGGATAACTTCACTTTCCTCAAAACTGAAATGTTCCTACAACCTATGGATTCACTTTCAAGGAACATTCATCTCATGTTCTTGATATTTTTTGCTTACTACTTTTCCCTCTTTTTGTATTTGCACAGTTTGTTGTCTTTTGCACACTGGTTTGTATGCATTTTTTATTGATTCTTTTGTGTTTCTTTGTATTTATTGTGAATGTCTTCAAGAAAATGAATCTCAGGGTAGTATATGGTGATATACAGTGGCATTCAAAAGTTTGGGCACCCCTTGTCAAAATTTCTGTTACTGTAGATAGTTAAGGGAGTAGAAGATGAACTGATCTCTAAAAGTCATAAAGTTAAAGGTGAAACATTCTTTTCAACATTTTAAGCAAGATTAGTGTATTATTTTTGTTTTAGTACAATTTTAGAGTGTAAAAAAAGGAAAAGAGCACCATGCAAAATTTTGGGCATCCCAAGAGATCTGAGCTGTCAGGTAACCTTTACCAAGGTCTCAGACCTTAATTATCTTGTTAAGTCTATGGCTTGTTCACAGTCATTATTAGGAAAGGCCAGGTGATGCAAATTTTAAAGCTTTATAAATACCCTGACTCCTCAAACCTTGTCTCACCAATCAGCAGCCATGGGCTCCTTGAATCAGCTGCCTAGCACTCTGAAAATTAAAATAAATGATGCCCACAAAACAGGAGAAGGCTATAAGAAGATAGCAAAGCGTTTTCAGGTAGCCGTTTCCTCAGTCCGTAATGTAATTAAGAAATGATGGGTAACAGGAATAGTGGAGGTCAAGTTGAGGTCTGGAAGACCAAGAAAACTTTCCGCGAGAACTGCTTGTAGGATTGCTAGAAAGGCAAATTCAAACTCCGGTTTGACTGCAAAAGACCTTCAGGAAGATTTAGCAGACTCTGGAGTGGTGGTGCACCGTTCTACTGTGCAGCAACACCTGCACAAATATGACCTTCATGGAAGAGTCATCAGAAGAAAACCTTTCCTGTGTCTTCACCACAAAATTCAGTGTCAGAACTTTGCAAAGGAAGCCTGATGCATTTTGCAAACATAGACTGATGAAGTAAAAATAGAACTTTTTGGCCACAATGAGCAAAGGTATGTTTGGAGAAAAAAGGGTGCAGAATTACATGAAAAGAACACCTCTCCAACTGTTAAGCACGGGGGTGGATCGATCATGCTTTGGGCTTGTGTTGCAGCCAGTGGCACGGGGAACATTTCACTATTAGAAGGAAGAATGAATTCAATTAAATACCAGCAAATTCTGGAAGCAAACATCACACTATCTGTAAAAAAGCTGAAGATGAAAAGAGAATAGCTTCTACAACAGGATAATGATCCTAAACACAGCTCAAAATCCGCAATGGACTACCTGAAGAGGCGAAAGCTGGAAGTTTTGCCATGGCTCTCACAGTCCCCCAAACTAAACATCATCGAAAATTTGTGGACAGATCTCAAAAGAGCAGTGCATGCAAGACAGTCCAAGAATCTCACAGAACTAGAAGCCTTTTGCAAGGAAGAATGGGCGAAAATCCCCCAAACAAGAATTGAAAGACTCTAAGCTGGCTACAGAAAGTGTTTACAAGCTGTGATACTTGCAAAGGGGGTGTTACTAAGTACGGACCACGCAGGGTGCCCAAACTTTTGCTTTGGGCCCTTTTTTTGTTAATTTGAAACTGTAAAAGATGGAAACAAAAAAAGTAATCTTGCTTAAAATATTAAAGAAATGTGTCATCTTTTTCTGCCATTTGGAAATCAGATAATCTTTTACTTGCTTAGCTATTCACAGTAACAGAAATTTCGACCGGGGTGCCCAAACTTTTGCATGCCATTGTATAAATACTTTGATAATAAAATTACTTTGAACTGTTGTAACACATAGTTATTTGAGGTATTATTGCCTTCCTGTCAGCGTGAACCAGTCTGGCCATTCTCCTCTGACCTTCAAGGCAATTTTCCCTACAGAATAGCTGCTCACTGAATGACTTTTTTTTTGCACTTAGATCGCATTTCTTCCCCATTCTGATGTCTGGTCTGAGCAACAACTGAACCTCTTGGCCATGTCTGTATGCTTTTATGGTTAGAGTTGCTACCACATGATTGGCTGATTCTATAATTACATTAATGAGCAGATGTACCTAATTTAGTGGCCACTGAGTGTGTAATTCTTTTAGTCACGTATGGTCTATTTTATATTTTGCATTGTGCTGCTGCTGCAAGCCAACAGATTTCATGGCATATGTCAGTGATGCTAAACCTGATTCTTGTTCTGCTTCCTTTGTTTTAGTTGTTTTTACTGTTGCTTGTAAGCCACACGAACAAGTGTGGATTTAAATTAATCTGATTGGGAGTATTAAAAGTCCCAAATCATGGAAACTTCTACAATCTAGATGTGAATGTATGCATACCGATGTGTAGTAACATGACTATTCTGCAAGGATCTATCATCCTTGACTTGCTAGCTATGGTGCTGGCCTGTATAAAGAACTTATAATGATATTGCAAATACTTGTCATCTTTATGTATATTTGTGCCTTTTCTTTCTTTTTTCTCCATAACTCCAGATCAAAGTCTGAAATATCTATAATCCTAAATCTTATTTTAAAGAAGACTCAAAATAAATTGAGTGTAGGTACTTTATGAATCAGTTGATCAAAACTTGTATCTCCCTGTTACTTAAAGGTATTTCTTTAAAAGAAACACCTGATTTGCTATGTCTCGTTTTGGTTTTGCCACGTAATTGATTTTTCTGCACGTGTGGCATGAAATCAGTGCATCAGCATTTACGAGAGTTGATTTGGAGCTGTGTAACTTTATCTGGCAAAGAATTCATCAGATTGTCACTTTCTTATCTACATTTATATTTTATGCCCTTCTACTCTTAAATTAAAATGCAAAAACTCATTTTATTAGAAATTATTGGTTATCTTTTCCAGTTATTCATTTAAAAATCTTAATCCTCAGGCCCTTTGAAGACAATTTGATTTTTACAGTAATTGCTTCTCTTTGATATAAACATTATTAATGAATGTCTATGACAACTGTTGTAAATTGTAGAGAACAAGAAAGTACTCTTACTTTTGTTAATTAATGGAATAATGTTTTCTTAGCATATATACAAATAGAATTTAATTTTAGTGAAGACTTTTAATTCATGGTGAAGCATGTTTCTCCTCAAAGGATGAAGCAGATTAAAACAATTCATATTTATGCAGTATCATTCCTGTCTTTAGGACCTTTTAAAGATATTGGCAGTGTATTCAGTCTAAAGAGTAGGTAGTTAGTGCAGCCAATTTCTGAAGTATAACCATATTTTATTGGTGTTACCCAAGGGGTAAATTTTGGGCAAGAGAGAGAGATCTCTTTAATCTTTGAATTTCAGTGTGTTATGCATCCATTTGAGG
The DNA here is from genome assembly GCF_030144855.1 of Hypanus sabinus. Classification (NCBI taxonomy): domain Eukaryota; kingdom Metazoa; phylum Chordata; class Chondrichthyes; order Myliobatiformes; family Dasyatidae; genus Hypanus; species Hypanus sabinus. The sequence continues at coordinate 37,368,188 of NC_082714.1, forward strand.
GGGTCTGAGACTTAACATAGATTTAATGAGCGTAATGGCCTGTAATGCAGTAAGAAAATATGAAAATGAAAATGTCATCTTAAGGATATTACTAATGACAATACAACTCCACACTCATATTGCATTGAAGTTTAACCCTGGATCTCAAGCATCTGGAGTGAAGCTTGAAAACGGGCATCAGCTACCACTGAGTTGGAGGGAATATCTAAAATAGTTTGTGCTTCTCCGTTGAAATGAAAGACATCGCAACATTTATTCAAACACAAAATACTGCATCGCACATAAAATGCTGAAGGAACTAAGCAGGTTAGGCAAAGTTTTGAGCTGAGACCTTTCAGGACTGAAAATGAAGGGGAAAGATGCCAGAATACAAAGGTGGGAGGAGGAAAAGGAGGATTGCTTGTAGGCGATAGGTGAGGTCAGGTGAGGGGGGGGGGAGGTAAAGGGCTGGGAAGAATCTGATAGGAGAGGAGGAGAGGAGAGTGAACCATGGGAGAAAGGGAAGAGGGAGTGCCAGTGGGAGGTGATAGGTAAAAAGAGGTAAAGGGTCAGAGTGAGAAATTGAAGAGGAAAGGGGGGGAGGGAATTTTTTTTCAATGCAAGTAGAAATCAGTGTTCATGTATCAAGTTGAAGGCTACCTAGATGGCATATGAGGTGTCTGTCCTCCATACTGAGAGAAGCCTCATCATGGCACAGGAGGAGGCCACAGACCGACATGAAGAATTAAATTGTTTGGCCATCTGGAAATTTCACATTTGGGGGATGGAGCAGAGGCCCAATTTATGGCAGGCCACGTGTAGTAGACAACCGCAACAGATTCGCAAGTGAAGTGCATCTGGAAGGACTGTTTGGGGCCTTGAATGGGAATGACGGCAGAGGTGAATGGGCAGATGTAGCATTTTGGTCACTTACAGAGAGATGCGCCAGGAGGAAGGTTAATGGGATGGGATGATTAATGGGGTGGCTGAGGGAATCGCGAAGGGTGTGACTGCTACAGAAAGTGGAGAGTTGGGTGGATCCCTTTGGAAAAGGTGGAAGTTGTGCAGAATGGTGCGTTGGATGCAGAAGCTTATGGGATGGTAGGTTAGGATGAGAAACTCTATCCTTGTTAAGGCAGTGAGAAGATGGGGTGTATGTGGATATCCAGGAAATGGAGGAGGGCAGCGTCAAAAGTGGAGAACATCTCTGATGTCCTGGAAAGGAAAGCCTCATCCTGGGATCAGATGCAGTAAAGATGAAGAAACTGATAAAAGGAATAGTATTTTTACAGGAGACTTGGTGGAAAGGGGTACAGTTAAGGTAGTTATTGGACTTGCAGGTCTGTAAGAGATGTCAGTAGATAGTTCTTCTTCAAGGATGGAGACAGAGAGATTGAGAAGGTGGAGGGAGGTTCAGAGACAAAATGATTTGGCATTTAGAAAATTTTAGCCTATTAAGTCAACATTAATTTGTGAAAATGAAGACATACATAGCTACCTAGCTTGAATTCTGAAATTAATTTATGGATATGGTTGATGAGGATACTAAGTCATTAAAAAGCACTTTTACAAGCTCTTTAATAAAGGATCAAACAGGTTAATTTTAGGAAAAAGAGAAGAACATTGGCAGCAAGGCAATAAAGCTGGCAAAGGGGCAAATGTTGAGGAGAGCTGATGACCATGAAAGAAAAAAAGAAGGTAGAAAAATAGAAAAGCAGCATCTGAATAAAATGAAATCAACGTGTTTTGGGTCCATTCTCCTTCCTGTGAATTGCTGAGCGAAGCTGTTTGACTGGCAGAATTCTTCCAGTATTTCAGTTTCTGTTTCTGATTCCAGCATCTGTAATTCTGCCTTAATCAGTTATTTTCCATGATACTTAGATGAAAAGTACAAAACTGGTTTCTAATTTACTGTGTCCTGTTTCTGCCCAAAGCAAGCTTATATATCACTTATTGTAGAAGAGTGAGGAATGCAGGAAGGTTGCTTAACGATTATCCATTTATGTCTCTTGAGAAATCTATGTTAGACTGCTTCCTGTCTGATAGGTTGGACAGTTACTCGGTGCAACTTTGCTAATTCACAGTCAGAAGCAACCCAGGGGACATGGGTAATCTATTTTATGATTAAATTGTTTATAGAATTCCCCATTTTTATTCAATTTTTTTTATCAGAACTAATATGTGTTTAAGAAACAGATCAGTGTTAATAGCTTGGGAGCAAGCCCAAGTATGCCATGCATGAAGTAATTCACAATTTTTAATGAGATGAAAATAATGGAGAATATTTTGTTTTGAGACCTATTTCATTTTTAGAACGAACATCATCCTAATCTAAACTTTGAATTTAATAAACTCTGAAAAATACTTATTATTTTACAGAGTTGAAATACATTATGTGAGGACTTGCTTTACATTCAATACTTGGATATGAAATATGAGTGTGCCATATATATAGATTCCTATTGAAAACTGAATTTATTGCCAAAAGCAAAAATTTTAATTTTATTTTTCATCTTGCGAGAAATGGCTATAAGATGATGCCTCTACAATATATGAATTGTGTTGAGATTTTCTCTATCAGCCCATTTCTTCTACTACCAAATGTTCACAGGACAGCACAGTGACAGTCACCTTGGATCTCAGTGTACCGAACACGATGCTGAATTAAATCATCTCCTGCATATTCAAATCCCTACACTGGACCAGGAAAAACAGAGAGCCAAAGGAACAGATTAGTCACACAGAGGGACTTTCCTGTCTTGAATTCCCAGGAACTGGAAAGTCGATGATTTCTTGTAACTGATCTTCTATGTCCCTCTCTGCTGAAAAGAAACATGTTTAGATGGATGCACGATATTACCATGCATTGCCAATGGAAAGGAAAGGTAAAACTACTGTTTACATGAACACTTTCTTGCCCTCGGGTCAGAACCAAATGCTTTATAACTTGCAAAGTAAAATCACTTATTTAGCTAGGAATGGCAGCCAGTTTATAATAGTAAAAGAAATAGCAAGAAGGGCAAGCCATATGGTAAACACAAGAATGTCTGCAGATGGTGGAAATCCAAAGCAACACACACAAAATGCGGGAGGAATTCTGCAGGTCAGGCAACATCTATGGAAGTGAATAGATAGTTGATGTCTCGGGCTAAGACCCTTCTTCATGACTGAGAAGGAAGGGTGGGGGGAACATCTTTCTTCCCTGTCCTGAGGAAGGGTCTCAGCCTGAAGCATTGTCTGTCTATTCATTTCCATAGGAGCTTCCTGACCTGAGGAGTTCTTCCTGCATCTTGTGTGTGTTGCTTAAGCTACGTGGTTCCTGAATGGCTATGCGATGCTGATCCTTGTTGCCAATTCCACTTTCTCCACCTGATCTTCTGAGTTCCAAAATGTATCCACTTCAGACATGAGCATATCCAATGACTCAGTTTCTGTGACTGTTATAACGTACTGCACGTGAAAGTCCTACACATATATCATGCAAATGAATAAATGTTTTTGATAACATTGGTATTCAAAATATTGGCCTGAACTGCTGTAGAACTTGACTTTAAATAGTCTCTGGGAATCTTAGACCAGAAGAGTCAAGCAAGTTTTGTTTGAAGAGGTTATTCAAGAGCCAGTATTTCTGATAATGTAACATCTCCTCAGTACTTTATTAAAACGACTGATTTCAATTCTAGACAGGGCATTGGTCAGTAGAAAATCTTGCACTGATTTGAGTTTTTCATTGTTTTTTTATCAGCTTTCCCTAACCAAAGCTGGCATGTGCCCGCCCATCACATTTGAGGCAGAAATCTCAGGATCCCAAGAACTTGTGCCCTGGGATAATTGAAGTGGGAATGCATGGGAGGGGTCGACAGTTAATGTTCTGCTGGAATAGAATCTCTGCAGATTACAAGTATTCCTCAAAGAGAGGGAAAAAACACAAAAAAATAACAACAAGGGGAAGCAAGAACAGTTAAAATGGGTGTTATCTTGAAGAAAATTTGGGTGGCTAAGTCCACTGGGCCTGACAAGGTGTTTTCTAAGACCCTGCGAGAGGCTAGTGCAGAAATTTCAGGGGCCCCGAGCAGAAATACTTAAAACATCCTTCGTCGTGGATGAACTGCCAGAGGATTGGAGGGTAGCTAATGTTGTCCGTTGCTTAAAAAAGGCTATGAATAAGCTAGGAAATTATTGGCTGGTGAGCTTGACATTAGTAGTGGGAAAGTTATTGGAAGGTATTTAATGGGACTGGATATATAAGTAGTTGGATAGACAGGGACTGATTAGGGATAGTCAATATGGCTTTGTGTGTGATTGGTTGTGTCTCATCAATCTTGTATAGAGATTTTCAAGGAAGTAACCAGGAAAGTTGATGAAAACAAGGAATTTGATGTTGGCTGCATGAACTTTAGCAAGGTCTTTGACAAGGTCCCATATGGGAGGTTGGTCATGAAGGTTCAGTCGCTTGGCATTCATAATGAGGTAGTAGATTAGATTAGACAGTGGCTGTGCAGGAGAAGCCAAAGAATGGTAGTAGATGGCTGCCTCTCTGACTGGAGTCCTGTGACTAGTGGAGTGCTGCAGACACCAGTGTAGTGTTTGTCATCTGTATCAATGATCTGGATGAAAATGTGGCTTGAAAGTGGTGTAACAGGTAGGTACTGTGTAAAAGTCTCAAGCATATATATTTATTTGTAGCTAGGGTGCCTAAGACTTTTATACAGTTCTGTAGCAATATTGTGTATTGCACCGTACTGCTACAGCACAAGAAAACAAATTTCATGACATATGTGATCCTTAACCTGATACTGTTATGAGTTACTACTGTGAACTGAGAGTGGGAAGGCGGCAGGGAGAGGGCAGTCATGGCTGGGGAAGAGGGGAAAGAGCGCAAAGCACCAGAGAGATATTCTGTGATGATCAGTAAACCAATTGTTTAGAATCAAATGACTTTGCCTTGTGTCTCAAGGCTGTGTGTGTCTGCACCCATGCTACCCCCCTGCCCTGTCACTTCTTCTGCCCCCTGTTCTGCCCCCACCCCCACCCCAATACTCATCCTCACCATTCCCAACACCCTTTGTTCTTGTCTGATTTACAAATGCACTCTCCACTCTACTTTAATAGATGCAGTACTGCACAAAAGCCTTAGGCACCCTAGCTATGTGTTCAGTTTGTGCCTAAGTACTGTAGGTAGGGTTGTAAAGAAACTTTTGGCACATTGGCTTTCATGAGTCAATGGATTGAGTAAAGGAGTTTGGATGTTATGTTGAAGTTGTGTAAGACATTGGTGAGGCCTAATTTGGAGTCTTGTGTGCAGTTTTGGTCACCTACCTACAGGAAAGATATAACTAAGATTGAAAGAATGCAGAGGAAATTTACAAGGATGTTGCTGGGACTTGAGGACCTGAGTTAGAGAAGCAGATTGAATAGATTAGGACTGTATTCTTTAGAATTTAGAAGATTTGACAGTGGTATACAAAATTATGAGTGCTATAGATAAAGTGCAAACAGGCAGTTTCCATTGAGGTTTGGGTGGGACTACGACTAGGACAGGGGTTAAGGGTGAATGATGGAATGTTTAAAGGGGCCATAATGGGAAACTGCTTCACTCCGAGGGTGCTAAGAGTGGATCGAGTTACTAGCGCAAATGGTAGATGTGGGTTCAATTTCAACATTTAAGAGAAAACAGGATAAGTCCATGGATGGGAAGGGTACAGAAGGCAGTGGTCCAGGTGCAGGTCAGTGGGACATGGCAGATTAATGGTTCAGCTCAGACAAGATGTTTCTGTGCTTATAGTGTTTTGTGATTCAATACTGTATGGTCTGAAGAGGGGAAAACTAGTACTTACACCATTAATTCTGTCAAAATTATAGACAAAGTTCAAACTTCAAAGTAAAATTTATTATCAAAGTACATACATGTAACCACATACAACCCTGAGATTCTTTTTCTGTGGGCATACTTGGCAAATCTATAGAATAGTAACTGTAAGGTGTAAACTAACAGCAAATGCAGATCATAAATAGCAATAAATAATGAGCATGAAATAACAAGGTAAATGAGTCCTTAAGTTAGTGCAGTTCTAGAACCTGATGGCTGTGGGGTAGTGACTGTTCTTGAATCTGGAGGTGCAAGTCCTGAGGCACTTATACCTTCTACCTGATGACAGCAGCAGAAAAACGGCATGGCCTAGGTGGTGAGGATCTTTGATGATGGATGCTGCTTTTCCATGGCAACATTTCATGAGGATGTGCTCAGTGGTTGGGAGGGTTTTACCCATGACGCACTGGGTCAAATCCTACCTTTTGTAGGATTTTCCACGCAATGGCATTGGTGCTCCTATACCAGGCCATAATGCAGTCACTCTGTACACCTTGCAGCACACGTCTGTGTAAATCTGTCAAGGTTTTTGTTAATGTGCTGAATCTCCTTGGACTTAACAGCTGTTGTGCTTTCTTCACAATTATATTTATGTGATGGGTCCAGGACAGGTCCTCTGAGATGGTGACACCCAGAAATTTAAAGTTACTGACTTCTCGACCTCTGATCCTCTAATGGTTACTGGCTCATCGTGCTCTGGTATCCCTCTCCTGAAGTCTGCAATCGGTTCCTTGGTCTTATCAACATTGAGTGAGAGGTTGTTTATACCACTTTGCCAAATTTTCAGTCTCCCTTCTGTCTGCTGATTTATTACCACCTTTGATACAGCTCACAACAGTGGTGTCATCAGCAAACTTGTAGATGGTGCTGGAGTTGTACTTAGTCACACAGACATTAGTGTAAAGCGAGTCGAGCATCCAATTGCACAAGGGGGTGTTGAGGCCCAGCTCTTGGAGTTTACTGATTAGTTTAGAGAAGATGATGATGCTTAATACCAAGCTGTAATCAATAAAGAGCAATCTGAAGTATGCACCTTTGCTGTCTAGATGGTCCATGGTTGTGTGAAGAGCCAATGAGCTCTTCACAGCCTCTCAAAACACGTCACCAGTGGATATAAATGCCGCTGGGTGATAGTCATTTGGGTAGGTTACCACGCTGTTCTTGGGCACCAGTACAATTGAAGCCTCCTTAAAGCAGATGGGTACCACACTCTGCTGGAGTGAGAGGTTGAAGATATTTATGAATACACCAGACAGTTGGGCGTCGGTAATGACCCTTGTGTAGTCATTCAGGTCCTCAAATGAGTTCTTGAACTCAGCCCAGTCCACTGACTCAAGACAATTCTGTAATGGTTCCTTTGCATCCTGTAACCACCTCTTTGTTGTCTTGATCTCTGGAGCCTTAGATTTGGCATTGGCCCTTAAAGGAGCCACGCTTAACTGCTCAGCATTTAACTGTTGAATGGGAGATCTGAAGATCATTGATGTAATTTCATTGTGCATTGTTAAGAGAGAATCTATACATACTGCAGACTGCAGGGAGAGTAGTTCAAAGGGATAATATTTAAGAGGAAAACTGGTACAATTTTCTGCAGTCCGCAGAGTCGTTGATGTGTGCTGGTGCCATCTTGGATTCTGTATTGTCATATTGCCAAGAGTGTGTGTCCTCATTTATGTGGAAGCATTTGCATTAGTTACATTAGTGTTTTTCCTATGTCCTTTTACTGCTTGCTAGCTTCTGGAAATAATGTAGGCGATTCAAGCATTTATCTGATTATTTCTCTATATTAGGTGTGTATTTTAGACAGAGTATTTGCTCAGGATATCAATTTGGCAAAGTTCATGTTGACCATCCACAAATTTTGAGAACAGTGCTCTATGTATTGTAGTTAAAGTTTAACTCCATACTTTGTAGTTAAAGTTCTTCTAGCACTGCTCTTCTAACACCAACTGTTCAAATTGGTGATGAAAATAAATATCCAAGGAAAGTTGCTTTCCAAGAGAAGGACAGAAGTATAAAAGAATTTTAAAATGATATATTTCTTTGATATATTGGCAAAGTCTGCTGCTCATTTATTTTCCTTTAAAAATACATAGATTGAAAAATGGTGTTGCAGTTAGGAGAATAGAAATGAGTTGTTGGCACTGTAGAATTTATCAGAATTAGCTATTGTTATATTGCAGTCAGGCAAGCATTATTCTCCTATTTCCAATACAGTCCTTGCAGCCATTTTCTCCAAAGCGACTTAAAAATGGAAAGCAATTTTTCAGGAATTTTCCAATAGCAAACCAAAATCTTTAGAATCAGAATCAGGTTTATTATCACCAGCATGTGTTGTGAAATTTGTTAACTTAGCAGCGGCAGTTTGATGCAATATATAATACAGAAGAAAAAAAAACCACAAAATAAAATAATAATAGTACATAATTAAGAAAATCAATTACAGTATAGTATATTGAATAGATTAAAAATTGTGCAAAAAACAGAAATAATATATATTTTAAAAAAATGAGGTAATGTCCATGGGTTCAATGTCCATTTAGGAATCAGATGGCAGAGGGGAAGAAGCTGTACCTGTATCACTGAGTGTGTGCCTTCAGGCTTCTGTATCTCCTACCTGATGGTAACAGTGAGAAAAGGGCATGCCCTGGGTGCTGGAGGTCCTTAATAATGGACACTGCCTTTCTGTGACACTGCTTCCCAGGAAGATGTCCTGGGAACTTTGTAGACTAGTACCAAAGATGGAGCTGACCAAATTTATGACTCTCTGCAGCTTCTTTTGGTCCTGAGTAGAAATCCCCTCCCCCCAATACTGGACAGTGATGCAGCCCATCAGAACAGCTATAGAAGTTTTTGAGTGTACAGTCGGCCCTCCTTATCCGTAGATTCCGCATGCGCGAATTCAACCAACCGCGAATCGTGAAAACCTGGAAGTGCTCTTCTTGCACTTGTTGTTCGAGCACGTACAGACTTTTTTTTTCTTGTCATTATTCTGTAAACAATGCAGTATAACAACCATTTTACATAGCATTTGCATTGTATTAGGCATTATGAGTAATCTAGAGATGATTTAGAGTATACGGGAGGATGTGCGTGGGTTATTGTGCAATGGAATCGAAAAAAATCAGAAGTTGTCTTACTAAGTAAGTCGGAACAGGTACATCTGGTATTATTTAGCGTCAGTTAGTCAAACGTTTTTCTTAGTATATAGTATATATTTTACCTTTCTATGCATATAAAACACTTAAGAACGTATGTTTCAGCGCTGGGCTTGGGAACGTAAGTGCTTGGGACTCGGGACAGATCGCTCCCTAGTGCGCTCTCCACCATGCCGGGTTGATGTGGAGGATCAAAAACTCGAAACCCCAAAACCCAATAATTAAACCACTGCGTTGCTTAGTAATAATTGTAGGCTTTCATCGGGGCAGAGCCTTTCTCACTTTATCCTTTAAAATTGTTCCGATCGTTGACTGATGTAGCCTAACGCTTTTCCAGTGACCGATGGCGTTTCACCTCTTTCCGATCGCTTTATTATTTCCACTTAATGTTCAATAGTGTTTGTGATTATTTTCGTGAACAGAAACACTGCACATTCAGAGCTCTGGCGCCGGGGTCCTAATGTCCACCGGATTAAGACAGGTCGAATAAGGGACTTGAGCATCCGCGAATTTTGGTATCTACGAGGGGTCCTGGAACCAATCCCCCGTGGATAAGGAGGGTCGACTGTATTTGTTGACATACCAGATCTCTTCAAACTCTAATGAAGTATAGTTGCTGTCTTGCCTTCTTTGTAACTGCATTGATATGTTGGGACCAGGTTAGATCCTTAGGGATCTTGACACCCAGAAACTCGAAACTGCTCACTCTCTCGAATTTTGATCCCTCTATGAGGATCGGTATGTGTTCCTTAGTCTTACCCTTTGTCTTCATCTTACTTTAGTAGAAAGCACTTAAGATTGTATGATTCTTTTATAGTCTAGACTTTACGAAAGACTTATGGTGGTTCTAATTGGGGATGCTGATCATCTTTGAAATCTGAGACTTGCATCCTTATACTGCCAGGCTAGGAGTTAACGCTTAAATTTTGTTTTCAATCCTGTTGGTTCTCTGGGTTACTGAATATCTAAAGGGAGTCCAGTAGCTGAACCTGGTGTTGCTGTGATTCCCTATCATTATACCAAGGAATTGCCTTGTGGGCCTGATCCTAGATGACACTGATGTCCATGGGGACTGAAGGGTAATAATTTGGGAGACAAAGCAAATATATATGTCATCTTATCTTATGTATTTTAAAATTTATTTTTAGGGATCTGAGAATGGCTGGCATTTATTGCCTGTAGGAAGATGATGGTGGTCAATGCCTTAGCTTGCTATAGCCTTTCCAGTGAAGATTATTCTTTATGCTGTTAGGAAGGGAATTCTGGACTTTTGATCCGACGATGAAGAACTGGCAATATATTTTCAAGTCAGATTGGGAGTGGAATGTGCAAGTTCAAGGTTCAGAAGTTCAAAGTAATGTTATTATCAAATAGTGTATATGGGACCATATGCTAACCGATGCATTCGCTGCCCTGAGCTTCGCTGGGGAGCACTCCGAGTAGCCTAGGCAAGAAACTGCAGTGCATTTAGTAGGTTAATGTTTAGCGTGGTGCATAGGTAGCAGTGAAGTGCACTGCTTTGTCCTGCATGCTGTTGAGAAATGTTTTGCATCCAGAGCAGTGCAGAATATTCATACATAATGCCTTGTAGATGGTGGGAAAGTCTTTGGAGTGTCAGGAGGAGAGTTGCTTGCTGCAGGATGCACAGTTTCTGGCTTGCTATTGTCATGCCTGCACAGTATATTAATGGCTTGTTCAGTTGAGTTTCCAGTCAACAATGACCCCTGCTAATCCCCACACCCTCACCACCTCCTAGGAACTTGACGTTGAGATTTCTGTTATGGCATTGAATGTCAAGAGTAGATAATTAAACTGTCTCTTGTTGGAGATGGTCTTTCCTTCTACATTTGTGATGAGAATATTATTTACTTAATATCTTTCCATGACTGAGTGTTGCCTTGGTTTAGTTACATGTGGGCAGATTGCTCCATTCACTGGAGCATTGCAATTAGAACTGAGCATTGTGCCAACATCCCACTTCTGACCTCATGATGAAAGAAAGGTCATTGATGAAGCACATTCAATGTCTTGCCTCCACAGTTATCTCAGTTTGATATTTTAATATTATTTTAAGTGTTTTATAAGAACATTAGAAATAGAAACATGAGTCAGCCAGTCAGCCTCTTGAGCCTTCTTTGCCATTTAATAAAATTATGGCTGATCTGGTTGTAACCTCGACTCCATGTTCCCAACTACCATTTCAACCCTTTGCTTGTCAAGAAATAATCTACCCTTTTTTAAAATGATGCAAAGGGTTAGTTTTCGCCACACTTGGAGGAAGAATTTAAAGGTGTTATGATCTTTTGTGAGAAAATATTTTCCTTTGCTCTGTGTTTTTAAACAGTGACCCCTTGTTTGATATTCTCCCACGGGTGGACCCATCATCTCTGCTTCCACCCAATTAAAAACACTTCAAAGTCTTGCATATTTCTCAGCCAATGCAGACACAAACCTAGACTTTGAGATAATTAATTATTTCAAGTATTTATCGAATCAACTTTCTCCTAATTCTAAGGTATTAACATCCTCCCTTATATAGGGAGGCCATTACTATGCCCAGTACCACAGATAAAATCTCATGCATGCCTTAAATATCTAATGCAAGACCTCCCTAGATACGTATATAAATGCTCTAGCATTCTGTTTGCTATCTTGATGACTTGCTTCAGCTAGCCTTTTGAACTGGGACAGTGAGATCCTGTTGGATCTTAGACCTTTGCAAATTCTCCCCATTTAGGTACTGTATTTTTAATTAACTTCCTGGTTGAATTTCACAATTTACCAATTTATGAAGATCAAAAGTATGCAGATGATGGAATCTGAAATAAAAGTAGAAAGTGCTGGACACACTCAGCAGGTCAACTTAATTTAGCTTATTAGTGTCCCTTTGTAGCCTCCATATCCACTCTTCACAACTTAGTTTCAAAGCAATCTTCATGTCATCAGCAAACTCAGCAACTATACTTCTGACATCTTCAGATCAAAAGAGTTGTGGTCCTGTGCCTCACTGCCGTTTACATCTTGCTAACAGTGAAAGAATTATGAAGCCACCTCTCTGTTTTCTGATAGCCAATCTTCTATTAATGCAAATGTGTTCCTCCTTCACCATGACCTTTCATTTTCTGCAATAATTTTTCATTTGAGATCTCAGCAAGTACCTGACAAGAAGTTTTGTTCATTCAGTGATTCTCTATCCACAGAGCATGTTACGTTTTCTAGAAAGTCTAGTAAATTGGTCAAATCTACTTCCACTATCACTAACCTATGTTGACCTTACTTGATTAACCTATGATTTTGTCAAGTGCTATATCTTGCTGTGACGTCATTAACAACAGTTTGCTACACTTCTGCCAAAGCAGCTGTCAGGCTAAAAGACTCTGTTGCTCCTTGGATGAATGAAGGAATTTTTTTCTGCTATTTTCCAATCTAATGAAACCCACCCCAATTAAAATAAGTCTGCCTTTGTGAGTTCAAATATTGGAATTAGGAAGCAAACAAGCCTGTTGATTATTTTGCGACCTTGCTTAGGAGTACAGTCAGTGAATGTAGACGGAAATATTTAGGTAACAGTTTAATGATCTGATCTTATCCAGATTTTGGGGATGGATAAATGTCACAGCGGAAGCTACAGATGCATGCAGACCATGGGTAGAAAGATAAAGTCACTAAATACTCAGACAATTAACCTCCAGGTATGTACTGAGATACGGTAGAGAGTGAAAGTATTTAAGTGACAGCAATAAAAGAATGAAAAATAAATTAAAAGATGTGGACAGCCACATGAACTTGGGGTAGAATGCTGTGCATATTAAGTTGCAGGTTATGTGCAGGCTGAAACTTCGGGCAAAGGTGCGCAATTCAAAAGGTAGAACAGGCTGACAAAATGATGAAATGGGAATGAAAAGAGCAATACGGAAGATTAAAATCAGAACAAAGTAATAATGGAAGTTGGCAGAAAATCAGATATTACAGCCGTAATTCTGCATGGAGAAATTGGATGTGACATTTATCGGAGAAATGAATCTGCACCGTGATACAGGTATGAGAAAGGGCAAGAAAGAAGCACACATCCATGAAACTAAGCTGAATCTGAATATATGTACAGTGGATTCCGGTTAATTTGTCCATCAGTTAATCAGGGCAGTCACTTATTTTGGACAACTCTTTAAGAATAATTTGAGAAAATAACCGGGATTCCCTTCTTTTATTTGGGACACTATGCCACTTAATCGGGGCAGGAGATCTTTCTAACTTGTGTCAGTTGTGTGCACTTGCGTGGCCATCAGACACTGCCCCGTGCTTGGAGTGAAAAGTGTCAAAATAGTGTTAGTTGTGTGTGCTGATGTTCAAAAAGCAGCGATTTTTGTCATTGACGTTGGATGAGTAATAAGCAATAAGACAATTCAGAACTGGTTTGCTCACTGCGGTGTCAAGCGTTCAGGCTTGGAGATACCTGAAATGGCCGGGAGTGAAAATGAAACGATATCACAACATCAACAAGTTAGAAACTACAGTATGATGAATTTGAAGGGACAATATTGACACTCACTTTGAATTTTACAATAAAAATGAAGATTTGGAGTATGCCATCAACAACAGCATTATATGTAGACAGTACATTGTCTGTACAAGGTGTCTGTGCTGATATTGTTAATTTAGAATGAGACATGGATTAATTCCTCCTTCAATATGCATTAGGAACTAATGCATAGTTTTATAGTACACTAATTGTATTGTTAATATTCTAATTTATTCTGTATTTAACTCAACAACATAATTTGTTACTCAGTTTGTCTTTTTTATGAAACTTCGGATAATTGGGTCAGCCACTTAATTGGTCCAAAACGTACTGGTCCTGAAGTGTACCAATTAACCTGAATCTACTGTATATATGGTGTTTATATAGTGTATTTATAAAAGACACACTGATTAAAAAGTGCCTTTCAATGAACACAGATATAATCAATGATCCAAAGTGTTTTGATGAATAGGTTGTATGCTTTGAAGATTTTCAATGTCAGATCACACCTGCCAAGGCAAAGTGTTAATTCCCATTGTCACCACGTGGAAAAGAAAATGAAACTTGAAGGGATACTCCTACAACTGGAACAGTTGATTGGGTGGTGGACCGAGCTCACTAAATCTACAGTTTCCATGGTTGCCGTTGTGGGGCGCAAGATAATCGGATGGCATGCCTTCCAACCACAACCACCCTGTGAGCCTCCCCATCCAACACTTCATTCTCCACAACTTCTGCCACCATCATAGGCTCTTATCACCAAACACATACTTACTTCCCTTCCCTCTCCCACTCTCCACTTTCTGCAAGGATCTCACCCTACATGATTCCCTTGCCTATTCATCCCTCCCCACTAATCTCCTTCCAGGCACATATCCCTGTGTGCAAGAGAAATGATACACCTGCCCATTCTCCTCCTCACTCCTCCAGTCACTCCTCCTTCCTGATGAGGCAGCAATGTACCTGTGAATCTGTTGGCAGTCGCCTGTTATATCCAGAGCTCCCATTGCAGCCTCCTCTACATTGATGAGACCCAATGTAAATTGGGGGGAGGTGCTTGTTGAGAACCTCCACTCTATCCTCTAAAAGCAATTTCCCATTGGCTAACCGCTTTAATTCTTATTCCCATTCCCATTCCGACATGTCGGATCTATGGCCTCCTCTTGTGCCCCGATGAAGCCACTCTCAGAGTACAGGAGCAACACTTCTTATTTCATCTGGGTATCCTCCAATCTGATGTCATGAATATAGATTTCTCCTTCCGATATTTAAAAAAAAAATTCCCCCAGCTTCTTTCGTCTTCTATTTCCCACTCTGACCTCTTACCTCTTCTCACCAGCCTATCAACTCCCCCTTATGCCCTTCTGTATTCACTAATCTCCTTCCTGGCACATATCCCTGTGTGCAAAAGAGAGAATACACCTGCGCATTCTCCTCCCCTCTCACCTCCAGTCAGGGCCCCAAATATTCCTTCCTGGTGAAGCAATGATTCACCTGTGAATCTGTTGGAATCGTCTATTATAGCTGGTGCTCCCATTGCAGCCTCCTCTACATTGATGAGACCCAATGTAAATTAGGGAGGGTGGGTCACTCTATCAAATTCCTCTTGCTCTAGCCCTTTACCTTTCCCACCCACCTGTCACTTTCTAAGTTGTCCTCCTTCCCCACACTCCCATATTTTTATTCTGGCATCTTCCACTTTCTTTTCCAGTTGTAGTGAAGGGTCGCAGCCCGAAACGTCAACAGTTTATTACTTTGCATAGATAGCGTCTGACTTTCTCAGTTCCTCCAGAATTCTGTGTACGTTGCTCTGGATTTCCAGCATCTGAAGTATCTTGTGTGTTTCTGAAACAAGCAATCAGCAGGAGTGATGATCCAACTTCCACTGGAGAAGAAATCCTACTGAAGCTTATTGAGAAATCTACACTATTAACAACATCTAACACACTATTTGAACAATGAAGACCAATAGAATCTGTTCTGTGGAGTGTTGGCAAAACTGTATGTCTGCTATTTCCACACACTGATGGTGAGAACTGGACCTCAAGCTGAACACTGACAAATGCTCAACCAAAGGGATAGAATTCCAAATCATCAGAATGGTATGCAAATCAAACAAAATGAAATCAAGCCCAGGAAAATATCACTGATATTGCTGAACTGGAAGCAGAAAATGATAAAGAAACATGAGGATTCTCTGCACAAGGCAAGTACTATATTTGAAAATTTTCATCCCTCTAGAATGGCAAACCTAAGAGACTTGAGGAAAGAAGACTCTGAATACCATAGCTCAAACCATGGAAATAGATTTTTTTTTTAGCAAACTCTTGAAAATCGTTGCAAAGGTGTGAGTCTACTTTTTAATGGTGCTGGTTATCTGTTGTATCTGATGATGACAGGAAACCTACGCAACAGGGTTTTTAAAATGAAATAGCCATTGCACTGGGGTCGTTCACTCTTGTCCTCGGAATTCTGGGTCCAGTGGTGAGTAGTTGTCACAACTGGGGTCTTCTTTGTTTGTGGTGGATGACCATGACTTCTGTGCCTCATCGTGCCCTTCACTGTCCAAGGAGCATGCAGCACCACTTTCCTAGCCGTTGGATCTCAGTGTAGATCTCATCCGCCTAGTCTGCCGGAGCTGACTTTGCATGCTGGGGCAGGCATGTTCCTGTCTCACTGGGCTATGAAGCCCACCGGCCTACCCTCGCCTGGTTTAGTCCTCCTGTCAAAGCGGTATACTGGGTTGTGGCCGCTGATGCACGCAAACAGCTACCTGGAGCCATAGGTGAGAGCTGAGTATTCCATGGGGACAAAGGTGAGTGCTCCAGATGGAACAAGACAAGCCCCTTCTGCAGAAGTGCCACCCCTCCCTGGACATCCCATACCGCTCATTTTCTAATAGTGGCTTAAAATGTCATTTTTTAGTAGAATGCTTCTAATAGCTAGGAAATCTTCCAGTACCGGGTGTCTAGCTAACAGCACTTGCATTGGAATCCCTTATGTGGGCATAAACATGATGCACCAGAATAGAAGGTGAAGTGTGAACAATTGTACATGGATATATAAAATCCAAATACCAAGGCGACATCTAGAAAATGTGTTAGGGTGCCAGCAGAAGAGGAGAGATAAACTTTTAAGGCTTTAGAGTTAAAATTGAATTATAAAATGCAAACTGAAAAAGTAGTGTAGACATGTGCATTATCTCAATCTTTGCTGCAGAGATCTAGGAACAAAGAACAATACAGCACAGTACAGGCCCTTCGGCCCACAATGTTGTGCTGATCCTTAAACCCTGCCTCCCATATAACCCCCCACCTTAAATTCCTCCATATACCTGTCTAGTAGTCAGATGTGAAGCTTCGTCATCCAGTAAATATATATACTGAAGAATATAAATATAAATATATACACTGAAGAATATAAGTATAAATATATACACTGACTAAAGCAGTGAAGAGACCATAAAGTGGGAGAAGCTGCCCATAGAAGTGATCTGGCTCAAATTGACAAAACTAATATGCCAAAAATAAAATCTTATTGGTTAATCAATGATGATAATCGGCCTGGAAGGTATTCTGTGAGAAAGATCCTGAATTTGCAGACTAAGAAATATGGAAGGAGAATTAGTTCAGAAAATATATCGAGAGACAAACTGATAACAAGCTGAGCTTTGAATAAGCAACACACACACACAATGCTGGAGGAACTCAGCAGCATTTACAGGAAAGAGTCAACAGTTGCTGTTACAGGCCAGAACCCTTCATCAGGACCTGATGAAGTGTCTCAGCCCGTAATCTTGACTCTGTACTCCTTTCCATAGATACTGCCTGTCCTGCTGAGTTCCTCCAGCATCTTGTGTGTGTTGCTTTGGACCTCCAGCATCTGTAGATTTTCTTGTGATTGTGGGCTTTGAATAAGACTGAAGCCAGTATGTTAAAAATGCAGGGCTGGGCAACAAAGAAAAGAGTTGGTAATTGAGATAGCACCATATCTATGGGAAAGGGTAAGAGCTTATTTTCAAATGCAACCAAGCATATTGGTAGGCTATTACTTGAAGTTCCCATTCATCAGAAGGATGAGTTACAATGATGACAGCAGTTAGAACCCATTTTTCAGAACAAGGGATTTCTGAAAAGTTGATGTGTGATAATGGAATCCAATTTACTGCTAATGTATTTAGAAAGCTGCCAGAGTGATACAATTCACCATTGTAACCTCATCCCTGTTGCATCTGAGATGACATAGTTTACAGAGTGTCACATATAAACGATCACGGGGACCCTATTAAATGCAGAGAAACAAAGGAAGACCCAAATCATTCATTGTCACTGAGTCACAGCTCTGATGACTGATTTGAAATCATTAGCTGAGCTTCTGAATAAAAGTATAAGGCAGCTTTGCCTACTGAAATACCCACCACAGGAGTAAGTAGTGTGACAATCATTAACTGATACACAAAAGATGGAAAAACAACAGTGTTAAATTGATACCCGTGTGTGTGCGTGCGCCCTTAACTCCTGGTGGAGTCGTCGGGGCGCTGTCATGACAAGCTTTTTGCACCGATCTTTTTGATGATTGCTCATCATATGTCGTGTCTTGGACATCTGAAACCTGGCGGAACCCATCCCTCTCCAGGTTTTTTTTATGAGGTTGAGTTACTAGCGCGGCACTCAACCCAGGCACGGATGGAGAGCGTGCAAGGGAGCCGGCCGGATTCGAACTCGGGGTCTCTTGCCCCAAAGTCCAAGTTATTCCCAAGTTGTGAAGAGAGTAATCAATGCATATATAATATCAAAGTATGATAAGTCATCCATTACCTCCTGATTATAGATCATTCAGACTGAGATAGGCCAAAAAATGAAGTAAAACTGAATTCGTATTTGAGAATCAAGATTGCATAATGCTGCTTTTAATATACGAGGCATATTTTGGTATTTACATTTGTGTACCCACCTGGGAATATTAGTGTCACTTTAACAATTAGCAAACTGAGGAACTGTACTTGTGATACTGTGACTTAAAAGGTGTATTGGCAGAGTGATCACTGTTGATATACCAATAATCAAATTGTGATATTGTAAATTTCACTTCGTTGTTCTTTATTCCAAATTAAAAATCTTAAGTAGCTAAAGTCCAAAAAGGATGGATGTTGAAGTAAATGTAGTAACTTGGAAGAATTATAGTTTGAAATGCTAACTACAAAAATCTATCCTTTGTAGACCTAACCAAAGTACAAAAAATTTATTATCAAAGTACATTTGTGTCACCATATACTACCCAGAAATTCCTTTTCTTGCGGACATGCACAGTAAATACAAACAAAGCAGAATCTATGAAAATCAGCAAAGATACAACCAATGTGCAAAAGATAACTAAATTGTTGCAAATAGAAGAAGAAAAATAAAATAATAAATGAATAAATCATATTGAGAAAATGAGTTCATGAGTCCTTGAAAGTGAGTCAGTAGGGTATGGAACTCAGTTCATTGTTAGGGTTAGTGAAGTTATCCCCTGTGATTCAAGAGCCTGATAGTTTTGATTGACTTATGGAATAAGATAAATGTTGACGATGAGATAAAGAAATCCTTATTAGCAAAGAGATCTTTAATTCAAAATAGGCTTATTCCTTTTACAATGGATAATCAACTTTTATATAATTGGTTTCAAAAAGCGATTAGATATATAGGTGATTGTTTTGAAGGAGGTATATTAATCAATTAAATTGATCAATTAGAGAATAAATATAAAGTATCAGACAACACTCTTTTTTGTTACTTTCAACTAAGGGCTTATTTAAGAGAAAAATTAGGTCAAACAATGTTATTGCCGAAATCTAATGAAATAGAAACTTTAATTCAAAAAGGAAAGATTAAAAAATTCATTTCTTTTATGTATAATTTGATTCAAAAACAGGCAATTAAACAAGGAGTCCATAAGTCAAGACAAAAATGGGAAAGTGACTTGAATATTAAAATTGAAGAAAAAAATTGGTCAAGACTATGTCTTGAGAGTATGACAAATACAATAAATGTCCGGTTAAGATTAGTGCAATATAACTTTTTACATCAATTATATATTACACCACAAAAAATAAATAAATTAAATCCAAATTTATCTGATCAATGTTTCTGATGTAACCAAGAAATTGGTACTTTTTTACATTCTACTTGGTCTTGTTCTAAAATTCAACCTTTTTGGACAAATTTAAGAGTTTTATTGGAACAAATTATTGGAATACAACTTCCACATAATCCAATATTATTTTTATTAGGTGATATTGAAGGGATAAAACCAATACCCAAATTGAATAAATATCAGAAAGAATTTATAAAAATTGCATTGGCAGTAGCCAAAAAGGCTATTGCAGTTACTTGGACATCGGATACATATTTAAGTATAGATCATTGAAAGAGAGAAATTTATAGCTGTATTCCACTTGAAAAAATTACTTATAATTTAAGAGATAAATATGAAACATTTTTGAAAATTTGGTGCCCTTATTTACAAAAGACAGGATTAAATATATTGGTGCTCCGAAGATGAAATAATTGGTTATTTGGGGAAAGAAATAAATATATATACTAAAGTTATTACGAACTCCATGGAGCATGTGGGGATCTTCCAATATCCAGGCATTCTTTCTTTCTTTTTTTTTTCTTTCTTTCTCTTTTTTCTCTATAGGGATGCTAGGGGGGAGGGGTTAAGGGGAGGGAGGATGGGTAATATATATTTTTTTTTCCGCTTTTATTTTGTAACTACTTGAAATACAATAAAAAAAGTTTTTAAAAAAAGAGCCTGATAGTTGAAGAGTAATAACTGTTCCAGAACCAGGTGGTGTGGGACCTAAGGCTTCTGTACCTCTTTCCGTGGTCTCCTGTACTGCTACAATGCAACCACACTCAGATTGGAGGAACAACACCTTATATTCTGTCAGGGCAGCCTCCAACCTGATGGCATGAACATCTATTTCTCACACTTACCGTAATTGCCCTCCTCTCTCCTTCAGCACTGCCCATTCCCATTTTCGTCTCTCACCTTATTTCTTTAGGTACCCATCATCTCCCTCTGGTGCTCCTCTTCCTTCCCTTTCTTCCTTAGCCTTCTGTCATCTTCCATCAGATCCCCCCCCCTTATCTCTTTCAGCAATCAACTTGTCAACTCCTAACTTCAATCCTCTCTCCCCCCCCCCCCGTTTCACCTATCACCTACTACCTTGTACTTTTCCCACCCACCTTACTACTCTTGACTTCTCATCTCTTTTTTTCTCCAATCCTGATGAAGGGTCTCAGCCTGAAATGTCGACTGTTTGCTCTTTTCCATAGATGTTGCCTGGCCTGCTGAGTTCCTGCAGCATTTTGTGTATATTACTTTGTACCTCCTTCCTGATGGCAGCAGCAAAAAGAGAGCATGACCTGGATGATAGGGGTCTTGGATGATGGACGCTGCTTTGTTGTGACAGCGCTCCTTGTAGATATGCTCAATGGATGTGCTTACCTGTGATGGGCTGGGCTGCATCCGGTACTTTTTGTAGGCAATTCTGGTTCAAGGACATTGGTGTTTCCATACCAGGCCGTGATACAAACAGTCAGTTCCAGCACACATTTATAGACATTTGTGAAGAGTTTTAGATGGCATACCAAATCTTGGTTAATTTCTAAGGAAGAAGAGGTACTGCTGCACCTTTTTTGTCATACATGCTGGACCCAGGTCAGAAACTCTGAAATGGTAACGCTGATGAATTTAAAGTTACTGACCCTCTCCAGCTCTGCTCTTCTAATGAATACTGACTACTGGAACTCCTATTTCCTCCTGACGTCAATAATCAGCTCTTTGATTTTGCTAATGTCGAGTGGGAGGTTGTTTTATCCTAATAAACAGTTGATTTATTACGATAAAAGGCAAAGCTAACATCTCTATTTTGTTGAATAAACAGATTTCCCCTTTGAGTTAACCTGCATTGGCATAAATCATCATTAATATCAATTATCAATAATTATTAATATTATTAATATCAATTATCAATAATTGTTAATATTAATATCAGTTTCACTTCCCTTCAAAGTAATTAACAGATGCTTATTTGTACCAGACACTTGGTTGTCAAAGATGAAAATTTGCCAATAAATGAGTAATTTATTCCCAAAGGTCTCATTTTTGACTATTTCCCTAAATCTTTGTTCAAAGCGCTATTTTTCATTGCGCCTTAATAATATAAATAAGGTGCATTTTTTCAAAGACTGCCAGTAGGGATTTAGCCCCTTCATTCTAATATCCAGGAGCTATGAGTGAAATCTGTCGATTGAGACAGGCCTGTGATGGGATTTGCACATTTCTCGTAAACTTTATGGACTTTTCCTAACACTGGAGAAGACATTCTTCTAATGCTACTGATTTACAAATATACTCTGCTGTGTTAATAGGTTTTGATTAGGCAGGGCTGTCTCAAATATTGAAAACACCATTTGGGATAACAATGCAAATGGACATTATATGTGAATCATGTGCAGGTAGTGGATCAGCAGTATTTATGCTAATGGTGCAGTAATCAGTTGTTAATTACCTTGTCTATCCATTTGATAGATGATTATGGATCTGTCCAATTTTGACTGACATTGGCAGAGCATGCATCTGAAACCTGACATTACTGAACATGAGCCTAATAAAACAAGGAAGCTTGTCCCCACATCTTATTATAGATTGATGTAGTCATTAACCCTTGTTGAAATGGATTGATTTTTACCTTCTGGCATAACCTATGATTGGAGAATATATCATTCACTTGTGTTTACATGGGCAGCACCAATAAAATGGGATTAAGTCTCAAAGCCATTTCTGACCTTCTATTGATTTTTATCTGCGCTTTCCTTTAACCACTGTTGTAATCAGACAGAATGTTCAAAGACTTCTGTAGAATCATTTTATAAGCTATCAGAGATAGGCAGAATTAAAGTATGACATTGGCAGAATTAATAACTTGTTTGTGTATAATTATATTAATTTGTCAGATGTATTTAGATACAACTTTATTTTTTACATCAGGTATGTAATTACTTCAGTGTGCAAAAAAATGGTGGCATATTATTACATTCACAAACAGCTTAACCGTAGCGTAATATTTTAAGTATTTCTTCAGCAGTCCTGATGAAGGGTCTCGACGCAAAATGTCGACTGTTTATTCATTTCCACAGAAGCTGCTTGACCTGCTGGGTTCCTCCAGCACTTTGTGTGTGTTGTTCTGGACTTCTAGCATCTGTGATGTGTAGAATCTCTTGTGTTTGTAATATTTTAAAATTTAATTTTCTGCAGTCAAATGAGTTTGATCCAGTATGTACTTTAACACTAGCCTTACAGTAATTAAAGAAAACAAACAATAATAAAGAGTGAATTGCTTTCATTTGAGAAATTTGTTTTCATTCTTATACATGAATCATATCTTTATTGTTTGTACATTTATTGCAGGGTTCAGTGATTTTGTAGAACTAGTGATTCTGTTGGTTGAGCAGCCAGAATTTATTTCGTTCTGCGTTGTCTCAGGCCTTGGTGCCGGTGTTGGGCAAGGCAAGGCAAAAAGCTGGAATTGATTGTATATAACTGATCAGAAATAAGCATTGTATTATACCCATATACAGTACACAGTGGAACATATTGCTACATATTGCCTGGTAGAAGAAGTGGAAGTTGGTTTAGTAATTCCACTGAGGGATTTGAAGGAGTTTATGAAAACGGATTTGATGTTATTCCTCCTGTTCTTCTACCTTTTGGTAATCTGTGTCTCTGAAGCACATTTAGAGGGCAGAGGATTCACTGCTGCCCAGTAATCTGTGCTTCTCAGGCCAAGTTGTTCTCATGCCTAACCCAGACTCAAAACTGCACTTAGCAGGGGAAGAGATTACCAGCTTGTTGGAAGAAATTATTCAAGAACGTTATCAAATCCTCCTTTAAGAGGCATAAGGAGATGTAAATGCTCCCAGTCATGGGTCCTTGACCCATGACCTCTAAAAACAGAGAAGCCTTGAGATGACAGAAAGAGCCGTGAGTCTATACACTGAGAGCACATAAAAAACTATCACAAGAATGTTCTCAAATCCTCCTTTAAGAGGCATGACAAAATGTAATACTCACACTAGTGTCCCTGATCCATGGCCTCTGAAAATAGAGAAACCATGAGATGACAGTAAAAGCCTGAGTCTGTGCACTGAGCACAAAAAACCCCATCACAAATGGTGAAAGGTGTGCACCATCTGCCAAATTACCTACTTACCCCTCTGTTGGGTACCTATGGGCCTCACTTGCTTTGTCTCCTCAGATCTCGCAGAACTGGAGTGGAAGAAATAACGTATAGTCTGCCAGAGGGACTATAGGGTTGAGCAGCACATGTGGGACGGACGGAAATTGTCAATACTTTGGATTGAAATTCTGCATTTGAACTGAGAGTGAAGATGGGAGCCCATGTGATTAATGGATTAAAGAAGGATAAAAAGTGAGAAGTTGCACCAGACAGGGGAGTGGAAAAGGACTGGAATTGTAAGTTGAATGATAGATGGAGGCAGAGAGAAAAAAAGTGTTAAATGGAGTGAGTTTTTAAATTTTTTTTGCAGATTTCTGATTTCCTGCAATTATGGGATTTTGCTTTTCGAACTACCTTGGATGACCTAGTTCATTCCGGTTCCCAGTGCTACCCTTGAACTTTGAGGTGAAGTCCCAGGCATAGAATTCTATGAATCAAATGTGGGTGAATGGAACTAGCATGGATAGAAGATTGGCTGAGTGTCAGGAGGCAAAGAGTGGGAATGAAAGGGGGGCTTTTTCTCGTTGCCTGCCAGTGATGAGTGGTGTGCTGCAGTGGTCGGTGTTGGGACTGATTCTTTTCACGTTATATGTCAGTGACATGGATGATGGAATTGATGGCTTTGTGGACGATACAAAACTAGGTGGAGGGGCAGGTGGTGTTGAAAAAGTAGGAAGTCTGTAGAATGACCTAGACAGATCAGGAGAATGGACAAAGAAGTGGCAAATGGAATGTAGTATTGAGAAGTGTGTTGTCATGCATTGTGGTAGAATCAATAAAGTTGTAGACTACGTATTTTCAAAAGAGGGGGGAAATTCAGAAATCAGAGGTGCAAAGGGATTTGAGAATCCTTATGTAGGATTCCCTAAAGGTTAATTTGCAGGTTGAGCCAGCCAGTGGTAAGGAATGCAATGCAATGTCAGCATTCGTTTTGAGAGGACTAGACTATAAAAACAAGGGTGTAATGGTGAGGCTTCATAAGGCGTTGGTCAGGCTGCACTTGGAGTATTGTGAGCACTCTTTGGCCCCTATCTATGGAAAAATGTGTGGCATTGGAGAGGGTCCAGGGGAGGCTTCCTGTGAAGGAAAGTGTTAATGTATGAGGACCGTTTGATGGCTCTCTGCTTGTATTAGCTTTAGTTTAGAAAAATGGGTCTTGTTAAAACATTAAATATTGAAAGGACAAGATAGAATGGATATGGAGAGGATGTTTGCAATAGTGAGTGAGACTAGGACCAAATGGCACAGCCTTAGACAGAGGGACATCTCTTTAGAACAGATGTGAGTGGGAATTTCTTTAGCTAAAGGGTGGTAAGTCTGTGTAATTCATTGCCACAGGTGTCTGTGGAGGCTAAGTCATTTTAAACAGAGGCTTCTAGGTTCTTGATTAGCGAGGGTGTCAGATGCGATGGGGAGAAGGCAGGGGAATGGGTTTAGAGGGATAATAATTCAGCCATGTTGAAATAGCAGAGTGGACAATGGCCACAAATTCCACTCCTTTGCCTTTTGGTTTTATGATCTAACTGGTACAGAAGAGTCCACTGATTGCCAATAACTTGGTGAGCCAAAGAGCTGAAGCTGTATGTTTCTATAACTGTGATTGGAAGTAGGTTTCCCCAGTGTGATGAATGTCCTTCTTTGCATCAGTGGCTTGTCCTTTATGCGTTAGCTAACAGAGATACAGGAAATCTGAAACTAGAATTGTGTGTTTATGCAACCCACACAAAGTTCCCCTTCTCAGCAATATTTTAGTTTTAATTAAAATCAGCTTACTGTGTGCTCATGTGATATAGCTTTTAAATCTTTTTTTTATGTTTTCTCAGTAGAAGTTGCCTGATAAAACTTTTAAAAATATGAACAACCCTGCTGGCTTTGTGATTGTAAAACAGACAGAGCATGATTATTGACAGCTGATTTGGAAAAAAAGAGATACAAGTACATGCAGAGGTTATTACTTCACAAGTAGATTTACAATGTGAACTTCAAAATTAGTAAATCTTGTTCGTACCTGCTGTGGTAAATACTTTTTGGATTTAAGTGGAGATGACATTCTGATGTTAGACGATGACTGTGCCATCTCATGCTATCAGCTTGCTTAAGTAATGCATGAATGATTTTACAAAGTATTCCTTCTCACAATGGGAACTTGCTTTTTTAAACTTGGAGGGGGTGAACTGACTCAAATTTCATGATAATTTAGAGATCCTGCCACTTAAAAATGTTAAAAGGCGAATCTTATCAGGGTATAATAGGGGTTTAAAAAATGAAAGGAGAATAGTTGGCAGCTTTTACAAAGGTATGAATGAGCAGGAGAATGTTCCACAAAGCTGAACTCAATGAAGATCAGCTAATTGTATAGTTGTACCTCAGGTTTCCTGCTTCGTTGCTGAACCATAAAGGACAGGAAGGCATAATTCTCAGTTTATGCCAGAATACTTGATCATAGAAAATTAGGTGATCTGCTTACTGTAATTGCCCTCAATGTCTCTTGGGTAGAAATGGAAAAATAACACCACTTTCACAATAAATATTAATGCTGTGACATGTGTTGCTGGAAGAAGGAAAACAAATACTATTATTAGTTCTTAGTGTGCACTTTCCAAATATTGTACTGAGATAAATTGCATGACCCTTCAGGATTACAGCTATTTGTCATTTTTTTGTACCTGTGAGTCACAGATAAGACCAGGATTTATTGTCCATTGCCTATTGCACTTAAGAAAATGGCGGTGAGCCACTTTCTCAGCCCACTGCAGCTTACTCCCACATTGTCATTGGGCAGGGAGATGACAGATTTGGAACATGTGATGGAGGATTGGCAATCTGGTTTTTTTCAAGTCAGATGACTTAGAGGGAAAATACAGTTGGTGTTATTCTCAAGCACCCACTGCCCTGTGCATTGGTAGTAGAAAAACATATTTTTGTGCATTGGTAGTAGAAGAACATATTTTTTAGGCTGTGAATGGGTGCTAATTAAATGGGCTACTTTGTCATGAAGCTGTTGAGAATTGTTGGCACTTTACTCATCAAGAGAAACAAATGTATTGTGTCATATTCCTAACTCTCACCTAACACAAAGTACACTGCAGATGCTTGGGTGAAAGCAACGTGTACAACAAGCTGGAGGATCTCAGCAGGTCGGGTGGCATCCGTGGAAACGAGCTAACTCTCACCTTATGGTAGTGCAAAGGCCTGGAGTGTCAGAAAATTAAGTAACTCACGGAGGATATATTTATTCTTACGACATTGAAGGAGGCTTTGTGATGGCTTCGTTTCCTGTAACAAATTCTCTTACATGGTGATCAACTCTCCCTGATTCTCCAACTACCCAGGTGCTCTGGGGATAAATTACAGTAATGAATTGACCCATCAACTGGCAAACCTTTGAAGGAAACCCCAGGATACGGGGGGCGAAATACATGGAAGAACGGCATTCAAACAGCAGCAGAGGTCTTGATTGAACCCAATTCATTCAAGCAGTTGTAGCTCACTGTGCTGTTACTATATACCCAGAGTCTCACTCAGTCTTAATAGCAATGGGATTTTTTTTTGACCGGTTCATTTGCGCTTCCAGTGAGGTGCCCTGAGGTCGTAGTTAGTGGGGTCATGGCCGTGGGAATGTCGTTGATTACTGAGGCAACACAGGTGGTTTCAGTCTCTTTTTGGAGATGGCCATACCTGGTGTCTCGTGCCACAAACGTTACCTGCCACTAATCAGCCGATGTCTGAATGTTGCAGAGGTCTTGCTGCATGTCGACACACACTGATTCTTTTACTGAAAAGTGAAATTGAACAATATGCAATTACCAGTACATGTCTTCACCTCTGACCTTATGATGTAAAAGGTCATTGATAAAGCAGCTGAAGCTGATTGGTGCTGAGACATTCATGAAGGCTGTTGTTCAGAATGAAGGTTGGCTGCAGGTAGGAACTGAATTACAACATGAAAAAACTCATGATTGTTTAAACAATATATTTTAGCATTAATTTAATTATTGGCAAAAACTTTATAAAATTTTATATTACTCTAGTTTGGGCACATCTGGTCACCACTTTATAGGAAGGATGCTGAGGCTTTGGAGGGGCTGCATAAGTAGTTCCTGGATTAAGGACATGTGCCATAACGAGAGTTTGGACAAACTTGTGTTGTTTGCTCTGGAGTGGCGGAGGTTGAGGGGATATCTGATAGAGGTTCATAAGATTATGAGAGGCATAGATAGAGTAGACAGACAGCATCTTTATCCCCAGGTTTGAAATGTCTAATAACAGAGGGCTTTCATTTAAGGTGAGAGGGAGATGTGAGGGGTGTTTTTTACCCAGCGGGTGGTGGGTGCTGGGAATGGATTGCCTGGGGTGATTGTAGAGGCAGATACATCAGGGACATTTAGGAGATGTTTAGATAGGCACATGAATGTGAGGGAAATGGAAAGATATGGACATTGTGTAGACAGAAGGGATTAGTTTAGTTGGCCATTTGATTACTTAGTTCATCAGATTGGCTTCACATTGTGTGTCCTTTGCTGTACAGTTCTACGTTCTAGGTTATCTTGGATGTTGTTAAAACTTCTTCATGCCCTCTTTGCACTGTTGATCTTAAATGATTTTTAAATTGCCTGTTGAGGTCATTTGCATTAAGATATTTCTACAACTCATGCACTTCTTCAGACTGGGTAAAGTATGCATTTTTTTTTCTTCACAAGAGATGTTAGTTGAAAACGGCATCTTTGTTTTCAAATGACAGTATACATGGAGAAAAAGATCAGCCTTGCCTACAAGTAGATTTATTTTATTGCCATCATAGCTAACTACTTGCTTTTTGCAAATAGTTCCAGGAAAGCTTCAGGTTTAGGACATATTTACCAGCTTATGTTAAATACAGGAATATTAGCAGATCAGAATCAGAATCTGTTTCATGAAATTTGTTGTCTTTGCAGCAGCACTACAATGCAAAACGTAATAGGCAAAACTGTGAATTACAGTAAGTATATCTATATTAAATAGTTAAATAAGAAATGCGAAAATAGAAATAAAAAAAGTAGTGAGGTATTGTTCATGCATTCAATATCCACTCAGAGGTCAGGTGGCAGAGGGGAAGAAGCTGTTACTGAAGCATTGAAGTTTTTAGACAGGGACGTACAGTTCCAAGAGAAAGTTTGTTAACCCTTTGCAACTACCTGGTCTTCTGCATTAATTGCTTATAAAATGTGGTCTGATCTTCATCTAAGTCAGAATAATAGACAAACACAATTTACCTAAACTAATAACACACTAACAATTGTACTTCTTATGTCTTTATTGAACACATTGTTTAATTATTCACAGTCCAGGCTGGAAAAGTATGTGAACACATGTATTTAATAACTGGTAAAACCTCCCTTAGCAACAATGACCTAAACCAAATGTTTCCTGTAGCTGCTGTTCAGAATTGCACAACGGCAAGGAGTGATTTTAAACCATTCCTCAATACAAAACTGTTTCAGTTCATCAATATTTCTGGGATAACTGAAATGAACAGCCCTCTTCAGGTCATGCCACAGCACCTCAATTGGGTTAACGTCTGGACTCTGACTTGGCCATTACAAAACATGAATTTTCTTCTTTTTGAACTTTTCTGTTGTTAATTTATTCTTGTGTTTTTTGGTCTTTGTCTTGTTGCATCATCCAACTTACATTAAGCTTCAGCTGACGGACTGCTACCCTGACATTCTCCTGTAAAATGTCTTGATTACAATTCATTGTTCCCTCATTGATTGCAAGCTGTGCAGGCCCTGAGGCAGTGCCCTTTTCCTTCCAAACATAACAGTGTGCATTTTTACCATAAAGTTCCATTTCTGTCTAATCTGTCCACAGACATTATCCCAGAAGCGTTGTGGTACATCCAGGTGGTCTTTTGCAAACTTGAAACATATAGCAAAGTTTTTTTTTGGAGAGCAATGGTTTCCTCTGCGATGTCCTTCCATGAACACCATTCTTGTTCAGTGGGCACATGAATGGAGTCTTTAGCAAGTTGTAGAGATTTCTGCAGGTCTTTTGCTGTTACCCTTGATTTTTTTCCCACCACCTTCAACATTGAATTTTGTATTTCAGGTGTGATCTTTGCAAGATGCTCATTTCTAGGGAGAGTAGCAACAGTTCTGAATGTCCTCCATTTGCAGACAATTTCTTTTACAGTGGAGTCATGAACACTCAGGTTTTTGGAAATGGGTTTGTTGCCTTTTCCAGCTTCATGCATCTCCACAATTCTTCTTCTAAAGTCCTCTGAAAGTCATTTTGATCGAGGCATGGTATTCATAAACAGATTCTTCTTGAGAAGAGCAGGCTTTGTCAGTAACCTGACTTTGTGTGTCTTTTTTATAGGGTAGGGCACCTGTACAACCCATACCTCCAATCTCATTGATTGGTAGAGGTTATTGTTGCTAAAGGAGGCTCTCCCAGTGATTAAATACGAGGTTTCACGTGCTTTTCCAGCCTGGGCTATGAGTAATTAAACAATGTGTTCAATAAAGACATGAAAACACATTGTTTGTGTGTTGTTTATTTAGGCAGATTGTTTGTCTATTATTGTGATTTAGATGAAGATTTGACCACATTTTATGCGTAATTAATGCAGGAAACCAAGTAATTACAAAGGGTTCATGAACTTTTTCTTGCAACTGTACTTCACAAATAAATAACAAACTTGCAGAAGTAAGGTAGTGCTTGCTTGCGTTCTCCCCTTCAAGCCTAGCTGGTCTTCTCAGAAGAGGGAAACTTCAGTGTGGTGAGGGGAGAAGAGCAAAATCTGAAGCAAACTATTTTGCCATGGGTGAATAAATAGGAGATGCAAATCAAGATGCCAGATGGGAGATGATGTAGCCGGGAGTCGTATTCACTTTCACAGAGAAATGGCTCTGGTGTCTGTCATTTTACTTCATGTTCTCCTCTGGGACTAATGATATAGAAGGGGGAAATAGACCAACCTTACAGGCTTGTTGTACCCTTTTGCCCTTGCATTAATTTATCTGGAGATTTGGTACATTTACTCTCAGAAGCATTGTCCTGTAAATAATAATTTGTACTGACTTTCTGTGTTGTTTCACTCATTCTGACTACTTATTTGCTATTTATACTGTAAATTGCTTGAAAAAAAATTCCTCCCTGTTCATCTTTTTCTATCCTTATCTTCAAAAGTAAATTGATGACTTCATGCTAGCAGTTCTTTTAATTTTTATGACTACACAAGAATGGTTTCATACACTGAATGCATTCCCAAATGAGCTTCTGGTATTGCATTTTATAAACCAACCTAGATCATTAAATTTTAGAAAGTTCAGTTAGTCAAATCCATGCAGCATTTAAACATTGCCTCATGAGATCAATGATAAACAACAGCTGAACTGAGTGTAATCTAGAGAATCAATGACGCCTGGGCTTGATATTTTTCTTACCACCAGGGCACTGCCATTTGTGGCTTCTGTTATTGTGTCTTGCTACTCGCTGTTGCATAGCTGTTGGTTGGAGATGACTGGAGAAAGAATTTGGGTCATGTTTACTGTCTTTACTGGATTAAGATCAGTGATGAATGGGAGGCCAGATCTTGGGTTTGTAGTTTCAGAAATGGAGTTCATTGATGTGGGGTCCACAGAAGCACCACCATCAGCTATTATCACTCTGTCTTTTTATAGGTGTTCATTGAGTCTGCCACGTACCCTTTTGTACAGCAATGTGGTGCAAGTTTTTAGCTATAGCCTAGAAAATTTGGTGCAGCTAAAGAATGTGGAGATAAGATTGGTCTTGGGGCCTGTGGCTGGCAAGGTTGGGGATGAGGGACGGTTGTCTAGCATAGAGCTCAGTGTAATTGGAAGGCCAGCCAGCATTCTGTTATGGGTGATAATAGGACAGCATTGGGATTCTGACTGACCTGTACATGTATGAGTTTGTTGGGGGCACAGTGGTTGCCTTGAGCGGAATCAGAGACCATGTTCTTTGAGACCATGTTCTTTGCAGCGAAGGGAGGAAGGAGAATCAGAGAGCCAGAAGACTTCCTAATGTTGAGGTGATGATGGAGCTGGGGTGCACTTTGGGGTCCAAGGATATAATGGGGATTGCTTGGAGATTAGGGTCATGAAATTTTTGGGGGATAAGGAGGGAGAAATGCTACAGAGAGGCAACGGGTAGGAAAACATTCCTCTTAACTTGCAGGTCAGCCAAATCAATGCAGTGGGAGAAAGACTGCAGTAGATGGAAGTTACAGAAATGGTCTATGTGGTCCAGGTTTGATGCACAATTCCACAAAGCGTCAAGGTCACAAGGATAAATTATGGCAGGAAGTGACCATTCAGAACTCCAAAATAAAGCAGAATAGCTGAGTAACAGTCATTACCCTGCTTTATTCATGAGAAAGAGAAAAAGAATCAATTGCATAATGCTGAATAAAACTGGATAATGCAATTCATTTTGCACTCAGCATTACCTTATGACTGGAGCTGAATATTCATAGTCCTCCTCCGCGCACTGTTTCAATCGCTCCCAGAGGAACCAAAGAAATATTTGGTAAGGTTTTGGAATTGGAATTAGTTTATTATTATTATCACATGTACTAAGATACAGTGAAAAGCTTGTCTTGCACACTGTTCATACGGATCAATTCATTACACAGTGCGTTGAGGTAGATCAAACTAAAGCAATAGCAGAATGCAGAATAAGGTATTACAGCTACAGAAAAAAGGGCTTTGCAGGCAGATAATAAGGTGCAAGATCATAACGATGTAGACTGCGAGGTCGAGTCCATCTTATCATACCAGGAAACCATTCAATAGTGTTATTTCAGTGGGGTAGAAGCCGATTTTCAGCCTGATAGTATGTGCTTTCAAGCTTTTGTGTCATCTGCATGATGAGAGAGGGCTGAAGAAACAGTTCTATTTCACAGTAGGTTAAGAAACTGAATGCCAGTGGTGATCAGATTCATTTAATTCAAGCAGTATAATTTACCTTGTAAGGTAATGTCAAATAAAAAGCATCATTTACGTCTCAGTATTGGTGTATCTTTTCCGTAGTCTAAAGTCTGTACTTCATGTTTTGTTATAGCATAGAAGGAGGCCGTACAGCCCATCAGGTTTATGTCAGCTCTCAGAACAATCCTATTAATCGCGCTGCAGAGGATAACTTTCTAACTTATTCTTTGGTGTTTATTCTTCTTCTTAGGCAGCCCTTCATAATTAAGGAGAACTTGTTTCCACTCTAGTTTTGTGGTCTCTAAGGTGCCAAATGAAGCTGATGTGGAAACTGTACACTCTTTTATATGTGAGGCAAGAAATGGTTGAAAGAGGGTGGGTGTTACTGAAGCGATAAATTCTTTCAATGCTTCTGCAGGGCCTGTATACTCCTAATACACGTTCATCGAATGTTCCTTCTCGACATTGTGTGATGGGCCGTTGTTTCCCACGAGTCACCGAGGATGTTACATTTTTTCAAGAAACCTTGAATCTTTTCCTCTGTTTTCCTGGTAAACTCTTTTCATGATGAAACTTGGAGTGAAGTGTCTGTTTGTGGAATCTGGTGAAAGGCATTCAAATAATTTGGCTTGCCCATGGTAGAAGCAAGGCTTTAGTGCAGAAGTTGATAGCCTGAGAGAAGAAGCTGACATTGGCTCACTAATAAAACAGCTGGAGGAACTTGAGCAGTTATTTATAGAGGTAAGTGCATGGTTGAGATCCTGCATCAGAATTGAGAGTGCAGAGGGAAGACAGCCAGTATGATGAGACAGAAAGAAATTTGAAATGGGCGGGTAAATGATGGGAGATGAGGAAGGATGTATTGAGAGAAGCTGTGAGATGATAGGTAAAAATTCCCCCTTTGTGATCTCTCAGCTCTCTAATCTTTAATTCCTTAATCATTTCCCCTCTGTTACCCCAGTTTTAATCTCTATTGCCTACCTCAAGATCTCTTCCTTTTTTTTGTATCAGGAGATAATTTAGACAAAGGAAAGATTGTGTGCAGGCTAGCTTGGAATTGCAAGGGTGTGTGTGTGTGTGTGTGTGTGTGTGTGTGTGTGTGTGTGTGTGTGTGTGTGTGTGTGTGTGTGTGTGTGTGTGTGTGTGTGTGTGTGTGTGTGTGTGTGTGTGTGTGTGTGTGTGTGTGTGTGTGTGTGTGTGTGTGTGTGTGGTGTGTGTGTTGTACATTTGAAAATTGGACCCTTATGAACTTGTACAGTACTTTGTGGGGTATCTTTACAACACTTTGTTGAAGATGTTAGGGACAGCACAATGCACCAGCTGGTAGAACCATTGCCTCCCTTCGCTTGAGACCCGGGTTCAGACCCGTTCTCAGTTGCTGTCTGTGTAGAATTGTTGCATTCCCTCTGTGACTAACCGGGTTTCTTCTCATTGCTCTGATTTCCTTTTGCATTGTAATTACATGCATGTTGGTAGGACACTTGGCCACTGTACGTTGCCCCTCGAGCATGGGGAGAATAAAATATAATTAATGCCGGATTGATGTCAATGGGTGATTGGAAAAAACACCTACATTTGTTATTTCGATTCAATATTCATGTCAGAATATCTGATGCCAAGAAGATGGAAAATATTTTAGTTGGTCCACCAATCAAACTGTCATCAATGACAGGCAATTCAAAGAATTTCTGGTGGGACCGGAGAAAATCGCATGGAAGGCATTCAAGGATGTTGGTGAAAATTATCTTTGCAACTACAGAGCACCAACTGACGTGCAGCTGGTTGACAACATGCTTCAAGCAAACAAAACCATGAAATGCAACATGTCACTAAAGATTCTTTTCTTGCATTCCCGTTTAGACTTCTTTGCTACAAATCCTGTTGCTGTCTGTGATGAGCCTGGTGAAAAGTTTCACCAGGACATTATCGTAATGGAGAAACAGTATCAAGGCAAATGAAATTCATCAGTACCAGCTGATTATTGTCGGACGCTAAAGCGAGAAGCCTCTGATACTGAGTGCAAATAAAAATCATCAACAAAACATTCTTAGTTAGTTTGAACTATTGCAAAGCGTCGGCACTATTATGCAATTAAATGTATAGCGTTCAATAAAATTTAATTTCTTATTTCTCCAAATTATTATGTGATATAAGTAGTCTGAAATTATATTTGTATTCAGCTTCAAGTGGTAAACAAAAAGAATTTCTGAGGAAGTAACACTTACAAAAAATAAATTTTGTGCACATTACTCAGCAGGGTCGGCAGAGTCTATGAGGTGAGAAAAAGAGTTTGTTTCAGGTCAGTGGCCTTTCTTTTGGTTTTCCTCAACCTGTTAAATATTTCCAGCTTACTCCATTTTTACTTCAGATTCCCAGCATTGGCAATATTTGCCTTTGAATTATAGTGCAACGTCAATATAGGGTGTAACACACACAAAATGCTGGTGGAGCGCAGCAGGCCAGGCAGCATCTATAGGCAGAAGCACTGTCGACGTTTCGGGCTGAGTCCCTATGGGTGCCTTGTTTTGTTGTATGTTCAAGTACAGCTGTATTGTCACATTTTCCTTGATGTTAATTAACCAAATGTGAGTTTTGCTTACAAGTTGACTGCAAAAGATGTCCCCTCAAACCCATATTATCTCAAAGGAACTCATTCAGTGCACTTGTTAAAAATAATGATAAAATTAAACTTCAACTATTGCTCTGCTCTGATCAAATTAAAGTTCCAAATACCATGAACCTCAAAAATCAAAATTAATATTTATATGAACTTCTCAGAATTTGTAATGAAAACTGGGCAAGGTAGGAAGATGAGAGCGCAGCAATGTAGATTAGAATGATTAAAGTAGAATCAGTCTTATGACGTTATTTTATTTTTTAAAAATCCTGGATAACCTTATATTATACAAATGTTATAAAGCTTTGAGATACACCACTTGTATACTCAGGGGAGTTAGATTATTATAAAGGGAATTATTTTAATCGGATTCTGGAACAGTTCCATTATTAACTGTATTATATCCAACTGAGTTCTTGGATAACCCTTCTCTATCTAACCTCAGCAGGCTAGGAAGCAGAACAGTAAGGCTCTTCAATGAATTTAGAGTGCTGTTGTGCCATGATCGTAATGCCACTGTGACCTGGTAGCCAGGCAACTGAAAACTTAATATGAGCAGTGCTAAGTAAGATGAAAATAAGTGAAATGCTAGGAAAATACCTGTTTGTTTATTTGTGGAGGAGATGTGAGGGCTCTGTGATGGTTTTGAGTCAGTTTGTTTTGGGAAATAATTGAAAATGATTGGTAGTTGTGGGTGCTTATCTGCTAATTAAAGCAAAGAGCTACTGAAGAGGAAGACACCAATTATCCCCTTCATTTGGGCCTTACAAACAAAGCAGGATTTTAGCTGTTCAATAACATTCAAAGAGGTTGTGTGCTAACATTCGTATTTAAAAAGCATGTACTTTGCATTTATTCAATGGAGATAAAGAGAACGTTCACTTGAATGTTCAATAAAATCAAATTCATTTCTACTAAGTTTTATTCATTGGAAAGAAGTGATTTGGTGGTTAAATATGGAGTGTGAGTTCCATTATCAGCATTGTATAGAATTCCCTTTCCTAAAGCCAGACTAAAATTGGAGGATAATTGAACCCTGCGATCTTCCTGTGGCACATCCCCGCCCTACACCAGTCTTCAGGATGTGTGAATAATTTATCTATATGTTACAGCAAGAAGACCTTAGGAAAAGGGTAGCCCCCAGAATGATTAGAGTTGGGGAAATAAGGTAACAAGAAGCTTAATCAGCAATTCAAACCATGCACTGCTGTAACTATTGTCTTGGATGGTTTGTGGGAATTTACCTACTCATAGGAGTCAAATTTCTTTTTTAACTTCAATAAGAATTTTCTCCATATGATTAAACACAATTAAAATTTAATCTTCACCAACTAGTTTGTCAGAATTCCATTCCTGAAGCACCTTTGCCTATCCCCTGTCTGTTTAATATTCAGGTATAGGTTATTAATCTGACTTTGATTTCATTTTCCTAAAACACTTATACATTTTTTGTCCCTGTCCTGTCCACTGCAGTGTAGTCTGCCATCTATTCCTGTGAGTGCTTGTTTCTTCCCGCTTGCTTACAGGGATTCTATTCCTGTTTTATTGTTGGCTGTCCCTTTTCTCCATTGCTGTTAAATTATCTTAGAGTTCTAGAGTTCTAACAAAGTGTGAGGCCATTTGGCTCATTGAGTCTGCTCTGCCATTTCATCATGGCTGATCCAATTTTCCTCTTAGCCCCAATCTCCCGCCTTCTCCCCATATCCCTTCATTCCCTGATCAATCAAGAATCTATCGACCTCTGCCTTAAATATCCATAAAGCTAGACTCCACAGCTGCCTGTGACAGAGAATTGCACAGATTCATCTAGACATACTCATGCAAAATGTTATAGGGACTCAGCTGGTCAGGCAGCATCAATGGGGGAGGAAATTAATAGCTGACATTTCAGGCCAAGTCCTGATGAAGGGTCTTGGTCCGAAACATCAGCACTTTATTTTCCTGCATAGATGCTGTCTGACCTGTGGAGAGCCTCAGCATTTTGTGTGTATTGCTAAAGATTTGTAGCATCTGTAGGATCTCTTCTGTCTCCTTTTTTGGTCTCTTATTATCTGCCTCATTGTGTAAATTTGGCATCATTTACAGATTTTGAAACTTGGACCTTACATCCATATCCAATGGTATCAAATAACATTTAATAAGTAATCTTAACTCCTTTAAACTGCTCTTGTGGTTGGGATGTTGTAGGTGCTAATTGAACTGAATTAAAAAGTTAAAAATTCTGGAAATGTGTGTCGAATCAGACAGCATCTGTAGATAGGGGCACATAAAGGTCAGCAACCTGAAATCTTTCTCCACAGAATCTGTTCGACTTACTCAACATCTTCTGTTTTCTTAGTAAATTTCCAACATATGCATTATTTTTTGCCCTTGGATTCTTTTGGGAACAATCATTAATTTTTTTAGCAATCAAAGATTCACAGACAAAAGGGTTAAAATAGGTTAAATATTCACCGACAAAGGGGTTAATGACAGAGTACATCAGTCATTAATGATTTTTTTTACTGTTCTGGAAATCTGGAACAGATTTCACTTAGCTTCAACTGGGAGTAGCCATTTTAAAATGTGGTCACAGAGTAATCCATATTAACTGTTAAGTAAAAAGCAACCTTTCTCAGAATAAATGTTTACACCTCTTCTGGGTTGAATCATGTCTCTTTGAATATTAGCTTGAGCACTCAGCAGGATGAATCATGGATGTGGTGCTAACAACAGCAGATACACGTGTAATGACATGATAGCCGTTGTACTACTTGTGCACAGCACTGATGGAAGAAGTTGCACTTTATTGGTCCAAAGCATGTTTGTCACTGGTCACTGAAGATCCACCCATGTATTTTATAGCATTGCAGCTGCACAATTTAAGGAGGGGCTTCTTGACCAGCTCCGGCTTGACTCAGTTTTATCCTCGTAAAGTTTTTTTTCTTTTCACTGGGGTTCCCACAGCCATGATATCAAACCCCTAGTTTTCCAAGCTTGTGACACTCAACCAGTACCCCATTGATCATCTGGCCAGTTCCACCTTGTGATTACCACAACCCATTTGAATCCAGTGCAATATTCATGTCACCTCACCCACTTTTTTGGGTTTTGGTCACCCAAAATGTGTCCACTGATCCACCAACATCTAACATGCGTACTCCACCATCCAATAACTCTCTCTTGACAGGTGATCACTGCCCTTAAACCTCTGATAACCTTTTTTCCATCTCCATATTTCACAGTTGCCTTAAATCACGCATAATCTCCTTACAGTTGCAGATCCCATCGCCACCACAGTTTACTGGAACCCAATCGTTGTCTCCACCATTCCTCTTCCCAATAATTCTCCCTCCCACCCTGCCAGCCTGACTCGATCCCAATATCCACAGTGTCCTTTGTTCATTTATGTTTTAAAGCCGAACATTGTAGAATCTTTGCCCTATTCACTGAAGCACATGGCGCAGTGGACTGTACTTAGACGTGTTTTCCAATCCCTTATGTGCATTGTTGTTCTCTGACAATTATGTTCCACAATAAGTGGGATCAGTTCCTATAGCTTGAAAGCCATTTCTCAATGAAGGAAACTCAGATGATGAAAGTTGCGATTCTGTTCCATTTGCCATCATAGCTTTCAGCCATCTCAAAGTAGGAACAGTTGAAAATCAAATACTCATTCCCAAGCTGCCTCAGAATGATGAACAAACAGCGACCACCCCATAGTTCTGTAGAAATACTACTAAGACTTTCCATCATAACTGTAAAAATTAATAAACCAATGTCACCATCCTCAGCCAAGCCAGTATTCCAAGCCAGGACTCAGAGCATCCAGTTGGCTGGCCATGCTGTTTGCATGCACAACACCACATTGTTACCATCACAGCAAACTCTGGATAGAGAAAATGATAGGGTATTTAAAAAATCTCCTTGATGAAGTGTTATAAACCCATCAATCTGTGAGTCCCTGGAATGAAATCACCAGGTCCTCTCGCAGAAACCATTCAGAAGGCGGGCATAAAACCACCTGTTCAAGAACCCTGTAGTTTATTTGTAACAGAGCTCATTGGTCCTGCATTGGTTTTATTGGCCACCTGGTTATCCTCAACTCAAAAGGACTAGTGAAAAAAACAGGGATGACAAAAAAACCCCCAACCTGCATAATATTTAATTGCTCACTCGTGCTCTCTGTTGTATTGTATCCCTGTTTCCATCTCCCTCCCTTTCCCTTTTTCTCTAATCGCTCTCTCTTGCTCTCTCTCATTTCCTCTCTCCCCCTCACTCACTCTCTCTCTCCCTCCCCTATCCTCTCTCTCCCATCCTCTCTCTTTCCCCCTCTTACTCTCTCCCTGTCTCCATCCCTTCACACAGATGCATGTAAAAGTGCAAGCATAATCACAAAAGAAGCATTGATTATTTCTGGCTCAAATTTGCAAACCTGACCTTGAAAATGGATTATCATGATCTCAAAGTGATCCTCATCCATTGTGTAACAACTAGTTTGGTCTGTATTTATTGTTTTAACCATTTCTAGTTAAAGTTTTCTGTTTTTCTTTCTATTGTGACATTGATGCCCAAAGTATCACCGGCACCAGCCTCCTTGCCATCAAGGACGTGTATGTACAGGACAGTGCCAGGAAAAGGCCAGCAATATCATGAGAAATCCCACTCACCCTACTTATGGACTGTTTATCTCCCTCCCATCAGGGAGGAGGCTACATAGCAACCCTGCCGGGACCACCCCAGAATTAAAAACAGTTACTTTCTCCGAGTGCTAAGGCTGATCAACGCCTACAACCACTAACTCACCCTACCACACCCCCGCCCACCACAACTTTATAATTTCCTGTCAGATTTACCTCATTACAGACACTCCTGTACCGAGTGTTACCTTATGTGCATACAGTTTAACCGCGGATTCCGCATGCGTGGATTCAACCAACCGCGGATTGGGAAAACCTGGAAGTTCTCTCTCCAGGACTCGTTGTTTGAGCATGTACAGACTTTTTTTCCTTGTCATTATTCCCTAAACAATACAGTATAACAACTATTTACATAGCATTTACATTGTATTAGGTATTATAAGTAATCTAGCGATGATTTAAAAGTACAGGTAGTCCCCGGGTTATGAATGAGTTCCATTCCTGAGTCTGTCTTTAAGTTGGATTTGAAGTCGGAACAGGTACATCCAGTATTATTTAACGTCAGTTAGTCAAACATTTTTCTTAGTATATATTACATATTTTACCTTTCTATGCATATAAAACACTTAAGAAACATACGTATTTTAATAATTAAACCACTGCATTGCTTAGTAATAATCGTAGCTTTCATCGGGGAGGGCCTTTCATATGCTCAAATTGTTCGAATGTTGAGCGACTGTAGCCTAACACTTTTCCAATGACCAATGGCGTTTCACCTCTTTCCAATCGCTTTATTTCCACCTTATTTTCAATTGTGATCGTGATTTTTTTCATGAATAGAAGCACTGCAGATTTAGAGCTGCACCGCCAGGTCCTAATCTCCACCGCACGGACACATGTTAAATAAAGTCTGGGGTTCCGCTGGGTCCTAAAGACCTGGGACAGGTTAAATAAGGGACTTGAGCATCCATGTTTTTTGGCACCCGCTGAGAGTCCCGGAACCAATCCCTCACGGATAAGGAGAGCCAAATGTATTTTCAACCTATACATATAAGCTATCTTATGTATTTGTTTTTAATGTATTTTTTATTATTAATGGTCTCTTAATTTTTGCTTTTTTTATATACTACATTATATCTGGAGTAACTATTATTTCATTCTCCTTTACATTTGTGTACAAGAAATAACATTGAACAATGTTGAATCTTACTGTTCATCCGTAACTGCTTCTAACTGAGCTGAGTTCTGAATTAACCAGTTAGCTGGTCAGGTTAGCTGTAGATTTCTGACTGGTCAACAGATCACAAGTTTTTTGTTTACAATAATCTGGCAGTTTCTTAGCTGTCATGCGGCATCAATTTTAATTCCAGACTTATTTACTTGCATATAAACTCACCAGCTGCCGTACTGAGATTTGAAACTGTGACTCAGAATCAATGATCCAGAACTCTGGCTGTTAGTGTAATAATGGCTGGTGCAGTACTGTAATGGTTATGCCTCATAGCCCAGGATACAGGCACACTAAAAGGCATAAACCAGCTTGCAATACTTGTTCATTTCATTGCCGGAGGAGTCTGTGTTACATTTTTCCACTTTAGAAATATTGCTAGTCATTCATAAAGCATGTTTCTGTATTCAGTAGTGTCGAGTGCACTATGAAGAACTAGTCATTGAAACCCTATGGAGGTTACCTGCTGATTCTGAATGGCTTCATTGAGCTTATGCAAAGTGGAATGCCTTTTCTTGTGTAACCTCTGCACCACCATCAGTGGTGTTCCTGTCATCTGAGCTGCAGCCTAGTTTTCTGTGCACAGAAGGGAGAAGAGAAGGGTTCAGATTTGAAGGTACTGTCATACAGAGTGATCCCTTAATAAGCAGGATAAAAGGTTTTTGCTGCTCCTTTCCGTGCCTTTTGCCGCATCGGGCACCAACCTTGCTGGTTTTTGTGAAGCCGAGTTGCTAGCTCGGCCCAGCACAGAAGGAAAGCGTGCAAGGAGCCGGCCACATTCGGACCCGGGACCTCTCGCCTTAAAGTCCGGTGCAGACATTAAAAGATAGAGGAAGATAAGTTACATAGTGTGGCGACCCACTTTCTGCGCAGGCAAACGGGCTCACAAATAGCCAGCACACGGGGAGAGACTTTGGTAATGCACCTCTAACGTCATTTCCGCCCGGAGAGGACGGGAGCTAGGGGTTAAAAGCCAGTGCCGCGAAGTTTGAATAAACTAGTCTCGAAACGACTTACCAACTGCGTGTCATTGTCTCTAGCTCTGTATGTAGTACATCGCTACAATAGTTTGCTTTCCTTCTGTTTTAAATTTATTTATAACTTTATTTTTGGTTAATTTATTGCTAATTTTAAAGTTAACTTCAACTGTAATACTTTTTAAATCTTTCATGAGCTTCTAAAATTATTTAAATTACTCATATTAATTAAGACTAAATTATTAATATCAGAGTTCTGCCCACGCCTTGATAGTTGTCAGGGTGATGCGCCATCAATAACTCTCAGAGACGTGAGGCGAAAGATAAGCTTTTATTAGCTGGAAGAAAGCACTGTGAGCAGCAAGAGACCATCACACAACTTCCTGGAGACTGAGGGAGGAGCAGTGCCTCCAATCGCCTTTATACAGGGGTCTGTGGGAGGAGCCACAGGAGCAGTCAGTGGAGGGGCGTGTCCAGACAGGTATATGTAGTTCACCACACAGGGGTATTTCAAAGATGGGGTCTCTGCCAAATACAGCCTGAAGCCACACTTCTAGTCACCAAGGGGAGGTAGGCCAATGGTAATTTCATTTTGAGCCTGAGCCCAGGCCTGGCCTACAACATCTGGTGGATCTGGCCAGCCTGATCTGACTATAAGTCCTCTTAAGTCAGCAGTAACAGGACTCTGTGATCTCTTCTCTGCAGAGCACCTGCCTTGTACCATACCTGGACTGTTCTACCCTTGGAGCTCAAGATCACTATCGCGGTCACCCTGAACATCTTATCAGATGAAGTCCCCTGCTACATTGGCATTATAGAAGTTGCTGACATGGTTTGCTCAGAGGATCTTGACTTGTACTGTGGCAGAGACCAACAGAATTGGTAGTGCATTGTGAGCACTGATGCAATGTTTTGGGTTTCTCTTAGACCTCTTTGAAAATCCCAGTGTTGCTCATATAGTGTTGAAAATCTTTTTCCCTGTCTTCTGTTTGAGGTGTAGTGAGATTGTACAAATTTTGACATGGCATTTGGGCTGCCTCGATAGAGAGAGAATATTTCACTATCAATGCTCAGGCACCTTATAATAAGTGGGATGTGTATTGGTTTATTATTGTCCAAGATAGCTGGCTGGTGGCACAGTGACGTCAGCGCCAGACTCCGGAGCGAAGGTTCCCGAGTTCGAATCCAGTCAGGCTGCTCCCGGGCACACTTTCCATCCGTGCGGGTTGAGTGTCGAGCTCGCAACTCGGCCTCGTTAAAAAGAATACACTACGCTGTGAGAAGGAAGTGGGGGACCACTCACAGCATCTTTCCTCCAAGACAACCACTGATTTAAAAAATGGTCACCGAGGCTCTGGCAGAGTATGGCACACACAATAAAAAACAACAACAGCCAAGATAGAGTAAAGCGCTTGTCTTGCATGCCGTTACACAGAACAAATCATGGCACGCTGCAGTGATGTGGAATAAAGTAAAACAATAACGAAGCAGAATAAAGCATAAAAGCTTATGAGAAAGTGCAGTGCAGGCAAAGGGTAAAGTGCAATATTATAATGAGATATCTATTTTTAATTTATTTACGGGAGGTGGGCATCGCCAGCTAAGCCAGCATTTATTGCCCATCCCTATTTGCCCTTGAGAAGGCGGTGATGAGCTGCCTTCTTGAACCGCTGCAGTCCCTGAGGTGCAGGTACACCCAGAGTGCTGGTAGGGAGGGGATTCCCTGATTTTGACCCAGTGACAATGAAGGAACAGCGATACGTTTCCAAGTCAGGATGGTGAGGGACTTGGAGGGGGATTTCCAAGTGGTGGTGTTCTCAGATTTCTGCTGTTCCCATCCTTCTTGATGGTAGTGCTCAAGAGTCTATCTTATTGTACAAGAGGTCCATTCAAAGATATACAACTTTCTCTGCTTCGTGAACCTGGTCTGTGTCTGTAGCTTATAGAGAATAAGCAGGACATGAGATTTTAGTTAATCATTCTAACCCAAGGATGTGAAAACCTCAGGGGATTCAGAAAGAATTCATCACATATTTCAATCAAGTGGATTTATAATGGATCCCTTAAAATAATTG
The DNA here is from genome assembly GCF_030144855.1 of Hypanus sabinus. Classification (NCBI taxonomy): domain Eukaryota; kingdom Metazoa; phylum Chordata; class Chondrichthyes; order Myliobatiformes; family Dasyatidae; genus Hypanus; species Hypanus sabinus. The sequence continues at coordinate 37,412,450 of NC_082714.1, forward strand.
TAGTAACTGGAGTGTTAGCACCTGGAAAGTGGTCATCAGCGATAAATTCCTAGTCACTCTAGTATTAGAAAGACTTAGCTATGATTGTTCAGTACAAGTTCATAGGAGACTATAAGTTTATTAAAGCATAAAATTGAACCAGATCTGGAGGTCCCTCAATTAGTCCACTAATCTGATGGACCTCTGAACTGCAAGCTTGGATCAAACGGATCTCGAAATTGATGTTGACAGTTTCATAATTTGTCCAAATTGATATATCGAGACCAAACTGGTGCCGGGAACCTCTGGTGACAATATTGACAGCAAGCAGATGATAATCCCAGCAAGGTACTTTGAAATGCACTTCCATCTTTGGACATGATGTTGCAAAGGCAGGTGACAGGCTTTTGAGTCTGTTTGCATCATGGCACAACGAAGGTTTGAAGAGCTGACAAAACCGTGAGAGAAACCTATTGCAATGAAACATCTCATATGGTCTTGAAGCAGCAATCAGCATTCACAGAACTTGCAAAATGAGCAGGATCTTGAATGGGGAAGAAACGCTGTATAGGTATATCAGGTTATAGGGGCATGGCCTATTTACAAACCATGCAACAGGTTGAATTAACTGTGCAATTCCAGATGCACAGTGCCCATTATAATGACTCTATTTGATATCTATACAATGAACGCACCTGATTTCCTCAGTTATGGGTAAGGCCAAGGGAGAAATTTTTAGCATTTGCTTCTGACAGGAGGTATGAGGAGATCTGTGAAATACTATGTATAGCTTTTTAATAGTATACCCGTCCATCACATAATTTCAACAAGCACTGCAATAAAGCTAGCTCCTTGATGCAGAGAGTAGGTAGATGCCATTGACTCTCAGAAAATGTCCGTCTGTGGTGCCACTACTTTCAAGAACTTTTAAGTAAAGATAGAGTGGAAGTTGCAATATGGCACAATATCACAAGGTGTTTTGGTCCCGTTACGAACCCTGTAACTGGGTGTCTTACCAGCAAAAATAGGAGTAGCCGTTGAAGTCTGATGATACTATTTTAAACGGTATTTATTAGTAAAAATACACAAAAATAATATCAATGCAAATATACAGATAATATACATCATCAATACTAAACCTAAAAGTGTGGGTATAATAATAATCAATAAGAAAAATAAGCTCTATCGTTGCCTAGGGGATAATGAATTGTCCGATGTTCGTTTCAGCTCACACAGGCTGCGGGGTGTTGTTTGTCGCTGTGTTGCAATTGTTGGAGAGAGAGAGAAGAATGGGAACAGTTACCACTATTGTTTTTGCCAACCTTCCTTTATGATTTCGATCTGTTGGTGTCTCGTCGTTATGGCCGTTCAAGTGTGGCCTCTCCTTTAGCTAAACCGTTCTTCCGTGATGAGCCCGCCACCCAGGCAAGGGAGGACGCACACAAGCTCTCACCGGCTTTCGCTATAAAACGCTGTCCCTGGATTTCTAGCGTTTCTCCTGGTGCGTCTGAGGGGTGTTCCCCAGACCCGACTTTTATCCTCACTCACGGGGTCTCAGATGTCAATCAGGTTGGGATGATGCAACACATCAACCAGACCACTCTGGTTGTCCCTGAGGGGTTTCGATGAATAGTACAGGACTCAATACACAATTCCTTCTTCAAGAGACAATAGCAGTAATCTCTCTTTTTGTCAATGGGAGACAGTCCACCTTGTGTATTCTGCATTGTCTATAACAACTGCCTTTGCTGTGATCCTGCGTCTCTCTCGCTGTCATTACTGACATGATGTGTATCTCTCTCATTTCCTGGGTATCAGACCCGAAATAATAGTGATTTTGCGATTCTCAAAAAGGGAGGGGGCGACTTTACTCCCTTCGTTCGAAACAGTCCATCACTTTCACTTCCACCATCACTTCATCCATGCCTTCAGACAGATTGTTGAAAATGCAAGTTTAAGGACAGACAGCAGAGAAACAGGCTCTTTAGCTCATCAAGACTGTGCCTGCCGTAAACCACCTGATAATCTCAATTTTATTCCCCTCACATTCTCATCTACTTCCCTTAGATTCCACCACTTTCTTACACACTGGCCAATTAACCTACCAACCCAGACATATCGGGGATGTGGGAGGAAACTCACGCTATCACAGAATTCACAAACTCCGCACAGATGGCACCCAAGGTTAGGGTCTCTGGTGCGGAGAGGCAAGGGGCTCCACTAGCTGTACCATTGTGCTAGTCCAGCTGATACCTCCCTGATCCTTGTCATGTCCTGATTATCTTCCACAACCATTTCCATCAACAACCTCCTTTATTCTCTCCCTCCCAGAGACACCTGTTTCCTTGTAACCCTCTCTTCACACCCTATAAGCTAAGTATTTTTAAATCACACAGATAACTGGAGTTATCATTTGAAATAAAATCCAGCATAATCCTTGACTGTCAACCAATAATATCGACTCCAGAAATTATTTATCTTTATAGCTACAGTGGTGTTTCCCACACAGGCTGGTGGATGGTTGCTGACTGTCACTGAAGGAAATCAGAAATGTCTGTGATGGATGGCCATGATGAGCTTTATCCTTGCAAAAGCTGGCTTCTGATTGTATTGATGGGCTGTGCCCTGTGGTAGCAAGCTGTAGGTCACAGGCAAGGGCAGCACCGAAAATTCACGGAAAACTGCTGTCAACTTGAGAAAAGGCAGTAGTTTTATGTATGACAATGGAACTCTTCTGGGACCAGGCAAACAATGAGTTGCCTGTCTGTTGTGACACAGCTCATCAAACTGCCCTCATTGCTTCCAGAAACATTGCACCGGTGACAAACTCCTGTAATATGGCACTGTGCTGTCTGGGAGAGGCTGTCTGCTTCAAAAGAGTAACAAGACTGGATCTCCCTTGTATGTTTATGACAAGGGAGCAATGAGAAGAACTCTGATTAAAGTGGCCATAGATTCCATAGAAGCATGAAGCCTTCAGATAGCTTCCACCTGTGGGATCGCGGCAATGCAATGACACCAACTGCGTCCAGACTCCTGATAGAGCAATCGCTTAGTACAGTTCTTTCAGTTTTATCCTATATCCCGGCAAATGACTGTCAGCTTTCATGTTTTACCTGCAGCATCTCTGCGCTACTGGTAGAAATTGCAATTCAAAACTACAGCCAGCAAACATTGTCTCTTAACAAAAAAGAACATTGCCCTGGTTTATCATTTCTCTTTTTTTTAAAGTCGGACCGAAATGGAAACTTTTGCCTCTAACTTCCACCCTGCCTGCAAATTCATTTCCGACACCTCCCTCCACTTTCTTGATCTCTGGAGACAGTTTATCGATTAATGCCTGTTATAAGCACACAGAGCTTTACAGCTACCTGACTGTACCTTTTCCTACCCCGTTACTTGTAAAAATGCCATCCCCTTTTCTTAATTCTTTTGTCTCCACAGCATCTGCTCTCAGGATGAGGCTTTTCTTTCCAGAACGAAGGAGGTGTCCCCCTTCCTCAAAGAAAGGGGTTCCCTTCCTTTACCATAAACGCTGCCCTCAATCCCAACTCTTCCATTTCACACGTCTGCTCACACCCCATTCTCCTGCCGTCCTACCGGGGTCGGGTTCCTACCACCGGCCACCCTCTGCATTCAGTAAATAATTATCTGCAACTTTTGCCATTTCCAAAAGAATCCAGCCTCCAAGCACATCCTTCCCTCCCCTCCATCCCACACTTTCTGCTTTCGGCAGGGATTGCTCTGTACGCAACTCCCTTGTCCATTCGTCCCTCCTTCCTGGCACTTATGCTTGCAAGTGGAACAAGTGCTATACCTGCCCCTACACCACCTCCCTCACCACTGTTCAGGGCCTCAAACACTCTTTCCAGGTGAGGCAACACTTCACCTGTTGGTCTGTTAAGGTCATTTACTGTGCTCGGTGCTCCCGGTGTGGCGTCCAGTATTTTAGTGTGACCGGACATGGATTGGGAGACAACTGCACTGAGCATCTATGCTCTGTCCGCCCTGAAAATGCAGGATCTCCCGGTGGCCATCCATTTTAACTCCACTTCCCTCCTAGTTTCACCTGTCACCTTGTGTTTCACCCTCCCTCCACCCACCTTTTAACTCTACTCCTCAGCTTTTCCTGTCCAGTTCTGCTGAAGGTACTCAGCCTGAGAAAACCTCGACTGTCCTCTTTTCCATAGATGCTGCCTGACCTGTTGAGATCCTCTGGCACTTTGTGTGTATTGTTTGGATTTGCAGCTTCTGCAGATTTGCTCTTGTTTCAGAAATGGAAACTGGTTCTTTTTGAGACTGACCACATGCATGAGTTTTACAACTTTACTTGAATGCTGAAGGAAGTTGCAGACCAATTCTCCACCGATACTCCATGATTGGTCTTACTAAATGAATGGAACTTCAGTGCAATCCTAACTCAGGTGCACAAGGGCTTTCAGATGAAGACTTGCGGATGAGGGATTAGACAGCTTTCGATCTGACCTCGGGCTGCTAAAATATCATCTAAAGTTCACTGTGTGCTTAAACTAACCATGCAACCTTAAGATATAGGAGCAGAATTGGGCCATTTGACCCATCGCATCTGCTCCAGCATTTCGTCATGGCTGATCCAATTTTCCTTTCAGCCCCAATCTCCAACTTTTTCCCCATATCCCTTCATGCCCTGACCAATCAAGAAACTATCAACCTCTGCCTTAAATATTCAAAAAGAATTGGCCTCCCCGGCTGCCTGTAGCAAAGAATTCCATAGTTTCACCATGCTCTGGTTAAAGAAATCTGTCCTCATCTCCATTGTAAAAGGAGACTCCTCTATTCTGGAGGTTTGTGTTCTGGTCTTATAGACTCTCCCTCCATAGGAAGCATCCACTCTATCAAGGCTTTTCACCATTCAAAAGGTTTCAATGAGGTCACCCTTCATCAAACACTCTTCATATGCCAAATCATTCAATCCTGGAATCATTTTTGTGAACCTCATTATAAACCTACTCTAGTTTCAGCATGTTCTTTCTAAGATTAGGGGTCCAAAGCTCACAATATTCCAAGTGAGGCCTCTAAAGTGCTTTCTAACGGCTCAACATTATATCCTTGCTTTTGTATTCTAGTCTTCTTCAAATGAATGCTAACAGTGCATTTGCCTTCCTCACCACAGACTCAATCTGCAAACGAAACTTTAGGGAACCTTGTACAACCTTGTACCAAGTCCCTTTGCACCTCAGTGTTTTGTAGTTTCTCTCCGTTTAGAAAATAGTTCGCCTTTTCGTTTCTTCTACTAAAGTGCATGACCATACACTTCCCAACACTGTATTCCATCTGTCATTTCTGTACCCATTCTCCTCATCTGTCTGTCCTTCTGTAGCCTCTCTACTTCCTCAAAACTGCCTGCCCCTCCACCTGTCTTCATATTGTCCGCAAACTTTGCAACAAAGCCATCAATTCCATCATCCAAATCAAGTTTTCAAACTGTGAATGCCTTCTAGAATGTTGTTGTGATACTATTGCCATGGCTCCTTCAGTAGTGAAGCCAACAGCAATGTTACATTTTGGAAGGTAATTGTTGGCCGTGACTGTCTACTGAGGGTGACATTCTCAATGGCCAGAGTTGCCTGAAAGAATGGATCCTGGGGAGACAGGTGCCCACTGCTCCTGTGGTTTCTGGCACCAGCTCATGCTCTGACCACTGACGCTGACTCTGAATACAATGATAGCCCTGCTAAGTGCCAAAGCTATTGTTCCACATTGCTCTTCTGTAGCCCTCTGTTAGATACCATCGTGATGCAGAGACTTAGTGTGCTTCTTCCACTGCTTGAAGATTCAAAGCCTCGGGGACATGAGGCACCTTCCATGAGTGAGAGAGCAAAGAGCGGAATAAATCCCACTTGACTAACACTTCAGTTCTCCGCAAAGTGACTGCTGTTTTGCAGGAGTTGTCACAACTTGAGTGTACCGGTAAATGCTGACACCATTCTCAGACTGCAGTTCATCAAATTGGTGGCTGCTTCATTTAATTGAATGGACCTGTCAGGGACTACAGAGGTACAAATTTCAGGTCCATTTTGAAGGTTGGCACAAAAAGAAGATTAAACTCAATATCTAGGGTCACCTGCCTTGCTCATGACTTGCACAATGTGAAAGAATTATACACTTGTACGGTGAGTTTTCTCTTTTCTCATGTTCTTGCCTTTTACAAAAGTTTGACATCTCCTTTATCAATTCAAACTTTGTCAAGCACCTATGGATTTAATATTTTTTCTCGACTATTCTAGTGGTACCTCACTAGCAATTTGCACCATTTACCTTTACTTCTTTGCTCTCTATTGAGAATTCTGTAGAATCCCCTTGAAAATATTTATAGAAAGTACATTCAGATTTATGTTTGTGATTTCTGCCATTCTATATTGTGCCCCCTTTGCATTTAACTGACCTCCACCCCACATTTTGTGATGTATTCATTACTTTTTCTCTCTCTTCCCCTGCTCCCTCCCTCACTTTCTCTCTTTCCACACTCTCTGTCACTCTCTTTCACTCTGTTTTGTTGTTCCTTTCTCTCTCCACCCCTCTCTCACCCTCTCTCCCTCCCTCTCTCCCCTCTCTCCCCTCTCCTCCTCCCCCTCTCTCCCCCTTCTCCCCCTCCCCCTCTTCTCTCTCTCTCTCTCTCTCTCTCCCTCCCTCCCTCTCTCTCCCTCCCTCTCTCCCTCCCTCTCTCCCTCTCTCCCTCTCCTAAAGTTAATGACATTTCCTTTCTGCTCCTTAATTTTTAACTGAGTGGATGTAATATTTCACCAATTCAAGGCACCTGTTCTCTCTATTATTCTAACATCTTTAATTAGGCTAATCACTTTACCTACTTTATTTCTTGCCAGTTTCTATTTTTTTCCTGATTTCCTTGCATCCTAAGGTAATAAGTGCTCAAGCTCCTACTTTTTATCATCATTTTGGCTATCACCATAACATCATAGTTCTGCAGGGCTGTTTCAGTGTGCATGTTAAATCTAGTTTTGTACACTTTGCAGTCTACCTTACTTTGCTCTGTTGCTAGCAATGTACCCCACTTTTGCTCCCCATTGACCTCTCCTGTTACTATATGTTGGAGACCATCCCCTGATAATTTTGTTTCAACCCTCCTCAGTCATACCAGTGTATTCACCGGAGGACCTCAGACTTTAACTCGAGTGCCACCTTGGTATATTCTGCACCTTCAAGAATACGCATAGGTAACCAGGCAAGGCAGAATTAGCTGTGCCGTTCAGGAGCTTTTGAATGTTCTTGCAGTGCTGATGATGCACAATTTTCAGAGTGGTCGGTGCAAATATAAAGTTGGGATTCAGTCATCTTTCCAGGCATATTATTGGAGTTTAAGTTGAATTTTAAAATTAAGCCAACACACAATTCCTTAAAGGCAATGAAGATTATATTATGGGCGATGTTAGACCATTATTTTATATTTCCAGTGGTGAAGCTGATAATCTGACTCTTGTTTCAAGCTTTGTAATTAATGAGAGACTATGTATGCGTTGTGTGTAACATAACTTTTGGAAATATGTTTAATCTTATAGCAACAATTCTTATCCAAACTAACATGAATGTCAAGTAGCTGAAAGCAGTTTAATATTTGATGGATTACATTTCAGCTCAGCCTTTGAAAAGCTGCCAGCCATAAAATTCTGAATAGCATTACAAGTGTCTACTGGTGGGGACAAGGAGAATGGCACAATACACGTTGAAAGCATTCAAGGTTTGGGCCCTTGTGGTCATGAACATTGATTCCTCGCGCAAAGGGAAGTGATTGTGATTGCTGGAGGTCAGTTATCCTATCTCAGGGTCACAGTGTCGGGTTCCTTTGAGTATTATACTAGGCCAGACCACCTTCAGCTGTTTCACTGATGATCTTTCTGTCACAAGATCAGGAGAAGGGAATATTTGTTGATTTCAAAAATCTCCACCTACAGAAAAAAATTAAAAGCATTCATTTGCATTATTTGTGAATAGTTTTCTCTAACAATAGGGAATTTATCTACCTATACTTTACCTTAAGAAACATTGCTGTCCCTCACTATCAATATCAGTACTAAATTGCTAGGGACATGGTTCCATGGAGTGTGTCTGACAGAAATGTTCTCAGATCATGCTAATCTTAAACAGAAAGTTAACCTTTTAGTTGCATCACACACGAAATGCTGGAGGAACTCAGCCAGTCAGCCAGCATCAACGGAAATAAATAAACGGTCAACATTTTGGACCAAGACCTTGCTTCAAGACTGGAAAGGAAGAGAGAAGATGCCTGGAGAAGTTTTTTCCCTACTGCGGTCATTTTGCTGAACAGTTAACTGCCGGTTAACTGTCGGCTAACTATTACTTGGATTGCACTACTTGTATGTATAATCTATATTTTCATTTATATTTATCATTATTATTGTTACGAGCAGAGAGACAACATCTGCCGGAAGTAAATTCCTTGTATGTGCACAGGTACTTGGCGATTAAAGTCTGATTCTGATTCTGAATAAGAAGGTGGGGCTAGCTGGAAGGTGATAGGGTGAAGCTGGGTGGGTGGGAAAGGTCGAGGGCTGGAGAGGAAGTAATCCAATAACTTCTTCATGTGCACGCACTGTTTTATTTTGTTTATGTCCAGTCTGCTGGATGGCGCACTTCAGTTTAGAAGCACATATGGTTCTTGCTCACACGGCTGGGGGTTCAATAGGTTGGCCATTTGGCAGCCTTAAGGTGGATGTGATGCAGGTGAATATACAGGCCAGTAGCTTCAGATAAAAGCTGTCTTATTGATATTGTTATAGTTGAGCTGTCTGACACTTGAATTCAATCGTCTATAAAATGTACAAAATTAAAAACAGTGGATACTAAGGAATATTGCTAAAAAAAAAACAGATACTCCAAGATGGCGGCGCGACGCAGCTTGCAGCGGCCACTCCAAAATGATTATCCGTTATTTGTGAAGTGGGGTGCCGTGCACAATCATAATCGATTGAAAACGGACGTGGAAGCACGGAGAAACATCAGGAAATTCCAAGAAGACCTTCTTTTGTTGCTGCTGCTGCTGCTGCTGTGAGGTCCGGGACTCTGCCGGGAAGACCAGGCCCCCAGTCCTTGGGGTCACGTTGCCGGGGCCGCCTTAATACGCTCGGCAGAGGATGGTGCTCGGAGAAGCTGTGCCAGATGGGATGGTCGTCGGCTCGGAGTCCTTTCGACAGACTCAGGTCACTTTCAGTGTGTGCTGTGTCTGCGATGCTGGTTTCGACGGAGCTTCCTCTTGCGTCTGCGAGGCTGAGTCGGGTGGCACCTTGGAAGTCCATAGCGGGGGTATTCCCTTCTGCCGCCCGTGTGGGATGGCGAGTCTGTTGGGACTCTGGGGACTTGTGGAAACTGTGGTGATTTCTTTTGAACTTACAGTCCTTTAACATCTTGGACTTTTTTTTTACTGTGCCCATAGTCTTTTTTTTTATCAATTATGCTATTGTTTGAACTGTTGTAACTATATGTTGTAATTATGTGGTTTTGTGTAGGTCTTGTAGCTTTAGTTTTTTGGTCTTGTTTTGTCTGGTGGATTTGGAGCTCCTTTCCGGGGAACGCGCTAGACGGTAGCGCGATATTAATACGCAGCAGCCTCTCCGGACTCTGGATTGGGGATTGCCAAACGTTACGTGGATTTTCTGGTGTAGTCTGTTTTGTCATGTGCTTTTGTGATAACATTCTGGGGGAACGTTATCTCATTTTTTAACTACATTGCATTTGTGGTTTCTAAATGACAATAAACTGAATCTGAATCTGAATCAGAATGACATCTTTGTAATAGTTGTACTGCTTTACTGGGTCATCTGAATAATGCAGGTGCTAATTTTATTATACCAGTGCACTTCTTGTGATGTTGCCGAAAGAAACTGGAAAGAGGAAAAAAACAATCAAGTGCATAAATAAATCTCTTTCCTTCAGCCTTCTCAGTTATAACTATGCATTCGCCTCCACATAAATCTACTGTCAGGGCTTTGCAATCCAGCCTTTGAACATTAGCTCACTCATCAATTAAGTTGAAGAGATTTAGGATTCAAGGCCTTGGATTTCTGAAGAAATTGTCTGACAGAGCTCTCTAGGAGTCTCTATTAGAATAAAGTCCACAGTGATAACAGGAAGCCTGCTCTGAATCTGGGCCCAGGCAGACTGTGCAGATTATGGGATCAGACAACATCCTGGCTGTAGTACTAAGGACTTGTAGCACCAGACAAGCTACATTTCTAGACAAGCTGTTCCTGTACATTTACAACACTGGCAAGCAGGACAAATCCATAAAAAAAACAGGACAAATCCAATCTCTGTCATTACTGCCAATAAACAAAATGATAGAAGCTGTTGTTGATAGCGTTATCAAGCATCACTCATTTATCAGTAATTTGCTTAGAGTCACTGAGCAATACAGCAAAGCTGCAGGCCCTTTGGGCCAGCTAGTCCATACAGACCATGGCGCCCAGCCATCTGGCCCCATTTCCTGCCGAAAGGCCCATATCCCTCTGAGCACTGCCTCCCTTTATACCTACCAAGTGCTTCTGATGTGATAACTTCTGTACCTGCCTCGTTTGTAGGATGATGTAAAAAAAAGAGCAGAAGTGGGCCATTCAGTCCCTCTAACCTGCTCCACCATTCAATATCATGGCGGGTTTGATTTTATTTTGATCCACTTACCCCGTTACCCTCCGTTCCCTTTGCTCCCCAGAGTTCAAGAGCCTTTTTCAGCTAGGAACAACTTTGGTGGCTCTGTCTCCAAAGAACCCTGCCAGGAAAAGCATCTCAGCATCAACCATGTCCATCCCCTCCAAATAGTCTATCTCAATAAGATTACCCCTCCTAAACCCTAATGTGTAAGCTCCCAGAGTCATTGAGTTACACAAGGCAACAAGTCTTTCAGCCCAAATCTACCTAAACTAGTCCTATTTGCCTGTGTTTGGCCCATATCTCTCTAAATCTTTCCTACCCGTGTATCTGTCTTGTTATTCCTCTCCATGCTTAGTGGCGTATTGAGCAGCGACCTTGCCATTTCATTAGCATTTTATCCATTTTTTTTATGAGGCCGAGTTGCTAGCTCGATGCTTAACCCAGCACAAATGGAAACCATGCTAGGAACTGGCCAGATCAGAACCTGGGATATCTTGTGTCGAAATCTGATGGTGGTGTCACTACATCACTGGCTGGGAAAGTACCCGTCTACGTGAGCTTTAAATGCACTCAACTGCTCCCTCTAGCTGCCCATCCCATGGACCCACCACCCTCTGTGTGAAGAAATCGCTTCTCAGGTCGCCTTTACATTTTTCTCCTCTCACCCTTAACCTATGCCCCCTCGTTTTAGCCTCCCGGGGAAACGACTATTGACCATCCTTCTTACCCGTGCCCCGTCTGACTTTATAAACCTCTGCAAGGTAATCAGTCAGCCTCCTCCACTCCAGACTCTCCTCACAACTCAATATCCATCTCTGGCTTCATCAGATCTTTCCTATAACCGGGCAAAGAGATCTACACACAAATGCAGCTGTATCAACATCTTGTGCATCAGTAACAGGATGTCCCAACTCTTATACTCAGTGCCACAACCAATGAAGGCCAGAATGCCACAGGCCTTTTTCATGACCCTGTCTACTGAGGGCCTGCTCAAGTTCTCAGAATACTTGGGCCATTCCCTTCCTCCAAACCAAATAGTCCTTATTTTTATTCTCTTCAGTAGTGGCTGAATTTCTATTTTCCTGCAGATCCTTCTGTATCTCACACAGTTCCTTTTGTACCTGCCGCATGTTCTCCATGCTCCCTCCATTCAAATACCCATCCTCCCACCAAAGTGGACAGTCACTCTCCTTCATGGAATGTTAACATACTGGATGACCTGTGTTGGGCCCAAGATATGGATGGAATTATAGAGTCATAGTCTAATCGGGACCGGGTTTCATATTTGTCATGATTACACAGCGGCAGCCCTCATACGTGGTCTTTACTCCAAAGTGTGGATCTAAGAGCTGAACTCCAGAGGGGAGGTGGGAGTGACTGTACTTGCCACCAAGTGTGGTGCCAGGGAACTGATCGGTTGGCAGCAGGGGTAAAAGACCTCAGTGGTTCGAATCATATCCCCTGGAAAGGAAGATGGTGGTTGCTGATGGAGATCAATCGTTACAAATAATGTCAGCAGCTGAATTTCCATGTTAATATTGACTTAGCAATTTGAAGGCTTCTGTGAGCTTTGCTGAATTTGTTTGATGTACATAGTTCCTTGCTTATGCCAATTCCAATTGTACGCATAACAGATAAAATATGTCTTTGTAGTGATCAAACTAGCCATAAAGTGGCATGATTTTTGACTGATAAAATTAGACCTACTTATGCAATGAACTTTAAAACTTAATTTATTCCAGTTGCAGCTCAAGTTAGGGGTAGGTCAACATGCTGCTACAGTTCAGCTGTCCTGTTAATATTTACCAGGATTAACTACTGGGTGGATTGTATTTCTACTGAAGTAACTGTTTTGGTTAATACTGGATATCGGTCACCAAGACAACAACATGGTGTGAAACAATAAGTGTTCATTTTTCCTTTTTCTTCCAAGTACATTCTTATTGGTTTCCAATTCCTGATTAATAACTTGCTTTTTTTAATGTTAGCTTATTGTAGCTTGTTTGGACATTGTTGTTACCGAGAGGCTTCTTTGTTGACAATATTTTCTTATGACTGAAACAACGCTTGTTGAGTGAACTCGGACTTTTCTGCTTGGAGTGGTGGAGGATGAGAGGTGACCTGATAGACCTGATGAAAAGCATTGATCGTGTGGATAGTCAGGCCTTTTCCCAGGGCTGAAATAGCTATCACAAGAGGGCACAGTTTTAAGGTGCTTGGAAGTAGGTACAGAGGAGATGTCAGGGGTAAGTTTTTTACGCAGAGTGGTGAGTTAGTGGAATGGGCAGCCGGCAACTGTGTTGGAGGCAGATACGATAGGGTCTTTTAAGAGACTCCTGGATAGGTACATGGAGCTCAGAAAAATAGAGAGCTTGTAGGTAACCCTAAGCAATTTGTAAAGTAAGGGCCTGCATTGTGCTGTAGGTTTTCTATGTTTCTAACACTATGATGCTGGCAGCTTCCTTTGTTAATATGGTGCAAACTACCTTTTGTTTATCTCTGCATCAACAGTTCATTCCTGATTTTGCAATAGTTTTATACTGTTTGAGGGTGAGTACTGACTGGTGTTTACCATTAACATCGAAAGAATTTTGGAGTTTGATATCTTTTCCATTCACTGTTTTCGATCCTTTTACCAGTGTTCCCCTCATCAAAAGATACAAGTAGCATGAAGCCCCAGCTGTATTTAAAGCAATCAATAATATCAAAACAGCAGTCTGAAGCCCATCACATGAAAACTTATTCACACTAAAGACCCTGAATTTTCCCATTTGACATAAAATAAAATATTTAACGCTTTTTATCTTTTTTCCCTCTGAAGGTTAAGAAATATTCTGGAACAATTAGAATGAATCTTTATCATATCATTTCCTGTCTATTCCCATTAGTAGTTGATATTCTGGGTTTTGCACAGATAACTTCAGTGCTATTTTTCCAGTGCCTTGACAACTTGCCATTCTCAGAAGCTTATTGGAGGGCAGTGATTACTGCTGCCTGATAGCCAGTCAGTTTCGTGCCAGATCTGAGGCCTGAATCTTCAAATCTCCTTTCCCATCATTCAGCCAAAGGTTATGCGCGTACATTGAAGGTAATGGCGAAGTCCATCATGAATGTCTACCTTCGCCAAGAAGTAGCTCCTGAAAAATGGAAACTAGTCCATGTTCTGTTGGGTTTGCTATGAGCCTTCATTGTCAGAAGAGAGTGTGGTGCAGCAGGGACCATTCTGTCTTGTGTTTGTTGAGTGGAGACGTTGGAATTGATTTATCATTGACATATGTGCTGAGATACGGGGAAAAGCATGTTTTACATGCTGTTCATACAGATCAAATCAATACACAATGCACTGAGACAGGAGAAAGTAAAGCAATAGCAGAATGCAAAGCTACTTGTTCTCTTCATTCTGCTTTCTGACCTTTCACTAAGATAACATACTACCCCCACACACATGTGGGCCCTTACTTAATGTTACAAAGTGTTACGCGGAATCTTTCCAACCATTTCTGAGAATCCAGATGTATCACATCCATTGGTTTCTCATTGTATTTCCTTCCAGATAACTCCTCAAAATGCACTTTTACATTTTCAAGCACAACTTTTTTCTAAGTTAAATCATGCTGACTGTACCAGATTAAATTACCATTATTTATGTTCTGTTAAAGGCAGGATAATTTAAAGGCAGGATAATGTGATGTTGGTGATATTGTTAGACCTGGTGATTGACTGGGTTATGAGACAAACAGTGAAAGGTAACTCGAGGGGCATTATCAGAAGACCTTGACTTTGCAGTTGACCTTGCATTAGTATCACATACACCAGCACATGCAAGAGAAAACCCAGATCTTATGTACCTTTTGTGTACAGGTTGGACTCGGAGTCACCCAGACATAGACTGAGACCATGACCCTCGATGTAGGGACTCCTCCTCCCAGCAAGGCATATGGCATTGACTTACCCAGCACCGGCAGATTCACCCACCTGGGCAGTATCATTCAGTGAGATCTTAGGACCGAGGAGGACATCCAGTGCAGACTCAGCAAAGCGACAGATGTCTTCAGATCAATGAGCAGCAGATGATGATCAACTAAGTATAGCATCCACACCAAGGTGAAGCTGCACTAGAGCTGTGTTCTGTCCACACTCTTGGAATGGTCAGAATGCTGGCACATGACAGAGAGCAACCTTGCCAAGCTCTTCATCATTCCACACCATGAGCCTCTGGAAGATCCTCCATATTTTCTGGCTAGAAAAGATCTCCAACTGCGCCCTACTCCTTCAGTGCCATCAAGAGGACAGGGCTGCAATCATTGTGAGGACATGTTGGAGATGGATTGGGCATGTGACGAGAGAGAGGCCAACTCTATAATCAAGACAACACTTAATTGGACCCCTGGAGGCGGAGGAAACGTGAGAGACCAAAGACAATTTGGCACCATACCGTAGAGGCAGCTGGTGTACATCTGGGGCACAACAGAGAAGATAGCCAAGGACAGATGGAGCTTAAGGACCTTCATTGCTGCCTAAACGCCAGTGGTGTGGTGGGCAATAAGTAACTACACCATTAATGATGAATTCCAATATTTTGTTGACCACATCTGTTAGTCTAATGCATCTTTAATGCTGTTTTCTTACTCCTGATCCTTTCTTAAACAAGTATTACACTTGTGGCATTGTTCCAAAATAGAGGAAATGTTGGAAAATTTCAGTAATACATCTGCTGTTCTCGGTAGCCACATTTTTTAGAACTCGAGGAACCAGGCTGTCCACTAAAAGCGGTTTGTTTGGCATTTGTTCGCATAATTTCTCCAGTATTCTTGCCTTAGTAATATTAATAACTCTAACTTCCTATCATTAGACCCTTGGTTCCTCTCCATTGCTGTTGTAATTATTAACTTTCTGCTGTGAATGCACAAACAAAATATTTATTTAATGCCTCAGCTGTTTCTTTATTTCACTATTATTATTTCTTCTGTCGTTGTCACATGGGACTCTCATTTCATATCTGCTACTCTTCAATTTTATGTAGCTGCAGAAGGTCTTTTATATGTATAGCTCAGTATCTTTTGTGATTTATCTTCTTCATTTCTATCAATTCTTTGGCCGTTTGTTGCTTCTTCCAAAAATTGATTGCAATCCATGGGTTTATTCTTTGAAAGATTATAAAATTGTTTTGATTTAACATATCCTTAACTTCTTTAGTTAGCCATTGATGTATCACTTCAGTGACAAAGCTTTTTCTCCTCTGTGGAATGTACATCTACTGAGGATATAGAGGCACATCGTTTATTTCTAAGAATTGTTTAACAACTGGCAAACTTTTTCCCTGTCTGCTTTAATCATTGAACAACTCAAACTTGTGTAATTGGCTTTACTTAACTGCCAGACTATAGTTTCTTTCTGAAATTGCCTCCCTCTTATAAACCAAATACAAAATTGTCATTTTTTTTTTCATTTGCGGTAGTCTGGCTTGCTGAGCATGTCCTACAGCTCCCTATTAAAACATTATGCAGAAAGAGGCATAATTTGTTTGTAATTAAATGCCCACTTTAATCCATTTGGTCGTACTATCAGAAATAGCCCCATTGTATCACACATGGCATTATTGAAAACTAACATTTTTTTCTCTTTCCTGTTTGTCCTTTTATTTCAGATTTCCAGCACCTGAAATTCTGTTGATTTTTCACAAATTAGTAATAGCTTTTCCTCATAATATCCTTCCTTAGTTACAGCTAATGAACCCCGATATCATTCCATAAGCTTCCCTCTTCCCAAGTTGATACATTGATGTTCTAGAAAAATATAATTCCTGGTTACTTTTGCAATTTGGTTTGCCTAATCTTTATGAATAGTGTTGACTCATTCAATTTCTTGATGTACTGGTTCTGTTAAGGTGCTTGTATGCCCTTTTATTTCTGTCCATTATTGACTCCCACCTAAAAAGTACTAATTCCAGGCCTTCTTGAGCTAAGACCATTTGTTATCCTTTACCATATGAACTATCTTTTTTTTTGGGAGGAGTTCTGGGCATCCCTGACTTGACCAGTCAATATTGCCTACTCCTAAGTTCTCTTGAGAAGGAGGTGGTGAACTGCTTTGAACCGCAGTAGTCCTCCTGTTGAAGATGCTCCCAAAATTTTGTCAGATGAGTAGTTGCAGGATTCAGAACCAATGATGATGAACAAAGTGTGTGATATTACCGAGTCAGTTTGGTGTGGGCTGGGGATGTGTGTGCGTGTCAGTGGCAGGTGGTGGTACTTCTGTACATCTGGCTGCTTTTAACTATTTGGTAGTTAATGTTGCAGGTTTGGGAAAGGATGACAAACTAGTCCATGCAAATAACTGCTGTTCATTTGGTCGATATGCAGGATGCATCAATCGACAAAGGAATAAATGTTCAACTTGTTTGAGTGCCAATCAAGACGGCTACTCTGTCCCGGATAGCATCATGCTTCTTGAGACTAGTTGGTGCTGACTTACCTTGCTCCTGATCTGTATTGTAAATTATGGAAAGGATTTGGTGTCAGGAAATTTTACCTCAGAGTACCTCACCTTTGACCAATGCTCGTAGCTGTTGTTGAGTTGTTAGTCATGTGGATGTTGAAACATGCCAATGTTATTGCCATTGATGTCAAGGAAAGACGGTTAGATTTGTTCCTGTTTGAAATGGTCACTGCATTTCTATTGCACATATGTTAAAAGCCCATACATGATTAGGTTTTCCCCAAATCAGAATAATGCACGGTTAACAAACTGATACGTTAACCATCATCTTCTCTTCACAATTGTCTGATCAGTTGAGTATTCCTGAGCATTGTCACTGCTCATTCCAAAAGGAATTGTTTACCTGTATAGCCCACTGACAAATTCAACCAAAACTGATGCTACTTGCTGAAAGCACCAGAATAATTAGAATCCACCTGATGAACATACCAGAGGTAAAGACGAAGATTTTAGACCTGAATAACTGCTGAATCTGAGGCAGGTAGGAATTAAAACTCCTTTAAATACATATCTGCTCCATGCAGCGGTTCTCTCATTGCAGCAAATCTGCATCTCTTAGATATTTTTTCTCTGTTCCAGCTTTACCCTGGGCTTTGGGGAAACCAAGTAGCTAAAGGGGAAGAGGACAATTGGGTGGACCAGCCAGGAAGCGCTATTGTAATGCTCGCACAAAAATGCTGGAGGAACCCAGCAGGTCAAACAGTATTTATGCAGGGGAATAAGCAGTTGACTTTCTGTGCCAAGACCCTTCATTACATCTGTACATCTCCTCGTCACCATCCGACATTCTGCCAACAACAGTTGTGTCATTGGCAAATTTATAGATTGCATTTGACTCCAGCCTCCAGAAGCTGGAGTCGATGTATGGTGAGAGAGAGAGTAGAGCAGTGGACTAAGCACACATCCTTAAGGCGTACCTCTATTGATCACCAATGAGAAGGAGATACTATTTCTCATCAGGGCTGACTGTGATCTCCCAGTCAAGGATCTACTGGCAGAGGAAGGTACAGAGACCCAGCCTTTGAAGCTTGTTGATCGGTACTGAATTGTTGAACGCTGCTCTGTAATCAATAAGCAACAGCCTGATGTTGGTATTGCTGTTGTCGAGTATCGAGCCGGTGAAATTGCATCTGCTATAGACTCATTGTGGTGGTTGGCAAATTGCAGTGGGCCCACATCTTTGCTGAGTCGCTTTTCTTGTGATTGCAAACCCCTGTTGGACCTTGCTAATGTGGAATGTTGCAGGTTCAATTCACAGATTTGTTGGCAGATGGCAGGGGGAGCTGCATAGCCTCGATTGTAGCAGGGACCAGACCTCAAGCCGAGGTATCACCTGTTTACGGCCACTCGGGTGAGTGGTGTCAGCGTCTGTCACACTGGAGGCAGTGTTTCACGGCATCCAAATGGAGTCAGTGCTGCCCCCCACTGTTTGCCTGGCAGAAGACAAGCTGTCTTTTGTTCGACTGCAGACTGCTGCAACATTCATGGACTCAGGGTCTTGGACTATTTTTTCTGTTACTGTATTTTTTTACTGATATTTTATATGTGCTTGCAATCTGGTATGTGCTATATGTGTGTTTTGCTGTGCATGACTGTTGGTATTGTGTTTTACACCTTGGTCTGGAGTAACGCTGTTTCATTTTGCTCTATTCATGAGTATTCATTGTTGACAATCAAACTTGAACTTGATCAAGGAGTTCAAGTAGACCCTGAGTTAGGAACGTCCGACTTACGGACAACTCGTACTTACAAACCGAGGAAGGAGAACGCCATCCGCCATTTTAAGTTGGATCGCGACACCGTCCATCATTTTAAGTAGTTGCTGTTGACACTGTGTTGAGTGTGTAACTTTGTATTTGTAATCTTAGTAAGATTCACCCCGCACCGCCCCCCCCCCCCCCGGTCAGCTGGTGGCGCAATGAGATCAACGCTGGGCTGGAGTTTTCCCGAGTTCGATCCAGTGACTACCATACCATCTGTGCCAGGTTGATGTCTAGTGCACAACTTGACCTTGTCAAAAAAAGCACTGCCATCTCCAGTTTAAATTCCCACGCGGAATGTTGTGGAGGATCAAATACAGTACCCAAACCCAGCATAGCCCCCACTTGTCCCATTTAACCTGCCTCAGTGCAGTGGAATTTCGGACCTGGCGAATTCAGTGTGATGGTCCTTAGGACCCAGCTGACCTAGGGAGCCGGCGGAGGTCAGGGCCCGCCGCTCGCAGTGTTTCTGTTCCATTGATGGGAAGTGATAGCGATTGAAAATAAAGTGGAAATGATAAAGCGATTGGAAAAAGTTGAAACGCCATCAGTCATTGAAAAAGCATTAGGCTACTGTCGATCAACAATCGGAACAATTTTAAAGGATAAAGTGAGAATAATGGAGCATGTGAAAGGCTCTGCCCCGATGAAAGTTACAATTATTATTAAGCAATGCAGTGGTTTAATTATTGGAATATATACATTTCTTAAGTGTTTTACATGCATAGAAAGGTAAAAATATATACTATATGCTAAGACAAACATTTGACGCTAAATAATACTGGATGTACTTGTTCCGACTTACGTACAAATCCGACTTAAAGATGGACTCAGGAACTGAACTTGTACTTAACCCGGGGACTGCCTGTAGTGGCTGCAAGTTTACTCACCATTTCTATATTTGATGATGCAGGAGATCAAAATTCACACCTGTCTCCAAATACAAATATGCTTAAAGCTAGTGATCAGAGTAGGCATTCTCCCATTTGTTTTTTTCCCTTTTCTTAGATCTATTAATTCCAAATCAATGTGGGCGGATGATGTAATAGTGGTTAGCATAACGCTGTTACATCACCAGTGTCCAGGGTCCGGTTCTGCTACTGACTCAGTCTGTAAGGAGTCTGTATGTTCTACCCATGACCATGAGGGTTTCCTCTGTGTGCTCCAGTTTCCTCCCACGTTCTGAAGCCAGGCGGTTTCGCAGGTTACTCAGTCGTATGGATATAACTGGGCTGTGCAGTCTCATTGGGTCGGCAGTGGCTGTTTGCAGTGGTGCATCTCTAAATATAATAGAAGTAAAATAAATACACAAGCCTTAAAATTTCCAGTCCTTTGTTGTTTTACTGGAATTTCTGATGTTGTCCACTGAGGAAAACCACTAAGTTTCAAGGGAAGATACTGCAAAAATGGATTCAACAGTGGCTGGATAGGAGATGCCAGAGAGTAGTGGTGGATAACTGTTTGTCAGGTTGGAGGCCGGTGACTAGTGGTGTGCCTCAGGGATCTGAACTGGGTCCAATGTTGTTTATCATATAAATTATTGATCTGGATGATGGGGTGGTAAATTGGATTAGTAAGTATGCAGATGATACTAAGATAGGTGGCATTGTGGATAATGAAGTAGGTTTTCAAAGCTTGCAGAGAGATTTAGGCCAGATAGAAGATGGCAGATGGAGTTTAATGCTGATAAGTGTGAGGTGCTACATTTTGGTAGGAATAATCAAAATAGGACATACATGGTAAATGGTTGGGCATTGAGGAATGCAGTAGACCAGAGTGATCTAGGAATAACGGTGCATAGTTCCCTGAAGGTGGAATCTCATGTGGATAGGGTGGTGAAGAAAGCTTTTTGTATGCTGGCCTTTATAAATCAGAGCATTGAGTATAGGAGTTGGGATGTAATGTTAAAATTGTACAAGGCATTGGTAAGGCCGAATTTGGAGTACTGTGTACAGTTCTGGTCACCGAATTATAGGAAAGATGTCAACAAATTAGAGAGAGTACAGAGGAGATTTACTAGAATGTTACCTGGGTTTCAGCACCCAAGATACAGAGAAAGGTTGAACAAGTTAGGTCTTTATTCTTTGGAGCGTAGAAGGTTGATGAGGGGACTTGATAGAGGTATTTAAAATTATGAGGGGGATAGATAGAGTTGACGTGGATGGGCTTTTTCCTTTGAGAGTAGGGGAGATTTAAACAAGAGGACATGAGTTGAGAGTTAAAGGGCAAAAGTTTAAGGGTAACATGAGGGGGAACTTCTTTACTCAGAGAGTGGTAGCTGTGTGGAGTAAGCTTCCAGTAGAAGTGGTAGAGGCAGGTTCGATTTTGTCATTTAAAAAAAGATTGGATAGGTATATGGACAGGAAGGGAATAGAGGGTTATGGGCTGAGTGCAGGTCAGTGGGACTAGGTGAGGGTAAGCGTTCGGCCTGTTTCCGTGCTGTAATTGTTATATGGTTATAATATTTCTTGCAATTTATTTGATGCAGCAGGTTCACCAGGAAATGATCTTTGTTTCTTTTTATTTTCCTTCTTTATTTTGCCCTGTGATGTGCTTACCCAGGCTTATGGTTCATACATATCCTCTCACTGGCCGTGGGATCAAAATAATCTGTGGGATTTAGTTTACATTTACAGTTCCAGTCAAGTCCTGCAATCGTATTCCGGGAGTGTGTACTGATTGGCACCCCTGGGAGGATTTGACTTAATTTCCTGCCCAATGCTACAAAAGCAGTGTTACACGGGGATCAGCCATTTTGCCTGCAGTTCTGCCGTGAATGGGAATAGCATCATCACCCTGGGAAGGTTTGTTTGAACTTGCAGTGACACAAAGCACCCTTTACATTGTCGTTATTTCACTCAGGGGAAAGGCAGTTTCCCCTGCAGTTTAATCTATGAACAGCTGCTGTATGATGACTTCAACACTGATGCCTCGAGAAGAATAACAGCATTTTAGAAACTTTGAAAAATAGTTGTCTCTGGTTGTTGTCAGGATCTAATTTGTTTAGTGTTCTCTTGCTTCGTTTGTTAACTGGTTTAACCATCATTTTCTGTTGTCTAATTGTACCTAGCCGAACATTTCCCATGTGTTCTAGCTTCTGAGTTGAAAGTTTCCCTATTTTTAGTTTTAATCTATATTTCACTTCAGATTTTTCATCCTAGGGCTTATATTGATTTTCTTATATAGATTTGTAAAAAACCACTGTAAAATAAAGATTAAATGGAATATCTGATTCAAATAAAACATCTCTTTGCCAAAGATTTTTTTGACAGTTCTCAATCTATCTTTAGCACACATTACACTTGGACATCCAAAATAATTTAATTTCAATAGATTGGCTGCAGTCAATATTTTGAAGTCAAGCCGACAGATGATTAACTCTTGTTGTGGTTTTAATGCTTTGTTATAAATACATATGATATAGATGACAGTGAGTTGTAAAACTAAAATGTTATCAAATGCGTGTGAATTAGTGTGCTGGAGAGGTCAGAATGACTTTAGGGCACCAGCTTTTAAGGAAAGACCATCTGAGACATCTTCATGAAGATAATATTCTATTAAGTCGAGGCATTTAAAATACTAGAAGATGTAGATCATGTTGTTTATGAATGAAAGAAGCCTTTCAATCTATCTAGCTTGTCCCTTCATTGTCACAATATCGAAGTACTTGATGAATAATTCTGCAATAGTTTTATGGTTCCTTAGAACTTCCAGAGAATACTAGAGATTTTCAGTATTATGCGACCAAAAACATACTTTTCGCAGAGTGAAATAATGACAGTGATGTAAGGGCTGTTTTGTGTCATGGGAATTTGAACCAAAGGTTAGCAGGGTGATGATGCCAATCACATTCAGCCTTTCTGTTACATCCAATAAATAATATTTAAGTTTGTTATTTATAGGCCCATTTGAGGCCATGTTTCCCATTTTGGACAGTAAGTAATGTTGGAGTATTGTGAATGGGTTGTGAGATTCATAGCTCGGGGATCCAATGAATGAGTCATTGGTTGGGAAAACATTTTTAATATGTTGATCCTCGTGGTTCACTACTTTGCACTTCATGAAGGTGTGATAGAAGGATTAGGGTTTGCCTTATGTTTAATAGCAACAAACATACATTCTGATTCTCTATTCTTATTTTGAATTGCTAAGAAATACGATAAGCAAGATTTTGAAATCTGCCACATAAAAAGGAAGTGATTGAAGATGAAGAGGATGGAAGCTTCTATGGAACAGTAACAGAGTGCCTACCCCAAAAAAACCTCATATCAGTAATTCCTCTGCTAAAGTTTGTGACGTGAGATGTTCAGAAATTTGTGAAGTGTATATTCTGCTAGACTTGAAACTATAAAACATAATGGGTGTACTGCTTTTCAAATTTCACTGATTACTATCTGGACATATGCCTTGCTTCCGCAGGGTAGAAGCATGGAATTGGTAAAGAAATTCTGGAGAGGTGGACGAAAAGCTATAATAAGTTCTACCTTGATCTTGATATGAGAGCATGGTCGAGTTTTTTCAGAGTATGGTCGCTGTCATGTGCTGATACAGGCATCAATGCCAGGGGAGATCTTCTGGTCATGCTTTTACTCATGATCTATTCCACTGGAAATTGCACAAAGAAGCTCTCTCAAAAGAAGAGTTTATAACTGTTCAGCATTTTAGCAGAGTATAGCAGAAGTTGAGAGTGAGATTTACCATTTGCCCATCAGAGCCCCGGAAGAGTATAGGACATTGCAGCCAGTGTGCCCTGTCGTCAATCCTTACACTTTGTCGCATCAAAGCAGATTCCACTGATGATTGAAAGTTCTCAAAACAAATGTTGAGGTTTCAATTTCTTATTTAGTAACAGGAGATGAGATTACATTCATAGGAATTAATACTTAAAAATCAAAGAACTGGCTGCATATAATATACCCAATACATGTGGAGGTTATGTAGGGTGTGAGTAGGAAGGTTATGGGGAAAAGGCAGAAGAATGGAGTTGAGAGGGACAACAAATCACCCATGATGGAATGGCAGAGCAGACTCGGTGGGCCAAACAGCCTAATTCTGTTCCTTGTCTTTTGGTCTTGAATTCTTAGTATTCATGTGTTTTCCTAATTTGAGGAATGAAGTGCAAATTCTTAGCATTTACCTGGATAATTAAGCAATTAAGTTAAGCAGAGGTTGACATATTTGTTGTCTGTGTTTGATTTCCATTATATTTTTGTGGAAGTCTACTTGACCTAGCTGCCAGATAAATGTACTGATTACAGTGTGATCTAGAGCACCAGTCCGATTCAATACTGAGTGAATGCGATATTGTTTAAAGTCCTGTCTTTTGGGTGGGAGCTGAACTATTGGGCTCTTTCATGTGTTCAGGTAGCTCTCTTGCCATCTTCCAACCAGTTTTCACCTAGTGTTTTGACAAACATTGTCTGCAGTTGGAAAACGTTCATGTTATAAGCGTGTTATGTTAGGGGTAATAAGGCTGCATTTTCCTGCACAACATTGAAAGTCAAGAGATTTTTCTTCTGTCTGTGAGAGTTTGAGGGAATTTTCAACATCTGATAATTCCCAGCAAAATTTGTTACTAGCTATTGAAATTATATTTAACAGTTCTGAAAGACTTCATGGAAGATTGGGTTAACCATGCTCATGTTTTTTTTGTGCTTTTCTTTGACAGTGCGATTACACTTGACAATCATCTAGTACTGCTTTCAACGGCCGCAGCAGACACAGGAAAATACTATGTACAAGCAGTCAATGAAAAGAATGGGGAAAATAAGACGAGTCCATTTATCTCCCTGACCATTTCAAGTAAGTGTGGAAGTAAATAAATATTTTGTTCTTTTATTTAGTAAGAGTAGGTGTTCTGTGGTTGTCTGCACAAAGCCTGTTGAGATCGTGGCCTACAGTTGGGTTGAGTTGTTCTCTGACGTAGGCAATTTGCTTGCAAGGGTTTGTCACCATATGACGAGACACCATCAGTTCGCTGTTGATTGTGATGTGTCTTCCAAATGTTTGGCCTTAATGTACTTATCCACTGGTTGATTGGTTGCATTTTGGAAACTCAGTTGTGATGTTGGGAGGAGATCTTTCTGCTGATTGGTTGCGTGGTGAACTTTGTGCATTGTGGTCTGGAACCATGCTTCTTGGAAACACACATACACATACACAATTCTTTTTTACGTGACTGTGTCTGTGCTCGTTATTTTGAATGTGCTGTGTACATTTTGCACCTTGGCTCCAGAGGAACACTGTTTCATTCGGCTGTATTCGTGCATCGTTGACTGATATGTAAACTGGAATTTGATTCCTTGGATGCCATGTGTTTGCTTGCGCCATGACTTCCACTGATGCCCAGACGAATTTTTGCCCTTCTCAGTCTTCACGGGTAGAGACGAGGGAGAGTCGGTCATTCTGCTTTACAGGCAGTTGATGTTCATGGATTCTCCCAGTTTGGCTGACGTAATGCTTGCAGGAAAGCCAACGCAGACAAAACCAATGTGGTCTACAGAATCCAATGTGGGGACTGCAGCAATGCAACCCAAAAAATAACCATCCGAGGTGCACACTTTCTGAATTACGCTTGGTTCCAAAAACTAATGAACTTATAGAAGTAATGACAGAGGTTCCAGTACGAAATAGTCATTGAACCTAACCTAGGTTTTAAAGGAGGCAGATTGAAAGGTAAGTGATGCTGTAATAGAAAAACATTGGGTCAAAGATATATTATCTTGAAGATGCCTGTATTCATTTCAACATTTACCTACACATTTCTGGACTTTGGAAAACCCACTAGGTGAAGGCTGCTGAAAAGGTTGAAGATCTGAGGTAATTACTTTTGGCACAGTGCTTTAAGGGTACACTGTACATTAAGTGCATTCATCTGCATGTTTATATTGTTAACAACAAAATTTGAGAATAATAAGCTTACAAACAATGAATGTACTGTCTTTCTTTTTAATTGCTGACTGAGAACTGCATACTTAATGGCTTGTACTTTAGCCTAAAGGCAAGATCGGTGTGGGAATGCTGTTGTGAGCTCAGGAAACTCTAAAGAACAGAGTTCCCAAGCGTCCTAGAAAAATTAATTGCGTTATTTCTGTTATGTCATTGGTAGCTTGAGGACAGGAAGGCTTTGGAGTTTGGAAAACCTTCTTCAGAAGACATTCAAGAAGAAACAGGCATTGGCGGGGTTGTGGGTCAAAGCAGAATCAGGTGTTAACCAAACCCGTAAAGGGTAATTCTGCTTATCTTTGGAGTTTGGAGGATTAGGGGGTGAAGTCAGGGATAGGAAAAGAGAATTTGTTTGATAGATGATGCATATTGGGCAGAGAGGATTATGAAAAATGCAGTTGGGAAGGGATTGCAATGGTTGGGTAAATGGTTGAGTGTCTGATGGTTGTAATGGGAAAACAAATGGTAGGTGGAAGTTCAATGATGACCATGGAAGTTGAGGTAGGGATGGATAAAATAGTAGCTGGTAGAGTTGGAACAGATGGTAGGGTCTGGATTTATTATCAAGCATTATTGGCAGGTTTTACCAATCTTTGATTTCAAAATTCTAAACATTTTTATTCAACAGAAATAATTAAGAGATGGTTCTTCTTTATGATGATTAACTGAATTAACCCTCAAACCTCCGGTCAAGGTGGCGCCAGATTACAACACTCCCTCGGTTGACAACTTCCAGATAGCTCACGAAAATATGCATTTTACTTCTTTTAAGTTTGTTTTTCACCTTAAATGTGTTTCTGTGACTATTAGAATTAGAGTCTGCGATTTACAGTTTGGAGATCATTTGAGTGATCCAGTACTTTGCTGTCTCCGAGAAGATTCCAGGAAGCGAGCGTGTACTTAGATGGTCTCGATGTGAAGAAACTTTGAGATGGGGAGCGGGCTGCAGCGCGACTCCATTTTGCCATTGAAAGCATTGATGCAGATTGAGCCTTGGAGGCGAATGTGGAAGTGAGCGAGAGTTTCAGTGCCGACTGCTTGCCTTCTGATTGCTGCCAGAGACAGAGTCTGTGATCAGCCTATAGCTGTGTCTCGCTGGTGACAGTGCAGGATGGTATTGCGGTTCTGTGTTTATCGACTACGGACTTCTTCAGACTTATATTCTGTGTTTTTTTAATTGCCCGTTCCTTTTCTGTTTTGTTGTGCAAGGGAAGGGTGTTTGGGCGTTCTGTTTGTTTTTTTGTGTGGGGAAGGGGTTGTTTTTGGGGGTCAATGGACCTGTTGAGTTTTTTTGGGGGGTTGTGTTGATGATCGAGACACTATTCATTTTTGCATGGGGAGGTGGGTTTGATGTTTCTCTCTGAATGATTTTATTTTCATGGCTATCTGGAGAATACAAATTTCAAGTTGTATATGGATCCATGCTTTGATAATAAATGAAGATTTGAACTTGTTCAGAGCACTTCTCCATTGGTATCATATTGATTTTTATCAATCTTCTCAGAAAATCTCTTCAGAGTTGTACATACACTTGAATATTTTGTTTTAAAGATTGCCTGTTGTTGATTTGTATCTTAGTAGACCTGTTTTCATAGTGAGAATTTCATAAGTCATTCAAATACCATCAAATCTTTACTTGTTCTTGATTGTTCTGCTGATGGTGAATTCCTCAACATCTAGAAACAACACCCAGGAAAGCTATTTAATCATTGTTTTTTGAAAGATTTTTCGAATTAAGTTTCCAATTGATAAAATTAAAAAATTTTTCAAGATTAATGTAATGCACTCAAAAGTGTGTTTTGAGGAGGTGGAGCAACAGAGATGACAGCTTTCCTAATCGCTTTCAGAGTTGTGGTTAAGTACCATTATCTTTGATGATGTTCCCCAAGGTTGGGTTTGGGATTGTTGACAGCCATGATACCAAATAGATTTGTACTGAGTTCAGCATTGGGTGGGGATATCAGAACTCAGCATGGGGAGAAGATTGGACTGGGGTCTGGTGGTACCACTTGTATTCTGGTGGAGAGGTAGATGGGAGTACATTGGGTCAGAGATGGTTGCTGGACGGTCAGAGAGAGGGCTTACAAAACTAATGAATGGTTGGAGGTTGAGGGATTGAGAGGGGTGTGTGACGATGGCCTAAGTGCAGAGGGAAAGACACTGAAGCAGATGAACAGTTCACTAACCTTTAATAAGAACTGTGTAGAATTAAAGGAAAAACAAATGCTAGGCCAACAGAGCCGTTAACTAAAACGCTCAAACTGAAGCTGATGCAGACACTGTGGCACAGCAGTAGTAACTAACACTAAATAAATACCACTCCTTTACAGCGTCAAACTAAGTAGCGTTTTCTTTCCTGGAACAAGGATGAAGATAAGCAGGGAGTTTTAACATTGCTGTGTATTTGGTCATGACTGAGGAAGATGGGAATGAGAGGAAGGGAGTTAAATACCACTGCAATGAAACACTAACTGGCTACAATATGCATACTCAGGAGTGTGACTTCTGATCCCGGTCTGACCCTGCATCTGTCCGTGGTGGTTACAGGGATACCAGTGAAGTGATGGGTAGACAGCAACAACGTCTCCTCCACATTCTCCATAAGCACAGCTGCACCACCAGGCTGCATGCTTAGTCCCCTGCTCTGTTCTCTTTATACTTATGACTATCTGGCTAAGCACAGCTCTAATGCAATACTTATTGACACCGCTGTCACAGGCCAAAGCAAAGGTGGTGACGAATCAGCATATTGAAAATGTGGCTGAGTGGTGCCACAATGCCATCCTGGAGACCAAGGAACTGATTATTGACTTCAGGAGGAGGAAATCAGAGGTCCATGACCCAGTCCTCATTGGAGGACCAGAGATGGAGAGGATTAGCAACTTCAAGTTCCTCCGAGGACCTGTCCTGGGCCCAGCACATAAATGCAATTATGAAGAAAGCATGGCAGCGCCTCTACTTGCTTAGGGGTTTGTGGAGATTCAGCATGACATGTAAAACTTAACTTTTATAGATGAGCAGTGGAGAGTATATTGACTGGCTGCATCACAGCCTGGTATGGAAACACCAATGCCCTTGAGTGAAAAATCCTACAAAAATGGATTTGGCCAAGTCCATCACGGGTAAAGCCCTTCCCCGTAGATGAACACATCTACGTGAAAGGCTGTTATAGGAAAGCAGCATACATAGAGTCTCCCACCACCCAGCATATGCTTTCTTCTTGCTGTTGTCATCAGGAAGAAGGCACAGGAGCCTCAGGACTCACACTACCAGCTTACTGAACAGTTATTTTTCCTCAACCATCACACTCTTGACCAGAGGGGGATAACTTCAGTCAACTTCACTTGCCCCAACGTTGAAATATTCCCATAACCTATGGTCTCACTTTCAAGGACTCTTCATCTCACATTCTTGATATTTATTGCTTGCTTGCTTGCTTGCTTACTTACTTACTTATTTATTTATTATTTCTTTATTTTTGTGTTTGCACAGTTTGTTGTGTTTTGCATACTGGTTGAACAACGAAGTTGGTGCAGTCTTTCATTCATTCTATTGTGGTTATTAATCTATAATGGATGTATTGAGTATGCCAGTAAGAAAATGTGACATACGTCTACTTTGATAATGATCTACTTTGATTATCTACTTTGATAATGCCACCAATGTGGAGCAAATTAGGGTATGAGCCTTCAACTCTGAATATCAGAAAGATATATGATTACTGGATGATGTGAGATGTTGATCTGATGGGGGAAGAAGTTGAAAATTATTAAAAATTCAACTTATTTGATAGACCTCTCAGTCTGGCAATGCATTAGGAAGACCAAATTTTCCTGGTGATACTTGGCTATAGAGGTACCAAGGTAAGGCATTGTGTTCTAGGTTCTCCAAAAATAGCATTTTACAAGAAATTATACCATCCTATGTGTAATTAGTTGGGGCTCTTTTGGTGTCTCACCCAGGAGCAGTAGTTTGAATCTGTGGAGTTAAATGTGGTACAATCAATCTTCAGTTACATAACCTTGAAAAGAAAGTGTTATGCAATTGAATTTCTGAGTAATTGTGTTCTAATATTTATTGTAGCCTCAGCTAACATTTTAAACTTTTATCTGTGATCATTATAATTTGTTGATTGAAAATAGCTTGTGGTGTATTTATTTGCAGTTTCTAATTAATTTCATTTAAAAAATATGCATGACATGACATAAAAAGTCTTGAGACACAAACTTGTCTAAGTTTCTAAGAGCTTATAGTTTGTTTGCATTATAAAGAATTCCTGCCAGCAGTGATTAAAGGAAAGATTTTGATGTATAAAGACAAGTTAATGCAGCAGCAGGTAATCACGCGCTTTAAATATTGGGATCATATCTATGTAACTTTTATAAGAAGAGGCAAATATATCAAAATCCTTAAATTTACCTGCAGTTGCTCCCTTCAGCTGCTATATTTCACCCTCGATACTGTTCTTACCAGATTTCTGGGAAAACATTTCTTTAGTCACTCCCACGTCCCCAAGCAACCCAAAGCCATGCGAACAATTGAATAGGCACTGTACGTATCTTGCTTAGAGCCAGATTGGGTTCAAGTAGTTGGGGAAGAGAGGGACAGGGATTGGAAGCTCCTTGTCAGCACTTGGGTAATAGAGAAGTGAAGCCTTGCTTATTTTGCATTGAGCCCTAGTGGAACTACATCTAGAAAATACTGGACACATCTCATTTCCTAACATAGGAAGGATATAAAGGAGATGTATCAAAAGTTCACCTAACTAATTCCTAGGATAATGGATTAAGTACATTGGTCTTATGCCCTCTTAAATTTAGAAGGATGAGAGGTGATGTCTCTGAAATATACGTAACACTTATCATGCATAAAAGAGGAGTTGTTCTCCTAGGCTGCCTTGTCTAGAATAAGGGATTCAGTACAAAGATCAGAAGATACAGCTTTTCTCAGCGGACAATGTTTCTTCAGTAGTCTTCCTCTCAAAAGTCTATAGATCTTATTTATTGAGTATGTTCAAGGCAGAGATAGATTTTTTTATGTGAAGGGAATTCAGAGACTGGTGCAGGGAAGTGATGTTTTGATGAAAGGTTATCTATGATCTTACAGAAAAGTAGAGAGGACAAATGATCTGCCCCATTCATATTTCCTATGTCTCATTACTTGAGTCTACACTAACTGGTTTACAGCCATTAATTTAGTGATTGCGAAACCTGTGGTTAGAACATCAAAATATTTGGTTACAGAGTATAGTTGTAGTTGTCAGAGTCTAAATTTACGAAGCTCCTCATCTTCAAGACAATGCTTAGCATTTCCAGTGAATTACCTATTTTGTAAACTGTGTTATGTCAGCCAATTTTCACAGAACGAGGCTCTACAAATAACAAGTACTATGTTTGCTGGAGCTGTTTAGGATGGTTTAAGCTAATTTGGCAGGGGGATGGGACCCAGGGTGATAGGGCTAACGTTGGGGTAGTTGGTTTACAAAGAAGCCCCACCATCCAGGACATGCCCTCTTCTCACTGGTACCATCAGGAAGGAGGTACAGAAACCTGAAGGACACACTCAGTGATTGAGGAACAGCTTCTTTCCCTCTTCCAAATGATTTCTAAATAGACGTTAAACCCACAAACCCAATTTTTTTTTGTTTCTGTGTTACTTATTTTAACTTAACTATTTCATACGAGGGGTGATTGATAACTTTGTGGCCTAAGGTAGAAAGAGTCAATTTCAGAAAACCTAACACATTTATTTTTCAACATAGTCCCCTCCTACACTTACACACTTAACCCAGCGGTTGTGGAGCATATGGATCTTGGACCTCCAGAAAGTGTCCACAGCAGGGGTGATTGATAAGTTTGTGGCTTAAGGTAGAAAGAGATGAGTTACAGCTCTCATTACATGCACATGCAGTTCAACTTTTTGAGTGATAATACAGAAAGTTTGAAGTTAATAATTCATCTCCTTCTACCTTAGGCCACGAACTTACAAATCACCGCTGATGAGTTATTATTATCTTCAAACTTTCTGCCTAATTTGGGACTTTAGTTCAGGTTGCCAGGGGATGGAGGTGGGGGGGATGGAGGTGGGTTGTCTTCATAGATTGAGGCCTGAAGAACAGAAAATTTGTTTGGGGGTTTATGATTGGGTACTTGGATAAGCTTCTTCATGTTCTATAATTTTGAGGTTCCATTAAATTAATCTTAATTTACAGCCCAACATTTGACCACTTTATTAAACATAGTGTTTAAAGTATGAGTGATTTTTCTGAGAGTGGGGGAACCTTGGCAATCTCTCTTCTCAGTCAGAGATTATTAACTTTGTTCAAATAAAAGAAATTCCAAACAAAAATGCTAGAAGCATTCAGCTGCTCGGGACCATCAGTGGAGTGAGCAATATTCAATATTCCGGGTCAATGATCCTTTATCAGAATAGGAAAAGGGAGGAAACAAACAGGTTTCAGAGATGAAGAGGAGGAGTGGAGAGAATAGGTCTAATATCTGTGATGAGGTGCAGATCAAAGTTATTGTGGTAAAACTACTTTTAAAACTGTCAGAATGCAGTAGTGGACGGAGATGGGAAAATGGACCAGGCAGGATGCTTTTGGAATGCTGAAAGGGAAGGTGGGGGGAGTGGGTAATTGAGTTGAAGTGGCTGATGATGGAATCCTTTTGCAGGTAATTTGACATTGTGGAAGATTTATATGGTGGAAAGCAAGAACAAGGGAAATACTAATACCTGGCTAGAAGGAGAGCTGAATGAGGGGGAATTGCAGGCAGTAGAGGAGGTGTTTTAGCCACTCCCCTTCTCATTGCACTTGGCCGTGCAACCTTGGAAAATGCAATTCCTGCTAATGTTGATTCTCCTTCCATCACAAGGAACTCAATAACCCATCAAGTCTATACCTGTGTGCTCATGTAGTTAGTTGTTCATTTGACCATCTTCCAGTTCATGTGTTATACTGCATGCTCACAATGTGGAGAAAGCAGGCACACGTTTGGGAAGCTGCTTTTCACAGCACTTATTATTCAGTCCCTGAGGGAAGCTTTGAGCTTCCTGTCACGTAACTTTAATTCTGTCTCCACGCCAGGCTCTATCCTCCCTATCTTGCATTGATCCAGCAATATAAAACACCTGCTTGAGAAACAACACCTCATCTTTTGCATGGAGACCTCACAGCTTTTGGGACTTAATATTGTGTTTAATAATTTTAATTTCCCTCCATGGTTTTTGGCTGGGTCTCTCGGTTTTAGTTTGTTGCACTTTGTTGTCCGTCTGCAAAACTTGTTTTTTCCCAAGGAATTGAAGTATCTGCTGCTCTGACAGTTTTATTAATGGGCACACACTTGAATAGTTTGTAAAGATGCAATTAGATTAATTATTTAACTCTCCCTTTCATCTTGGGCTCAATGTGTTGATGCGTTTTAAGGCCCAACACTGCTAATTAAACTGATTTGAATTACGGACAAATTAGATGAACAAATGGAAATGATGGATAGTGTAGGGATAGTTAATACATTAAGCCTGTCCCATATAGTCATATTGCAATCAACTATCATGACCCCATAATGCTCCCCATCGACCAGCAGTCATGTAATCCCTCCTGAGAGAGGTAAAAAGCATTAATTGCAAACCTTGGATCATTTCAGGGAAAATAAAGATAATTGGTGATATTTCCTTTCTGACAAAGATATTATGGTGAGGCCTAGCAGTTCTCAGATTCATCTCACTCAATTTCAGTCAATATCAGTGCCTGCGAGAGGCTCACTCCATTCCCTTTTGACGGTTTGCTGTGAATTTCTGCTGCATGAGCTTGCAACTTGAACCCCTGAAGTAAGTGAGCACTTCTGGCATTAAACCTGTAATGCTGTGCTAATGTAATTCATTTACTTGATGTCCAGTGGATGGATATCCTGGGCTAATATTTCACTTTATTATGTTTCCTTCTCGTCTTGGCAAGACAAATTGCTAGACGTTGGTTGACATCAGGTGCACAACATATGAGCAATCCTGGGCATGAATCTATTTGTTAACAGGTTGTGAATTTGGCTTCCAACACCAGCAAACTGAATGAATATTTAACCACAATCTGGTTGTTTTGAGAAATTTAGTCAATTTGTTCGAATTAATTGCCCTCATTAAAACCACCATGCACACTTCATGCATGACTGTCATTCATTAGGGCTGGCATATATATTTGCATTAAATATATGATCTACTTTCTGAATCACATGGTTCTTTAAAGTAAAGTGTAGTACTTAAATGGGTTTGCAGACTGTATCAGTGCGATCATAAATCTCATTTCTGTTTTGGCCAAGCTGTTTGGCTTGTGTGGATAGCTTTGCAAAAATCACAACTTTAATCCATTACATACTAAACCAAAAGCATGCTAGAATAATTTACAAACTAGCTATATTTGTTTATGTCATACAATAATTGATACTTTAAAGAAATCAAACACTCTGATATCTTGCTAGACACAAAGTCTGCTCAGTATTTCAACTAGACCAATGGGCACCACAACTGAGTAGCTTCTGACGATGCAATAGATTTAGTTTTGTTTCTCCCCTTTTCATCTTGCACTCAATGTATTAAAGTGTATTGAAGCCCCAACAGTATTCACCAAACTGCTGTATGTCACCCTGTTTGTACATGAAAGGCTCTGCACTTCATTTATGATTTATTTTCTTCTTATCTTTGAGAGAACTGAATAATTACCATGAAAATTACCATAGTGAAAAATGGAGCAAATAATGCCAAACAATGATATCAATGTATTTCAAGGGAGAGATAAGAAATGTTCTCTTCCTAATGTGGTTGATGGAGTTCTGTTGTAGTTTAATGAATTGAATTGTGAGCATATGTAGCCCTGAATGTTTCTACATTATTCATCCTGAGAACTCATTGATTTTACATTTCTTAATTCAACCCAGAAGTTGTGAATTTGGCATTCTTGAATCAGAGATTAGTTGTAATATTTTATGAGTCCTTACATTATTGCGATTAAGTATTGCCTTCCAAAATGCCTGGTTATAATAAATAAAAAGAATTAATGGTGATCGATGTGTAAAGTTTATTTTTGGCTATTCTGGGTGGGTTTCAGAGTGAACTTAATATTGAATCTCTGGAATAAAGCTCTCATTTTGACTGCTGCTAATTGCAGTCATACTCTGCAGAAAATTGCTGCAAGGGGAATAAAGGAAGTTTCAATATTCAATATTCAATAAAATTAGCAGATGCTAAAATGGAAAATTATGTCTGGGAACATATTGTAACATGAATATTTTATATTTTTTTAATAATGCGTGCTAAGGAATAGGGATCAAAGGGGAACTCTCAGGAGATCTGGTGCTAATTATCACAGATCTGATGAGCAAACTGATAGCTACTTTGCTGTGCAAATTCTTAATGATTTGAAGAACATTGTTTGAATTTGAACAAGTGCAAATTAATCAGTAATCCAGTGTGTTAGAGATAGATACTTGGTCCTTGCACAAAGTGAACATTTTGTGCATTGCTGTACATTGTAATTAATTGATGTCAAGCATACCAAATTTTAAACTAGAGTACATCACACGGTGACAACAGCTAAAGCCATTTAAGTCTCTATACCCATGACTGTGTGGCTAAGCTTAGCTCAAATACCATCTATAAATTTGCTGATGATACAGCCTTTGTTGGCAGAATCTCGTATGCTGACAAGAGGGCCAACAGGAGCGATGTGTCCAAATAGTTGAGTGGTGTCACAACTATTAGTATCAGTAAGACGCAGAGCTGATTGTGGATTTTAGAAAGGGTACGACGTTGCAGCACAAGCCAATCCTCATAGAGGGATCAGAAGTGGAGAGAGTGAGCAATTTCAAGTCCCTGGGCATCCAGATCTCTGAGGATCTTACCTGGTCCCAACATATTGATGCGGCTATAAAGAAGGCAAGACAGCGGCTAAAGTCAGGAGTTTGAAGAGATTTGGTTTATCTCCTGAAACATTCAAAAGCTTCTCCAGATGTACCTTGGCAAGCATTCTGACTAGCTGCATCACCATATGGTATTGGGGGTGGGGGGGGGGGGCTACGGTACAGTATCATAGCAAGCTGCAGAGAATTGTAAAATTGCACAGATCCGTCATTGGATACTAGCCTTCGTAGTATCTAGGACATATTTAAGGAGTGTGGCCTCAGAAAAGTGATTTCCATCACCAAGAACCCTTACCACCCAGGACATGCCTTCTTCTCATTGTTACCACCAAGAAGGACGTACAGGAGCCTGAAGACACGCACTCAGCAATCTGGGAACAGCTTTTTCCCCACTCCCTTCCAATTTCTAAGTGGACATTGAACCCAAGAACACAACCTCACTACTTAAAATTTCTGTTTTTTTGAACTACTTATCATTTTTTAACTGCATTGCATTTGTGGTTTCTAAATGACAATAATCTGAATCTGAAATTTGACTATATATGTATGTACTTAATGTAACTCTGTTTTTCTGTATATTTTTTATCATGTATTTCATTGTACTGCTGCTGCAAAATTAACAAATTTCACAACATATACTAGTGATGTTAAACCTGATTCTGACTCGATGTTGACCCATGTGAGGTTTACTATGGCTGATACATTGTTGAAATGGCAGTATACCTCCTGCTATTTTGATTGAATATGAGAAATTTTGATTAACCTACTGTCTTTAGAGATTTTACATTTCTTGATGAATAGTGAAATGCATTTTGCAATACAGTCACTATATTAGACGTCAACTCACAGCACTTACTTTCTCCAGTTCTGCAACCGTCAAAATTTCTCAGTTTTCACACTTCAGTAGATATTTCAATCTTTCCAGCACTCTAGTCCGGAATGTGTCAATAGGTTTCAACTTCCTGTTTTGCTAAAATCAGCAAGATTTAATTCTGTATAGACAAAAATAAAGAAATGATGCTATGTTTGAACCTTGTCTCCAGTGGATTTGAATGCCTGATCTTTCAACTCCGATAATAAAACAAAAGGTGCTGGAAGTACTCTGCAAGTCAAGTGGCATCTGTGGAGAGAGATTAACATTTCAGGTTGATGACCTTTATTTTGAACTGGGCAAGTTTAGAAAGCAAGCATGTTTAAAATAGCAGCGAAGGGGAGGAGTGGAGAAGACAAAGAGCAAGGTTTCCCTCTGTAAACCAGAGTGCTGGAAATAACATCTCTGGAGAGAATAGAACTGAACTAACTTTACATATTGATGACCTTTTGAACAGAATTTGTTTGCTTTATTACAAATTGAAAAGGCTGGCTATCTGAAGGTGGTGAATTTGTTGTTGAGTCCCGAGGTCATGTCAACAAGCTTATGCTGGGCTTCTTTGCAATAATGCAAGAGGGCAGAGATACGGAGATGGGAGTGGTAGGGTGAATTAAAGTGACAGGTGGCCGGAATTTTGGTTTCATCCTTCTGGACTAAACCGTATTCCACAAAGCAGTTGCCCAATGTATATTTGGTTTCTCAAAAATAGAATCTACTTCATGGACATCAATCCATTACTCTAAATTAGAAATAAAAGCTTCAGCCCGAGTAAGCCAGTCTTCACCTAGGAGTGTTTAGATCCTTGGATAGTGTGAAGGGAAATGGTGAAAGAGCAGATGTTGTGTGTCATGGGCAGGCTGTGAGAAGGAGAGTGAGTGTTAGTGGAGATGAAGGAGTGATGTAATGTTCCCTTTTGGATGTTGAAAGGGGAGAGGAAGGCAGTATTTGTCAGGTGTGTATTTCCTTGATAGTGGTTTAAATTACCAGGGATGATCCATTCAATGTGTTGGCACATGGGGTTGGAAAGTGAGAGCCAGAGGAACCCTGTCCTCATTCTTTGTGGGAGGATTGGGGAACGGGAAAAGAAATGCAGGTGTGAGAATCTTGTCAGTTCTGCAGTTGTTAAAAAAAAACCCTTCCTAACCTTGTGCACCACCACGCTCAGTACATCATCCCTTTCAATTTTTGCCACTATAGTCTTGAAAAACTATACAACCCACCACCCCCCCCCCCCCCAGCCATTGTTCACATCAATGAGTATTGCAGTCGGAGACTTCGATCAATTTAGCTGAGAATTTTCATTTGTGAATCACATGCTGCTTTTTCACAGTGGAGCCCAAGTATCTGAGAAACTTGCAAAGCATGAAAGACTAAAAATTCAAAAACTGAAATGTCAGCAGTTCAAAGTGTTTAGCCGCCTTTGCTCAGCGCTGAATTAAACCATCTTTCACAGCAATTACAGTCAGTAGTCTTGTTCGACGAGTCTCTTGCTTATTCCTCCTTGCAAATTGGCCAAGCTATACCAGGCTAGTTGGGGACCTGTGGTGGACGTTAAGCTTGAGGTCTTGCCAGAGATGTTCAATCAAGTTAAGGTCAGGACTATGACTGGGCCAGTCAAGAACTTCAATTTTCTTCATTTGAAGCGACTTCATGGTTGCTCTGGCAGTGTACTTTGGGTTGATGTTTTGCTGAAATACAAACTTCCTGTCCAGTTTATACTATACGGCAGAAGCTTGCAGCTGGTTATCCAGGAGCTTCTTGTATTTAGCAGTGTGTATCGCCCTATCAATCCTGACCAGATTTCCAGTCCCTGCTGCTGAAAAGCATCCGCAAAGCATGATGCTACCTGCACTATACTGTAGGGGCGGTGTTAGCTGGCTAATGCGTAGTATTAGACTTATGCCACTCGTACCACTTTGTGCTGAGGCCAAAACGTTCCACTTTACTTTCATCTGACCACGAGACTTTCTTCTACATTTTTACAGTAGCTTCTAAATGACGCTTTGCAGAAGTCTTTATGGGCAAAGTGTTAGAGATGGTGGACCCAGTGACTCCATCTCCAGTTGAAGCCACTGACTTCCGCAGCTCAGTCAGAGTGACTGTTGATGAACAGAAACTTCTCTTACAAGTGCCATTCTGCTCTAGAAGTTAAGTTTAGAGGGGCGGCCTGACCAAAGTAGTGTAGCTGTGGTTTTATATTTTTCCTCTTTTTCACAATGGACTGCACTGAGCTCTGACATGTGTTCAGTGCCTTTGAAATGATTTTGTAGCCTTCCCCAGATTTGTGCATCTCTGACTTATCTCGAATGTACTTGTATCCTTATTTTGGTTTGGTCTGTTCAAAATCTACCATACTGCTGGACCTTACAGAGAGAAGGGGCATTTACTGCGTTCTTATAAAGTAATTGAAAATACATGATCCTCCAATTTTCTACATCAACGTGTTGGGTGATTTGTTCAGGTGATATATTGCTACTGAGGAAAGTTAGCATAGTAATTACAAAGGGATCAGCCTCACAATGTTAGTTTTTAATTTTTAGTAAATTGATGAAAGGTTTTGTAATTCTTATTTTGATTTGACATGATGCACAATGGTTTGCAGATTAGCTGAAAAATCCTCCTTCAATATATTTAAATTTAGAAAATGAGACGGTAAAATGTGAAAATGGGCTAAGTACTTTCCCAAGACACTGTACACACCTGGGAAATATTGTTATCTTCTCCCCTTTCAGCATTCCAAAGGAATTCCAATTCACTCTTTCATCACCACAGACACTCCCTGTGATTCTCACAGCCCCAGAGATACAGCTGCCTTTTCACCACTAAAACATTTCTTCAACATTTAATGCTTTTCAAGATTTGCAGTGTTCCAACACTACTTTTAAGAAAAAACTGAGGTTTAACATCTCTCCAGTTCTTGTCCTTTAATTACACCGCTGTACTGATTTTCTGTTTAACTCAAGCAAAATTGTAACTAGCCCATGTATTTCAAGTGGCTTTCTGAATTCAAGCCAAGACATTCCAAGGGCGTATTTATGTGACATAGAATAACTTCCACTTGAAGCCATTATATTTAATTTGAAGTCTTCATTCTGTTTTATTCTTACTGTAAGATGAATTTGAGAGCACTATTGATGTCTCTGAAGCCTTACTGTGTTCTGGTTACGTGGCAACTTTATATAACAGTGATTGATTTGTCTAATAGGTCAAATAATTATGACCTCCATCTACATTAGTGCCCCAACCTTGCACAGTGCACATTAACCTCCTCCCCAAGGTGCTGGTAGGCCTACTGTTTCAGCCTACTCTGTCCCACAGAACTGATCTCCCTACCTTGACTCCATTCTTTCTCTTCACTCACCTCTTCTGACAACTCTACTGCTCTCCACTGTTTTGATAGTCTTCAAATTTGTGTTTCCAGTCAGCTTATCTTCACCGTGGAAATCTAACCCAATGCAACTCCATCCATTGGCAGAATGGGCTGAGGACTTCCAGTTCCTCCCTGCCCCCTCCACCCGTACTCTCCTTCCCCGTCCACCTGTACTCTCCCTCCCCCTCCACCCGTACTCTCCCTCCCCCCTCCACCTGTTCTCTCCCTCCTCCTCCACCCATACTGTCTTTCAGCTGAATCTGAACCTGTTCCCAAACCGTTCAGAGATGTAGCTATAAAAACTTGCATGTATCTGAATAATGCCTTTCATTCATTGAAGATTTGTTTCCGTGCTATTCAGGCCCCTAACCTTAGCACATTTTTCCTCTTCGTAGTCTGATTGCTATTTTTTTGAATTAATTGTTTCCTTAACAAATTTATTTAGTTAGTTTAAAAAAAATTATTCATCCCTTCAAACCATGCTACCCAGAAATGGCCAATTGAACCCCAGCCTGTTCAGCACAATTTATAATGACCAATTAACTTGCCAACTGGTACGTTTTTGGACTGTGAGAGGAAATCGGAGCACCTGCGGGAAGCTTGTGCGGTCGCGGGGAAAACGTACAAACTCCATAACCTAAATCATTGTCCTATTTTGCTCATATGGACTTTGCTTGACCCACTGAGTGGTTTCAATAATTTCTCCGTTTTAGATTTCCATGATTTCACCCTTTTATTTCAATTGATAGTTTAACTCTGTTCATCTCTTTGTGTGAAAAAAAATCAAAAGACAACCACAGATACTGGAAATACTCAGTGGGTTAGACCATAAGACCATAAGGTGTAGGAGCAGAAGTAGGCCATTTGGCCCATCAAGTCTGCTCTGCCATTCAATCATGGGCTGATCCAATTCTTCCAGTCATTCCCATTCCCCTGCCTTCACCCCATACCCTTTGATGCCCTGGCTAATCAAGAAGCTATCTATCTCTGCCTTAAGTACACCCAATGACTTGGCCTCCACAGCTGCTCGTGGCAACAAATTCCACAGATTTACCACTCTCTGACTAAAGTAATTTCTCTGCATCTCAGTTCTAAATGGACGTCCTTCAATCCTGAAGTCATGCCCTCTTGTCCCAGAATCCCATATCATGGGAAGTAACTTTACCATATCTAATCTGATCAGGCCTTTTAACATTCGAAATGTTTCTATGAGATCACCCCCCTCCCCATTCTTCCAAACTCCAGGAAATACAGCCCAAGAGCTGCCAGACGTTCCTCATACAGTAACCCTTTCATTCCTGGAATCTTTCTTGTAAATCTTCTCTGAACCCTCTCCACTGTCAGTATATCCTTTCTAAAATATGGAGCCCAAAACTGCACACAGTACTCCAAGTGTGGTCTCACAAGTGACTTATGGAGCCTCAACATCACATCCCTGCTCTTATATTCTATACCTCTGGAAATGAATGCCAACATTGCATCCACCTTCTTCACAAATGACTCAACCTGGCAGCAACTCTCAGACCAGAAACTGAGTTCATATTTCAGGTCACTGCCCCTTTATCAGAAGTTGCACAGGAAGGGAGGGGTGTCATGAACTAAGAGAATCAGGCTTCAGGTGAAAGCATTCAAAGGTTCTTTTATTACCAAAGTATATAACTCTGAACAACTTTTTCTCCAGGTAGCCATGAAACCAAGAAAGAAAAGAATGGCGTCACGATCATCTACCCTAAAATCCCCCTCCCCTGTACAAAAAAAACTAGAAACGGAACAGGAGCATTGACCCTAAAATCCCCCTCCCCCGCACAAAAAAAACTATAAACGGAACAGGAGCATTGACCCTAAAATCCCCTCCCCCGCACAAAAATGACTATAAACGGAACAGGAGCATTGACCCTAAAATCCCCTCCCCTGCACAAAAAAAACTATAAACGGAACAGGAGCATTGACCCTAAAATCCCCTCCCCCGCACAAAAAAGACTATAAACGGAACAGGAGCATTGACCCTAAAATCCCCTCCCCCGCACAAAAAAGACTATAAACGGAACAGGAACATTGACCCTAAAATCCCCTCCCCCGCACAAAAAAAACTATAAACGGAACAGGAGCATTGACCCTAAAATCCCCTCCCCTGCACAAAAAAAACTATAAATGGAACAGGAGCATTGACCCTAAAATCCCCTCCCCCGCACAAAAAAAACTATAAACGGAACAGGAGCATTGACCCTAAAATCCCCTCCCCCGCACAAAAAAAACTATAAACGGAACAGGAGCATTGACCCTAAAATCCCCTCCCCTGCACAAAAAAAACTATAAATGGAACAGGAGCATTGACCCTAAAATACCCTCCCCCGCACAAAAAAAACTATAAACGGAACAGGAGCATTGACCCTAAAATCCCCTCCCCCGCACAGAAAAAAGAAGAAAGTTTCGGCGAAAAACACAGAATATAAAAAAACTATAAGACCGAAAAGGAAGAAGGAAGGATTCAAAGGGGGGAAAGGGGCCACAGTGGTTGACAAAGGAAGTCGGAGATTGCATAGCATTAAAAAAAAAGGAAGTATGACAGAGCTAAGGTGAGTGGGAGGACAGATGATTGGGAAGTTTTTAAGGAACAACAGAACTTAACTAAAAAGGCAATACAGGAAGAAAAAATGAGGTGCGAATGCAAGCTAGCCAGGAATATAAACCAGGATAGCGAAAGCTTTTTTAGGTATGTGAAGAGAAAGAAGATAGTTAAGAACAATGTTGGGCCCTTGAAGAATGAATTGGGTGAAATTGTTATGAGAAACAGAGAAATGGCAGAAGAATTTAATGAGTACTTTAGATCTGTCTTCACTAAGGAAGACACAAGCAATCTCCCAGATGTATGGATGGGCCAAGGACATAGGGGAACAAAGGAAATGAAGCAGATTGACATTAGGAAGGAAACTGTGATAAGTAGACTGATGGGACTGAAGGCTGACAAATCCCCAGGTCCAGATGGTCTGCACCCTAGGGTACTAAAGGAGGTGGCCCTGGAAATTTCAGATGCATTCGTAATCATTTTCCAATGTTCCTTAGATTCAGGATCAGTTCCTGAGGATTGGAGAATGGCTAATGTTATCCCACTTTTTAAGAAAGGAGGGAGGGAGAAAACAGAGAACTATCAACCTGTCAGCCTAACATCAGTAGTGTGGAAGATGCTAAAGTCCATTATTAAAGATGAAATAGTGGCATATCCAGATAGCAGTGATAGGATTGGGCTGAGCCAGCATGGATTTACCAAGGGTAAATCATGCTTGACTAATCTGTTGGAGTTTTTTGAGGATGTAACCAGGAAGTTAGACAAGGGAGATCCCATGGA
Organism: Hypanus sabinus; assembly: GCF_030144855.1. Lineage (NCBI taxonomy): Eukaryota > Metazoa > Chordata > Chondrichthyes > Myliobatiformes > Dasyatidae > Hypanus > Hypanus sabinus. Next base: position 37,455,792 of record NC_082714.1, read on the forward strand.
TGTAGTGTACCTCGATTTTCAGAAGGCATTTGATAAGGTCCCACATAGGAGATTGGTGAGTAAAATCAAAGCTCATGGCATTGGGGGGACGACATTGACATGAATAGAAAACTGGTTGGCAGATAGAAAGCAAAGGGTAGCGGTGAATGGTTGTTTCTCGGAATGGCAGGTGGTGACTAGTGGGGTGCCACAGGGCTCGGTATTGGGACCACAGCTGTTTACAATTTATGTCAACGATTTAGATGAAGGCATTGAGAATAACATCAGCAAGTTTGCTGATGATACTAAGCTGGGTGGCAGTGTGACATGTGATGAGGATGTTAGGAGAATTCAGGGTGAGTTGGATAGGCTGGGTGAGTGGGCAGATACTTGGCAGATGACGTTTAATGTGAATAAGTGTGAGGTTATCCACTTTGGGAGTAAGAACAGGAAGGCAGATTATTACCTGAATGGTGTAGAGTTAGATAAGGGAGAAATACAAAGAGATCTAGAAGTCCTTGTTCACCAGTCACTGAAGGTGAATGAGCAAGTGCAGCAGGCAGTGAAGAAGGCTAATGGAATGTTGGCCTTTATTACAAAGGGAATTAAGTACAAGAGCAAGGAAATCCTCTTGGATTTGTGCAGGGCTCTGGTAAGACCACACCTGGAGTATTGTGTACAGTTTTGGTCTCCAGGGTAAAGGAAGGACATCCTGGCTGTAGAGGAAGTGTAATGTAGATTCACAAGGTTAGTTCCTGGGATGTCAGGACTGTCTTACGCAGAGAGGTTAGAGAGACTAGGCTTGTACACGCTGGAATTAAGGAGATTAAGAGGGGATCTGATTGCAACATATAAGATTATTAAGGGATTGGACAAGATAGAGGCAGGAAATATGTTCCAGATGCTTGGAGAGTCCAGTACCAGAGGGCATGGTTTGAGAATAAGGGGTACGTCATTTAGGACAGAGTTAAGGAAAAACTTCTTCTCCCAGAGAGTTGTGGGGGTCTGGAATGCACTACTTCAGAAGGCAGTGGAGGCCAATTCTCTGGATGCTTTCAAGAAGGAGCTAGATAGGTATATCATGGATAGGGGAATCAAGGGATATGGGGACAAGGCAGGAACCGGGTATTGATAGTAGATGATCAGCCATGATCTCAAAAATGGCGATGCAGGCTCGACAGGCTGAATGGTCTACTTCTGCACCTATTGTCTATTGTCCATAAAAGAAATCCATAGTCCAAGATTGTATCCATATCCATTTCTCAGAAAACCTGGGTAACATTCCTCATGCACACGGCAGGCACGCAGGCCTCCCTCTCTGGCACCATTGCAACCCCACCAATGATCAAAAGGCAAGTAGCCTGCACACACCTTCTGTATCTGACTCCTAATGTTTCCTAGTTGTGTGGAGAGATCGTTGACCAGACCAGTTAACTTTGATTCTCTTCATATAGGTGCTGCCTGACTTGGAGAGTATTCCCTTTATATTGTGTTTTTTCTCCTGATGTAGCCATAGTCCACATTATATATCACATTAATCTGTGCTCAGGGCCACTTACACAACAGGTTTCTGCAGCTCTCCAGCCTGATACACTGTGCGTAATATTGTTGCTTTTTGTTTATTCCGTTCATTATCCTCATCTTGAGTCACAGTTTGCTCATTTTTAAGTGTGATGGTGAGGACTGAGTGGCAATGCAGCTGTTTGCATAAATTCCGCAGTGCATTGCTTTTGGCACTGAGACTATGGAAGTATACAGTCTGAGATCGGGGTGTGAAATGTAATCTCAAGTCACTATCCTGCCCTATTTTCAAATTCAGTTTGAGATGATTTAGTCTATAAATCTGCCCAAGAGAGCTGTACCCAAGCAGTCAGACAGTTCAATAATTAAAAAGTTCCCACTTTGTCAGGCAGTATTTCAGAAGTTGCCCAAATAATCAATCAGCTAAAGAATTCATCTCTAACAAATGAACAAAATTCAAGTTTTAGAAGCAGCTTTTGATTGTTATATGTAAACCTTTCATTGCAAACAACAATCAGTATAGCCGTTCAGGATCAAGTTCTGCTCCAAGAATAAGAATTCAGGCATCATGGCTGGCCCTCCAGATCGTTACAGAGTAGATGTCACAGGGTTAGAGGTCCCATCTATTCTTAAGCATAGGGTATCAAAGAAAACAGGTTATCTGCATGTTTGTGGGAGCTTGCTATATAGCAATCGGCATTTGCGTTCCCTAATTTACCTCAGCTGTAGTTCAGAAGAAATTCTTAATTGGTTCTGCAGTGCTCTGGGGCATTTTGGGGCTGTAGTAGGCATTATATAAGGCTAAATCTGTCCACTGTTAACAGTAGCAAATATAAAATGAATGATCATTAAAGCTGATAGACATATCCTTGTAGATATTTTACAGAAAAATGCTGATGCTTTTTGGATCCTAGAGATATGTAAAAATCACAGACAATGTGCAAGTGGAAAAAAGTGTTGTGACAGTCTAAGTAGCTGATATTTCTACTGATGAACACTGTGTTTTGTGTAAGATCATTCATACCTTTACAAAATACTATATATTTCCAGCACTGACAGTCTGTCATTTTTCTAGAAATTGGAGAAATATGTTTGTGTATTACCAAAGCAATTAATCTTCCTTATCGTGCCACACAGAAACAGAGCACTGAAAAAATGAAACACATTGTTCAAAAATAAGAATTTTCTGAATAGTATGTGGAATGCTAATCTTGTCGTAATAAAAGTGACAAGATGAAGAATTGGTCTTCCAGCCATCTGAAAGTTTATAAAACTGGATGATACTCTGTCAAATTACTGGTCAGCTACACAAGATTAGATGCAAATAATGAACTCTCTGCAAAATCCTGAAGCATTAATGTCTTCATTGTTTATTAATGAGAAAAATGTACATACAATGATTAATCTGCACTGAAAAATTCTCTGTGCATTTTTACACACAAAAATGTTATTTGAGAACTTGCAGGTCTATTCTAATGTATATTTTTGTTTCAAATGAATTATAGATTTTAAATTACTTAACTGATTACAGACTTGAATGACAGATGGGCGATTGGTTTATAGAACATTTCCTTTCTGCGTGCAAGACTACCCTTGAGAATTGCCTGTCACTTTAATTCTCCATTCTGTTTTCACTCTGACCTCTCTTTGGTTGGTCTGCCACACAATTTCCATAAAACTCAACACAGGCTATACCTAGGCATGTTCCAGACCTGCAGTCGGGGGAATCTGGAAAGGTCTGTGCTGTGTGTTGGGGCCTTAGGATCAAGTGAAAGGGAACACATACTGGCTCAAGGGGAGCAGCTATTGAAGGTCAGAGCTTCCATCAAAAGCCTTGGATATTGTTGGATCAAAGGGTCAGGATAAGAGTGGGGTCAATCAAGAGGAATCTTGGGTACTTTGAGGATTGAGGGGTTGCAAAGGTTAGGGTGTCCTGTGGTTGAGACCAAGCCTTGAGCTGGAGTGGTGTTTGGGAGGATTAGAGTGTTGGAGGCCTGGGCCTGGGGCTCAGAAGGTCATGTGTGACATAGTTACAGTAGGGGAGGGGGTGGCTAGAGGGGCAAGGAATCAAGAATAAGCAAAGATTTATTTCTAGTGGTTGAAGTTATGTTGTGGAATTGTACATTGCTGTGTGAAAACTAGTTTGGTGGTGGAATGCCAAAAATTGGTCATTTCCAAAACAAGTTGATCTAATTTTCTCCACGGTATTCCAGAAAGTGTGTGGCCCAAAGAATCACACCATTTCTGAGCACAGACTGTGACTTGCACCAGAAAATGGCCATTCAAACTTCCAGTGGTGCAGATGGATCTGGAAATGGTTGATATCACATCTGAATCTGAAAGAAATGATCTTCAATTGCGTATTACTGGGAAGAAAAAGCAGCATTATGCAATTGAATTTCTTGTCTATGATCCCTTTTCAAATGATTTGAAGTAGTTACTGAAGCATATTAAGTCTGAGATAGTTCACCTAATTCATGTGAATGAAATAAAGATGAGTGTTGGCTCTATGAATCACTCCAATGTAAATGTCAGATAATTTTCCTAGAAATAGTCTCTATCCAAACTGTCTATGCAGCTGAAAGCACAGTAAGCGTTTTTAACATACGCTGTTTATGAGGAAAAAGTTTTTATAGAATAGGAAAAAAAATACCTTTTAAGGAATATAAAACAGAGCTGAGATGCAAGGGAAGAATGATGCTCATTTAACAACTTTATTATCAGTTTAATAGTTATTAAATTCTACTGAAATATGTCAAATGATGGCATTTTAGGTTTAATGACTGTAAAATAATTGCTGAAATAAGTTTGATATGATCCAGATGCCTGTTCCTCAGCTATGAACAGTGCACGTAAAAATAATCATGGCTATGCAGGGTTAATATTTGCTAAGGGTTAAGCAATTAAACAAGACTAATTAACTTTACACATTATACTGGACTGTTACAGAAAACAAGATAATTATTGTGCAGAAGATGTTGAACAGAGACGTGCATTTTGCACATGTCATTTTACTATCAATATTAAGCATAGAAGAACACAAGGAACTGTAAGATCATAAGATATAGGAGCAGAATTGGGCCATTTGGCCCATCAAGTCTGCTCTACAGTTTCATCATGGCTGATCCATTTTCCCTTTCAGCCCCAATCTCCTGCCTTCTCCCTGTATCCCTTCAAGCCCTGACTAATCAAGTATCTATCAACCTCTGCCTTAAATGTACCCAATGACGTGGCCTCCACAGCTGCCTGTTGCAACACATTCCATGGATTCACCAGCTCCTGGCAAAAAAAAATCCTCTTCATCTCCATTCTAAAAGGACACCACTTCATTCTGGGACTGTGTCCTCTGGTCTTAGATTCCCCCACCAAAGGAAGCAACCCTCCACATCCACTCTATCAAGGCTTTCAACAATCGATGGGTTTCAATGAAGTCACCCATCATTCTTCTGAATTCCTGTATTTACAGGTCGAGAGCCATTAAACCTTCATCATATGACAAGCCGTTCAATCCTGGAATCATTTTCGTGAACCTCCTTTGCCCTCTCCAATGTCAGCATATCCTTTCTTAGATAAGATGCCTAAAACTGCTCAGGATACTCCAAGACTGGCCTCACCAGTGCTTTATAAACTCTCAATGTTACATCCTTGCTTCTATATTCCAGTCCTCTCAAAGTGAATGCTAACATCACATTTGCCTTCCTCACCATCGACTCACATGCAAATTAACCTTTAGGGAATCATGCAAGAAGACTCCCAAGTCCTTTGCACATCAGATTTTTGAATTTTAGTCTAAATGACCTACACTTCCTGACACTGTATTCCATCTGCCACTTTGCCCGCTCTCCTAATCTGTCTCAGTCCTTCTGTAGCTTCTCTACTTCCTCAACACTACCCACCCCTCTCCATGTCTCACGAAGGGCTTTATAACAATGCTTTCTATTGGACTGGATCACCATGTAGCCAGCTGCTGCACAAACACTCCACTAAAATACTGTCACACACACTAACCTGTTCCTAATGCAGAGACCTTGCTGAGTTGACTGTCTGTACCTAAAGCCATGTGATATCGGAGCAGAATCAGGCCAATCAGCCTGTCAAATCTACTGCATCAATCCATCATGGCTGATTTATTATCCCTCTCAACCCCATTCTCCTGCCTTCTCATGACATTCCACACCCTTTCTATAAAATTCTTTTCAACCTCCTTTTTAAATATACCCAATGACGTGGCCTCCACACTCACCTGTGGCAATGAATTCCACAGTTTCACCCCTCTCTAGCTTAAAAAAATCCTTCTTATCTCTGTTCTTAAATGGACATCCTTTTATTCTGAGCCTTTGACCTCTGGTCGTAGACTCTCCAATTATAGCAAACATCCTCTCTGTATCCACTGTCTAGACCTTTCAATATTTGATGAGTTTCATTGAGATCACTCCTCATTCTTCTAAGCTCAAGTGAGTACAGGCCCAGAGCCATGAAATGCTCCTCCTATGTTAACCCATTCATTCCCAGTAAAATTCTTGCGAACTTCCTCTGGATATTTTCAATGCCAGCATATCCTTTCTTACATAAGGGGCCTAAAACTACTGAGAATACTCCAAGGATGGTTGGGTTGGGGATGGTCAGATGAACAGGGAGCAGTGGGGATGGCTTTGGGGTGGAAGGTGGGGTTGGGGGATGGGAGGTTGGCACAAATCTCTGCCTACAGCACCCTCACTAAAAGAGAATTCTCTTTTAAACCTATGTAATGTAGTGCTCCATTTTAGCCGCAGAAGTCCTGCTTGTTGGTTGCGCCCTTTCTAGACTTCGACTGCCGGTCCAACTGTATGTAATCACTGCCTGGGGTGGCTGGCTGAGGCAAGAGAAATGATGAAGTGATGTATGGACAGTAAGGCATGGCTAAAGTGCATAGGGGACTAGATGGACAGTGCTGTGACCCACACCACAGTGCTATTGGATTAAACCTCAGACCCATTGCTGATGTGATGTCCAGTCATTTCTTTTGTCGATTTTCTTCCCAGAGACAGCTCTTAGCCTAGTTGACCAACAGTGTCTGTAATTAGAAGGGCATTGCTCTGCATCTTTGTGTCACCTCTCTGTTCATGAGGAGGTATAGTCCATGGGCTCGTGTTACCTCTCGGTTCCACAAATGTAGCCAATCTGCAAAGGAGAGACTTGAAAGGTATTGTGCTGTAGGTTTTCTACGTTTCTGTGCTTCTATTTCAATAAGCTATAACCAAGCCAATTCTTCAGAATGACGAATACACATTTTGACAAATTTGATTCATTGAAATGGAATGGATTCCTGAAGATGATTTATTTTTCAGTGCATAGGGAATGAGTTTTATTGAAGCTTTGGTGACCTCTCTGCCGTGAGAAGGGGTCTGTCCAACAGTGAGGTATCGGGCATGTGAGAGTCCCCTCCTTTACAGGCGTCTGCTCCCCAATTCCAAGCCATCTTCCTCTAAAATGAGGAGGTTAAGCACACAGTTAATGATTATTTCAGCAGCCTAAAATCAAATTATAGTCATGGTGTACATATGTGAGTATATTAATGTGTAGATGGCAACTCAGTATATGCGTGCATCTCTTATTTTGTGCCAGTATAAAGAAGATCTGTGTAATTGTGGCAATAGAGATTCAATATCTTTAATGAAGGCCTTTTTTGAGCATTGCCTTGTTGTTAGTGACATTTCAGCCCTCAAAGTGCAACGTTCCTTGTTATGTTCTTCTGTGGCTGCCCCACCAGCACCTCTCCCACACTGGCACACCCCCCACCCCCCAGTGCAGAGGACATTGATGCAGGCATAAACCTCAGCTATTAGAAGCTAACTGTTCCTGCTATTGAACTTGGAGTTCTGTCCTATGCTTCCCAGTCTCTCTCTCCTCCATAGCAGAAAGTTTGTGTGTAGCTTTAAAGCCTGAGGCCTAGCTATCTGGCGAAGTGCGGGCACTTGAATTAAGTTGAAAGTGATTTTATCAGGATTTGTGATTTGGAAGATAAGCAAATGAATGCTGGCTAAATCATTTACCGTGGTGCTTTGTGTATGTTGGGAGATCTTTTTACAATTCTTTTATACAACAATGTTTTAATGCTGCAATCTTTCATCACTGATTACTGATTGTATACTCGTAGTATGTGATAGATTCTGAGCAGTTGTATGTTAGTTGACAATTATTATTATGCCGACAGAACTGCCGGGTCTCGTCCTTACCTGGCCCACAAACTTAAGTCAAAAGTCACAAGGTGAAGCAAGCCCCTGGCCCAAAAGTGACAGGTCCCAGTAAGGCTAATTATCTTTGGTGATGAGAATAGCAGACATGAGGGGCAGTTGTCCTGACACTAACTCAGGAGAGAGAAATAGAAGAATTTCTGAAACTAGTAAAGACTGCAGTTACTAATGGGTAATGAGGGTTTCTGCTAATGGGGGAAGAGATAAAAGATGTAAAGCTTAAAAATTGGAAGTGAGCATGCAAAAAGTATGATATTACTGAAGTGCAGTATTCATAATGAAGGGCTGAGCATGAATAAGATATGCATTGATAAATGGACCAGCTGTTTAAGATTTATAGAAACAGAAGACGTGGGAGAATCAAGAGAGGCTTGCGCCGTGAGAACATTTCAGAATGAGATGTGTAAAGGTAACATTAAAACTGAAAAAGTTACAGAGAAAAAGCAGGCTTTTTCCAGTGAGGCGAGGGGAGAAAAATACGAGAGGACATGGGTTAAGGGTGAAAGGGGAAAAGTTTAAAGGGAACAGTGTGGCGGGGGGCTTCTTCACACAGAGTGGTGGGAGTGTGGAATGAGCTGCCAGATGAAGTGGTAAATGCGGGCTCACTTTTAACATTTAAGAAAAACTTGGACTGGTACATGGATGAGAGGGGTCTGGAGGGATATGGGCCAGGTGCAGGTCAGTGGGACTAGGCAGAAAAATGGTTCGGCACAGCCAAAAAGGGCCAAAAGCCCTGTTTCTGTGCTGTAATGTTCTATGGTTCTACATAGGATTTGTGTTGTAAGCAAAGAACCAGGCAGAGAGTATCAGAGAATGACAGTGGAAAGCATAAGAAGACTAAAACATGGGAGAATTGTATTCTAAATTTGGTTCATTGTCAATGCTGAAGTAGATAAATGCCAATAACTCCATAGTTCATGTATTTTTGCTTCTCGGTGTCAGACTTGTGCGGAACAACATGGAGATATTAAGGAAAAGCAAGGTAAATTCCTTTGATCACCCATTGTTAGATCTGGCATGATTTTTCTTTGAATTGTCATTGGACAAGTGTATCCATTTCTGATTGATCTGCCACCACTGAGGAATTGCGTCAGCATATATTTCTCAATTATTTCAATACCTTTTTTTCAATCTGATTGCAAAACGTCATTTCTGGTTGTTTAAACTAAATAACCCTCTTTATATTGATAGCCACCATAGCTTATTTGTTTCTTACGCAGTGAATTATTGTTTTAAACTCAGATTTTAAGTTGACAAGCAGGCTTTGCTGAGGATGTAGGTGCTGGAAATTTTAGCAATGTTTCAGTACACTATTGATGAAATTATATGACATCTCCAAGACCCTGTGAAATGCACTATCACTCCTTGTAGCTTTAAAAAAGGTTTTATGTGTCATGATTTTAATCGTTTTCAGCAATGTTTTTAACTGAGGTGATGGATAACAATTTTATGAGGACCAAGTTTTCCTATGCCAATATCTCTTGACTGGCATCTGGCATTGACTGGGGTGACAGTCTATTGATTTTCCTGTGAAGCTGACATCACTAGCCCAGTTCCCAGATGTGCATGGTGATGTGAAATGGCCTTAAAGAAGTGAAATATTAGATTTCTTGTGCTGTACATTAATGAGAAAGGCATGCTCTGCAAATGTTACGTTGTGATATATTGCTGCTAGCAGGGCTTAATTATAATAACCGATTACTACAGTGTCAGGAAAGAGCATGCAATCTTTAAAAAAAAAGTTCCAGTAAGACTCAAATCAGACAGCAGAATTTGGCTTGGTCCATTTTGCTGTTGTTATCATTAACCTTGCTTTAATTTTCATTTATTGATTTTATTAGAATCAGTTGTAATAGTGGCTATTGTGGATAACAACTAATAGAAAGACAGACTTACAAGAAATAACATTCAAAATGTGTATTTATTGATTTCTCCTTAGTTTGATTGTGGAAATGTAATGGCTTGAAAATAGCAATGCATAAATATTGCCTGAAATTTAAACTTAACTTCATATTTCCAGTTCTTGGAAAAAATGGCAAACAATTTTAGGAATGAGAGATTTATAAGGAAATATGTATCCAAATTGATACCCTGTATTTGCTGCCCAAATACCAACAAAACTTGTATTAGAATTCTTGTAAGATACTATTTTCCTTTCGTTTCAGTTCAGACTTCAGTATTGTGCAGCACAGAAACAGGTCCTTTGGCCCTCCTTGTCCATTCCATCCGTCTCCCCATCTGCATGAATCCTATTTGTCCGTTTAAGTGCAACTTTAAAGAAGGCACGCCGGTGGTTATATTTCATTAGGAGCTTGAGGAGATTTGGTTTGCCACCTAAGGCACACACAAATTTCTCCATGTACCGTGGAGAGCATTCTAACTGGCTTCATCACCAGCTGGTATGGGTGGGCTTGGGGTGGGAGGTTTGCACAACAGGATTGAAAGAATCTGCAGAAAAATGTGAACTCAGTCAGCTCCATCATGGGGACTAACCTCTGTAGCATCCAGAGCATTTTCAAGGAGCAATGCCTGAAAAAGGTGGCATCCCTCACCCAGGGCATTACTGCTATCCATCAGGGAGGAGGTACAGGATCCTGTAGGCACACACAAAATGATTCAGGAACTGCTTTTGCCCCTCTGCTATCCAATTTCTGAATGGATACTGAACCCATGAACATTATCTCACTATATTTTTGCACTGCTTATTTAATTTTAATTTAAATCAACTAATTTAAGTTTTATATATATTTACAGTAGTTCACAATTTTTTATTATTATGTGTTAAATTTGCTGTAAAAACAACAAATTTCATGACATATGCGGGTGATATTAAACCTGATTCTGATTCGAACTATCTTTGAAATGTAGTGATTGATTGCATTTGACTCCACTACCTTCTCTGGCAGCAAGTTCCAGATATCAACCATTCTTTGTGTTTTTAAAACAAATCTTTTCCCTCGGTATTTGCGAAATTTATTGAACATGAATTGCGTTTTATCTGAGTGTCACCTTTTATAAATGGGCTATTAACATATCCTGTAACGATACTCGTTATTACATGATTAATCCAGTTGACTACAATGTGCAATCCTACATTAATGTTAGATTACTCATGTGCCTTTGAAAGAAGATAAAATGGTTCAAAGTTTGTCATGTAAGAAATAATATCAAATTAAATATTAAGCTTTTTTAATTAATCTTTATTTACTGAAGATTGCCTTCATTTGTTAAAGAATATGAATGGGGTGGAGAGCAGAATGACACAGGATACAGTTTGTTACACCATTAAACATAGTGACAAAGATAAAAGTATAGAAATGTAAAAATATACTGTATAATTGTAAAGTGAAGAGGTTGCGTTAAACCTTAAAGACTTGAAAATACTGTACATTGTTCTGGTCGCAACAACTGGGAAAGGGATATAGATTCACTGAAGAAGACCTGGCAGAAGATTTCCAGGGTTTACATCCAATAAAAAAGGTTGAAGTGCATTAATGATAGAACACCCTGCACCTATTCTTACCTGATAAGGCTGAGATGGCCAAACTTTGAAGGTATTGACATAGGAAAAGTATTTCCCTTTGTGGCAAGTCCAAAACAAAGAGCACAGATGTTGAAAGTATTAATAACCCAAACAAAAGGCGGGCTACTGGATGGGAATGACCAGAGATGATCTGGAAGAGTGGCACTTTTATAATGTCCCTGTGTTCCTCATTTCATTCAACTTGCTTTGCTCACTTTGATGCTGTGGGATCGCTACTTTACATCTACATCTTGCAATATTAATTGACATATATTAGACCTTGCGATAAGTTAATGAATAATGCTAGTTTAATTGCCCACTATCTGATAACTGGAAATATGAGTTCTATTTTCATACAGTTTGAAGAGTTTGTAAAGGGTCTTGTTGACAATTATTTAATGGATGCAAATAATTTTCACTAAATAACAACTAAATCTGCCTATACAAACTTGATTGTGAAATATTTAAATTATTAGAACAGTTATTGTAACTGCGTTTTGGTCAGCATCTGTGCAGAATTGTGATTAACTGAATCAAAATGATGCTTGAACTTAAAATTTAAATATTCGTTTTGCTTTCGAGCTGTTGGTAGGTAAACAAGCTATAAAATGAAATCTACATAAGCATACAACTGAAATGAAAATTTTCACAGCCAAGGTAATGCAAAGAGTTAGCACGCTGTTCTTTTACCCTGGAGCCTTGGTATTAATGTGATCAGGCCAGAAGACAAAGTTTTCCTTTTTAAGTCCATTTGGTTGCTGCTGTTCATCAGCAGACACAGCAGAAAATACTGGGTTTATCCATTTATTGAAAATGGATGATATCAATGTTAATAACCTACTAACAAACTTATGGCATTTAACCCCACAAACTTTGATAATGCCATGTCGTTACCAATTAGAAAAAAAGCATCAGCCAGTAGAGATGCCACTGTACATGTGTCATTTACAATTCTGAACTGTTAGTGCCTTATTGTAAAAATTGTGGGCTTTGTACTGTAAAAAAAAGTCAAACTGATTTGGTGAGCAGCAAAGCTACAATAGCCTGTAATATTACTGGGCCAGGGCACTTCATCCAAATCCCTGGTCTCTTTCAAGTTAATGCTAATATGTGTAACCCTCCGGTTCTGGCGGCTGCGTAAGTCAAGGGCAGACCATCTCTGGCTCCATCAAACACATGAGATTCAGAGGCAAAACCTCCTGTTTGTGTGGATGCTGCGTGATGTGTCACCCTGTTACAAATCAGTACCACGAAATAACAGACATTCCACCATAAGCAATTAAATGATAGGTTTATAATTCCTAATTTGACTAAAAGGTTATTAAGGTAAATCAAAAAGAAAAGAGCCCATTTTAATGAACAGTCTAACGTGCACAAGTTGGAGCTCACAGCTTCCTTTCTGCTGGTCCCCCATCGATTTTCCTGGGCTTTGTCAACTCCCGGCCCCACTCCAAGTCCACTCATTTCTGGTGTCTTCGACCTTTCCGTTCTGGCATCTTCTCTCTCCATCTTCTGCCAAACAGAAGACCCAGATCACCTTGGTCTCAGGCACACAACAAGAAAAAAACACTCCCTTCATTGGACAACACACATTCAAAGGCCCCCATTATCTCTAGCTATGACCCAAACACTGCTGCTACAGACATACAAATTGTCTACGCACTGTATATTTTAACAACTTAGTCTATGTGAGTAAGTTCATATTTAGGAAGGTGTTAGAATCATGTGGATTTGAGAACAGCAATGAACTACATTTGCATGCAATAAGAATTATAAATTATGATTGGTGCAATATGTTACATGACTCAGATATTGCCACTGGAGGAGTGCCACACATTGGAAAATCAAGGCCAAATTTATAACTTCAAATTGATAAGTCTTAGATGATGGTAGAGTAGCACAGGTAATAGAGCCACTACCTCATAGTTCCAGTGACAGAGTTCATTTGTGTAAATGGGTGGTGGGTGCGCAGCATAGTCCCAGTGGGCTGAAGGGTCTATTTCTGTGCTTTGTGACTATGACTTAATTTCACTGGCATATGTCATGAAATTTGTTGTTTTATGGCCACAGTACATTGTATTACATAATTAAAAATGATAAATTACAACAATAAATAAATAAATGAATAGCCGAAGGCTTTTTCCAAGGTCTAAAATGGCTAACATGAGGGGTCATAGCTTTGAGGTGCTTGGAAAGAGGTACTGGGGGGATGTCAGGGGTAAGTTTTTCACCCAGAGTGGTGAGTGCGTGGAATGCACTGCTGGTGGGGGTGGTGGAAGCGGATACATTAGGGTATTTTAAGAGCTCCTTAGATAGTTACTTGGATCTAAGAATAGAGGGCTATGCGCTAGGGAGATTGTAGGCAGTTTCTAGAGTAGGTTACATGGTTGGCACAACATTGTGGGCCGAAGAGCCTGTAATGTGCTGTAGCTTTCTATGTTCTAAATGTGTGTGTGTGTGTGTGTGTGTCTGTATATATAATTTTAAATTAAATAAGTAATGCAAAAATGACAAAAAAAAAAGCACGTGGGTTTATTGTCCATTCAGAAATCTGATGGCGGAGGGGAAGAGACTGTTTCTGAAATGTTGAATGTGTCTCTTTGGGTTTCTGTACCACATCCTTGATGGTAACGATAAAAAGAGGGTATGTCCTGGGTGATGGGGGTTTTTAATGATGGATGACATCTTTTTGAGGTATGGTCTTTTGAAGATGTCCTTGATGCTGGGGAGGCTAGTGAGCATAATGGAGCTGGCTGAGTTTACAACTTTCTGCAGCATCCTGTGCTGTGGCCCCTACATAGATGACTGTGATGCATGGTACACCTGTAGAAATTTGTAACTCTGTGGTGACATACCAAGTCTGCTCAAACTCTCAATGAAATATAGCTGCTGTTGTGCCTTTACTGTAATTGTGTCAATATGTTGACTCAGGATATAGCCACTCTTCAAAGATGTTAACACCCAGCAACTTAAAACTACTCATTCTTTGCACTGCTAATCCCCCAAGAAGACTGGTGTGTTTACCCTTGACTTCCCCTACCTGAAGTCCACAATCAGTTTGTTTGGCTTACTGACATTGAGTGCAAGGTTGTTGTTGCAACACCACTTAACTAGCTGATCTATCTTGCTCCTGTATGTCTCCTTGTCACCACATGAAATTCTACTAACAATAGTTGTATCATTGACAAGTTTATAGATGCTGTTTGAGGTGTGCCTAACCAGATGTTATGGGGCATAGAGAGTAAAACAGTGAGCTAACCATGCATCATTGGGGTGTGCCAGTGCAGGTGCTATTTCCAATCCGCTCTGACTGTGATCTCCTGGTTAGGAAGTCAAGGATCCAGTTGCAGAGGGAGGTACAGAGGCCGAGGCTTTGGAGCCTGTTGATTAGAACTGAGGGTATGATTGTGTTGTATGCTGGGCTGTAGTCAATAAATTGCCACCTGACGTAGATATTGCTGTTGTCCAGGTGATCCAAGTCCGAGTGGAGAGCCAGTGAGATTGCATCTGCCGTAGACCTATTGTGGCAATGGGCAAATTGCAGCAGCTCTAGATCCTTGCTTGGGTAGGAGTTGATTCTGGGCATGACCACCCTCTCAAAGTGCTTCATTGCAGTAGACGTGAGTGCCACTGGGAGATCATTGTTGAGGCAGCTCACCCTGCTCTTCTTAGGCACTGATATGATTGTTGCCCTTTTGAAGCAGCTGGGTGCCTCCGACTCCGGCAGTGAGAGATTGAAGATGTCCTTGAACTTTCCTGCCAATTGGTTGGCACAGGTTTTCAGTGCCCTACACAGTTGACTATTAAAGCCTGACAACTTGCGTGGATTCACCTTGAAAGATGTTCTGACTTCAGCCTCCATGACGGATCAAAGAATCACCAGATGCTTCAGGGATTTGTGCAGATGTAGTTTTATTCTCCCTTTCAAAGTGTGCGTAAAAGGCGTTGAGCTCACCTGGAAGTGAAGCATCAAAGCCATTCACGATGTTAGGTTTCACCTTGTAGGAAGTAATGGAGAATGATTTTGAGGAAAATGGATAATCTCAGGGTAACACAGTTTAGCCTCTGCTAAAATGTCATAATTAATAAGACAAGTTGAATAGTTGAGTTTGCATGCATTAGAGTCCCATTGGAGACCATACATGTAATAATCAGGTAATTAGTTTTTTTGTGCTGTTGATTGAGAAGAAGTTCAACAGGGTACTAGCCTACTTCCCTGTCTTTTTGACTAGAGATGAAGTATTTAACATTTGGCAGAACAAGCAAGTAGCACTTTAGTCAGTAATCTCTGCTGCAGCACAGCGCCTTCAGCCTTGCAGGATTTCGTCAGCATTTTCACGAAAATGTCAGTTTAGATTATGTGTTCAGTTGTCTATGGTACATATGGAGCTTTTCTAATACTGAGGCAATGGTGCTGCCAACAGAAAGGAGCTGGTATTTGAAAACTGGAGCAAATTGAAATTTAAATCTCTATTCTGAATTCATACTTTTTTTGAACAAAAAACTGACAATGCAAGTCTGCAGTTCATTGTAGGTTTTTCATGCAATGTTCATGAAAAATGTAACCCAAATTAAAAAAGCAAAACTCAAGTCTATAGTTTGCTCAACTGCAGTAAAATCAGACATACTTCTGATATTGTATATTGGGGCTTAATTTTCCTATTTCAAAAATTTTAACAGCAATGTTAAAATTTTAACATCTTAAAAACTTCCCGAGGCTGAAACAGCGAAAATGGAGATTATCCACCTATTCTCCAGCTGCACGTGGGAGGCAAACATATGGCAAGAGGATTTAATTGGAAGAGTGGAGAGGGCACTCTCCTGTCACATAAGGTTCAAGTTCAATTGTCATTCAATCAGACACATGTATACAGCTAAGTGAAACATCATTCCTCCAGCTGCAATAGCACATACAGTCACAAAATAATATTAGCACAAGTCCCTGAGTGGCATGGCCTGAAGATTGATGGTGTGTAGGATGTTGGATTAGAGCCACATTACTGCGAGAACAGGCACTCAGCTGTTCCTCATCTCGTGCTGGGTCAGCCGCAGACAAAGGCAGTACAGCTCGTCTTCCAGGGAATGAACACCGGAGAGCAGCACTGACGGATCTAGGTCTTAAATATCATGTTCATGTTTGAAATGTAGGAAGTATATGCTTATTAGAGATGTAGTACATTGAAGATTAATTAGATCAGTTTCTGAGATGGTGGATTGCCATGAGAAACAAGGTTAAGCAGACTTGAATGTTGAGAGAAATGTGAACACAATTATTTCCATAACCAGAGCCCATAGTATCATTATTAGGGATGGGCTATTCAGGCAAAGATGAGAAAAATTTCTTCACCTCAGATGACAGGGTCTGTTAGAATTCCCCACACATGGGCCATGGAAACTCAATCACTGAGTTGGTTCATGACAAAGCAAAACAGATATTTAGATATAAAGGGAATCATAGATTAGTGCAGGACAGTGGCACCTCCTATCAAAGCCAGCAGCACTTTCTGGGACTGGTACCTTTCTGACAAGGGGTCAGATATCTCCCAGGTCCCACCTGACAACCTTTTTGGCCCTGCTTTATCTGACTTGGGCAGGTGCAGGTGGGTCATCACAGTGAGTGGCAGGCTGAATCTACTTTAATTTCCTTTCCTTTCTCACGTATTCTGGACAACGCAGTGAATAATTTGTGGAGGATTGTACAGTTGGGTAAATTTCCTAATTTGACAATTAATTTAAAGTACACCATTGTACTTTTTTCTGTGTACAGAATTGCTCAAATGTCCTGTAAAAAAGAACATTTTTTGCCAATAATTGACTGAAATTAGAAATGAAGTTGTTTATCATTCTGCAAGTACATTGCTAAGGCAGAATAAATATTTAGGTCCTGATTTCATCCAGTATTAGCTTAACAAATCAATACAGGTTGTAGAATAGTTATATGACTGTTTAAAAAGAACGTATATTTTCATTCAGGTGCTATTACTGTAAACCTAGAAATCTGGAATGCCTCCCCCTTTGATATGTCCATCCACTTATGCTTAGAGCTTTGTAATGATGTCTGTTTTCACAAAACTTAAGTTAAAAATATAAAGAAAACGGAAACCAACAGGTTCATGGTAGGAATTTACTGAAATAATAAAAATCTTTCTTTCACTAAATAATTGACATTTTCATTATACTCAGTAATAGAGTGACAAATATCAGTCCAGACTTGTATTTTGTTGAATGAATGTAATCATGAAGCTTTAATTTTAAATTCCATCATATGAAGAGGTCTATAGAAGTTAATGCTGGTTGGCTTGTCTTTCCTTGTGCTGTAAATTCAATCATGCAGCCATATTCGATCATACTGAATTTACAGAACAAAGATCATTTAGACCAACTAGCCTTTATAATTTGTTAGGCCTCTAA
Source organism: Hypanus sabinus (assembly GCF_030144855.1). Lineage (NCBI taxonomy): Eukaryota > Metazoa > Chordata > Chondrichthyes > Myliobatiformes > Dasyatidae > Hypanus > Hypanus sabinus. Next base: position 37,473,459 of record NC_082714.1, read on the forward strand.
CTAGTCCATTCTTCAAATTCTATCCAGGAGCGCATAAAAGCCCTGCACCACCTCAAAAACTGCCCATTGGCCACCTGCTCAGATACCTCCTAGATATTAATGGCAAAGTCTGCAGATTCCATGTTGATTTCAGCATTCTCCTTAGAATCCATAAAACCGAGGTGTGTGGAAACAAGTATTCCTCAATCCTAAATGGAATTCATAGTTAGGTGGCTGTGCAACAGGCAATAGAGAGTAAGCTTATAAATGGCTATTCAGAGTAAGAGAATTTCCCCAAGGATCGACGCAGGAACCACTGTTAGGAATTTATTTTAATAATTTTGACTTCGGGATTCAACACAATTTCTAAATATGCAGACTCAAACAAAATAATTGGGATAATGGATACTGAGGAAGGGCAGAAATAATAAGGAAACTGTAGTCAACTTGTAGAATAGGTATATAATTGACAGATGAAGCTGGATATATCTAAGTGTGACATAATATTTAGTATGAAAATAACAGGTCATTATAGTAAAATGAGAATTTAAATTGTTTAGAGGAGCAAGTGGACCTGAAAGCAAGTGTTCCTTGATTTACAAACATTTGATTATGAATTTTCACTTTCATCTGGGTATATATTTTCAATTTGCCATGGTATGTTGCGCTGTCATGAATAGAGTGTTGTTCTCTGTAGAAAGGAGGATATTGCACCAAAATTCCCACAATGCATTTTGTCCTGCTTTTTTTTGATTTATAAAATAGAAAATATCACTTAATTAAATGTTTTACAGAAATGCATCCCTAACATAAATCAAGGAATAGCTGTACATAGATCACTCACTGAAAACAGCAATGCACATTATTAAGGCTGTATGGAAAGATACAACATGAAAACATTTTATTTCTTATAGTAGAATATGCTGAAATTAGACCACATTTTGATGGATAGATACGGTTCTGATCGTCAAATAAAATAGTACAAAAATACATTCAAAGTAAATTTATTATCAAAATACATACTGATACTGTATACATACTGTATCACCATATACAACACTGTAATTTTCTTTTGTGAGCATACACAATAAATCCAATAACCATAATAGAATTAATGAAATACTGCAGCCAATAGGGTGGACAACAAGCTGCAAATAAAAAAAACAATAATAATTAATAAATATGCAAAATAAATTAGAACATGAGATGAATGGTTGTGAAAGAGAGTCCATAGGAGTTAGAAACAGTTTAGTGATGGAGCAAATTAAGTTGAGTGAAGTTATCCCCTTTTCAAGAGACTGATGGTTGAGGGATAGTTGCTGTTTCTGAACCTGGTGGTGTGAGTCCTGAGGCTCATGTGCCTTCTTCCTGATTATCAGTGAGAAGAGAGCATGTCCTGGGTTGTGGGGGTCCCTGTTGATGGATGCCACTTTTCTGTGACAGTGTGCCATGTAGATTGTGCTCAGTAGTGGTGAAGGCTTTATCCATGATGGACTGGACTGTAACCACTAATTTTTGTAGGATTTTCCGTTCAAGGGCATTGGTGTTTCAATATCAGGCAAGGATACAGCCAGACAATATACCCTCCTATCCACATAACACCAAAAGGTAGAGGAGCAGAATTAGGCTCTTTGGCCCATCGGGTTTTTCAGCCATTTTACCATGGTTGCAACTTCAGAGATGATTGTGGACTTCAGAAAGGCACAGGCTTACCACTCCCTACTGCGCATCTCCGTGGAGAGAGTCTGGAGCTCCAAGTTTCTTGGAAAGCTCATCATGGTTGATCTCACCTGGTCCCTCAACACCGCCTCCATTCTAATCACATTCTGCTGGAGCACCATCACAGTGCCCTGACCAGCTGTATCAGGGTCTGCACTGGGAATACTGAGGCATCTGACTGCAAGATCCAGCAATGTATTGTGAGGACTGCTGAGAGAATAATAGGGGTCTCCCTCTTCCTCAACCCTGTCATTTGATCATGTGAATATATACCAGAAGCACTGTGTTTGCAGAGGTCTCATTGACCGTCAGGCTGAAGGTACTGCAGAACAAGGACTGTTGGCTGGATAATAGCTTGTTCCACCAATGATGAGACTTCTGAACACCTTGCTACCATGCAATACACATTATTTATGACAGTTCCTGCAGTAATAATAGTGTTGTGTATTTAGCTATATGTTGTATATGTAGTGTACTTTATGGCAACTTGCACATCTACCAAATACCTTTTTAAAATCTGTTAATATTGTGTTAATATTATGTGTTGTATGTGATATATGTAGTGTGTTTGTACATCTGTCTCAGAGGTACATTCTATCATTTAGTTGTATACATGCTTACAGTTGAATAGCAATAAACTTTAACTTGAACGTAACCTAAGTACTTCAGAAGTACTGAATACTTTGGGTAGATTAGATACAGCCATAGAAGTTCTTATACATATCAGTGTTTTTTTTATTGTCGTTTGTATGACAATTTATTCCCGAAGTATTTTATAGTTATCCTGCTTTCCAAGTTCATTTGTGTTATTCTCGAAATTCAAATGGACGCTTGGAAATTTTTGACTGTATATAAGATGCATTGTTTACCCATGATGCCTATAGAATGATGCAATTGTCTATTCATTGTTTTTTTAAGAACATTTTCAGGTAAATTAGGTTGAATGAATGTTAATTACAAATACCTCAATTACTTTTGGGTTCCTGAGTAATATCATCAAGTGCTTCTGTTGTCATATTTTACAAACAATAAATGAAAGAAAATATTTAATATAGTTCCCTTTGAAAGAGACCGTCTCATCCCAACCCAACCCACCTCAATGAATATAATTTGATAATGTGAATTTCTGAAAATCGAACCCTTTAGGCCTTAGTGTTGATAGATAAATGCCTTAATGAAGCATAGACATTTAGAAAGTAAATCTTTCAGCTATGATTAGTACAGATTGATAGGAAGTACTGTATGTGCTAATTTGTCACTGATGCCTAAAAATGCTACTGCACTTACTGTACAAACATTGATCAACCTGGTCAAAGTTTAGTTGTAATTGTGTCTTCAAAGAATCATACATTACACCTTCCTCCAGTGCTCTTCTCCCAAAATTTGGGAGTCACTGCTGGTCTTGTGATTTTAGTATGGCGAGAGGTGGAGTGCTCAATGGTGGTGTGATCTGGAGGTCATCCGGTTGTTGCTACTTTTGGGTACGACTGAGGTCATTGAGATCAGAGCATGAAGGTTTGATGCAGTGGGGTGATAGAGCTCACGCCATCTGTTTCTTCCAGGTGGTGGGCTGGGAAGTGGGTGAGGTGCTGCAAATATGTGGGGGAGTAAAAGGACCAGGAAATTATTAGATACAAGGTAATTGCAGGAAGCAACTTAGAAGAGTATTGGAAGGTGGAGCACGCTGAGAGTAGCTGAGTTAGTGTGGGGGGGGGGTGCTCAACAACATCGGTATTTTATTTCGTCTGTATAGAAATCTCACACTCTCACACATTAGCACTGCAGAAATCAAGCCACATTACCCTAGGAATGTTCAGTGTCGGGGTTCCAAGGTGACATAATTCACACTCCCCTGCAAAACTCAAAGAGGAGTGTTTTATGGGGACTAACAGTATTCCATGCAGCTCTGTCTGGTAAATTGTATTGATTCACAACAGAGATTGACATGTCCAATTTTCAGTATTGCCGTGAAATGACCCAGAGAAATTGTTAGCATGTGTCAGTTATGCGAAATTCAGTTTTCATTTACACGGTGCTACAAGGCTCAGCATGGGAAACATTGCCACTGTTCAGAATGCTGTTGAAGAACTAACACCTGCTGGGATCAAACATTATCTGTGATGAAAACTTGGAAACAGTTCTCTGTTCGTCTTGACAGTTTCTAAATACTGTCTGTAGATAATATGATTTATCATTTATTCATTACCTTGGGTAAACTGTAGAAAGTTGTTGCGGTTATGTTGTGAACATTTTAGCTTGGATTTTGCAAAGGATTTGTACTGTTGTGACTGAACATTGATCCTTTTTATTGTCAGAACTGATTGTTAAGCTGTTTACTCATTACCCTCTCCTGTTTAGCCTGACATTTGTTTCTCATATCGGTTGCTGCTACTGCTCCGGAAATCAAGCCCTGCACCTTGTAATTGCTGACTTCATATCTGTAAGAGTAAGAAATACTTCTGAAGCCAGATTAATATGGGATTAAGAAAGCAAGTCCTAGCAAGGTGAAAGGTTTAAGGGAAACTTGAGGGGAAACTTCTTCACTCAGTGGGTTGTGAGAGTGCGGAATGAGCTGCCAGCGCAAGTGGTGCACGTGAGCTCATCTTCAACATTAAACATTAGGTGCATGGATTGTATGGCAACAGAGGGCCATGCTCCTAGTACAGGTAGATAAAGGTGGGCAGTTTAAATGGCTCGGCATAGACTAGATGGGCCAAATGGCCATTTTCTGTGCTGCACTTTTCTATGACTGTCACACTCTATAAGTTGCAAAGTAAAGATTAATTAATTATTGTTAATTTCCAACAGTACAGATGCAGTTGAACACTTCCAAAGGCCTCTCTTCTGATTCTATCACTTGCTTACACCCCAGGGGGAATTGACAGTGGCTAGTTAATTTGGAATGTGAATGGAAACTCCAGTATCCGGTGGAAGTCCATGTCACCAGAGGGAGAGAATGCAATCTCCACATTGACAGAACTGAAATGTATTGTTGTATGACGATGGAGGTCAGTAATGATCTGGGTTGCTGGAGGTGTGAGGTGGGAGCCACCCAGCTGCATCAATGTACCCCTCCCTCAGGTTTTATCTGATACACATCAATGTGATTAAAATAAAACTTGATACCTGATATTAAGATAGAGTCATAGACCACTACAGCACAGAAACAGATCCTTCAGCCCATCTAGTCTGTGCAGAACCATTATTCTGCCTAGCCCCGTAGACCTGCATAAGGACCCTGGCCCTCCATACCCTTCCCATCCATGTACCTCTCTTTATTTCTTTTCATTGTTGAAATTGAATCCACAGCCACCACTTTTGCTGGCAGCTTGTTCCACACACTCACCATCCTCTCAGTGAACAAGTTCCCCTTGTGTTCTCTTTAAATATTTCACCTTTCACCCTTAACTCATGACCTGTAGTTCTAGTCCCACCCAACCTCAGTGGAAAAAGCCTGCTTGCATTTTCCCTGTTATAATTTTGTATGCCTCTATCAAATATCCCCTCATTTTCCTACACTTCAAAGATATTTGATGAAAATTCTGCTTGCGATTAAGAATTCCAAAAAAAAAATGTACATATGCTGGTAGATAATCTTGTGATATCAGGATTACTATAACTTGTTTCAGCTAGATAGAGCTCGTCAGCCTGTGAAGTCATTCCATGCTAAGAGAGGGAAAACTCTGATTTCAAACCTCCGCTGCCTTGCGGCCATACCCACTCATGGGAAAGGCTTCCGGAGTAAACCCTGAGGACAAATACGGAGCTGGAGTCCCTAAGGCAGTCCGGCATTGTCTTCAACCTCGCTCTGACAACTCCTGCGATGTCACTGGTGCCAAGCTGTATCGGCCCTTGCCCTTCCTTTGGACAACGTCGGTGTTGCGAGAGGGGAGACTTGCTGCACGGGCCTTCCCAGGCCTGTGCCCTGGAAACCATTCCAGGTGCAGATCCATGGTCTCGTGAGACTGACGGATGCCGCCATATAACTTGTTCAAGATGTTTATATTTCCTTGTAATTTGAATTCATAAACTTATTTTTAAAAGCATTTACAAATGTTGGTTTGAGTTAGTACTAATGTTTTGGTTTTCTTAGAAGTTTTAACTTCATACTTACAGCAGGCAGGAAAACGAGAGGAGAACAATTAAAATTATATGTCTTTAGGATACATTTTTAATCTGAAGCCTTGTTCTGTCTGTTCAGATGGATGCAAAAAGACTTGTACTTCCCAAGGAAGAGCAGACTCATGTTGCTGTTCCATATTTGGCACAGTTTTCTCAAGCAGTGTCATTAAAAATAGATTAATTGGCTACATAGTCCATTTGTTTCAGAGGGAATTTTGCTATGTACAGTAGGCTTTTATATTGTCTAGCTGATTGTGTTTCATAGTGAATTAGATGTAAACAACTTGGAACATTTTTGAGGTTGTAATATGTGAGTTCAAATGCAAAGTCTGTTCAACATGTAATTTTATGGTTCTTTCTGTCCTGTCAGTAACACATGGCATGGATTTTCAGTCCTGTGATTGCATTATGAAGTATAGTATAATGCTATAAAAAATGAGTAGTTTTGAAAGTTATGAATGACATGAATGTACCTAAGGCTATACCAATGACGCAGTGACAAAGATGTAATGCATTCTTGGGCTTTTCACAGATTGTCAACTATAACTTGAGATTTTCAGTTGGATCCCCTTCTATTTGTCCAAAATCTTAACTGAGGAAAGTGATTAATAATAAAGTTAGTCATCGCAGTAATAATGTCATAATCATTTTCATTTCTCCTACCACATAATATATTTAGAAAGAAGCTCCTAAATGAGATTTCAAAATGTTAAAAATTTTACTAAATCATGTTTATTTACTAACAAGTACAGTATCATCAATCTAAGCTCCAATGCACATACTGTTCTGGGGCTGGGGGAAGAGGGAGTATCATGTTTAATTGCACCATACCTGACAATTCTGTTGGAATTCTTTGAGGATGTAATTGGTAGGATAGATGAAGGAGAATCAGTGCATGCTGTTTACTTAGATTTTTGGAAGGTCTTTAACGAGGTGTCACACATGAGGTTTGAATCAAGATAGGACTCCATGGTATTACAGGAGAGGTGATAGCATGTGTAGAAGATGGGCAGATAGCAAAGAGTTGAAATCAAGAGGGCCCTTTTGGTTTGTCTAATGGGGATCAGCGGTGTTCCCCAGAGGTCAGCTTTGGGTCTACTACGTTTCACGTTATAGGGTATGGTAGTGATTTGGATAATAATACTGATGGCTGTGGCCAAGATTACGGATTGATCCAAAGGTACATGGAAGACAGGTTGTGCAAGGAAGTAGTGTGTCTGCAGAAGGACTTGGATAGGTTGGGAGAATGACAAAGAAGTGACTGATGACATACAGCATAGGGAAGTGTGTGATCATGCACTTTGGTAGAAGGAATAAAAGCATAGACAACTTTCTAAATGCAAGGAGATAATTCAGAAATCAATGATGCAAAGAGACTTGGGAGTCCAAGAGCAAGATCCCCTTAAGATTAAAATTAACCTCCTAATTAGTAAAGAAGGCTAATTCAGTGTTAACATTCATCTCAAGAGGACCAGAATATAAAAGCAAGGATGGAATGCAGAGGCTATATAAGGCATTGGTCAGGCCACATTCAGAATACTGTGACGCACGCAAAATGCTGGAGGAATTCAGCAGGTCAGGTAACATCTATTGAGTGGAATAAATAGTCAGTGTTTTGGGCCAAGGCTCTTCATAGCAGTTTTGGGCCCCGTTGCTAAGGAAGGATGAGCTGGTGTTGCAGAGCATCCAGGCGAGGTTTACACAAATGATCCCAGGAATGAAAGAGTTAATATATGAGCAGCATTTGGTGGCTCTGTACTTGTAGTCACTGGAGTTTAGAAGGGTAAAGGGGGTTCTCATTATAATTATTGAATATTGAAAGGCCTGGATAGAAGTGGAAGTGGAGAGCATGTTTCCAATTGGAAGAGAATCTAGGACCAGTGGAAACAGCCTGAGCATAAAGGGCAACCCGTTAGAACGGAAATGAACGGGAATTTCTTTACCCAGTGAGTGATAAATTAGTGTTCATTACCACAAGATACAGTAGTAACCAAGTTGTTGGATGTACTTAAAGCGGAGGTTGATAGGGTTGTATTAGGAAGGGTATCAAAGATTATAGCAAAAAGGCATGAAAATGGGGTTGAGAGAGAATAATTAATCAGCCATGATTGAATGGCGGAGCAGACTGGACGGATCGAATGGCTTAAATCTGCTCCTGTACCCTATGGACTTATAAGGAACCAAATGCTGTAGTTGTCAGTGGTGGAAATAATGTCTGATGATGGACAAGAGGGATCTTATTACAGGTTTATTGGGTGGCAAGTGGGGCCTGAAAGAAATCCCCTGCTTTCCATGACATATTACTAATACTGTAAATGGATTTAGCTCTAGCTCTCCTTAACTCTTTACATTTTTGCTTTAGTTTGTAAACCCAGTCAGCATTCACAATAGAGTCACACTGAAAATTGTCATGGGCCCTCTATTAATATTTAGTTTATACCTACTATATTATAAACAGATTATGTGCCTGACCTCTGTCTTGTTTCCATTAAAATCAAATCTTGTAGTTTCTACTCGTGTTTTTGAACTTCAACCTCTGAGCAAACCCTGTCCTATTTAGCATCGTCTGGGAAACAAGTCACCAGTGCTAAAAATGTAGAATTTTTTAGCATAATGAAGTCACTATGTATTTGAAGTGATTGCATAAGCCATATGTTGTAATGTCATACCAGTATGTTTCTTCATGGAACATACTTCATGTTTCAGCATGGAAAAATGTTCTCATCTATTGTGTTTACAAAATGCTACATTTAGTGCTCAGTTTAGATGCAAAGAAACTGATTTCCTTCTATCTATAAACTGTTTGCAAATTCAGAATCCATCATTGTACCATTTATGAATTTATGGTGGTTTGACAGTTTTAACTTGCTGTTGGAAGGCCTCAAGAACTTTACATTAACAGCAGCAGTAGGCCATAGATTGTCATTTAGAAACTTAGTTGTGATATTTCAAAATATGTACAGATTTATCAAACTATTTTTGAATTATGAATATTAATGCAATGTCGATCTGCCATAGTCATTTTCTGATGTACTGCTGCAGAGAGGATTAACATTGATACATTGCAGCAAGGTTTAACATTTTTAAAACTTCAACATGGCCAAGTAACTGATGCAATGCCTCCATTAGATTGCAATTTTTCTGTAATGTTTTGTGGCAGAATAACAGCTACTAAAATATATATCTTATTCTTAACTACGTAGTGTAAACTGCACAAGGTTTTTTCCTTTGCACATTAGATAAAAGAGCAATTTCGATGTTGTTTTAAGATTATTTGCAGTTCAAAGTAAAATTTATTATCAGAGTGCATTCATGTCACCACATCCAACCCTGAGATTCTTTTTCTGCAGGTATACTTAAGGCAATATCTGTAAAATTGGAGAATAGCTTGTATGTATGATCTTAAGCCCTATTCCAGTACATAAGTAATTAATTTAGGGCAAACTACCAATGTGGTACTGAAAAGATGTTACATTTTTGTGTTGGTTTTAGACGATGCTTTGAATTTGAGGCTTTATCTGCTTGCTAGGTTGGAAGGAAGAGTGCCCATGGAGACAGTGGAATGACAGCAGTGTAAACACCAACTTAATCAAACACCACCTTCCTTAACCAATACCACTGAAACAGATCAGCTCTTAATTGTTTGCAGTTTGTTGAACTTGTGCGGTCAGCACTGGCTGTCACAGCCCTTCAGAAGTAGCGCAATAGCTGCAGAGACTTTGAAGATGTAAAATGTACTATATAAATAGAAGTTCTTACTTTCTTCTGCTTGACACCATGGCCTTTCCAACCACAGGTCCATCCCTGAATGGGCCTGACCACCACCCAGCGCTTGCCATCTATCAGATCAGCTGATCCTGTTAATCACCACAGAATATCTGTGGCATTTCTTAGAGGGAAGCGGGTTGGAGAATAGCTCAGTTTCCACCCATCTGGCACTGATAAATTTCCTCCAGGCTGAGAGTTTAATATTGGTCTTCTTGTGTCGATCTTGACACTAGGTCGAGCCAATGTCTTCAACAGGCTTGATATTCATTTCCCATCTTCCTTCTTATTCTGTTGCATTTGAGACATACTGGTTAATAATCATTTGATTCTTTCCCACCCAATTCATTAGAATGCTCTTCTTCCCTCCTCAATGCATACTCAGTGTTTTAGGATTAACTTCCTCCCTTTATGATCAGATTTCTCAACGGTCCACAAATAGAAAATGAATCTCAGGGTTGTATTTGGTGACATATGTGTACTTTGATAATAAAATTTACTTTGACCTCTAAATGTTACCTCACTACTTTTGTTATCTATCTATTTGATTATGTATTATTTACTGTACCGCTGCTGCCAAATAACACCTTTCATGACCTATGTCTGTGATAGTAAACCTAATTCAGATTCTGATTCCATTGCATCAGACAGTTTGAGATCCTGATGAGCTTTTCATTGATGACATGAAGTGACCCAACAATGGAGCCACAGAAGGCTCTTGGTCTATCCTGGTGCTCCACAGTCCTGGTCCTACTATCGAAGTGACAGATTAAGAGGTTTCTCCTTTTTTTCTGATTGTGTCCAGGTTCCCAATGTATTTGATCTTTTTCATGATTTAACCATATAACCATATAACTATTACAGCATGGAAACAGGCCATCTCGGCCCTTCTGGTTCGTTACATTAATCTCATCTCATATCTCTCCCCATTCTGCATTGTGTGTGCTCACATTGTGTTTACTGGGCCGCTTCCTGCTGTTGCCTTCAAGTCACACCAATTCAGATAGGGTCTGGATGGTCAACAATGGAAGCCGTTCATCAGGGGTGCCAGTAGGATGCTAGGTTCAATAGAGGGACCAGAACAGACTCACCTAGGCGACAGTAGACAGATAGGAAAAGGGGCACCAAAGCCCATGTTCCAGTAAGTGCTGGCTTTTGCAAAAGCAGTTGTTGGTAGAGCACAGCAGGAGGTGTTACACCCGGAAACTGGGGTGGAGTAATCTGAGATCAGTGGCAGTTGTTTACTACTGCTGTTGTACATTATATAGTCGCCTTAAAGATATAGACAGGCTCCATCTGTTGATTTGGAAAGTAGTTCCAAACTCTGATGTGGTGATGGTAGACTTTCTGGTCACTGAGATTCATCCATTCCTAACCTTCCTTGACAGATCAAGCCTTTAGCATATGGAAAAGGAAAGGTATAAAATGTTTTCGTGACCTTTTTTTTGAAGGTACTTTGATGTCTTTTGACCAACTTTCCAATAAATTTAAATTACCTAAATCTAATTTCTTCAGATATTTACAAATTAGAAATTTTTTACATAAAGTTTTACCATCTTTTCCCAACTCAACTTCAACGGATTTCTTAGATTTGATTTTTACCTTAAATCCTTGTCAGAAGGGATTAGTTGCTTTTATTTACAACATGATTATGAAGATACAACCAGAAATGTCTGATAGAATTAAACAACAATGGGAAAAAGAACTTCGCTACAATATATCAACAGATAAATGGGAAAAAATTTTACAAATGGTTAATTCTTCTTCTATATGTGCTAAACATGCTTTAATACAATTTAAAATTGTACATAGAGCTTATATGTCTAAAGATAAACTTGCTCGATTTTATTCTCATATTAACCCTCAATGTGATAGATGTCATTCAGAAGTGGCTTCACTGACCCATATGTTTTGGTCATGTCCTACTTTACATAATTATTGGAAGGACATATTCGTTACCATTTCCTCAATTTGGAACATTGATTTACAACCTAACTTTATTACTGCAATCTTTGGTATACCAAATGAGGATGGTAATCAGTTTTCTCCTTCAATCAGACGAATGATTGCTTTTGTAACATTAATGGCCAGAAGGTCTATATTACAAAATTGGAAAGAAGTAAACCCTCCTACCACGTCTCAGTGGCTTTTTCAAACTATTTCTTATTTGAGTTTGGAAAAAATTAGGAGCACAATTTTTGACTCGTCAATTAAATTTGAAGAAACTTGGGGACTGTTCATCCGACATTTTCATATGAATTAATTTGGCCTTTCCCAGACCTTCTCTTTGTTTATTCTTGTTCAGGTATGGAGTTCCGGAGTTCTTTGACACTATCATATACTTATAAACTGTTATTATTGCCCATGTTAGTTTTAGTTTAGTGCTTGTTTTATATATATATTTTCTTTCACACATTTTAAATTTTTTTTTCTTTTTCTTTAGATGATTAGTTTTGTTTTTTTTTCATATATAATTATATAGACTTGATTGATTAATGTACTTTTTTGTTGTTGATGTTTAATAGGATATTATCCTATTATTAATGTAATCTTAAGTCTATTGTATTCATAACCTATTCATTATTTTGTTATGTTTTTTTTATATATTTATATGAAACTCAATAAAAAGATTGAAAAAGAAAAGAGATTCATCCATTCCTGTTGGCTATCATTAAACTCACATATACATGGCATAGGCAATGTTTGTTTTACACTACGTGATATTACGTACCTGTGGCATAAATCTGGATATTGTTGTTGTGTTATGCCAACATACATGAGACCACAAGGTTGTAGGATCAGAATTAGGCCATTTGGCCCATCGAGGCTGTTCCACCATTTCATCATGGCTGATCCAATTTTCCTCTGAGCCCCAATCTCCTGCCTTCTCCCCGCATCCTTTCATGGCCTGACCAATCAAGAATCTATCAACCTCTGCCTTAAATATTATAAAAACTTGATCTCCACAGCTGCTTGTAGCAAAGAGTTCTACAGATTTACTACTCTAGCTAAAGAAATTCCTCCTCAACTCCATTCTAAAAGCCATTAAATGCTTTTCATATCACGACCTCTCACTCTATGTCAGCAAGACTGAGGAAATAATTATTAATTTCAGGAGGAGGGAACTGGAAGTCCATGAGCCAGTCCTCATCAGATGTTGAGAGAATCGGCAACATTAAATTCCTCAGTGTTATCTCTTCAGAGGATCTGTCCTGGGTCCAGCATGTAAGTGCCATTACAAAGAAAGCACAGCAGCACCTCTACTTTCTTAGAAGTCTGTGAAGATTCAGCATGTCATCTAAATCTTTGGCTAAAAATGGATGTGTGTTGACTGGTATATTAACTGGTTGCATCACGGCCTGGTATGGAAGCACCAATGCCCTTGTATGGAAAAGCTTACAAAGTAGTGGATATGAGCCAATCCATCCGGGATAAAGGCCTCTCCTACGCTGAGCACATCTGCATGGAGTGTTGTTGCAGGAATGCAGCATCCATCATCAGGAAGCCAAAGAATCCAGGTCATGCTGAAAGTACCAGCATCACCAGATTCAGGAACAGTTATCACCCCTCAACCACCAGGCTCTAGAACCAGAGGGAATAACTTCACGCAACCTCACTCACACACCACTGTACTGGATTCACTTTCGAGAACCCTTCATCTCAGTTTCTCAATTTTGATTGCTTATTCATGTATTACTATTTTTTCTTGTATTTGCAGTTTGCTGTATTGTTTCTGCATGTTGGTTGTTGCCTGTCATGTTGGGTTCTTCATTGATTCTGTTGTGTTTCTTGGAGTTACTGATCATGCCCAAAAGCAAATGAATCTCAGGGTTGTAAGTGGCGATATATATGAATTTCACGATAAATTTACTTTGAACTTTGGTTCACCGCAATCAAGTGCCTTTGCAGGTTTTCACAAATAAAACAAAGTGAGGCATTTTATGTTTAATGAAACCCGTATCACATTTTACTGAACTCCAAAACCTACATACAAAACTGCGCCAAAATCCTTTACGTAACAATGTCATCCCATCAGACCAACCTGTTAAAGTGAAACACAACTCAACGTCGGTGGTTGTGAGTAATGTACGTTTCTCCTAATTGTGTATCCTACACCTACCCTGTCTATGTGCATTCAAATTCAGCTGTGGCCTCGATGATTTGTAATGGCATTTACTATATTAATGGTAGCAAACTAAGTTACTTACCACCAAATGTGATGCGCAGAGTAAGAACTAGAAAACCACCGTGCAATAAAGGTCAATGTGCTATTTATCTCTTCCCAGTGTGTTTTTTAGAGCAACCTGTGACTAATGTATTAAACAAAATGAAAGACTTTAATCTGACTTGAAAGTTGCACAAGTCTGCTGCATCCAGAATGGTGTGTTCCCTTTCGAAAGCAACAGAACTAGGAGAATGAGCAACCGAGACACCAAATGGAACCAGGGGCTAAAATAGATGGGAGAAGGATGATATGAGGCCGTATGTATCCAGATCTTCAGAGTGCAAATCCTTTGCCAGATTCAAAGTACTGAACGGACCAGTGCTTCAGTAAGGCATAGACACAACTCCCGTCACCTGAACAGAACGGCAATTGCTTTATCAATACAGGTGTTCCCCCTCCCCCACTTTACAAGAGCGTTCCTATGAAACATTTCTTAAGCCGAAATGGCGTAAAGCGAAGAACCATTAATTTATATAGGAAAAATCTTCATAAAACCGAAAATCCTCTTTGTAATGCGAAAACAGGTTACTAATGTAGGCCTTTTGTAAAAGCGAAGTGGTGTAAAGCGAACAATTGTAAAGCAGGGGGCACCTGTAGCTATCAAAGTCACTGCTATCATGCGTGCTTATTCCCTTCCAAGCTCAATTTCTGCCACATATCACAGCTTGTTACCCACTGATGTGCAATGAAAACTTTCCACTCATGGATGCATGTAATTCAAAAAGAGCTGAATACACGTAATTCTGGCCAGAGAGCAGCAGCTGAAGCTTACAGGTGATTTTTGCGAAATTTCTACAATGGCACGAGGTATCATTCATTGAACTTATTTGTTGTTTGTGATTTACATATTTTTATGAAATGTAATATATGCATAAAACTTGGATGAAAATGATTGCAGAGGATCTGATCATTAAGTTTTTGGATGACACAAAAATGAGTGAAGTTGGGGAGTGTTAGGAAGGTTGTTAAACAATGCAGCAGGATATAAGTCAGAGAGCAGAGACACAGCACGATATATAACAGAAGCACGGGCGGGGGGGGGGGGGGGGCGTGTGGGAGTCTATGCTGGGCCCTTTCTGTTGGTGCCGCTCTCTGATGTACACTTGCAGGAAGGCAAACTGGATTGCATACATCTCTGGCAGTAGTAACGTGAGATGAGGAACTGCTGCAGAAACAGCATCAGTCTCAGGCCATGCCACTCAGGTATTTTGGCCATATTGTTTCTGTATGTTTCTTTGCTATTGTAAGTATTATGTGCTGTGTGTGACTGTTAGTGTTGTGTTTCGCACTTTGGCCCTGGAGGAACACTGCTTCGTTTGGTGGTACAGTACAGTACTGTCGAATAACAATTAAACTTGAACTTGAGCTGCAGGGTGGTCAGTGGACAGCTGGAGTTTAATCGTGACAAGTGTAAAATGTTGTGCTTTGAGAGGTCAAATATAAAGGGAAAATATACAGTAAGGGTCAGATTCTTGGGAGCATTGAGAGAGATCTTGAGGTCCAAGTCCCCAGCTCCCTGAAAGTAACAGCATAAATAGATAGATTGTTACACAAAGCATATGGCATGCATCAGTTGGGGCATTGAGTGTAAGGGTCAGATAGTCATCTTACAGCTGCATAAAGCTTTGGATTGAACACACTTGGAGTTGCTCCATTGCAGGATGGATGTGGAGGATATAGTGAGGGTGCAGATGAGTTCACCAGGATCCCGCCTGGATTAGAGAAAATTAGCTCCTGGTTGTTTTCTTTGGATGTCAGAAGCTGAAGGGAAACCTCTTTAGTACCTATTTTTTTAGCCCAACTTTATATACCCCAATGTTACACCATTTTCAGTGCCGTGAAATTTCTTGAGATCTCATAAGGCCTTTCATCTGTCCCTCTGTCAGATTGAATAGGATGTAATCAGTGCTGGTGATTGAAGAGTCGGATGTATTGATTGATTCAGCTCTTGGAATTATGCCATGCTGTTACATTTGAAAGTAAAATATTCCAAAGGTTTGGGCTCTGCACTAAAAACAGGAAATGCAAGAAATACTTAACAAATTATGGAGCATATGTGGAGAGAGAATGAGTGTTAAGTTGATTATCTTTAATCAAAAAAATGAGGAAAATGAAGATAATCAATATTTCAAATTCAGAGAAAGGTAGGAGGGCAGAGAGAAAAGAAATGGGAGATTTTTGATAGGGTGAAGACTAGGCAAAGTTGAATATAATATGTGATGTCAGTAAGGGTTAAAGGAGAATGGTAAGGACTCACGCATAACCAAAGATATGCCTTGGGGACATACAAATGGGAAGGGAATGAAATCTAAAATTACCAGACAGGAGAGAGAAAAATTTGAAAGCTTGACATGTGAAGTACAAATCTGAGATGTCAAATTATCTAAAGTTTTTGTTCTTTTAGTCAGATTCTATCAGGTGCCTTGATGAAAGATGAGGTTCTGCTTCTGAAGTTTATGTTGTGCTTTGTTATAGAAACCCAAATCTAGGGGGTAGATTGGGAGTGGGATGCACTGTAGGTCTCATCAAGCTTCTACTGTTTACCTGCACTGTGCAGTACATGCACTTTGAATTATATTTTATTAACTTATTTTTGGTACTATTTAGTTTTATCTGTTGTGTGTGATGTATGTCTTGTTGCTGCACCATGGATTGGAACAACATTGCTTCCTTTGGTTATATGCTGTACAGTGATGCTAGAAAAATTGTGAATTCTGTAGAATTTTCTCTAATTCTGCATAAATATAACCTAAAATGTGATCACACTTTCACACAAATCCGAAGGCTAGATAAAGAGAACCCAATTATATAGATGTATGTTTTAGGACTTACATGAAGAAAAGTACATTTGAAAGTTGGGAAAGGAGGATATTGAAGATTGAATTTTACACGTTCTATGGTTAAAGTGAAATACACCATAAGATGGGTGTGGGTAGAAGACTAGACCAGAGTGTTTTACATGGATTGGTCTCTTTAATGCTAAAAAAAAGAGGGAAGAGAAAATGCATCTGGTGGTGGCAACACCTTGAAGGTGTCTTTAATTACAGGGATGGTCCATTGAACGTGAAGGCTAGTTAGTTGGAAAGTAAGAGTAAAGTAGGCCAGGAGGAAATGGAACTAAAAGAGCTGAGAACCTCTTTTATCTGGCGTTCGAACATGATATCACCAGGGTAGGTTATTGAAATGGTATCCTTTAAGTAATGTGGATGGAAATCTGCAGGTTTGTAGTAGACTCCTTGAATTGAGATAGAGAGGTTGTGGAGGGGAAATGTTTGTAAGAGGTGGATCAGGTAAATGTGAGAGCTGGAAGCCACACAGAAACAGTGTTGTGTGGGAGGAAAGGTTTGCAGGCCTGACTGGGCTGGGTGTGCTATCTATACTTCAGTGCCTGAGCTGCCACTGGATGACCCTTTCTTATTGTTTCTCTGAGTAGCTTCATAGAACTAAAGAGTTTGATAGCCAAGTTCAGAGAGCAGGAAATTAGGGAACATACAAATCTAATTATGACCAAGCCAATTAGCCCCTCAAAACCTGCTCTACCATTCTATGAGATCATGGTCTCCATGTCACTTTCCTACGCTCTCCATATCCCTTGTCTGCAGATGCTGGAAATCCAAGCAACACACACAAGATGCTGGAGGAACTCAGCAGGCCAGGTAGCATCTGTGGAAAAGAGTGAACAGTTGACTTTTCAGGAAGAGACCCTTCACCAGGATGAGAAAAACAGATGAGAAGTTAGAAGGTAGGGGGAGGAGAGGAAAAAGTACAGGTGGTAGGTGATGGAGGAGGGTAGAGGACCATGGAGGAAAGGGAAGGGGGAGGAGCACCAGACGGAGGTGATGGGCATGTAAGGAGATAAAGTGAGAGAAGGAAACAGAAATGGGAATGGTGAAGGACAGGATGGGCACTTATAGGAATTCTGAGAAATCAATGTTCACGCCATCAGGTTGGAAGCTGCCCAAATGGAATATAACGTGTTGCTCCTCCAACCTGAGTGTGGCCTCATTGTGGCAGTAGAGGTGGCCGTGGGCTGACATGTTGGAATAGGAAGTTGAATTGAAATGTGTAGCCTCCAAGGTGATCACACTTTTTTCTGGTGGACGGGGTGTAGGTGCTCTGTGAAGTGGCTCCCAGTCTAGGCCATGTCTCACTGAAATACAGGAGATAACACTGGGAGCACCAGATACAGTAGATGACCCCAACCAGGTGCAGTGTCACCTCATCTGGGAGGACTGTTTGAGTCCATGAGTGGAGGTGAGGGAAGAGGTGTAAGGACAGGTGTAGCATATGTTCCGCTTGCAAGGATAAGTATTAGGAGGGAGCTCAGTGGGGAGGGACCAATGGACAAGGGAGTTGCGTAGGGAGCAATCCCTGTGGAAAACTGGAAGTTGGGCCAGTGGGGAGGGAAAGATGTGCTTGCTGGTAGAATTCCGTTGGAGATGGTGGTGATCATGAAAAATTATGTGCTGGACAAGGCTGCTACTTAGGTGGTAGGTGAGGACAAGAGGAATCCTATCCCTGGATGTGTGGTGGGAGGATGGGCTGAGGACAGGCTTGTGCGAAATGGAGGAAATACTGGTGAGCACAGCGTTGATGGTGGAGGAGGGAAAGCCCTTTCTTTGAAGAAAGAAGACAACTTACTTGTTGTGGAGATGGAGGAAATGCGATCCCCTTCTCTTAGTTCCTCCGTCTTCACTTTTCCTGCGGTCCATCCACTGCCCCACATTCCCCCATTTTTATTTGCCTCTCTCACCTTATCTCCTTACCTGTCCATCACCAGCTTCTAATGCTCCTCTCCTTCCTTTTCTACCGTGGTTTTCTATCCTCTCCTATCAGATTCCTCCTTCACTGGCCCTTTGATTCAACTTTGCAGCTCTTTATTTCACCCCCCTCCACCCTTTTCCCTCCTCTGACCTTCTTGCACACGACCTTCTTGCTCTAGCTTCTCATCTGTTTTTCCAGTCCTGATGAAGGGTCTCGGCCTGATATATCAACTGTTTACTCTTTTCCACAGATGCTGCCTGACCTGCTGAGTTCCTCCAGTATTTTGTGTGTATCGCTAGAAACTTAAGGTCAATCTCTGACTTCAGACTCATTCTCTGGAGCTGTTTGTGGCAGACAACTTCAAAAAGTGGGGTAGCACTTTGGCAGCCTGGGTCCAGTCCTCAGCTCCAGCAATGTCGGAGTGGAGTTTGCTCTCTTTCCCTGTGTTTACATGGATTTCCTCCAGGCGTGCGCTGTCTTTCTCTCACAGCTCAAAGTTATGTGGGTTGTAAGTGAATTGGGTATTGTTAAATTACCCCTAATGCTAAGGTAAGTGGTCCAATCTGGAGGGAGTCGATGGAAATATGGAGAGTCGTGATTGTGTAGGATTAATGTAAACAGCTGCTTGACGGTCAGCACATCTTGGCAGGCTGAAAGGCCTGTTATGACACTTGATAACTCTATGGCAGATCTCTGAGAAGACCTGGAGTTTAACTGGAGTTTTGCCCCTTTGTTCTAGTTTTCATTTCTAGGGACTCATCTTCTCAGCAACCAGCCTTCAGTTCCTTTTGGAATCTTGCTTGTTTCAAGAAGACTTACCTGGCAGTCTCATTACTGCCCTGTAAGGTTGATTCGAAACTGCTGTTGTTGTTTACCATTTCCCTTGAAACAGAGGGCAACATCTCACTAAGCTGCCTGAGCATTCGCTGTACCTTCATGTTTATGTTTCATGTATGAGGACCCAGGGATTGCTCCGCAGCACAATATCTTGTTGTCTGACTCCTTTTAACTAACAATTTACTTTTGTCAAAGTGGAATACCTTCAAATTTTCCAACACTAAACTCTATCTATCAACTTCTTGCCCACTCGAGTAACCTATTGGCTGACTTCATGAAGCTTTTTGTGTCCTATCCCAGCTTCTGTCATCAGCAAAAGTGGATACTGTACACTGACTGGGTCCTTTCATTAATACAATTTATGAATAATTTGGAGTACTTTGCTCGTTACAAATTGCTATTACCAAAAAATGATCCACCTATCTAATCTCTGTATCTTCTGATTAAACCAAATAAAACTTATTACATTATATATGGAGTCATATAATAGACCAGACTGTGAGTGACTGTAAAATTTCCTTTCCTGAAAGGAGTTAGTTATTCAGGTATATATTCATTACAGTCTTATCACTTTGTAGTCCCCAGCATTAATATTACATTTTCTAAATTTAGATTTATTTAATTAACTAAATTTAACTATTCTCTGCCACAGTAAATTACAAATGTGTATACCTACCTTCGTCTGGCAGTCCAGTAACATAATCACTATTCCTCAAAATTTACAATTTGTAGTGTTGTATGGAACAGACAGTTTCTCATACACCCCCCCCCCCATTCTATGAAGATAATCTATTTTTGCTTTGTATTCAGGACAGAAAAGGAATAAAAGCCAATACTTTAAATTATTTATAAACATATCCTGTTACAGTGATAACAATACTGCAAAATATAATTAATTCATTGTTTTCCTAGAAGTCTAGTTCAGCCTGACCTCCCTCGGGTCAAATAGTTATTACAGGTAGGAAGATTAATTTCTTTCCCCCAATTGAAAAGACCATGTTAAGTTGATTCTGTTTTCTTTGCAAAGAACTGAATTTTGGTCATCATCATGACTTTAAAGACCTGATTTAATTTGCATTAATTTTACATACTCAATATCAGTCTTGTTACACTATGACTGCAAGAGCATCTAAAATGTAGTCCTGGGAGAAATAGTTATTTTCTGACTATTGCTGTTTGATAAATATTCTGGAGACAGCGATGCATTCCAAGAGGTGTGTCAACTAAATTAGTGGTGGCTGTCAGCTGATTGCTTTGAGACAGAAAGCAGAAGGTTTAAACAAAAAGCTACAAAATACTGGGGATTTAAAATAAATACTGATGGGAGTGGCAGATTAGCCAACCTTTGAAACAAAAGCGGTGGCTTTAATATTCCACATGTGAGACTTCATTAAATTGCCCAGCCACCAGCGGGATTTGGGGCCTCACCTCAGGCTGTGGATGAAATTTAGTGAAGCCTGAGGCAATAAAGGGAATTTGGCAGGTCCTCTCAAGCAAAGGCTCTAGCTGGAATTGTTCCTGTTACTGGGCTGCC
The DNA here is from genome assembly GCF_030144855.1 of Hypanus sabinus. Taxonomy (NCBI): domain Eukaryota; kingdom Metazoa; phylum Chordata; class Chondrichthyes; order Myliobatiformes; family Dasyatidae; genus Hypanus; species Hypanus sabinus. Next base: position 37,494,404 of record NC_082714.1, read on the forward strand.
TGAGTTTCCCACCCAACACCTTTGCTGTTGTATTAATTGCTTTTCTATAAACTGAGCAACAAGCTATACTTTGGAGCTTGACTCAAAATGAAAGGACAATGAGAACAGGGATGAATGCTAGCTCACATCTTAGCCAGAGGGCTAAGAGAGCCAAGATGATGCTTGGTAGCACATGGTGATAAACCTTATTATTTCCTTTATATTTTATTTATTACTATCTGACACCTATGCACATACACCCGCACGTACACACACACACACACACACACACACACACACACACACACACACACACACACACACACACACACACACACACACACATCGATGCCTGTAGTATTAACTCTACTCCTACCCCTCAAATATCATCAGTTTAGTACAGCTAACAGTGTATGTGGCACTGAAAATCAAAAGCTGCTCATGGTGAAAATCTGAAATAAAATCACAGACGACTGGAGATGCCCAGCCAGTGCCGACAGACCTACTGAGTGTTCGCAGCATTTACTAATTTTATTTCCGTTGATCAGTAGACAAGGCAAAGTGAAAAAAAACTCCAGGATTTTGCATGCATTCATGACAGCAGCCTTGAACATCCAGTGTATATATTTAAAAAAAATAATTCAAATTTCAGTTTCACAAATCATCTGCTCTTACAAGAATGAACCTGAGCAGCCAGATATAACTCCCTAACAAAGTAAAAATTGGAAGTCTTTAACAGATCATGCAGCAACTGGGGTGTGAGAAAAATACTAAATGTTCCTGGTCAATGACTTCATCTGGGGGTAGTGAAAACAATAGTTCAATGAAAAATCACCAAATAGAAATGTGGAGTCATTTTCTCTTTATGACTGTTGCCTGATGTGCTGAGCATTTCCAGCAATTTAGTTTTTACTTCAGATTTTCTGTATGGCAGTATTTAATTTCAGTGGTGTAGATGTTCACTGCACTGTTGGAAGCATTCCGTTACAGCTTGGAAATCAAAAAAGGGCCAGGTTTTCGGTTCTGACATCCTTTTGTTAAGAGCCATTAAGACAGAAATAGAAGTTGAGCACTTGTACAGCACTTTTCACAACCTCAAAACATCCTAAAGAGGTTTATAGCAAATGAAAGCCAAGAAATTGACGTTTTCCTTAAGTGCTGATTGATCAATGATTGATTTTTGGATTTAAAAAAAAAGCAGTTTGGATCATGTTAGTAATAATTCCTGAGAGGAATTCTGTCAATGATTAAATTGGGTAGGGGACTTGTACTTGCAATTCACAGTGGAGTACCTGACCTTCTCCCAGCAGTAGGTCGTAATGAGTTGCTGGTCACATACCACATGTTTTCACCTGTGACAGCATAATTTGGAATTCAGTGATCCACACAATAACCATTGGGGAACAGTTGTGGTAACGGTTAAGAGCACAATGTCCTATCTAGCTTTACTGGTTGTTTAAAGGCATTCGCTACTGACAGCATGAATCCTTTCTTAATTGATTGTGATCTGCTCAAGCAACTTACAGAGTCCACAAAGTGTGCTGCTACATGTGGCAGGGAATGTTTTCCCACCCAGAATGTAGCCGCTGAGCTACTCATAAAGTGGATGTTTCAGTAGTGATGTCTATTCCATTACTATTTGCTTTTGGAGGTGTGTGACACAAAGGGAGGATCACAGACTTGGGGGCAGCAAGAAAAGACATACTCATCTGTGAAAAGCCAATTCCCATTGAGCTTTTTGAGCTGCCACATCAACCTGGATCAGTCTGAAGAGTAAGGAGCATGCAGCTGGGCTTTCAGGGCCTGTCATGACAGAGATGAATTAAACCTTGCAGACTGATGTTCAGCCATGTTCTTGTACCTGGACTGCACACTCCGTGGAGATCAATGTGACAGTGACTCTCAACCTCCTGAGCAATGGAATTTTACAGGCAGCGGCTCAGTGAGAGTGTCAGCGTGTCAAAGGTGGTTACCAAGGCTCTCCGCTGGCAAAGGAAGGATTTCAGTGAGGGATGTCTCAGGACTGAAATTTGCCATCATTGTTTTCTTAGTGCTAGTGTGTGCAGGCACTGACCGCACCTGTGTAATTGTGCAGAGTTCCCATTGATATCCCAAATGTTTTCATCCATTTCCTAAATTCACAGCTGGTCATCAATGAGAGAAGAGATTTTCTTTGCTGGTTAAATCCGTGTTTCCTGGTCGCCAGCTACATACTAAGGGAGTCCATATTGCCGGTTATTTTCAGCCAGCTTTGTATATAAGAGTAGTGTGTGTCAGACCAGGGCTACCCTTTACTTCTGATGCTGCTTGGAGTAGTTCATACTCCAATCAAAGCAGCTGATGCCAATACACTCAGAGCCCCCCCCCCCCCCCCCACCAAAGCCAACGGAGTATCAGAAAATGCCTTTGCTCTCTCCAAGATGTGATACCATTGCCTGCACTACTTCAGGGGTGTCCTGTTGTGTGTGCCAAACCCAGCGGTGTGCAGCGTGCTAAGCAACCTGCTCACTCAGCCAGTGTGGTGGAAGAGCAGCTTGCAGATCCAGGGGCTGACGGCCATGAAGCAGAGTTCTGAGCATGGCACTTGCAGGGCAAAGGGAAGAAATGTCTTCAGTCAGCACATAGGGAAACTTTAAAACCTTCTAACAGAAAGGCTGTGAAGACATTGTCACTGATTATATACAAACCGGAATTCAAAGGATTTCTAGTTATTTAAAAGTGTTAAGTAGATCAAGAGGTGCGAAGGTACTGCAGGAAAGTGAAACCGAGGTAAATAAATAATTACGAATGATCTTGTGGGCTCAAAAGGTCGAATATGTTACTTGTGCTTCTAATTTTTGTGCACATCATGGAAGGCATGCATTGAGAAGTGAAATCTCATTGAGGAACTGTACTCTTTTGCTTGGTCAGCTCTAACAGTTCCTATGCCCAGAGAGAAGTATAACCATATAACAATTACAGCACGGAAACAGCCCATCTCGGCCCTTCTAGTCCGTGCCAAATGCTTACTCTCACCTAGTCCCACCGACCTTCACTTAGTCCATAACCCTCCATTCCTTTCTGGTCCATATACCTATCCAATTTTACTTTAAATGACAATACTGAACCTGCCTCTACCACTTCTACTGGAAGCTCATTCCACACAGCTACCACTCTCTGAGTAAAGAAATTCCCCCTCGTGTTGCCCTTAAACTTTGGCCCCCTAACTCTCAACTCATGCCCTCTTGCTTGAATCTCCCCTACTGTCAATGGAAAAAGCCTATCCACATCAACTCTATCTATCCCCCTCATAATTTTAAATACCTCTATTAACCTTCTCCGCTCCAAAGAATAAAGACCTAACTTGTTCAACCTTTCTCTGTAACTTAGGTGCTGAAACCCAGGTAACATTCTAGTAAATCTTCTCTGTACTCTCTCTATTTTGTTGACATCTTTCCTATAATTCGGTGACCAGAACTGTACACAATACTCCAAATTTAGCCTTACCAGTGCCTTGTACAATTTTAACATTACATCCCAACTCCTATACTCAATGCTCTGATTTATAAAGACCAGCATACAAAAAGCTTTCTTCACCAACCTATCCACATGAGATTCCACCTTCAGGGAACTATGCACCATTATTCCTAGATCATTCTGTTTTACTACATTCTTCAATGCACTACCATGTACCATGTATGTCCTATTTGGATTATTCCTACCAAAATGTAGCACCTTACACTTATCAGCATTAAACTTCATCTGCCATCGTTCAGCCCACACTTCTAACTGGCCTAAATCTCTCTGCAAGCTTTAAAAACCTACTTCATTATCCACAATGCCTCCTACCTTAGTAACTTTACATCATTCTCCTGCCTTATCCCCATATCACTTGATTCTAATATCCTGAAAGATATCAATCTCAATTTTGAATACAATCACTGAGCCCCCACCAGTGTAGAGAATTACAAAGATTCAACACCCTCTGGGTAAAGAAATTTCTCCTTATTTCAGCCCTACATGTCTTTGTCCTTATTTTTAGATAACTTGCCTTAATTCTAGTTTCTTCAGCCAAGGTAAACATTTTCCTATTTCTACCCTGCCAAACCCTTTAAAACAATTTTTATTGTACAGACTGATAGTGTATTCATCAATGCTGGCCACTTGGTTGTGGCCTGTGTTCTCTGTATACTGAAATCTGATATGTGCTCAAAAGTAGAATGCATTTAAAGATGGCTGGTGTTGTAATAAATAATTACCAAAATCAAATATGATATAGGTGAAAAACCCTTAACATTCTCTTGAAATTTTGATAATAAGAGGCTGGAATTTGGAGCAAGTAAGAGTCCTTGATGTCCGTGTTAGGGTTTCAACTCAAGCATTGCCATTTCCTTTATCCCAAAGATGCTGCTCAATTTGAGTTCCTCAAGCAGACAAAATCTAGTCAGGGCAGTTAGCTCTTCTTTGAACTAGTGGCTGGAAATCTTTTAGATCCACTTGTGAAAATTGATTGGACCTCAGTTTTTAAACAAATGTTGTCTGAGTCTAGAGTGGCAACATACAGTTCATCTAACTCTCCGTGGTTGGACTTGAGTCTGCAACCTCCTCAGAGGTGAGAGTACCAATTTCAGAGAGACAGTTAGCAAAATTACAGATTTCAGATGCAGCTCTTGATTTTCTGTTTGTGATCTTACTGGTTAAATATCCCTGCTAGACCGACTTTTTCTTGCGTTGTGACATGATATATACATGGTTTCCACTGATGATACTCCATGAGATTTCTTGAGAGTAGCAGCCAACATTGTATAGCAAGTTTTAATGTATATATTTAATATAAAACAAGTTTAGAGGCAGATTTAGCTGGTGTCACAAGTCTAGCTTACCTTCCTTTAATATTTTAGTGAAAGTTGGTACCTGTAATAAATATTTAAGCACAAGTTAAGCAGCAGCTTAAGAATCTGAGGTGAGGACCAGGGGCAAGCACTCAGCTCACACGTGACACAACAAATCATGTGTCCAAGAGAAAGATTTACTAGCATTCAAAGCCACATACCTTTTCTGTCTTCTGGATAACTTTCACCACAGATTCTCTAAAATGGTCTCTGTTCTGAAGTGGCTGGCACAGTAGCATAGCAGTCAGCCTAACACTTTACAGTGCCGGTGATCAAATCCTGCAAGTCGGTATTTACTTTGTGTGCTTTCCCTGTGGCCCTTGTGGGTTTCTTTGGGTGTTCCAGTTTCCCCTTATATTCCAGACTTGTGGATTCGGGTTATGTTGTGGGCAAGCTATGGTGGTTCTGGAAGCCTGGCAATACTTGCGGGCTACCCTCTGCTCACCTTCGTACGGGGTTGTCTGTTGATGCAAACTGTCTGTTTTGATATTCATGTGACAAATAAAGCTAATCTGATCTTTAATCTGTTTCTCTCTGTGGCTGTCCACAGCATCTTTAAACAGAACCGCCAGCTGCAGACGGTTTGCTTCACTTACATTTTTTGATTAAACCTCATGGACATTTTCCACCTCAAGTAGTATTCCACCATAAACAAGCTATTCCCTTCTTCATAGAAGGACTGTGACATTCATAACTTCCTAACTTTACACTTCCACCACTCCTGCACTGGGTGCCTAATGCCAAATTTCTGTACAAACTCATTTATGTCCTTCTTCACCGGAGGTGGGGAGGCAACTAAGATGAGACTGCATTCTTCCCTGCAACCTAATAGTTAGCATTCTTCTCTGTACGTTGGAAATAATGATCTCAGTTTAAATATACCAAACTCTCGTTCACTAATCCATTTCAAGGTACCAGCAGTTCACCATGTTGACCTTACTCACATCCAGATTCACATTCCCGCAGATCTCGAATGCCACGGTAGTGTCGCAGTTAGCATCACACTATTACAGCTCAGACATCAGAGTTCAGAGTTCAATTCCGGTTGTGGGAGCATCTCAATGATGGGGCAAGTGAAGCTAAGTGAACATGTCCCTTTGGTTCAAGAGCCAAATGGTTGAGGGGTAATAACTGTTCCTGAATCTGGTGATGTGAGTCCTGAGGCTTCTGCACCACCTTCTTGGTGACAGCAGCGAGTAGAGAGCGTGTCCTGGGTGGTGGGGATCCCTGATGATGGATGGTGCTTTTTATTATCATTAAAAGAACATAAAACCACATTTTGACAGCAAAATAATGATAATGGCCATGAAAGCTGGTACTTAGCTGTAGAGTGCAATACATTGAGTGATACTGTGGATTACTGTTTGTAGTAAGACAATTCATTTGATATTCATGAGGGGAATTAAATCCAAATAGTTGTGTGAAATTTCCAAATGGAGTGAATTTAATATATTTGATTTTAATACAGATAAACATTCTTATTGTGAAATAGTCAATTTGGATTCCTGTAAAGTTCTATCTAAACTCATGGTAATTTTGATCTATCTCATTCTCAACAGGAGAATTAAAGTATTTTTTCTTAACATCCGCCTCCATGTTGTCAATTTAATGCCATCTATATGCACTTAATGGGTCTCGTCATTCATCAGTGTAATCACTTCTTCATCCTAGCATCCCCTCTTGTTCAAGGTCAGTTCACTATTTATTCCAGGACTGTTACATCTGTAGATCAATGATGGCAGTTGATGTGGATCAAGTCCAAGAAGATTCAGCTGCCTTTTTGAAATCTGTTCTGTATGGGATGGTTGAACCTCAACTGTTGATAATTATCCAATTCAGCATCATTCAACCTTACAGAAAATATCACTTTAAGTACAACTTCAGTATTAGTTGAACAACAGTACAGTACAAGCTAATATATTTTGGAAGCAGTGGTAATCTTAATGATGCCTATGAACATCTGTGGACAGTAATATAGCATAATATGAGCACTATTATTTTTTCTAAGTTATTATTCCCTCAAAGAAAAAGGAATGCTTCTTTTAAAATCCCATAATATTACTCTCTGGTCAGTAAACTTAAAAAAAAACAGATGTAAGAGAAAATTTATTTACATTGGTAATTACATCCAGAGGTGATAAGCTTATAAAAGCCTTTGGGAACCGTGGTAGCGTAGCAGTTAACGCATCACTATTATAGCTCAGGGTGTCAGAGTTCGGAGTACCATAATGGCTTCCTCTATAACTAGTCTGTACGTCCTCTCTCTGGAATGCATGGGGTTTTCCCTGGGTACTCCATTTTCCTCCCACAATCCAAAGATGTATCAGGTAGATTAATTGGTCATTGTAAATTATCCCGTGACTAGGTTAGGTTTAAATCGGGGTTGCAGGGTGGCATTGCTCAAAGGACCTATTCCATGCTATCGCTGGAGTGTGAAATGCAATCTTCATCCTTAGAATAATTTGTGAGAGGCCTGGAAAGAGCTATTTCTATGTTTCACTGATTACACCAAAGCTTTTGATAAGTTGAGACATGACGGGCTTATAAATATCCCTCAGCACTTGGACATTGTTGGGAACAATTTCAGAATTATCAGTAATTTGTATTGGGAACAAAGAGCAGGAACGAGAGTTGAAAATGAGACAATTGATTTTGCCCAGAGTAGGAGGGGAGTCAGACATGTTTGTGTTCTCTTGCCCGGCCTATTCAACTGTTCTTGAGAGAAGATTTGAGGAGAAATTAACAGTATTCCAGGCATGGTAAATGCTGGGAACGATTTGATCAACCTACAATACATGGACAACACAATGCTGATAGCTACTTCTATAGAGAAACTCCAAGAAATAGTAGATAAAGTCATTGAAGAAAATACTAAGAGAGCATTGACCATCAAGTGCAAGGAGACTGAGTGTACTGTTGTCACGAAGAAGAAAGGAATACATAAAAGCGAACTGAAAGTGGGCCCTGAAACAATTAGACAAAACATGGAAGTTCAGTTTCTTAAGGAGCATGGTAACATCTGATGGTAGGGCTGATGTTGAAATTAGAGGAAAGATTAGGATCGCTAAATGCACATTGGAGCATTTAAGCAAGATACCAAAGAATAACATTTCTATGGGTACAAAACTCGAGTGTTGTGGTGCTTTGTGCATTCCACACTCACATGGAAGCAAACATGGGACAATATAAAAGCAAAATGAGGAAAGATTCGAAGCTGCAGGAAGATGGTTTTTGAGAAGAGTGATGGAAATATTGCGGAAGGACAGAGTAGCAAACGAGGAAGAGTTGTGAAAAGGCGGAATAAGAAGAGATCAGATATCATCAATTAGGAAATGGCAGCATACTGAGGAAAGAGAAACTCAAACATCTTGCAGTGACGGGAGAAGTTGATGGAAGTCAAAAGTCATGGTCGACAGCACATGACGTTCATCAAGAGATGGACAGGCAAACGTTTTGAAGAGCTTATTAGAGATCTCAATTAAAGATGGATGGAAGGCCATGAATGCCAACGTCACACAACATGGCACATAATGACCATGATGGTCTCTAAATAAAATAAAATAAATATTTTTTTCTGCTATTAACTGAATATTTATTTAATTTTTTGTTCTAAATTATTATTGGGTGATATGATTTTGAATGCTTCCAAAATTAAACAGGTACCATTTCAAAAGGAGCATTAGCATTAGGTGTAGCTTGATTACAAGAAGCTGAATTTCCATTGCCTCTATCAAAGCAACAACTACACCGGGAGAAAGGATAAAATAAGGCTTTATTTCTCAATGAGCATTATTCGAAAGTTCTGTCCGATTTTCTTCACTTGCCTCATCCACAGCAGGTGTAAGGAAACTATCACATTTCTCGAGACCATTTAGTTTGCTTACATCTCTGATCCATCTAATTTTCCAGAATATGAAGTATAGCCTTCCCAAATCTTCTTTTACTCTGAGCCTGATCTTTCACTTTGCTTTTTAGAATTTATCACCAAAAACATTAACTTCATCCATGAGACCCTCCCCGTGCTTGTATGGCTTTGTTCCAGTAATGACGTTAAATGGTGTATGTACTCAACAGGGCAGCATCTCCCAGTATCAAAAAGCACTACAGCACAGGAATAGGCCCTTCAGCAGATCCAGTCTGTGCCAAGCTGTTTTTCTGCCCAGTACCATCTACCACACCTGGACCATAGCCCACTACACCGCTCTCATCCATCTACTTATCCAAATTTCTCTTAAACTTTGCAATTGAACCACCATCCACCACTTCCACTGGCAGTTCATTCCATACTGTCACCCACCCAAAGAGAGAAGACGTTCCTCCTCGGGTTCCCCTTACATTTTTAACCCTAAACCTATGACCTCTAGTCCTAGACTCGTCTAACTTCAGGGAAAAGAGCCTTAGTTTACAACTTCAACATAATATCCTAACTCCCGGACTTAATGTTCTGATTTATGAAAGCCAATGTGCTAAAAGTTCTCTTTAAGGCCCAGTCTACTGTGATACCACTTTCAAGAAATTATGGATCTGTATTCCCAGATCCCTTTGTTCTACCACACATCTTAGTGCCCTGCCATTCTTTGTGTAAGCCTTATCCTGATTTGTCCTCGCAAAATGCAACACCTCACACTTGTCTGCATGAAATTACATCTGCAATTTTTCAACCCATTTTTCCAGCAGGTACAGATCACATTTCAAGTTTGATGGCCTTCTTTGTTGTCCACTATGCTTCAATCTTGGTGCCATCCAAAGAGTTGCTGATCCAGTTTACAATAATATTATCTTAATAATTAACATGCATGATAAATAAACAAAAGACCCAGCACCAAACCCTGCGACACAACACTAGTCACGGGCCTTCAGTTAGAGAGACAACCATTTACTATCACTCACTGACTTCTCCCACTAGACAATTTTGAATTTAATTTACTACTTCATCCTGAATGCCAAATGATTTAATGTTTTGCACCAGCCTCCCATGCTTTGTCAAAGGCCTTGCTAAAGTCCATGTAAACAATATCTACCATCTTTCCTTCGTGAACCTTCATGATAATCATCTTAGTAAACTCCTCAAGAAAACTCTGAAAGATAAACATTGTAGAAAGAGAAATATATTTAAAGTTTCAAGTCAAAGACCCTTTACAAAAATGGTTTCATCAAATCCCTTAGACATGAAATATCAATTATGTTTCTCTGTCTACAGATGCTGCCTGACCTGCAGAATATTTCCCACATTTTTCTATTTTTTCTTAAGACTTCTAGCACCAACAAATTTGTTTGATTTTTATTTCTTGCGCCAATAATATTCTCCTTCTTGTGTCCATTCACCAACTGTGTTAGTGGTCTAGTGTTAAGCTTGCTCCATGAAAGATCCTGAATTATTTGTGACCCATTATTAATCTAAGGGCAGTGCAAAAGCTAATGCATAATCTACACCTTATTCTATTAAAGGCTCTCAGTTATTGCATCGCAACCTGATTTCACCATGCTTGGCTCGCCAGTTGGGCACTGAGGCGGGTAAGGGTTTTTAGTGGCCTGTCTCACCTCTTTCCCACAGGAAGCTGCCCACTAACGGCAGTGCTGCCCTCACAGTCAAGCTGCACAAGTTGTGATTGGCACCACGGCTATGAATGGTATCAGAGTTAGTGCTGGTTACCTTTGTTATGGTGAGGGGAAAACTGACCTCAGGCATTTTCTTTGCAGTAATGTGATCACACTGAGTGTTTCTGCACCATCTGTTTGTGATCTCCTCTCTCTGGACGTCTGAATCTTCTAGTCCTTCGGGGATGTACAAGTTATTGGCTGAGAGCATCCAGTATTGATTTTGTGGCTGCTGTTCAGTTTTGAGTTGATTTTTTTTTTGTTGACACAATATTATCACAACTGGACAAACTTACCTGAGATCGGTAAATGCAGCAGTTGTGGCTGTGCAGAGTTACACCTTCCATTTTGAATTTGCATGATGCAGTCAGGTAGTCTTGGAAGGGCTTAAATATCCATACCAAAACACTGATTTTATAGAAATTGGATTACTTCCATAAATATAGCAAACATAATCAGTTAGTCATCTGTCTCTTAAATGTTAATTGGACAATAAAATTAAAGAAGTTTAGTTAATGCTTCACTCTTCTGTTCACACTTTCTTAAGGAAAATTAATCATTTCAACTAAAGCATATTCAGAATATTGTGAAGAATAGAAAGCAAACTATGCTTTATAAAACATTAATGCAGCAAGGATGTTTTAAATGCTATTTTGCCCTTTCTGGTTGCTTACCTTATTGCAAATCAACTTTTTTGTGGAAATAAAACCTTGACTAGATGCAGATAGAATTGAAATATTCACTTCAGGATAGAAAGATGCTGCAATAACAATTCAGAGGGGTATTGGTAGGGAGATCCGAGAGATAGTGCTTGAGGAGCCTCTGCCCTAGGGTTTGTCCAACAGGTCTGAGATGGTTGCTCCCTGTGTGGTTCATTTAATTGTCAAAGTTTGTTTGTACAATACAACTGTGATATTTGGCTTCAGATAGACATAAAGTACAGAAAGATCATGGGCATTGATGAATAAGAAGACATCGTCTCCCTTCTGTCACCGAAAAAGTAAAGAGAAAAAGCACACAGGCACCAAAATCCCCTACCACCTCCCCTGCAGAAAATAAACAGTGACAATAACAATCCCTGATCTCTTGCTCGCAGAAAGAAACGGCAACAGTAATAATCCCCGACCCCTTCACCTGGACCAGATGGACTATACTCCAGGATTTTGAAAGAGGTAGCTAAAGAGATTATGGAGGCACTGGTAGTGATCTTTCAAGATTCACTAGATTCTGGAATGTTTCCAGAGAAATGAAATATCACAATTGTCACTCCACTGTTTACAAAGGGAAGAAGACAAAAGACAGGAAATTATAGGCCAGATAGCCTGATTTCACTGGTTGGCAAGATGTTAGAGTCCATTATTAAAGATGCATTTGTAGGCACATGATAAAATAGGCCAAAGTCAGTGTGGTTTCCTGAAGGGGAATTCCTTGAGGAAATAACAGACCATGTAGACAAAGCAGATTCAGTGAATGTTGTTCACTGGATTTTCAGAAGGACTTTGACAAGTGCAGCACATGAGGCTGTTAAGCAAGATAAGAACCCATGGTATTACAGGAGAGATACTGGCCTGGAATAAAGATGTAGACTATTTTCTAAACAGGGATTAGAGATGCAGGATTACCTGAAATGAACTTGCAAGTTGAGTCAGTGTAAGGATCAAAAGAGTAATGTTAGCATTCATTTTGTGAGGTCTAGAGTATAAGAGCACTGACCAGACTAATTCTGAAGTATTGTGAGCAGCTTTATTTATTTCTAGAGATGCAGCAGACCCACGCCATCCAATTACACTCAAGTGACATTGGCAGAATTGAATCCAGGTTGCTGGTGCTGCAGTGGGTCCCATTTCTAAGAAAGAATGTGCTGGCATTGGTTAGGGTCCAGAGAAGGTTTATGAGAATTCCCTCAGGAGTGGAAAGGTTAAAATATGAGGAGTGTTCAATAGCTCTGAGCTTGTATTCACTGGAGTTCAAAAGAATGAGAGAAAATGACATTGAAACCTACAGAATATTGAAAGGCCTAAATATAAGGTTCATTTACTATCAGAAAAGGTATACAGTATACAACCTGAAATCTGTACTCTTCACTAACATTCAAGAACCAAGAAACCCTACAGAATGAATGATAGAAACGTAAAATCCCTGAGCTCCCTCTTTCCCCCTCCCTTCGCTTAAGCTTTGATTTGCCCCTCCTCCACTCGTGCCAGCAGAAGTACACCTCCCACCCCCATCCTACCATGCAGGATCCATCAAAATGAGTCCACAAGCTAGCACCTTGGTATCTCAGACAGGCTGTCTCTCCCTCGAGGGAGGTAAAGTTGCTCCTGTAACAACAAAAGAGGAGTCCAGCTACTCGCTGTTCTGATGTTAGTCTTCCGTGTCGCTTCTCCATGTCCCTGCTGTCTTGAGAACCGACAGGCTCTCACTCTGCATCGAAGGGGTGGGAGACTGCTTGAGTTCAGGAGCCTTCCCTCCACCAGCCGACGGAAATTAGCAAACGCACCACCTGCTGGCTTGGGGTCCCAGCATCGATGTTTCAGACTCCTGTGATACTTCAGTCGGTAAAATCCCCGAGGAACCGGGTTGTCCACAGGGCCGCTCCCCGTCTTCGGACCTCCCAGCCCCAAGGGCACACATGCCTGGAGATAGTGAAGCACTAGGCCGCACAGTCCACTGCTTGAGAAAAAACATAGTTTGAACTATAGATCATGGACTCTGACACAACCGCAGCCATCTTGGAAATAAAAGAAAAGCCTAAGAGAAGACAAATAAGTTGTTTCTTCGGACTGGAAGAAATCGCCTGGGTCTGAGTATCTGCTGGCACCATATTTCCTCATTCCTCCTCCTACCGCTCTGTCCCCATGAGCAGTTTTAAACAAGTTTGCCAACGTTTTATTCAATTACCTTGCTACCCTTTTTCATGAACCCCTTTCATTTTAAATTCCTCTCTATTTGAGATATTGGTGAACAGATCCCTCGATAGCTCAGATAATAAGTACTCTGCTCGTTGCTCACTTGCTTCTAATAAGCAAGATTCCGATTCTGATTCTAAGTCATTTTAATTTGTTTTGGTTGCCTTTCATTCAAACTTTTGGTCTCTGAGTTACTACACGGTGAAGCAACATGTTAGGATCAACTCTCTTCGGCCTCCTCAGAAAGTAGATGTCGGTGAGCCTTCCTGACTGACTGTGGAGCATATCTTCTGGAACCATGAGAGGTTATGCGAGATGTATGGAACTCCTCAGTGTTGTACCACCATTGTGAAAAGGGGTATGAGTGGTGTGGGTTTTCATGAAGCTGATAACCTATTGGCATTGAGTAAGTGGTTATTTGCCTTGCACCAAGCCTTGCGCTCTTCCACCTCATTTCTGAGGACCGTCTCATCACATTGCTGATCAATCTTAGCACCGTTGTGAAGGCGACTGCTCAGATCTTTGGTTGTGCGGTCATGTGTGATCAGAGGGTACTCCACCTGCCTAGTTTCCATTGATTCTTGGTGGAGGTATCAACATTGGGTAGAGAGAGGGTCAGACCAGGTTGAAATTCCATTAGCTGGTAACATTGTTTAATTTACTAAAATGTACTTATCTGTATGTGATTTGCACCTGTGAGATTTTATTCCAAAGAAGATGAAATTGGATTGAAAGAAAAAGTGGAAAGAGAATAAGTTGGGGGAAGAAAACACAGTAGCTTGCTGTCAACAGAGATTGCGTTCTGAATGGCTCTGAATTTTACTGAAACAGGCCCCCCGCTTGTGCTCATCAATAACATACACTTGGCAGTGAACAGAATGATAATCATTCTACCTGAGCACCTATTTATGCCCAGGAGTAAGGCCTTAGAAGTAGTCCTGTGGTGTTTAGAATCCAGAGAGACAAACTTGAAAAATTGCAACCTAACACTTAATATAACCATATATAACCATATAACCATATAACAATCACAGCACGGAAACAAGCCATCTTGGCCCTCCTAGTCCGTGCCGAATCCTTAATCTCACCTAGTCCCACCTACCCGCACTCAGCCCATAACCCTCCACTCCTTTCCTGTCCATATACCTATCCAATTTTACCTTAAATGACACAACTGAACTGGCCTCTACTACTTCTACAGGAAGCTCATTCCACACAGCTATCACTCTTTGAGTAAAGAAATACCCCCTCGTGTTTCCCTTAAACTTCTGCCCCCTAACTCTCAAATCATGTCCTCTAGTTTGAATCTCCCCTACTCTCAATGGAAACAGCCTGTTCACGTCAACTCTATCTATCCCTCTCAAAATTTTAAATACCTCGATCAAATCCCCCCTCAACCTTCTACGCTCCAATGAATAGAGACCTAACTTGTTCAACCTTTCTCTGTAACTTAATTGCTGAAACCCAGGTAACATCCTAGTAAATCGTCTCTGCACTCTCTATGTATATTTAAAACTCATAACTTACATGTCACTAGGAATCTCATAGGTACGGGAATTGCTGCAGCACTTTTCCATCTCCGTTTGAACTGCTGTACACATGCTGATGTTTTATTTCTTTATCTGGTATTTTGCAGAAAAGATAACAGACTGTAGCCATCAGAAAAGCATTAGATTTTCACTCTGCAACTAGACTGTTCTGTTGCTGTTTACTTTGACCTCCTCTCTTCAATCGGATATACCTTCCAGAATGCCATCATGTTGTTAGGTGATTCCAAGATCTAGGACTAAGAATGGTATTATTTTAGTGCTGACAATTATAATAATTTTTAAAAGTATGTTGTTGAAAATACAGAAGCTGTCACGTTTAATTTCAGTTCTTAGGTAAGTTACCTTTTTGCTTAATTGATATAATTTTATCACCAGGATGTCAGAAAATGTGGACAAATCTCAATTAAGTATCACCCAATGGGCTTAAGGACAAGTTAAACTGAAAATTGGGGGGCGGGGGGGTGGCCACTGCCCACGATCGATGTAAGCTGCAGAGAGTTGTAAAGTTAGTCAGCTTCATCATGGGCACTGGCCTCCATAATATCCAGGACATCGTCAAGGAATGGTGCCTCAGAAAGGCAGGTCTGTCATTAAGGACCCCCGCCACCCAGAACATGCCCTCTTCTCATTCCTACCATCAGGAAGGAGGTACAGAAGCCTGAAGGCACACACTCAATGATTCAGGAATAGCATTTTCCCCTCTTCTATCTGATTTCTGAATAGACATTGAAACCGTGAACACTACCTCACTACTTTATTATTTCCTATTTTTGCACTATTTATTTAACTATTAAAAATAACCGCAATTCACATTTTTTTTTCCTTTTCTCTCTACTATCATTGTCCTGCTGCCGCAAAGTTAACAAATTTCACGACACGTGGCGGTGATGTTAAACCTGATTCTGATTCTGAAATGTTGATAAGTTAACAAATTGAAATAATAAGTGTAATATCATGGATCCAGACTCTTAAACTTAATATCTAGGTATCTGCCTTAACCACTTTCTCTGGCAGCTCATTCGATGTACTCACCACCCTCTGCATAAAAAGGTCCCTCTCAAGTCCCCTTTCACTTCTTCCTCTCTCACCCTGTACCTCTGCCTCGTAATTTAAGACACTACTATAAAGTCATCATTCTCATTCTTCTATGTTCCAAGGAGTAAAGACCTAGTCCAACCAACCTTTCTCTATAACTCAGGCCTTCTTGTCTTGCTAATGCCCTCATATATCTTCTCAGTCAGTTTGGAGTATTTTTTGTGGATCTTAGTATGATAAAGTTGGGTGAAAGGAGAGCCAGTCAGGATTTCTCCTTGTGAGCACCATCCTTTGAGAAATTATTGGTATAGTATAACCTGGCAGGTTTCAGTATTCTTGATAAAGACTTGAAGAGCATAGCTGAAGTGGTTGACAGGCTCAGAAATCATTTCTATCACAGAGAGGTGTTTAATTCCCAAGCTAGTATTTTTCAACATGCTTGTTGTAAGAGATTTTAAATATTGTTGATACCTTTGACATGAAACCACCTTGCCCCATCCAATATCATGCCACGTGAAAGAGGATGAAATGTCCTTGATAGCAAGTTAAATTGGACTATCTCAGGATAAAGCCATTGAGAATTTTGCTTGGCAATGTTCCCTGGTTTAACTGAGACATCGAGTTGAATTCTACAGTACACAAAAATATGGTGATCAGTAGCTTGGTAGTAATAATGTTTGTTCTTCGATCAGAAGGTTTTGAATTGATTCATCCCGCATTCTGGAGGCTTTAGATCAAATTCTTGAGCAAAATTTCAGTGCAGTGGTCAAAACAGATGCTGGTTTTGGGATGAAAATTTAAACCAGGGCACAGTTTTGTTCCAATGAATGTAAATGTTCTTAAAGAGTAAGGAGTCCAGGCTAATATTTATCCTCAAGCAACATTATTAAAGTAGATTATCTGGTGATTATCCTTATCTCATTACTTTTTATTGGAACTAGTTGCATGCAGTTTAGCTGCTGCATTTCCTGTAGCTATGACTTTACACAAAATATTCCATTGTATGTTAAGTACTGTGGAATGTAAACCATTATGAATGTTGTTATGTAAATTAAAGTTCTTGCTCTCAAATCCCAATCTCAATGTTTTAGAAATCTTGGACAATGTCTATTGTGTGTTGCTCTGAGCAACCTCTAAATAAGTTGTGGCAGAGGAAGTTCCAATATAATTATCATACTCCAAATTAAGCTAGGCTGTAAAAACGACAAAACTGCCTCAAATGTGTCATAAAACGATTCATATCATGTCATTGCATAACGTATTGATTCTTTAAGATCCATAAAATGTTTCCCCAGTGAACTTTTGAAAATGATTTAAAGATTTGATTAGAAATCTTAAGACATCAAAGGCATTTAGCTCACAACAGCACATTTCAGAATTTTTTTTTTGACCTTAATTTATGCCATGAATAAAGATATTTGTGGCTGGATTTATAACACAGGAATGCAGCAATTAAAAAATAGTACAATCTTTATGGGTTATATTAGTTACGTCGGTTAATGTAAAGTAGAAGGGGAATGTTCTTCATTTACTGGGTCATTGTAATGTGGTGACTACCTATCTGTTGCTAAAGACGTTCAAATTAACAAAAAAACAGCAGCACAGCACGTGCTTCTTTCCAAGGGGACAGAGAAATCCAATTTTTAAAAAAGGAAGAAAAAGAACAAAACTCACAAGAGTTAAAAGCAATGAGTACTGGATGATAACCACATATTTTAAAAAAAAACAAAAATGGCTGGCTCCATCAGAAATATAGGCACATTGGATTGCACATGAGATAACTGGAATATGTATACTGAGCGAATTGAGCATATAGCTAAAAAGCATACCATTTGCTTAGAAGTTTGACTGCTCCAACCAAACCAGCTGAAATTATCTTTGCTGATATTGTGAAAGTAATACAGGAACATTTAGAACTGAAATCGTTGTTGATTGCAGAATGACTTGGGTTTCATAAGCAGAATCAAAAGGAAAGGGAATCTATTTCAGTGTACATTGCTGAATTGAAGAGATTGTCTGAACAGTGTCAATTCAGTGATGGCTTTAATGTTGCACTGAGAGTTTGCTTAGTTTCTGGAATCTTACAAGGAAGCTTTCAAAACCTAACTGAAGCACAACTTACGTTTAAAAGAACTGTTGAAATTGCTGCATCAATGGAAACAGCAGACAGTGGTGTAGCTGAGTTGCAGCCAGGAATGAATGTGAGTATGAACAGAAACCGGCCTGGCCAAGCAAATTGTGTTACCTTTGTGGCTCACGTACACCTGACCAATGCAGGTTTAAAGGCGAAACTTGCAGGGAATGTAACAAAGTAAGGCATATACGAAGAACATGCCAGGCAGACAAAAACTAAGTGGATTGTACAAGGGAGAGACAAAGTTAAAAAGTCAAGCGGAATTTCAGAAAGAGCACTAATCTGCATGCTTTTGATTAAAAAAAAATTCTGATATAACGAGAGTGACCCAGACTGGGTAGCCTTGAAATTTACAAAACTATCAATAAACAAGCAATATGGCTTACACTAGAAGAAACAGCAAATTCATTAAAATGGAACTCAATACCTGGCTTGGCTGTTTCAGTCATTCCACAGAATGAGTTTAAACAACATTTCAAAGATACTGAACTGAAGCCTGCAGATACCCAACTGGAGGAAAGATCAATCCTGTGGAAATGACATCCGTAATAGTGAAAGACAACAACAAACAAGCCACATTGTGCTTGTATGCGGTAAAAGCAGAAGGGCCAGCATTGTGGGGACATGAGGACTGAGACAACTACAACTCGATTGGAGATCCGTTACCATTTGCATGCCACATGCCCTGCAATGGAGTCAACTGAAAGTAAATTAAGGAAGGTAGTCATTGATGCCACAGCAGTGTTCAAGAATGCATTGAATAATTCAAGCATATCAAAGTTAAAATGGTGTTAAATGAAAATGCCACACCCAAGTTTTAACTAAGCCTGTCCTTATACCACCTGTGATAAAGTAGCCGGTAAGTTAGCTCACGTCAAGGCTGAAGAAATTATTTCAAGGTTGAGTGAAGCCTATGGGCAATGCCATTGCTGTTTAAACTCATTTTGTGGAATGACTGGAACAGCCAAGCCAGTGCCAGTTCCATTTTAAATAATTTGCTGTTTCTTCTGGTGTAAGAATGGATCTGTCGGGATCTGTGGTGATTTTAAGGTCACCATCTAGCCAGTACTGAAAGTAGACTAATACCTTCTTCCCAGGATAGAGGATATCTTTGCAAACCTTTCTCGAGGAAAACACTTCAGCGAGGTGGATTTGGATGAGGGTGGAAGAAGAATCCAAAGTGTTCCTCAGCATCGACACTGACAAAAGGCTTATTTTTGAAGTAGCGTCAGCACCTGCAGTCTGGCAGAAAGCTATGGACCAGGTGTTGCAAGGTGATGAAAGAGGACCATCCTTTTGGTATATTCTCCCTAATGACTCCCTACTATGGCAGAGATTGTCCAAAGGGAAACCAGGGAAACCAGGGAAGACCCCTCACTGTTTCTGGTCTATGTGACCATCCAAAATGGCTGGAATGTGCAGCAGAAACTCCAGTTCCCCACCTTTTCCCAGCACCAGGATGAGCCTGCCCTTGATAAACTTGCCTTTTGAGAGTTGTTGTACAGTGTAGGACGAGCTACATGCCGGCCATGTAGGTGTGGTCAAGATGAAAGCACCAGCTCGAAGCTTTGCCTGGCGGCCTGGGATAGAGCAGCAAATCGAGCAGCCTGCCATGCACTGTGCGGGATGCCAACACGTAAAGAAGATGCCTCTCCATCCCCGGGAATGGCCTGCATTGCCTTGGCAGAGGATTCATGTTGGTTTTGCCAGACCATTCATGGGCACAAAATTTCATGTAGTAGTGGAAGCAGCCACAAAGTGGCCAGAAGTGTGCCCAAGAACCTCCACTACAGCTTCGAACTGTTGATGTGTTGAGAAGCCTTTTCTCAAGGCCTGATGTTCCAGAACACCTCGTCAGTGACATTGAGCACAGTTTGTTGCAGAACAGTTTCGGTCATCCCTGAAAGTGAATGGAATGAGCCCTATACCACCATACGTGTATCCTCCTTGCACTGTGCCACCCAGCTACAAATGGCTTAGCAGAAATATGTGTCCAGGATCTGAAGAATGCACTGCAAGCAATATCAGCAGAACACATCACACGGACACTGTGATGTGTTCCCTCCTCGCATATCACAATGCAGCACACACCACAACCAATAACTCACCTGCTATGCAGCTTCTGGGTCGTTGCTTGCATTCTCACTTGGATCTCCTTAAATCTCATCTCAGGAAAAATATGCAAGCAAACAGCTGAGACAAAGTCAAGGCTTCTCAAACAGGGAGGTTCGATGTTTCACTCCTGGACAAGCAGTTGTGGCAAGGGACTACAGAGGTGATCAATAGTGGGCACTCAGATAGGTCAGGGACAAAACCGAACAATTCTACACAGTGGAAATTGCATCTTGATATCATCTGGAGATGACACAGCGACCAGTTGAGGATAACAGAGTCAATTGTCAGGAGAAGAAAGGTGGCCAGAACCACTTCCTTCAGTCCCAGAGTCAACTCTTACAACCTCCACGGAGTAGGCCCTGAACCTGGCATTGTTTTCCAGCCACAAGTCTCTCCTGCCAAGCAGAGTGATCCCCCTTGTCAGGAAAGACGTCATCCCACAAGATTAAGTACACCTCCCTAGCGATTAAATTTCTAAGCCTGAATGGGACAATTTAAAATTTAGTGAGCTGTGTATGTCTGCATCGTAGTTGTATTATTTAGTGTAGTTTACACAGTGTATATGTATATAAGTTGAGATGCATTCTGTATTGAGTGGGAGTTTATAGCTGAACAGGGAGGAGTGTTGTGTATTTAAAATTTAATGTTTATGATTTTTGCTTTCAGAAACATCAAGGCTCAAATTTTATTTAGATATTTTGTCATTTAGCTCGTGTTAATTCCATTACATGACATTTTTTACGCTTTTATTCCGGCCTGAAAACCTGTATCAGTCCATATCTACCATCAATACAAGCAAGAATACTTTACTGAAGAGCGTTTTGAAATTTGGCCCAGAAATGGTCAGTTGTTTTCAATATGCTTCCAATGTATTATTGAGGTAACTCAACTTTTTGGCAACAAATGGGGTGTAAGACGTTGATGACATTTTACCTTCTCAAAAATTGATCGCAGCTGAGGTCTTCTGCATTTTTGGCATTGTTGTTAATCTGTCCATTAAGTCGTGAGTGATCTCATTTATGTGGTTGGTAATAATGGTTCACTTGTTAGTTAGCTAATTTTTATAAACCGTTCAGGATGGTGCAGCTCTTGCCAGCCTTGGCAGCCAGAAGGAAAGACTTAGTGTTAAAGAGTGTGAAGAACTTCAGTGACTTCTGCATTTGGGACTGACTTTGTTAAGCTTTTTAACAATGAACTATACTTGCTTTAGGTGTTATAAGAACCCACAGAATATTTTGAAATCTATTCTCGTCACACAGAGTGAACTCCTCGTGAACTATATGGAATACTTGAAAGAGCTGTCAAAGAAGATAGCACTTCACCAGAAAGGTGAAAGGTTACATGGCAACACCACTTTGACACCAGAAGCACTGTGACTCACCGTCTCCTTCCTTGAGGGCAATTAAGACTGTAAAATAAATGCTGTCTTTCCCAAGAAACCTGCATACTCAGAATGAAACACACTGAACTGCTCAAGGACCAGCTTGGTGAGGTTGCGGCAGAGGCGTTTCAAGCAACCATTGTAGCATTAGTGTCTCTGTAGTCATGTCTCTGTAATATTATTGAATTTTTCCAAGCTTTTTCTTACTTTTCCATCATAGAAAATTATTTAAGCCCCTTGTGTTGCTTCACCATCCAATGGAATCTTAACGTGTTTATCACCTGCTTAGCCTCGCAGCCCTATTGTCACAACAAAGATGACAAGGAAAAATCTTATTTATCAGAGTTGCAGTAAATATTTGAGTTAGCTTCATTTCCGTTTGCAGAAGAGAATCGCAAACTTCCAATTTCAGACTTGGTATGACTGGTTCTGATTTTTAAATAGTGCCCTCTCATCATATCCTGTTAGTATAAGGCACTTAGATTTAACCTGTCAGTTCATCTACAGGAGTGGCAAGGCAGGGTAATCCAGTTTTAAAGTTTCCAGCTGTACACATAAGAAATATTACAGGAGCTTCTATTCTGAAAAGTCCTCAGGGACTGATGTAAGAGACGTCATTACATATCACTTAAGTCTTCTCTTCTGCTTGGCCTTTGCCCTGACATCTATCTTTCATCAGATATAAGTAGTGGCTTTTCAATCAAGTGTCCATGCTAGACATGTTAACTTTTCAGCCGGCTACATCCACATTCAGTTATTATCATACTACCAATTAGGGTCACTCTTTACTGCATGACATAACGCGTATGCATAATGAAGGATAATTATACCTTCTGGTGCACCTATCTTTAAGTATTTGTCAGTGCATGTAGCAGCCAGTAAGATCTGTGTTATCAGTCAGGATGCAGGCATTTTATCAATGACTCATCTAATTCAGGTGCTTGTCCTGTTACTTGTCATTGCTGGCAGAATCACAGGATCTTCTTCTTGGGTTACAAGTGTCTACTACAGTTTATTAATGAACTGTTCTGAGGGGGAAAGTCAGAGATCAGTTTTGTGCTGCTGCCTTGAGAGACTGAGATATCAGGCAGAGTAGTCGTAGGCTTTGCAATTCTGACGGGCCCTGGATCTGTATCTTTGTTGATTCAAGAAATTCTGATATAAGTCTCACAGGCGTATTCAATTCTCCATTGATGCCTAAACATAGCAATTCGTTATGTGAACGTTAAGGAACAAATGAATTTATAAATTTCTCCAAATTGCGGCTGCGGTACCTCTCTATGTCAAAGTGTTTCTTTCTCTATGTCCACCTGATTGGATTTTAGACAATATAGGCCTGCATTATATTGCAGATATTCCCACTGTCGCTTCCATGTCTTTTCGTCTAGAACCTAACAAACTTTTTCCGGATGTCATGTTGGGTTCTTGACCCAAACAATTGACTTTGCTTCCCTTACAACAGTTGCTGCTTGATCTGCTGGGTGCTTCCAATATATTCTCTGTTTTTGTCTCAAGTTGTTTATCGAACCCCAAAATTAGATTTCTGCCTGAAATTTACTGTGAGGCGTCCATACCGTTCTTAAAGTACATACAGTCGTAAATTTTCTTTCTGTTATTTTGTGAAGATGAAAAATGCAATGTGATGTAGAACAATGGTTATTATTGATTTTATGGTGTACAACAAAAAGGATGTTATTGATTTTATGATGTAGTACCTCTATCAGATTTTTGATGTAAAACCTGTAGCATTACAAGATTTTGTTTTACGGTATAATGCGGTAAAATTTCAATCCTTTACAAAGAGTGATGTTGACAGGCTTCAACTGCAAACAGTTTGGACAGATGTTTAATGGCAATTATGTTTGGAAATTTTCTATGATAAAAAGTAATGAAATGTATCATAAAATACATGAACCGCTTCAAGGAATAAAAACTCAAATGAATTTCCATCCATTTGATTTCATGGATGTAAAACCGAATGTAGATATGCCATTGCCACACTATAGCTAATGGCTTGGAAAATCCACTCCATTTCGTAAATTATGCAACACTGTCGTGTTCATTTTCCTCTTCAGGCTGTGCTGTAGGTGTAAGAACAAAAAAGGATCTTTCCTTCCCGATAATTTTCACAAATGTGAATTGTGTACATGAACACTGTCGTCTAACCAAGTTGAGTAATGTGATATTTGTACCTATGAGATAAATTGCAGTGTTTAATTGATGTTTATAATTGTTTCAGGGGGTATAGATATGAAACACTAAGTAAATATATTTCAAGTAAACTGTTCTTTCCTTAGTGTTATTTAATATTATTCATAATTAAGTGGAAGATCTTAGAATATTTTATGAAGCATGGGAATTTATTTGAACATAGGGCTCCTTTTGACAAATACATCTTAAAATGGAAAATTGTACTTGTCTCTGCTGGAGGATGTGACAAAGATAATGGATGAGGTCAGAGCAGTCAATGTCAATTGCATGGACTTTGGTTTGACAAGAATTCTTAGGGTAGGCTAATCCAGAAGATTAAGACACATGGAATCCACGGAGATCTGGGAGAATTAATTTAAAATTGGCTTGATCTGGGTAGTGGTGGAGCCGTGTTATTTTAGCTGGAGATCTGTGACCAGTGGTGTCTGTAAGAATCGCTGTTATGACCTTTCTTATTTTTGCTGTATGAAAATGATTTGGATGAAAACATAATTGGGCTGATCAGTAAATTTGCAGACAAGACAAACATTGGTGGGGTTATGGATTCAGAGGGAAGCTGTCAAAAGATACAGCAGGATATTGGGCAGTTGTACATGTGCACTTTCCATTTGGCCTAAAGATATTATGAGGCCAGTTAAACTCTCACACGCTTTAATTACGAACACAAAGCTTTGCGATATGATTTAAAAATACTACATTGCCGCTCCATAAAAAATGATTATTGTGATATATAGGGCACCTTTTCTGCAGGGGACACCTCATGTCCACACCTCATGAAGCAAGACTTTCCAGGCGCAGATCCATGGTCTCGCGAGACTAACGGATGCCATCACTGAAACATACTTTGAAATGCTTCATTTACGTTGGCAACCAACCTAGTGATGTGCTTGCGGCAGCCCACAATTGTCAACTCACATTCCAGTGTCAACATAATGTG
This sequence comes from Hypanus sabinus, assembly GCF_030144855.1. Lineage (NCBI taxonomy): Eukaryota > Metazoa > Chordata > Chondrichthyes > Myliobatiformes > Dasyatidae > Hypanus > Hypanus sabinus. Next base: position 37,519,124 of record NC_082714.1, read on the forward strand.
CTCACTATACTCGGCAAAGCAACACACACACACACACACACACACACACACACACACACACACACACACACACACACACACACACACACACACACACACACACACACACACACACACACACACACACACACACACACACACACACACACACACCCTCCCCTCCCCAAACATAACACAAGCAGCAAAGAAGCAACAGCAAAACAGGCCCCTTTTCTACTTTCACCCATCCACAGACACCAACAGTCCTCCAACTCCAGAACAGGCCTTCAACCACCAGTCTTAGGCTTCGATTTCTGGATTTCTGATTGACCTTCTGGCTCCAATCTTCATCATTAACCCCCCCAAACTAGCCAATGACAATTGCACCCTCAATTCTCATCAACAAGCTCCAAATCCTAGGCCTCTGTACCCATATCTGCAACTGGATCCTTGGCTTCCTCAACAGGAGACCGCAGTCACTGCGGATCAGAAGTAATGCCTCCTTCTGGTTGACAATCAACAGAGGCGCATTCAAGGATGCATGTTTAGTCCACGGCCGCACTCTGTCTGCTCCCATGACTGTGTGGCTAGTCACAGCTAAATCAACATCTGTCAACTTTCTGATGGCACAACTCTTCTTGGTAGAATTTCAGATGGTAATGGGGAGGCGTACAGAAGCGAGATGGATCACCTGTTTGAGTGGTGTCACAGCAACAACCTTGCACTCACCGTCAGTAAGACCGAGGAATTGATTGTGAATTCCAGGAAGGAAAAACTTGAGGGAACACACACCAATCCTCATTAAGGGCTTAGCAGCGGAAAGGGTGAGCAACTTCAAGTTTCCAGCTGCCAACATCTCTAAAAGTCTAGCCTAGGTCCAACATATGGATGCAATTACAAAGAACTGTGGCTATATTTCATTAGGAGTTTGCAGAGAGTGTCATCAAAGACTCAAGTTTCTACAGATGTACTGCGGAGAGTATTCTAACTGGTTGTGTCACTGTCTGGTGTGGAGGGGCCACAGCACAGAATCAGAAAAAGCTGAAGAAAGTTGTAAACTCGGCCAGCTTCATCATGGGCACTAGTCTCCCCAGCGTCAAAGATACCTTCAAAAGCTGATGCCTCAAGAGGGTGGTATCCATCATTAAGGACCAACATCACCCAGGACATGCCCTCCTCTCATTGCTACTATCAGGGAGGAGGTACAGGAAACTGAAGGAACACATTTAACATGCAGGAACAGCTTCTTCCCCTCTGCCATCAGATTTTTGAATGGACAATGAACCCATGAACATCGTCACACTATTCTTTTTGCTCTCTTTTTGCACTTTTTACTTAATTTAATTTTTAATAATGTTACATACTCGTGACATGACAGTGGTACCCTTGTCACGTGACTGGGGTTGAAGCTATACTGGACTTGAGGTAATGGTCTTGTGATGGCGGAGTGACGTCATTTTCCTGCCAGTAGAGGTCATGTGACAGGTTTTTTTTACAGGTTATAAAAGGAAGACCCCACCCTGTGAGGAGGGGCAGTTCGTGGCTGGATTTGCCAAGTTGACTTCATGCCACTGTGTGATTTAAGGTGCTGACGCAGTTTAGTTGAAAGATGAAGTTTTATCTAATGCCTAAAGTTTAAAAGGTCATTGCCAGCAGTTTCTTTACAATACTGCTAGTTCAGAAATCAGTGGAGATTGAAGATCGGAGTTCGGGAGTTAAAGATCGAGGAGAATCTATTTTCGACGGTGAAACGGGTTCGACCTTATTTAATCCTTCTTTGAAAGTAATTTGTTGACTGTTCTCGTGTTAATCTCTGCGGGATAGCAGAAGATTGAGGACAGTGTGATAAAGGAAAGGTCAGTGCTTTTAAGCCGTTTCGTTCCGTTTCGTAAATTCTTCATGGGAAAAGTTCGACACCAGGGATCGAAGCAAAACGACGTGAAAGAGAATTTAAATTGTCTTAAAAAGTCTCTCCTTTTTATATGGACTGTGAGCATTTCGAACTTTTGGCAATATTACTTTAAAGAACTGTTTTTGCAACATCGCTTTAAGAACTGATGAGCTACATCGCTTTAAGAACTGTTTAAGCTGCCGCGCAGCAGCTGTTTCCGGTTACGTTAGTGTTTGTTTACTTTTGGGGGGTTTGTTTTCACTGTTTAATAAACGTGTTGTTTGTTACAAAAACCCTTGCCGAACTCATATATTCATTGTTGCCTGAATACTTAACAATAAATACATATAGTTCTTATTGTAATTTATATATATTTTAAATTATTACATATTGCAATATATTGCTGCAGAAAAGCAACAAATTTCATGACATAAGCAGCTGAAATTAAAACTGATTCTAATTCTGACTGGACCCCCAAATTCCAGATAAATTCCAGGTTTGAATTCTGTCTGACTTGCCCTTGTGCCTCCTGCTTGTGTGACTTCAAGTGTGGAGTGGAAGCCGGGAATGTGGATAACTTTGCTCACCTGTCCGTACTGCTGGTCTTCGAACGCAGTGCAGAGAGGCCTGGACTGCGATGTCCTTCATCACCCATTTACATCGCTGGCCTTCGAGCGCACAGTAGAACCCTGGACTGCGGATATCATTTGTCACCTGTCTGTGTTGCTGGACTTTAAGCACTGAGTGCAGAGTGAAGTCTGTCCTCTTAACTCCTTCATGACCCTGTCCCTAAACCCTAATATGACCTGTAACTCCCTCTCTGTCCCTACAAACCTAATAAATAGCTGAGTCTGAACCATGATCTTGATGGTGACTGCACCTCAGAGCTCTCTTGGGAAAAGGAGAGTGGCATTGTCTTTGCTAATCCTGCGGCATCCATGTCTGACTGGTCTCAGTTCACTTTCAACTTCCAGTATATGGGCTAGTTTATTAAGTGCAGAAAGGAGGCCTGATTGAATCCATTGATTCACACCCTTCCTGATTCCTCATAACCATTGAAGCATCTCCTAGTTACATCTCAGTTGATGATTCAGATTCAGATTCCGTTTATTGTCATTTAGAAACCACAAATGCAATGCAGTTAAAAAATGAGACAATGTTCCTCCAGAATGATATCACAAAGGCACATGATAAAACAGACTACACCAGAAAATCCGCATAACGTTTGGCAATCCCCAATCCAGAGTCCGGAGAGGCTGCTGTGTATTAATATCACGCTACCGTCTTAGCGCGTTTCCCGGAAAGGAGCTCCAAATCCACCAGACAAAACAAGACCAAAAACTAAAGCTACAAGCCCTGCACAAAACCACATAGTTACAACAGTGCAAACAATAGCATAATTGATAAAAAACAGACTATGGGCACAGTAAAAATGTTTTAAAAGATGTTAAAAGACTATAAGTTCAAAAGAAATCACCACACAGTTTCCACAAGTCCCCAGAGTCCCGACAGACTCGCCATCCCACGCTGGCGGCAGAAGGGAATACCCCCGCTGTGGACTTACACGGCACCGTCCGAGTCAGCCTCACAGATGCAACACACAATGAAAGCTCTGTCGAACCCAGCCTCGCAGACGCAGCACACACTGAAAGCGACCTGACCGCAGCGGTCTCTGAGTCTGTCAAACCTCCGAGCCGACAACCATCCCCTCCGGCACAGCTTCTCCGAGCACCGTCCTCTGCCAAGCGTATTAAGACGGCCTCGGCAACAGCCACTGGCAACGTGACCCCAAGGACTGGGGGCCTGTTCTTCCCAGCAGAGTCCCGGACCTCACAGCAGCAGCAGCAACGAAGAAGGTCTTCCTGGAGATGTTCCCAATGTTCCTCCATGCTCCCACGTCTGTTTTCAATCGATTATGATTGCGCACGGCACCCCACTTCACAAATAACAGATAATCAGCTCCGGAGTGGCCGCTGCAAGCTGCGTCGCGTGGCCATCTTGATGATGGAATAGTCTCCACTTTCATTAACACTGGAGGAGCTCAGCATTACCGAAGACAAATCTACCTTCCTTAGTTTCCATCCTGTCCATTATTTAACAATCACTCACACCATCACCTAGGCACAAGTACAAGGTATTTCATCTGCAAAATTCACAGCACTAACTTGCCAAGCAACCATCCAAGCTGGTAACTTCAGCTATCTCAACCAGCAAATGCAGCCGAAGCAAAGATCCACTGTCAAGATGATCTCCCAGTTACAGTTGCCTTACATAAGAACATAAGAAATGGCAGGAGTAGGCCATCTGGCCCGTCGAGCCTACTGCGCCATTCAGTAAGATCATGGCTGATCTGCCCATGGACTCACCTCTTCCCCATAATCCTTAATTCCCCTACTGTGCAAAAATATATCCAACCTTAAATATATTTACTGAGGTAGCCTCCATTGCTTCATTGGGCAGAGAATTCCACAGATTCACCTCTCTCTGGGAAAAGCAGTTCCTCCTCATCTCTCTGCACATAGATTTTCATTGTTTCTGGAACCCCTCAAGAACAGTATACCTCATCTTAAACGTAGTTAAGATGGCACATTAATGTGGTTTGCCCGCACCCACCCACAGGGTTATACTGAATGAAGAAAACCGAATCAATCAACATTTATGTGTAACTGCTGTTAAGTGGCTTTGAGCTATATCCTAAGTATGATTGTATCAACCAAACACAAAACTTGGCCAATTATTTGGTTTTGACGAAAACTCAGATGTTTGAAAAAACGAATTCTTTTTATTACGTCACCCCCATTTTGCGGACATCAGATCATGTAACATCCAAACTTCCAGAATTTCTGTTTCACAGTTTCTCTTAGCCGTGGATCACATTTATTGACGTGATGTGAGTTTGAACGTCACTCTCTTTCTGAACTCAAGATACCTGAAGTTTCAATTATGAAATTAAGTTTGAAAAGTATAACAAGTTAATTTTGCACCAAAATATTGTTTTATATTTTGCGTAGAAGTTTTTTTATGTCAGTGTAATGTTGGTTATAATTTCTTTGGAATGATCACAAATCAAATTTATATCACAGGGTAAAGGAAATCTTTTTTAAAATGATCCAGCAACTTTGGAGATGTTTTATTTTTAAATTTTAAAAATGTTATTTATAAAACTATATACAAGAAATACAAAATCAGTGCATGGTTTTCTTTATATTAATTATGTTGTATAGCCTCTACATTTATAGTATTCTCAGATGTAGACATTCGTAGTGTTAGGACATTCTTTCCACAAGGCAGCATTGCAGCTCATGGGGTCTTTTTGGGTAATACGCATTTCTAGTGTTTGAGATCCTTTTATATAGCTTCAAGTCTCTGTGTTTAGTGGTGACCAGACTTTAAACTGCAGTCTTTCCCCTCCAAAAAAAAACTTTGTTTTGGCTGCACAAAGTTTCATTATGTTTCTAAGCATGTACTCCTGTAGCCTGGAATTGACCAGGCTTTGAGAGATACATTGCAAGGTAAGTGAACCAGGTCTGCTTGACATCCTGTTATTCAGATGACTGGTATGGAGTTTATTCTACAACATTTGGAATAAAGAATTGATGGGTTCACTATTTTTTTGTGATTTGCATTCTTCTTACAGATACTGCAGATCGAGCTGGCCCTATGGCACCCAAAATTGTCGTCACTCCAAAAGACACCAGTGTAGTGGCTGGTACAAGTGAGGTCACTCTTGAATGCATTGCAAGTGCAAGGTTAGTAGAAAGCAAGCAAGGTCAAAGTTGGTGAGTGCTTAATTATTTAAGTTCTGATCTGTGACAAGGCACTTTGGCACTTTTAACTATATTTTCTTTGTTCTTTCTATATATCTACATAAAAGACAAGATAAAATTTATATTCATTTATTTGTGTGTGTGAGTGAAAGTAGAAAATCCACCATTTACAGGTTATGTCCTTGAAATCTCAGAAAGTATTTAAGCTCTTAGGAGCGAAGTAGCCTGTCTACTTATATGTTGTTTCATTCATTTTTGCACATTTAGAATTAGAAATCAATTTTTCACAGCATGTTTAGTTGATTCAAGCAGTGGAGGAACTCAGCAGGCCTAGAAGCATCTAGGAAAAGAGTACAGTCGACATTTCGGGCCGAAACCCTTCAGCAGGACTGGAGAAAAAAGCTGAGGAGTAGATTTAAAAGGTGGGGGTGGGGAGGGGAGAGAGAAACACAAGGTGGTAGGTGAAACCTGAAGGGGGAGGGATGAAGTAAAGAGTGGGGAAGTTGATTGGTGAAAGAGACAAAGTCATGGAAGAAAGCAAAATGGGTAGAAGCACCGGAAGAAGGAGGCGAAGGGTGGGCAAGGAGATACGATGAGAAAAGAGAAGGGGGTGGGGAAATGGTGAGGGGGGGTGCGGCATTACTGGAAGTTTGATAAATCAGTGTTCGTGCCATCAGGTAGGAGTCTTCTCAAACAATATAAGTTGTTGTCCCTCCAATTTAAGTGTGGCCCTCATTATGACAGTGGAGGAGGCCATGGATGGACATAAGAGAATGGGATGTGCAATTAAAATGTGTGGCCACTGGGAGATCCTGCTTTTTCTGGTGAACTGGGTGTAGGTGTTCAGCGAAGCGGTCTCCCAATATACATTGGGTCATGATTGATAGTTAGGGTCAAGGCTAATCTCATGATATTCTGAGAGAAAGAACTTTTGACATAAAACGACACCTATGTAGTCAGAGACATCCATGCAAGAAATAAAAAAAAAAGATAATTTATTTCCTTACTCTTATTTCATGATATAAAAAGACTTTTTAGTCAGTGGTATGATTCTGGCTTTGGGTGATAAAACATGTACTATGTGAGAGGTCCTGGATGAGCCTCTTTTTTCACCGAGGGTGAATATTTGAGTGGCATGGTAGCATAGTGTGTAGTGTAACACTATTACAGCACCAGTGTCACGGGTTCAATATTGCCGCTATCTATAAGTTGTTCCCGTGACCATGCGGGTTTCCTCCGACTGTCCAGTATCCTCCCACATCCTAACACCATATGGGTTAGCAGGGTAGTTGGTCACATGGTTGTAATGAGGGCCATAGGCTCCTTGGGGCAGAAGGACCTGTTTACCATGCTGCAGCTCTGAATCTCTTAAAAAGCAACTTGAACTCAAAGTCAAACAAAAATCACTTAAAACATAATGGAATGCAGAATCTGATTTAGTATTACTGATGTGTCACAAAATTTGTTGTTTTATGACAGCAGTACAGTGCAAGACATCCTAATTACTGTATGCTACAAAAAGTGCAAAATAGAAATAACAAAGTAGTGATCATGGCCTGTTCAGAAATCTGGTGGTGGATGGGAAGAAGCTGTTCTTAACATTGAGTTGTGGGTTTCTTTTAGGCTCCTGTACCTCCTCCCTGAAGGAAGAAGGGAGAAGAGGGCAGGTGAGGTGGTGAGGATCGCTTGTGATGGATCTATCAGGCCTGATGAAGGGTCTCAGTCTGAAAAGTCGAATGTTAACTCTTGTCCATAAATGCTGATTTGAATTGAATTGACTTTATTACTTACATCCTTCATATACATGAGGAGTAAAAATCTTCATTACATCTCTGTCGCAATCTGCAGTTTATAGTAATTTATAATAAATAGTATGTACCACAGGGTAGTCAATATAACACAGAAATGCTGTTGTGTCAGCATGAATTAATCAGTCTGATGGCCTGGTGGAAGAAGCTGTCCCGGAGCCTGTTGGTCCTGGCTTTTATGCTGCGGTACCATTTCCCAGATGGTAGCAGCTGGAACAGTTTGTAGTTGGGGTGACTTGGGTCCCCAATAATCCGTCTGACCCTTTTTACACACTTGACTTTGTAAATGTCCACAATAATAGAAAATTCACATCTACAGATGTGCTGGGCTGTCCACACCACTCTCTGCAGAGTCCTGCAATTGAGGGAGGTACAGTTCCCATACCAGGCAGTGATGCAGCCAGTCAGGATGCTCTCAATTGTGCCCCTATAGAAAGGATTTGGGGCCTCACACCAAACTTCATCAGCTCTCCGAGGTGAAAGAAGCACTGTTGTGCCTTTCTCACCACACAACCAGTCTGTACAGACCGTGTGAGATCCTCGATGATGCTTATGCCGAGGAATTTAAAGTTGTTCACCCTTTCAACCCCAGATCCATTGATGTCAATAGGGTTTAGCCTGTCTCCATTCCTTCTGTAATCCACAACCAGCTCCTTTGTTTTTGCAACATTGAGGGAGAGGTTGTTTTCTTGATACCACTGTGTCAGGGTGATGCCTTCTTCTCTGTAAGCTGCCTCATTATTATTTGAGATTAGACCAATCAGTGTAGAGTTGTCAGCAAATTTAATTAACAGATTAGAGCTGTGGGTGGCAACACAGAGAGTAAAGGAGGGGGCTTGGGACATAGCCCTGAGGGTCACCTGTGTTGAGGGTCAGAGGGGCAGAGGTGAGGGAGCCCACTCTTACCACCTGCCTGCAATCTGACAGGAAGTCCAGGATCCAGCTACACAAGGCAAGGCTGAGGTCTCTGAGCTTCTTGTTGAGCCTGGAGGGAATTATGGTGTTGAATACTGGCCTGCTGAGTTCCTCCAGCACCTTGTGTGTTACTTTAATGATGGATGCTGCCTTTGTGAGGCACCGCCTCTTGAAAATGTCCTCTATGGTGAGGAGAGTTATACCATAATTGGGAAGCTTAAAAGAAAGGGAAAGAAACACAAATAATAGCTGGGTGATGTTAATGGGGTTGGGTTCCTTTCTAACTTCGTCCTGCATTAACTCTCCTCTTACCTTATGTCATAACCTCCTACTAAGTTGAATTTTGCAACAAAGGAGACAGCAGAGCTTCTCTTCTGGATAAGCTATGCTTTCTATGCTTCTTTGACCACTAAAACAGGGAGGAATTATCTTGCAACCCCTTGATGATCCTTTGATCTCAGTATCCGAAGATGACATGCAGGTTGCCTTCAAGAGAGTGAATCCAGGGAAAGCATCAGGTTTAGACAGAGTACCTAGCCGAGTACTGAAGACCTGTACCAACCAATGGGCTGGTGTCTTCACGGATATCTTCAGCCTTTCTCTTTGGTAAAGTGTGGTACCCACCTACTTCAAGCAGGCTTCAATTGTAGTGCTGCCCAAGAAGAGCATGGTAGTCTGTCTAATTGACTCGTGCCCAGTGGCACTTACATCCACAGTGATGAAGTGTTTTGAGGAGCTGGTCTTGAAGCAGATCAGCTCTTGTCTGAATGGTGACTTGAATCCACTCCAATTCACCTACCGAAGCAACAGGTCTACAGCAGATGCTATCGCGTTGGCTCCTCACAACTCTGCAATGTATCTGTAGAGGAAAGAGGAATACATCAGGATACTCTTTATCGATTACAGCTCAGCACTTAACACCATCATCCCCTCAAAACTAATCAGTAAATTCTCAAGACCTGGACCTCAAAACCCCCTTGTGCAACTGGATCTTGGATTTTCTCACTAGAAGATCCCAGTAAGTTCGGATTGGCAAAAACATCTTCACAGTCTCCATCAGCACAGGAGCACTACAGGAATGTGTACTTAGCCCCTCTGCTCTACTCGCTTGTGTGGCTAATTACAACTCCATCACTGCTTAATTTACCATGGTAAATTATCAGCAGTGAATAAATAGTAACAATATTTGGAAAAATAATTCTGCCCTCACATATTTCCTGTCAATTAAAAAAGTCTTACGTTCACCATTAAAAAAGAACACATTGATGTAAGCATGTAAAAGTGTGCTTTTACCAGTGAAATACCACAATGTAAGCGGTATTCTATAGAATATTGTAGCAAGACAATACAATTACTGACATAGAAATTTATCACATAAATGCAAAACCATAAAATAAATACGATCAAAATGAAATTCATGGTCCAATTTCCCCTCTTCCTCCATCCTCCTTTCCCAACCTCATCTCTACCCTAAACTCACACCATTGTTGGACAAAACATGAAATCCAAGAGATGTGTTGTCTCGGATCTACCCTTGTTTCTCACACTAGCTGCTTGTTTTCCCTCGACTAAAACAGGAATAACAAGAAAGGGTTTTGAGGTGCTCCCCTTCTTCTCCTCATCATGCTGGCCATCTTGCCCCTCCGCTCTCAGTACTGATTTTGGGTTTGAACCCGGAACATTAACAATTCCTTTCCTTCTCTATTTAACCCACTGAATCTTCCACCAGATTGTTTATTACTCTAGATTCCAGTATCTGGAATCTCCTGAGGTACAACTATTTGTTAGATACTACCAACCAGAAAAAGATTAATTTACAGTTACAAACAACATGAAGTCTGCAGATGATCGAAACTCGAGCAACACACACACAATGCTGGAGGAACTCAGCAGGCTGGGCAGCATCCATGGAAAAGAGTGCAGCTGACGGTTTGGGCCGAGCCTTTCAGCAGGACTGGGGAAAGAAAGATGAGAAGTAGAATTAAAAGGTGGGGGGTGGGGGGTGGGGAGGGAGAAATACAAGGTGATAGGTGAGTCTGGAAGGGGGAGGGGTGAAGTAAGGAGGTGGGAAGTTGATTGGTGAAAGAGATGCATGCTGGTGGCGAATACATGTCCCAGGAAGGACTCACGGCTGTGGTAGCGGGTCTGGGTTAGCACGCGGTCGAAGAGTCAAAGGGCCACAGAGATCACAGAGGGGGAGTAGTGAGAGAGGGTTTCACTGAACTCCTGTTGAAAGGAAGATTTAAACTTCTTCGGGGTCGGCATCCCGGGAAGAGTCTTCATAGTGTAGTAATCCAATCACAAACAACAGAAAATCTGCAGATGCTGGAAATCCAAGTTTAATTTCTTTTTCCTGTCAGCAAACCAACCTTCTAACCCAATATCCCTGTATTATTTTCTACAATATACACAGCCTATAAAAATATTCAACCTCCTTGGAAGTTTTCATGTTTTATTGTTTTATAACAGTAGATTTAACTTGGCTTTTTTGACACTGATCAACAGAAAAAGACTCGTTCATGTCAAAGTGAAAACAGATCTCTACAAAGTGATCTAAATTAATTACAAATATAAAACAAAAAATAATTGATTGCATATAAGTTTTCACCCCCTTTAATATGACACTCTAAATCATCACTGGTGCAACCAGTTGGTTTTAGAAGTCACATAATTAGTTAAATGGAGATCATCTGCATGCAATCAAAGTGCGTCAATTGATTTTAGTAAAAGTACACCTGCACCTGGACAGTCCAACTGCTGCTGAGTCAGTATCCTGGCAAAAACTACATCATGAAGACAAAAGAACATGCCAAGCAACTCTGCTAAAAGGTTATGGAAAAGCATGTCAGGAGAATGTTACAAGAACATTTCCAAGTCACTGACTATCCCTTGGAGTACAATTAAGTCAATCACCAAGAAATGGAAAGAATATGGCACAACTGTAGATCTGCCTGGAGCAGGCTGTTCTCGAAAACTGAGCATCTGTGCAAGAAGAGGACTAGTGAGGGAGGCCACCAAGAGACCTATGACAACTCTGGAGGAGTTAACAGCCTCGGTGGCTGAGATAGGAGAGACTGCGGATGCAACTATTGTCTGGGTGTTTTACCAGTTGCAGCTTTATAGGAGAGCACCAAAGATAAAGCTACTGTTGCAACATAGAAACATAGAAAACCTACAGCACGATACAGGCCCTTCGGCTCACAAAGCTGTGCTGAACATGTCCTTACCTTAGAACTACCTAGGCTTACCCATAGCTCTATTTTTCTAAGCTCCATGTACCGATCCAAGAGTTTTTTAAAAGACCCTATCGTTTCTGCCTCCATCACCACTGCCGGCAGCCCATTCCACGCACTCTCTGCATAAAAAAACTTACCCCTGACATCTCCTCTGTACCTGCTTCCAAGCATCATAAAACTATGTCCTCTCATGCTAGCCACTTCAGCCCTGGGAAAAAGCCTTTTACAATCCACACAATCAATGCTTCTCATTTTCTTGTACTCCTCTATCAGGTCCAAGTCGCTCCAAGGAGAAAAGGCCGAGTTCACTCAACCTATTCTCATAAGGCATGCTCCCCAATCCAAGCAATATACTTCTAAATCTCCTTTCTATGGTTTCTATGTCCTTCCTGTAGTGCAGTGACCAGAATTGAGCACAGTACTCCAGGTTGGGTCTGACCAGGGTCCCATATAGCTGCAACATTACCTCTCGGCTCTTGAACTCAATCCTGCGATTGATGAAGGCCAATGCACCGAATGCCTTCTTAACCACGGAGTCAACCTGCGTAGCAACTTTGAGTGTCCTATGGACTCGGACCCCAAGATTCCTCTGATCCTCCACACTGCCAAGAGTTTTACCATTAATGCTATATTCTGCCATCATATTTGACCTACCAAAATGAACCACTTCACACTTATCTGGGTTGAATTCCATCTGCCATTTCTCAGCCCATTTCTGCATCTTATCAATGTCCTGCTGTAACCTCTGACAGTCCTCCACACTATCCACAACACCCCCAACCTTTGTGTCATCAGCAAATTTACTAACCCATCTCTCCACATTTTCATCCAGGTCATTTATAAAAATCACAAAGACTAGGTGTCCCAGAACAGATCCCTGAGGCACACCACTGGTCACCAGCCTCCATGCAGAATATTACCCCTCTGCAACCACTTTTTGCCTTATGTGGGCAAGCCAGTTCTAGATCCACAAAGGAATGTCCCCTTGGATCCCATGCCTCCTTACTTTCTCAATAAACCTTGCATGGGGTACCTTATCAAATGCCCTGCTGAAATCCAGATACACTACATTTACTGCTCTACCTTCATCAATGTGCTTAGTCACATCCTCAAAAAATTCAGTCAGGCTCGTAAGGCACGACCTGCTCTTTACAAAGTCACGCTGACTACTCCTAATCATATTATACCTCTCCAAATGTTCATAAATCCTTCCTCTCAGGATCTTCTCCAACAACCTACCAACTACTGAAGTAAGACTCACTGGTCTATAATTTCCTGGGCTATCTCTACTCCCTTTCTTGAATAAAGGAACAATATCCGCAAACCTCCAATCCTCTAGAACCTCTCCCATCGTCATTGATGATGCAAAGATCATCGCCAGAGGCTCAGCAACCTCCTCCCTCACTTCCCACAGTAGCCTGTGGTACATCCTGTCCAGTCCTGGTGACTTATCCAACTTGATGCTTTCCAAAAGCCTCCAGCACATCCTCTTTCTTAATATCTACATGCTCAAGCTTTTCAGTCCGCTGCAAGTCATCCCTACAATCACCAAGAAACTTTTCTGTAGTGAATACTGAAGCAAAGTATTCATTAAGTAAAGAAATAACTGTCACCTTTTAAGCTCTGCTCACTTTTAAACACTTCCCGCTTTTCTCACTGCCTGACCTCCACGTGCCCCGTTCAAACTGCTGAAGAAATAACTGTCTTGTTTTAGACTCTGCTCGCTTTTAAACTCATCTGAAATCTTGGCTAGAGTTTGCCGGAAGGCATTCGGGAGACTCTGAAGTCAGCTAGAAGAAGGTACTGTGGTCTGATGAAACCAAAATTGAGCTTATTGGCCACCAGACTAAACGCTATGTTTGGCATGCGCCAAATACCTCACATCATTAAAAACACACCATCTCTACCGTGAAGCATGGTGGTGGCTGCATTATGCTGTGGGATGCTTCACTGTAGCAGGCCCTGGGAGGCTTGTGAAGGTAGAGGGTAAAATGAAGCAGCATACAGGGAAATTCTAGCGGAAAACCTGATGTAGTCTGCAAGAGAACTGCGACTTGGGAGAAGATTTGTTTTCCAGCGAGACAATAACCTCAAGCATAAAGCCAAAGCTACATAGGAATGGCTTAAAAACAACACAGTTAATGTCCTGGAGTGGCCAAGTCAGAGTCCAGACTTCAATCCAATTGAGAATTCGTGAACACAAGGAAATCTGCAGATGCTGGAAATTCAAACAACACACACAAAATGCTGGTGGGACACAGCAGGCCAGGCAGCATCTATAGGAGAAGCACTGTCGACGTTTCGGGCTGAGACCCTTCGTTTTTTTTTCATTCAAGCAATAGTTTATTTACACAATATTTCAATAAATGATTGGCAGTTGTGTCTGGCACAGTAATACTGGATTGTCATGCTGAAGTATCAAAGAGCTTCTCAATTGTTACATACCCCGTAACTGGGTGTCTAACCAGCAGAGAAAGAAGAATCCTTTGGAGTCTGCTGGTACTATTTTTAACAGTGTTTATTAGTAAAATATACAAATCAATATCAATAATGCAAATACATAGCTAATACACGTTAGTAATAATAAACCTAAAAATGTGTTTTTTTAGATAAGTAATAATAAACAAGCTCTATCGAGGTCTAGGGGATAATGAATTGTCATATATAAGTATAAAGTTCAGTCCAGTTCATACGTGCTGAGGTAGATGTTGGTTGTTGTGTTGTAATTGTTGGAGAGAGAGAGAGAGAGAGCGAGCAGTAAAAGCTACAGGCAGGCAAACCTTCCTTTACGTTCTTGATCCGTCATCCTGTTGTGGCCATTCACGTATGACCCCTCTGTCCTTTAGCTAGACCGTTCTTCTATGGTGGACTCGTCACCCAGGCAAGGGTGGACACACACAAGCCCCCACCGGCCCTGCTATAACACTGTGAGTTAAACCGACCGATCCTTTGTTCGGTCTCCGATGCCCCACACCTTCACATGGGTTCCAACACTCAATCAGTGCTCAATAGTGTGTCTCTTGGTGTGTCTGAGGGGTGTCTCCCCAGACCTCACTTTTATCCCTACTCACGGGGTCTCAGGTGTCAATCAGTTTTGAATGGCTTAGTCCATCAAACCAGCCCACTCCAGCTGTCCACTGAGGAATTTTAATGAATAGAATGGTACAAGATAAACAACCCTCTCAGAAACCATAAGTCTTTCAGAAGTCATAATATGGTGAATCTACAAGTGTCTCTCCCCTGCTTTATCTCTCTTTTATCTGTAGCAGATGTTCCAGTTCCAGCATGTTTTCCCTTACATCTCTCTCTCTCATTAGCAGCAAAGCAACAGTAACGGTTTGTGATTATCCTGGGGGGGAGGGAGACATGGGCAACTCTGCACCCTTCTGCCCATCAGAGCTGTTCATCCTTCGTAACACAATCATTTCTTCAACCTGCTCCACTCTGTATTTTTCAACATTCTTGCTAAAGGGAACGTTTGAATACCTCTGCCAGAAGACCTGATAGGCTCCAGTCACATTCTCTTTCTGTGCCCGCCTGATCTTATCCCTCTGTTCCTTATCAGGGATTGCCCAAGATTTCTGGATTTTGCAGAGTTCTTCTAGTCCATCATTAAATGCCTTAAAACGGCCTTTGATTGCTTGCCTTTCTTTATCTCTTAATTTGGTCCTGGGCTGGAAGGCAGGTAGATTACCCTTAGTAAGGGGTGTTGTGACCTTCAGCCAGCTGCGCTGGTAAATCTGAAGTTGCTCTTCATCGTGCCCCTTATACGTCTTGTCTGGGTGCTTCTGAGATACGGCCACAAGCTGGATTAATTGCGACTTCTCCAGAAATTTGAGGATGTAGTTGAAGTTATTGAGAAGGAAGACAGCACCCAGGGCTGTATCCTCATACACCTTGGCCTTGCTATGCAAGTTCAGTTGTAGATTGCCGAGTATTTTGCAGATGTATTTGCTGAGAAGCCACCTGTTGAATTTGTGGCTGGACTTGACAAGGGCTGTTCACTCACAATCCCCATGTAATCTGACAGAGCTTGAGCAGTTTAATAAAGAAGAATGGGGGAAAGTTGAAGTATCTTGATATGCAAAGCTGATAGAGACCTATCCACACAGACTCAAGGCTGTAATTGCTGACAAAGGTACATCTACTAAATGCTGACTTGAAGGCGGTGAGTAATTATGCAATTATTTTGTGTTTAACGATTAATAAATTTAGACCAACTTGTAGACACCTGTTTTCACTTTGACATGAAAGAGTCTTTTCGTTTGATCAGTGTAAAAAAGCCAAATTAAATCCACTTTGATTCAATGTTGTAAAACAATAAAACATGAAAACTTCCAAGGGGGTTGAATACTTTTTATAAGTCTTGTATTTGAAGTAGCACATTACTAAGGGCCTTCTAGGTACATCCACCAGTATCTCTTTAATTACACAATGTAACTTCTTCAAAGAACTCCGATAGATTGGTCGAGCAACAGACACAAAATGCCAGCTTGTTTGCAAGTGCTAAAGTAACTTAGCAGGTCAAGCAGCATCTATGGAAAGGAATACACGATTAATATTGTGAGCCTGGTCTCTTCATCAGGATCTTCACCGGATGAGAGTTCTCAATCTGAAAAGTCTACTGTTTATTCCTCTCCATTGATTCTGTCTGACCTGCTAAGTTCCTCCAGAATTATATGTGTGTTACATTGTATTTCTAATACCTGCCGAATCTCTTATGTTAATAGATTGGTTGAATTTATTTGTATCTTTTGCCAAATATTGTTGCCTGATATCTTAAAAATTTCTATGCTATTAATTATAGATTCTAATATTTCCCAATGATAGCTATTAAGCCAAAGATAGATAGTAAGCTAACTGGATCTTTTATTTTCTGATTTCTGTCTTTGTGCCTTTTTGAATAAAATAGTTGCATTTGCTATCTTTCAATTTAATTAAATCTTCCTAAAGTCTAGGGAATTACAAGAAAGTAAATCAATGTCTTACAAGCTGCTTTTATTTATTTATCTGTTTGTTTAGACATCTATCAAGTTAATTAGTTAGAGATACAGTGTGGAGTAGGTCCTTACAGCCCTTTGAGCTATGCTGCCCAGCAACCGAACAGTTTAACCTTGGCCTCACAGGACAATTTACCATGTTCAGTTAGCCTACTAATCAGATCGTCTTTTGACCATTGGAGGAAACGAGAGCACCCAGAGGACGGACAGGCGCACACACACCAAACTTGCTTTTAGAGGATGCCAGAATTGAACTATATACTCCAACGCCCCAAACTATAATAGCGATACGCTAACCGCACTATAGGATGAAGTCCATCAGGGCCTGGGGATTTGTCAGCCTGTGTTTTGTACAAATACCTCAGTACCATTTCAAATGATAATTTATTGAGTTCATTTTTCTTGTAGCTGAATTTCTTCTGGAATGTGTCATGTGCTCACTGATGCAAAATGACGGCTTCCACTGTTTCATTTATTTCCTCGGACTTATTTTCTATAAGAGAGCACTCACTTTGTTGTAAATAATATAGAAAATTCAAGGTTTGTGTGCTCTTTAATCTTCCTTTCTGTATTAATGCTTTAGCTATTCTTGGCTGTTTCTCATATTGTATTCATTTTAGTGTCCTGTCCTGTGTCTTTGAGCAATTATCCCAAATTTTCTTCAGGTTTCATATACTACCTTTAAATTTTTAATTTTATCGCTTGTGGGGGCCCCTCCCCTTACATTTTAATGCTTCTCTTAGTTCTGTTCAAATGTCTGGCACTGTCTTTCAATTGATCAATTCCTTAACCATAGTTCCAGATTACTTTGTCTGGCTCTGCTGTCTCAGCATCTTAATTGCCCTTAAATGAAATCTCTCTCTCTCCCTCTCCCTCTCTCCCTCTCTCTCTCTCTCTCTCTCTCTCTCTCCCCCTCTCTCCCTCTCTCCCTCTCCCTCTCTCTCCCCCCCCTCTCTCCCCCCGCTCTCTCTCTCTCCCCCTCTCCCTCTCCCCTCCCCTCCCTCCTACTACCTAGGAGAACTTCACAATGAGATGATGAACTTCATCCTTTTTGTTTTGCATGATACTACTACAGAGCAATTTGGACACTCCCTCTCACCCTGTCCATGATGTACTGGACAAACAGCAGCACCTTTAGTAGGACTGATTCCACCGAGGTGCAGTACTGAACGCCACAGGAGATCCATTCTCCCTGTGGCTATAAGACTCCACCACTCCTCCTCCTTAAGTGTATGGTTTCATTGCACATCTGTATTTTGTACTATTATTTTTAATGCATATTTTGAATGTTTCATACATCAGTGCATACATTTTGTATTTTAAAATATATATTGCTGACTGAGCAGCCTTGCAACAATTATTTTCTTGAGGATAAGTAAAACTATCTTATCTTATATATCCTGTTGTCTGCTTTACTCCAAAGCTTACTGTTCAAAAGAAGCTGTTTCAATACAATCCTCAACCAATTATTTTACATCTAAGTACATTTGTCCACAAATTAAAATTATCTTACCTTTCTGACAGCTCCCATATTTCTTTCCTTGATACTCCCACCTAATGTGCAGTGACTGGTAAAGGGCTTGCATGCAACTCCCACTACTGACTTAATGTCGTTGATAATTTATATTGCACTTAGGTCCTTGTTCCTGAGCTTAAGGCATTCTTTTCTATTGCTCTAAGCCTGCCGTTGCATAACATATGCTCTCCTCCATCCTTCAGCTCTACCCTGATCTTCTTAATTGTTATGTAACCTTCAGTATTCAGGTCCTAACCCACATCAACCCCAAGACACATATTTAAAAATTGCTATCAGATCATGCTTATTTATTTCTATTTTGCTGTCATCTCTTCATTCGTCTGTTGATGGAAAACAGTCAGTCATAATCTGAAGGGGGCTGTCCTGCCCACGTTCAACCTGACATAGTGAGGCATCAATGTTGTGCACTCTGAGGCTCACTTTACACACTATGCCACCATCTTTCTGGCTGTCAATCCAGGAATTACACAGAAGGGCAGGCTCACTGGGCTGAAGTAGGGGTCTGGTACATTGCCAGTAGATATGATCCTTCAAATTGCATGTCAGTCTGTTGATGTATTAGTCTACGAAACAATGCCCTATTTAGAAACCAGCCCCCAAAAGAAGACTGTAAATGAGTAAAAATTGGCACTGATATTAATGCATTTCCAATACAAGAGCAACATTAATACCCAGGTTGCATGTTCCTTTTTTTTTGTTTTGCCAGATTCCATTTATCATTGACACAAGAGATTCTGTAAATACTGGAAGTCCAGAGCAACACACACAAAATGATGCGGGAACTCAGAAGACAGGTAACATTCATGGAGAGGAATAAACATGTAGAGGAAACTTGATGGATAGTCTCGGCCCAAAATATTGACTGTATATTCCTCTCCATGGGTACTGGCTGACCTGCTGAGTTTCTCCAGCATTTTTTGTGTCACTCTCCATTTATCATTGTTAAAGTGCAAAGTTATTTAACCTTGGAAGTTCTCCAGTTATTTTCAAGCACGTGTG
Organism: Hypanus sabinus; assembly: GCF_030144855.1. NCBI lineage: Eukaryota > Metazoa > Chordata > Chondrichthyes > Myliobatiformes > Dasyatidae > Hypanus > Hypanus sabinus. The sequence goes on from NC_082714.1 coordinate 37,538,256, forward strand.
ATTTGTAACAAAATTATTTTTGGTCTGCTTTGCTCTTGTGAATTTTTTATCCTCTGTTTGGAAAACTGTATTTCTGCAAGCAACCTTGTTCAAGACTTCATTTATTGCCCATTGCTTATCTAGACAGTGGACATAGAATTGATTTTAAAAATGTTAAACGAATAATCCAATTCAGATAATGGACACTTTTTATTGGAGATGAAAATCTGGCAATAAACAGAATGCTTCACTAAGATGTAAGAGCAGAATTAGGCCTTTTGCCCATTGAGTCTGCTCCACAATTTCACCATGGCGGAACCATTTCTCCTCTTCGCTTCAATCTCCTGCCTTCACCCCGTATCCCTTCATCACCTGACCAATCAAAAATTTATGGTCAGGGCATGAAGGGATACAGCTTCCAGTGGCAACGAATTCCACAGAGTCGCTACTCTAGCTAAAGAAATTCCTCCTAATCTCTGTTCGAAATGGGTGCCCCTCTACTTTGCGGCTGTGTCCTCTGATCTTAGTTTCTCCTACCACAGGAAATATCCTTTCCACATCCAGTCTATCGTGGCCTTTCACCATTCGATAGGCCTCAATGAGGTCACTGCTCATTCTTCTGAATTCCAGAGAATACAGGCCCGGAGCCACTAAATGCTCTTCATATGACAAGCCGTTTAATCCAGGAATCATTTTCTTAAAGCCTTCTTTGAACCCTCTCCAGTTTCAGCACATCCTAAGTGATCCAGAACTGCTCACAGTACCCCAGGTGAGGCCTCGCCAGTGCTTATAACATAACGTCCTTGCTTTAATATTCTCATCCTCTTAAAATTAACGTTAACATCACATTTGCCTTCCTCTCCATAGATTCAACTTGCAAATTAGCCTTTAGGGAATTCTGCAGAAGGTCTTCCAAATCCCTTTGCACCTCATATTTTGTATTTTCTCTCCATTTAGATAATAATCAACCCTTTCATTCTTCTAACAAAACGCATGACTGTTCATTTTCTGACACTGTATTCTATCTGCCACTCTTTTGCTCATTCTGTAATCTGTCTTAAGTCCTTTAAGTAGCCTTAAATTTATCTAAGTCAACTTTCTATATGAATAATACAGATGGCTATAAAATTCATGACATAAATAATTAAGTTGCAGCAGCAAATACAATTAAACTAAACACAATGGAATTGAATTATATTCACTATCCAAGGTCTCCCGTTGTAACCTACAGTCTAGTGGAATAGTTTGAAATCGAGAAACAGCAGATAGCTATATCCAGTTGGCACAAAAGGAGCAGGTTGCTTTACTGATACACAAATATAATTTAATTTTTTGCTTGAAGTGAACATGGTTTTAATTATTATTTTTTGCTGGAATGCATTCTAGCTCAGTGTTCTTCCCGATTTCAGAATTATTTTTGTGGGTTTAGAAACATTATCTCTACCAACTTTGCAAAGAATAAGAGATACTTTCTTATTTAGAAGGAGAAAACCTTTAGCATTCAAGTTCTATAAGCCTTATGACTAAGTAATTCTTAAACTTATGTACTAAATATGATGCATTTATCTCCTTTCCTTACTGGCATTAATGACAACCTGCATCATTCTCATTTAGCTATTTCCATATCACGAAAAGTTTGTCCTAAATGAGCTATCATTACTGTTGTTGATATTTTGCATAAGAAGTAATTGTCAAATATAACCCTGGCTTGTTTTGCAAAAGCTTTGCATCGTGAACATTACTTTGAACAGTACCAGAGGGTACTCCAGTACCAGAGGGTACTCCAGTACCAGAGGGCATGGATTGAGAATAAGAGGTCAGTTATTTAAAACAGAGTTGAGGAAGAGCTTCTTCTCCCAGAGAGTTGTGGAGGTGTGGATGCACTGCCTCGGAAGACGGTGGAGGCCAATTCTCTGGATGCTTTCAAGAAGGAGCTGGATAGATATCTGATGGATAGGGGAATCAAGGGATATGGGGACAAGGCAGGGACTGGGTATTGATAGTGAATGATCAGCCATGATCTCAGAATGGCGGTGCAGACTCGAGGGGCCGAATGGTCTACTTCTGCACCTATTGTCTATTGTCTATTGTCTAACATAGGAGCTGAAGTCTTTCTTGTTCATTGAGTTACTCCATTACTTTTACCAACCTTTGTAGCTCAACCATTTCACCCCAAATCATACCTTTTATCTGTAATTATGAGTAACAAATTTAGTTCCAAATTATATTCTACAATATAAATTAAATGAAGAAGTGTTTCCTACTTACGCTGTCAATTATCTTTATTGCTTAAAGCTTATCATCTTCGTCAGAGTTTTCAGTTTTCTCAAAGATCTATATACATTACATAAACAGAGTACAGGTAGTGCCCGTGTTACGAACGTCCGACTTACGGACAACTCGTACTTACGAACCGAGCAAGGAGAACGCTGTCCGCCATTTTAAGTCGTTGCTGTTGACACTGTGTTGAATGTTCAACCTTGTATTTGGTTAAATTTTTCTGTGTAAGATTCACACTGAACCTGCCCCCCCCCTCCCCAGTTCCGGTCAGCTGGTGGCGCAGTGAGATCAGCACCGGGCTGGAGAACAGAGGTTGATAGACCGCTCCCGTGCTGGGTTGATTTCGAGATCCAGTGACTCTCGTACCATCCGTGCCGGGTTGATGTCAAGCTCGCGACTTGACCTCGTAAAATAAAACACTGCAACCTGCAGTTTAAATTCCCACGTGAAACATTGTGGGGGATCAAATACCCAAACTCAACACAGCCCCCACTTGTTCCATTTAACCTGTCTCAGTGTGGTGGTTCTTAGGACCTGGCGGACCTCGGGAGCCACCATCCGCAGTGTTTCTGTTCCATTGACAGGAAGCGATCGCAATTGAAAATAAAGTGGAAATAATAAAGCGTTTGGAAAGAGGTGAAATGCCATCGGACATTGGAAAAGCGTTAGGCTACTGCTGGTCAACAATCGGAACAATTTTTAAGGATAAGTTATATGGTTATATGATAAAGTGAGAATAATAGAGCATGTGAAAAGCCTTACCCCGATGAAAGCTACAATTATTACTAAGCAACGCAGTGGTTTAATTATTGGAATACATACATTTCTTAAGTGTTTTTTATGCATAGAAAGGTAAAATATATACTATATACTAAGACAAACGTTTGACTAACTGACGCTAAATAATACCGGATGTACTTGTTCTGACTTACGTACAAATCCGACTTAAAGATGGACTCAGGAACAGAACTCATACGTAACCCGGGGACTGACCTAAGTTTAATGGAATGATGATGTTGAAATCATGATGCTGAAAGCCCTACTCCTTAAAGTTGGCTGAAAGTATAAGGTTTCTAAAAATGCATAGTTCAACACAAAAATCTCGAAGTTGCTTATAGTTATTGTTTCTCTGAAACATAATCCAAGGAAATCAGTGAAATAATGTTAATTCCATATATTTAAAAATTGTTCTCACTTAGCTTGAAAATGATGCTCTTTATTGTTTGAAGTTTCAAGTATGTTTCAAATGGGCCGTCATCACTATTAAGCCATTTTTCTGGACAAGGGACAAACAAACTAAGACCCCCTGACCACATTTGTCTCTTACAACTCTTAAGTTTTGTCTGCTGAAGGAGTCGACTCGTAAAGGGAAAGCTCTGTTATCCTGCTGGAGATCGTAGAGGAAATTAGTGGTCAGAGAATCAGGTGACAATGAAGTCTCGTCAGCGGGAGTATCAGATATGGGAGATGTCCTGGTGGATTGTAGTAGTATGGATTGTGTGTGTGGAGCAGAGTATTTGAGAGGATTGTTGGTGTGGGGTTTAACAGGAAATCCAGAAGCTGATGTTCAAAAAGAGAGTGTCATAAGGGAGTTGTTTCAGAGAGAGAAAATCCTTGTGGGAAATGTCAGAATCAGTGAGAGAAATAGGTTGGGAGAATTAGCTCATCACATTGGGGGAAGCTGAAGTGAGGATTACAAGTTTAGAGTGGGTGCGGAGAGAGGATTGTTGAAGGAGCACAGTGCAAGGAATTATAGGGGGTGCTGGAGAGAGGTTTGCTATTATAAATAACAATTCTTCCCTTGCTTCCCGCAATGTCTGAGGATTCACTATTCAAGTACTGAAGATTTATCCACCTTTATTAGCTTAAGATCATTACCACCTTCTGTTCTGTAAAAAGTGGATATGTTCATTCTTGTCCATACATGTTGCCTGACCTACTGATTTCTTCCAGTATTTTGTATGTGTTTATTCATTTAAGACCTTGTCCTCCTTAGGAGGCTCCACACAGATAACAACCATCACGGGATTTTCTCCACAGCTGCCTTTACGCTCTTTATATATTTAATAAAATCCTTTAGGATTCTCCTTTACCTTGTCTGCCTGAGCTATCTCGTCATCATTTTCCTCTTCAGTGTACTCTTATGTCCTTGTACTCCTCAAGGGATTTGCTTGATTCCAGGTGCCTTTACCTGACATATATCTCCATTTTCTTGACCAAAGCCTCAAATTTCCTCATCAACCAAGGTTCCCTAATCCTGCCAGCCTTGCTCTTCATTCTGACAGGAAGATGGTGGCACTCAATGCTCTCTACTTCACTTTTAAAAGCCTCTCACTTGCGAAACAGCCCTTTACCTGCAAACGGCCTCTCCCAATGTTATCAAAATTAACCTTGCTTCAATGTAGAGATTATCTTGTGAGCCAGTTCTATTATTTTCTATAACTATTTTAAAGCTAATGAAATTATGGTCACTGGTCCCAGTGACACTCCAGTCACTTGTCCTACCTTCCTTTCTGTTCACTATTGGTCAGACCTATACAACAAACCATTCAAAACATCCAAATGAACAAACGATTCAATGAATATTCAGAAGACAAACCATTCAAATGAACTGTTTGACGACTGTTCGTTTATTTCCGTAGATGCTGCCTGACTTTGCTTAGTTCCTCCAGCATTTTGTATGTGTCGCTTTGGATTTCCAGCATCTGCGGAATCTCTCGTGTTCATGATCAACTCTTTGTAATTTCCAAGTTCCAATCATATAGCTTTACTGGATGATATCCACAATGCCCTCTCTCATCATCCTATTCATACCCTCTCTAGCATCTGGCACTGAGATTACAACCATTGAGGTCCTGCTTCTTAACCTTCCTATATTAGCTCGACAGAACCTCAACCATTTTCTACCTTTGTCATTGATACCAATGCTTACCATGACCTCTAATTGCTCACCCATCCCCTTAAGAATGTTTTATAACCTTTTAGATATTTCCATAACTCTAATATTTGGGATGCAATGTACCATCCTGGAGTCTCATTCACGGCCACAGAACCTCATGTCTGTCCCATCTGGTATCGTAACAGATTTGGCAGATGCCAGTGATGTTGAGCAATGCTGGAAGGGAATGCTAGAAGGGAATAAATAGTCAATGTTTCGGTCTGAGGCCTTTCATCCAGACTGGAGAGGAAGGGGGAAAAAACCAGAATAAGAAAGTTGGGGTGAGGCAGGTGAAGGAAAGTAAACTCTCAGGTGATAGGTGAGTTCAGGTGAGGGAGGGGTGATGAAGTAAGATGCTGGGAGGATATAGTCAACAGAGATAAAGGGCTGCAGGGGAATGAATCTACCAGGAGAGGACAGTGAACCATGGAAGGAGGAGGGGAACCAGTAGCAGTGGAGAAACCAGCGGCAGATGATGGGCAGGTGAAGCAAAGAAATGGGGTGAGAGTGCAGTCAGAATGGGGCATAAAAAGTGAGAGGTGTGAGGGGGAAAGATAGAGAAACTGTTGTTTATGCCATCAGGTTGGAGGAAACCTATCACTGTTAGCTCCCCACTGCCGCCTTCATCCTCCCTTGCTTTACATTGGAGCTGGCTGTTATGCCACAGACCTAGCTGTGTCTGCTGTTCTCCAAAATGTAGTAGAACATACAACATAGAATAGTACAGCACATTACAGGCCCTTCGGCCCATAATGTTGTGCCGACCCTCAAACCCTGCCTCCCATATAACCCCCCACCTTAAATTCCTCCATATACCTGTCTAGTAGTCTCTTAAACTTCACTAGTGTATCTGCCTCCACCACTGACTCAGGCAGTGCATTCCATGCACCAACCACTCTCTGAGTGAAAAACCTTCCTCTAATATCCCCCTTGAAATTCCCTCCCCTTACCTTAAAGCTATGTCCTCTTGTACTGAGCAGTGGTGCCCTGGGGAAGAGGCGCTGGCTGTCCACTCTGTCTATTCCTCTTAATATATTGTACACCTCTATCATATCTCCTCTCATCCTCCTTCGCTCCAAAGAGTAAAGCCCTAGCTCCCTTAATCTCTGATCATAGCATTTCATCGATAAATTCAAAAACAACATGGGCCGCACAGTTACTTGCTTGAGATGCCCTGCATAACAGGCTGAGCAGTGTACATCTCCATTTACTGCAGTTAACTGAAAGCCTTCAAATGATCTTGTACTGCCTGTGAAATCCTTCTTCATATAGCAAAACACCAACTCACCAATTGAGTGCTCCCAGTGAGAGGTGGCACCAGCTGGGAATACAGGATGCAACAAATGAAACCATTGCCTCTGATTTAAGTTAATAGGGGAAAAAAACTGAAGACTGCATCCTGTGGATTCTGAACTACCACTCACCAGGTGCTGCTTATTGTCAGGAGAGACTAAGGAGATCAATTCCATTAGTTATTCAGACTAACCTGTTTCTGTCCCCCATAATAACAGTAAATTTTATATATTGCAATTTTAAAATTCAGCATCTTCCTTCAACTGTCCACCAGTTCATTCAGGTTGATACAAAATTGCATTTCAGCAATTTAAATAATGAATTGTTTTACATTTTTCCTTTGAAATGACATCGAACCTTTCTAATGACCTTTGTCCCAGGGGCCTATTTTAAAAGTCAGAAAGCTAAATGAGAAAGGTTGGCCTTTCTCACTTAAATTGCCTCCCACAGACTAATAGATTTGTAATAGTGATTGCTGCTGACTCTTGACAATATTGGAGTAAAGATACATTGTAAGAACATATTAGCAAAAATGTCAGAGGAATACTTGACTACTTAACTGTAACCCCTTATCAAAGAAGTCTCGTGATTAAACAGACTCGTGATTAATCACCTCAAACTCCTCCAAAGCCTTTTCCCCATTGCTCATGGGGGTTGGAACATGCATGTCAAGATTCTCTTCTTATTTATTATGTCATGGAAGGCGCCATTTTGCTGATAGCATCCATTCTGACTCCTAACATTCCCATTAGATCCTTTTCCCAGCTAGCCTTGGGAACTGTTCCCTTTCAGTTATTCTTGTGCTACCCACCCATGCTAAGGGATAATTTAGAACAGCTACTTAAATCAGTTTGTCTTCAGCGTATGGGAGGAAACCAGAACTTCTGATGGAAACTCTCAGCATCACAGAGCGACTGTGCATACTCCACACACTTAGCACCCAAATGAACCCTGGATCCTTCAGTATCTAAGCAGATCTAATTGCTGACTAGCAATGCTTGTTCCTGTGTTTCTGGTCATCGTCAGGTAATTGCATGAACTGGCTTCTCATTCTGCAGTTTACCTCTGGCATCCAAAAGATTCATCCTTAGCCCCTTTGTTTTTTTTCTCTCCTTCTGTAGCTGCCCTTCAGCAATGTTATTCAAAAGCATGGCATCAGTTTCTGCATATACGCTGATAACCCTCCACTCTCGGCCATGGCTATTTCTCTTAACTTCATCATTATCCACACATAGTGTAACTGCTACCCAACATTCAGTGCTGGCAAACATAAATATTCTTCTCGATAGATATTAATTCAGTAGAGATTATTTGTATTCCATCCTGACTGTAGATCAAGCTGACTGAAATCCCATTTGGCAATGAGATGGAATTTATGCGGTATTACTATGTTAGACCACGTGTTCTAACATAACTATTGGTTATATTGACTCTTGGCTAAGCAGCATCCTAATTCTGATATCCTCTTGTTTTCAAATCCTCCTTGTCACTTTACCTCTCCCTTTGCTTGTAATCTCTTCCAGCCTTAATCCCTCTGAGAGATATGATCTCCTCTGCATTGTCATGGCTCATTCCTTAAGCTGCCAAGACTCTGTGGTCCTTGCTCCCTAAACTCTTTGTGGCTTTTTCTTCCTTTAAGGTCTTCTTTAAATTAATCTTCCTATTTACTTTGACTTTGGACATCTTTCCAATATCTCCTAACATGGTTCACTATCGAACTTTGTTACTAATAGTGTAATGTAAATGCAAAAAAAAATGATATTTCGTTTGATTTACATCTCCCTCCATGTCCAACCTCCAATTAGGAGTTTAACAAGAGAACAGATCAATTCTTCATTACTGTTTATAGGCGAGAACCTGGAGTCAATTATTAACCATACAATCAAAATAGTATCTAAATATTAATAAGCAAATAATTTGTGCATTGTATTAATTAAGTTATAAAGTTAATGGTAAGTGGTTACAGTAGTGATTACAGAAATTATGGCACTATAATTCAGCAGTAATTGCTAACTAATTCTAATTCACAGTTTAGAATTTGATTTTGTGGATAACTATAAGTTAGAAGCTTTGGAAAGTCCATTTATTAATTTCAGGGCTATATGTTTGTAATTAACAATTCCAGGTTAGACGAGCTCATTATGTCTTTGTATAGGTAAATTGACTGGCTTCACGTTCTTTAAGAAAATAGGAATAGTTCTAGTCAGATGGAAGAATCTCCTCCTGAAGTCATGCTTCTTGTTCCTCTTGGCTCTTCTGATTCTCTGCAGATTCCCTTCTGTATTCGGTTTAAAACCTCCTCTCTCTTACCTCATGATAACTCACACACTTCATTGGCATGCTCAAATGCGTTCTATACATGTTCTCTGAAAGTCACAGTTTTAATCTAACAGAGACTAACTTCTGATCCAAATCTCAAAATCATCAATTAAAAGAGGACAATAACTGTAAAACAAATCTAGGATTAATCTAAGAACTGAAATCTGGTGTGTTAAAATATCATTTAATCGTTTGAAAATTCGATTAAAAGTTTTTTTTCTTCCTTATTGAAATGCACCAATAAACAATTCAATGTTGTTTTGCATCAGGATGGAGCTTCTACTGAAGATTTCTAATTGTACGTTAGCCTTGTGGCCCTGACTCATTTTCTGCATTGGGGCGGGTGCACGTAATGACATTATTCTCTCTGTGTTGCTCGTTTTGGAGCATTTGAGGTGAATTGCTCTGGGAGCATCAATGATTAGCCAGTCCCTGGACCAGACAGTCTTCGTAGTTTAGTGTTGGATAAGAACATCTGTCAGGTAGGTAAATTGCTTGCCTTCATGCCTTTATGTTTCTTTCTATCCACCACTGCCTGAAATTCCTTCTCAATAAAAATTGTTTCCCAATTTCCCCCATTCCAAACCCCCTCACATGTTAATGGTAACATCTAGCAAGTTAATGACTATAATTTGGTCCTCCTGTGATTCCTCATTTTCCAAATCAGATATTTGATATAAAATTGTTCTGCGATGCTTTTGACAACCTTTGCTAATGAAACAAACTATCTGAATCTTTACTATTAACAAAGGAAGTTCAAGAATTCCGAATGGTTGTTGCCTCATTACTTAAACAGGCTTCCTTTTGTCCCACTTTAAATAGTGGATTCAGTGCCATTAACCTCATCTATATCAGGAGATGAAAAATTGGGTTGGATTTTCTATTTTATCTTGGAGCTTCATATGTGATGATGCCCCATGTGGTCACCCAGTTGGAAAGCAGAGAATGGAAGGACTTGGCTCATGGCATTCCTGACTATTTCAAATACTGCAGATCGAGCTGGCCCTGTGGCACCCAAAATTGTTGTCACTCCAAAAGACACCAGTGTAGTGGCTGGTACAAGTGAGGTCACTCTTGAATGCATTGCAAATGCAAGGTTGGTAGAAAGCAAGCAAGGTCAAAGCTGGTGAGTGCTTAATTATTTAAGTTCTGTTTCATGACAAGCTGCTTTGACACTTTTAACTATATCTTCACATATAAGACAAGATATAATTTATATTAATTTATTTGTGTGTGTGAATGAAAGTAGTAAATCCACCAGTTACAGGTTATGTTCTCAAAATCTCAGAAGGTATTTAAGCTCTTGGGAGAGAAGTAGCCTGTCTGCTTATATCTGTTGTTTCAGTCTTCATATTTATGGGTAACCCTAGGTAATATCTAAGGTAAGGACATGTTCGGCTCAGCTTTGTGGGCTAAAGGGCTTGTATTGTGCTGTAGGTTTTCTGTGTTTTTCTATGTTCCACATGTGAGACTGTTATTCACAATTTATACTTGCAGATGATGCCAGATTGGTTGGGGTGGGTACGAAATTCATATATTCAACACTGGGGGAAAACTGCAGTGTTACGTACCCCGTAACTGGGTCACTTATCAGCAAAGATAGAGAGGTCTGTTGAAGTCTGATGGTACTATTTTTAACAGTATTTATTGATAAAAATACACAAAAATAATATCATTGCAAACATACGGATGATATACATCGTCAATACTAAATCTAAAAGTGCGGGTATAGTAATAATTGATAAGGAATAGCTCTATCGTTGTCTAGGGAATAATGTATTGTCTGATGGAAATATAAAAGTCACTTTAGTTCATTCAAACTGCAGCTTTTTGGTTGGAGAGAAAGACGGGTTAAAACTTGCCCATTCCTTTTATGATGTCAATCCTTCGAGAGTCGTTGGGAGTTGATTTCCCCGTTGTTAGCTAAAAACCATTCTTCCGTGGTCAAGGCATACCGAATCCGGGGCAAATGGAAACGGACGCATGTGGCCTTCCCACCGGCTTTTGCTATTACGGGATCGCTAGCGTTTCTTCTGGTGCGCCTGAGGGGCTGTTTCCACAGACCCTTTTTTATCCTGACCCACAGGGTCTCAGATGTCAATCAGATTGGGGTGATGCAATCCCTCCACCAACCAGCCCACTTTGCCTGAGGGCTTCCACGAAGCACAATATTTTAATACACAATTCCGTCTCCAAGAGACAATGGCCGTTTCCCGAAGCTTTATATCGCCGGGGGGGGGGGGGGGGGGGTCAAGACATTCCAAACATCTCTCTCTCATTTCCTGGGTCTCCTGACCCAAATCAATAGCGATCCTGCGATTCTCAAAAAGGAGGGGGCTGCAACAGCAGCAAGTCAGAGAAATTTGAAGGGCTATATATTAATCTTTGAATTGATCTCCTTTCTCACTATCCTGAAAATTGCTTTTAAGGATATGTGGATTTTGGGTAGTCACTGGCCTGTTCTGTCTATTCTAATTATTGCTTTGGTTCTATGTTAAACCATATTTCTCTCATACTTCTCCTCAAGCCGTTTCTCACACCCTTCTCTTCTCATTCCTTGAGGCATTGGTATATTATTTCCTCCATGAGCATCTTGGTACAGTTGATGTTTTTAACCTTTGATGCATTAACAACCAAATGACATTCATTATCGCTAGTCAACATGGGAATCCTGGTGTCCACTGTCCCGCCTACCACAGGAGCTCACCCCTGTGAATGAGGATCCAGAGCCTCGCAGAGAGGCCAGTACCTGTCAATTCCTTGTAATCAACTCTTCCATCATTTTTGGCATTATCTGTTTGGGCGCCAGTGAATCTTGGTGACATGCAGAAATTGTTCCTCTCATTTGTCTGATGGCTCAGAGACTGAACTCATAGAACACACCACTCAAGGCCAAGATTTCTGGAATATGTTTTTTTTCAAATATAAATCAGAAAGAAACAATAAATTAAATGCTGCAAGTGCAATAACTTGCAACTACAAAGAAAAGTATAGTGTGCATTTACATTGACTACAATCCCTGATTACTGACTCAAATCTAATTGCATTCTGGTTCTCTTTATCGGACAGTTTCTTAGGATTAAGATTAACGTGTCCTGGTCCTATAGGTTCTGAGGTGGCTAAGGTGGGAATCCCTTGATATTCCCCAGATGCGAAGGAGGGGCCTGATAGAGTGGGCAGTGGGCAATTTGTGAGATGGCGTCCACTTTTGGCCATTTATACATGTCTCATTATCTTCAAATGGTGTGTGCATCTTAATCAATATGGTTAGTGTTTTTCCCCTCAATGCATTACCAGGCCTTTATTATGGACAGCCAACATATGAAGACTCTGCCATCAGGGTATGGACTTGAGGTTTTCAGCACCACCCTAAATGTTACATTACTGTGCAAAAGTCTTAAGTGTATATGTATGTGTATATATATATTATATACACTAGTGTGCCTAAGATTTTTGCACAGTCCTGCAGTAATTTTTTGTATTGAACTGTACTGCTGCTGCGAAAAAGAAAAACAAATTTCATGACATGTGAGTGATGATTTACAAACTTGCCGTCCGCTCCAGGTTGACAAATACAGTACTGTGCCAAGGTCTTGGGCACCGTAGCCATATATATAGTATGTGCCTCAGATTTTTGCACAGTACTGTACATCACCCTCTGAATGGTCATGTGCCAGGGATTCTGAAGGGACATTTGGACTGTTGTGGTTTTTCAAGGTGGCATTGAGTCTCTTCATCTGTCTGCCTAATAATCATTTTATGTAATAGAGCTCAGAACGGGATTCTGGTCTTGGGAATTTAAGAATGTGACCTGCCCAGTGGAGTCAAGTAGGACTTGATGATGGGGATGTTAGGCTGGGAAAGGGCAGTGGTATTACTTTGCTTTTTCCTTCAGCAGATTCTGGAGCTGTGAGGTGCCTATGGTAGACTCCCCAGCTCTCAAACACATAGAAGAAGGCAGGAATCCTTGCTACTCAGTATTTTTGTGTTGAGTCTGAGGACCTGACTTTCATTTGTCCAAACAGCACACTGGCACCTTGATGGTAGTAACATTGATATCTACCCTCGCTTGAGGTAACTCTTGGAGTATGAGAAATGGTCGGTCCACGTTTTCAAGGGTCTCACTGCAAACCTTTATCATCAGTGCACCAGGTTTGGAGAAGCTTTGTTCTTGGGGATGCTGAGTACAAGACCTAGCCCTTTGAATACTTAATTGCACAGGTCAATAATGGCTTGGAGTTCAACCTTGCTGTGTGCAAAAAATGTCATTTGCATACTATAGTAAGGCTTCTGTGACTGAAGTGACTTTGTTTCTGGAGTAATGATCATGGGCTGAAAAGCTTTCCGTTAGCTCTGATGATCAGCTAAACTCTCATAGGAGCTTTCTTGGAGTTGAGGTGCAATAAGAAAGTTAGAAAAACGTTGAGGCAATCATGCAGCCTTTTTGACACTGATCTTTATTAAGATTGGCTCTCCTTTGGACCCATGGTGGGATTCTTGTATGCCATCACGATGGAGATGAATTTCTGTGGGTGATCACGTGAGGAGGATGGTACACAGTCTTTCCTGCTTGATGGAGTTAAAGACTTTCACGAAGTTTAGAAAGGCAATGTGTACTAGTAATCTGCTTAAATATGTACTCAGTTCATGTCTGTAATGTTATTTTTATACTTAAAAGACAATAAAGTTCTGCTCTGTTCAAGAATTTGGTGGTGAAACTCTGTTGGTTTTATTATGCATTCTGGTGTACTGAACCGAGTCAATTTCTGACGTATTTCTAATTAGTTAATAACATATTTTGCAGTACTTCAGTAATGATGTTCTAGAGTGACGTTTAACTGTGCATTATGGTGTAACATTTTCTATCTTCTTCCTTGTCATTTATTGTTTTCGAGATATATGTGGTAATCCTAACATTATTGTTGGTGGCAGTAAATAATGGTTATCATTGAACTATGTAATTCATATCACATGTTCTAAATTGCAATGAAAGGTCTGTTTTCTTTTAACATTCTGATATTCCGAGTTGACTGATGGAGCACAAGTGAATCTGACTATTGTGAAAATAAGTGATTTAATCAAGTAAATTGCTACATTTGCCCTCGTAATTATAAATTATATTTTCACTACATTTGCTCATTCAAGCCTTGAAACCATTGCGCAATATGAAATATAATTTTTGAATATAATTACTGCATGCGCATTTTATCTTCTAAAAGAGTTCTTGAATTCTCAGATACTGTATCTGCAGTACTTCCATCAAGGCTGTCTTGGATGTCCTTTCATTATTTCTATCATAAGTCTCTATGATATCTGGAATGATAACGCTAGTTTGAAGCCAAGTATTAATGGATCATTACACAAGAGATCTCTGTAGACTGAATACTGCATTAAACTGAAGAATGCAAATGATTAGATGATATATTAAACTCGGGAACTGCAGCCAGTCGGTTGGTACAGTGCTCTTATTGTCTAACTGCTGTTCAAATAAGTGATAACAAATGATTGCAAATACAAAATCCCATAATGTGATTTCTCATATCCAGCAAGCTATCTAGCAAATGCCAAGGTTAGCTTAGTTGAATTATGATGCACATTCCTTAGTAATTTCTTGTGGTTATAATTAAAACATAGGTGCTCCTGTAATATTGCCAGCCTCATACCAGTACCCAAAGGTGAGACAGAAATTGGAATATCCACTTGTAGAATGAAACTTTGCCTGGTAGCGTGGAACACTGAGATGCACGCTCTGAGTGGTGCTTTAACAAGCAGGTGCCTTTCAGGATTGTTTAATGTCATTTCCAGTACACAAGTGTGAAAGGGAACAGAATAATTGCCACTCTGGATCTGATGCAGCCCAAAAAATAAGATAAAGAGCACAATAATAAAACTGCATTAAATATAACTACATTAGAAAGCTAGGCACATGAGTGTCTTATATAAGATAACTCTGACAGGAAATGATAAAGTAATGATGGTAGTGGGGGAGGGAAGGTTTGTGGGTGGAGTGTTGAGCAGCCTTACTACTTGTGGGAAAGTAGCTATTTTTGATTCTGATGGCCCTGCTATTGAGGTATGTAGCCTCCTCCCTAAATAGAGTGGGTCAAACAGTCCATGAGCAGGGTAGGTGAGATCCTTCGTGATACTGCTGGCCTTTTTCCAGCACCTCTCTGTCCTTGCCAGCAGATAGGCTAGTGCCAGTGATGTGTTCAAGTAAAGTAAAGTCACTTTTATTGTCATTTCGACCATAACTGCTGGTACAGTACTGTGTTGACCCACTTTCTGCGCAGGCGAACCGGCTCACAAATAGCCAGCGCGCGGGGAGAGACTTTGGTAATGCACCTCTGACGTTTTCTCCGCATGGAGAGGGCGGGCGCTAGGGATTAAATGCCAGCACTGCCAAGTTTGAATAAACTAGTCTCGAAACGACTTATCGACTGCGAGTTGTTGTCTCTAGCTCTGTGTGTAGTACATCGCTACATTGGTGACCCCAATGGTCCAAACAGGATTTGGACCAAAGATGACCGACTCTTCATCTGTTCACGCAGTTTCGCTAAAACTGCCGTCTTTCTGGACGCTGCGATCACGCGTGTGGTTTAGCCAAGCAGAAGCCCAGTTCCAGATTCGGCAGATATCCTCTGATTCCACGCATTACTACCATGTGGTGAGCGCCCTTGACCAGGAGACGACTGCCCAGGTGGCAGATTTCATACAGTCGTTCCTGGAAGAAAGCAAATATGAAGCATTCAAAGCGCTGCTCATTGGGACCCTTGGCCTCTCACGGCATGAGCGGGGTGCCCGCCTGCTTCACCTGGACGGTTTGGTAGACAGACTGCCGTCAGCATTGATGAACGAGATGCTGGCCCTGGCTGATGGACACAAGCCCTGCCTCATGTTCGAGCAAGCGTTCTTAGAGCAACTGCCCAAGGACATACATCTGCTGCTGGCCGACGCAGATTTCAGCGACCTCTGGAAGGTGGCGGCCCGGGCAGACATGCTGTGGAAAGCCAAGAAGGAGAGCGTGGCGTCCATCGGTCAGATTACCAGGCCACGCACCCAACAGCAGACCAGACCAGACCAGGCCCGGCAGGCGGATGCACTCAACACAGAGGCAGGAGTGAGGAGGACAGTGAACAGTGGTGTTTCTAGCACCAGCAGTGGGGCACAGAAGCCCGCTGTTGTCACCCGCCCTGCAAGGGCCAGGGCCAGGGCCAGCAGCCGCTAATGACGATGGCGGCTGGCCACCAGGACAGTCTCTTGTACGTCTGGCACAAACAGTCGGGACACCGCTTCTTGGTCGACACCGGAGCGGAAATCAGCATCTGGCCCCCGACAGGGTACAACACCCGCAACAGGAAGCCAGGACCCATCCTGAGGGCCACAAACGGCAGCACGATACGGACCTACGGCACCTGCACAGTGCAGCTGCAGTTCTGCGCCAGCCAGTTCACGTGGGACTTCACACTGGCCGCGGTGGCCCAACCACTCCTGGGGGCAGACTTCTTG
This sequence comes from Hypanus sabinus, assembly GCF_030144855.1. Lineage (NCBI taxonomy): Eukaryota > Metazoa > Chordata > Chondrichthyes > Myliobatiformes > Dasyatidae > Hypanus > Hypanus sabinus. Next base: position 37,554,571 of record NC_082714.1, read on the forward strand.
CGAGCTCACAGCCTGCTGGTCGACTTGCAAGGGAAAAGACTGGTACATGCTGAGACTTTACAGATGTTCTCCCTGGGTGAAGCCAAGTTGCCAGCCCCACACCTGGACTCCATCACGCTGTCGGACAACGATTTCACCAGAATCCTGGCAGACTTTCCATCGATTCTGGCACCGCAGTTCACGGCAGCCATGCCCAGACACGGGGTACAGCACCACATCCCGACCCAGGGACCACCCCTCCATGCCCACGCACGAAGGCTCCCCCCGGAAAAGCTCCACCTGGCGAAGGAGGAGTTCAAGAGGATGGAGGAGTTGGAGACCATACGGAGGTCCGACAGCCCATGGGCCTCCCCCCTGGACATGGTGCCCAAAGCAGCCGGGGGTTGGAGACCATGTGGCGACTATCGCAAACTGAACGTGGCTACAACTCCAGACCACTATCCCGTGCCGCACATACAGGACTTCGTAGCAAACCCGCATGGGGCAAGGATCTTTTCCAAAGTAGACCTCGTCCGGGGATACCATCAAATCCCGGTGAACCCTGAAGACATCCCCAAGGCAGCACTCATCACCCCGTTCGGCCTGTTCGGGTTCCTTCGAATGCTGTTCGGCCTGAAGAATGCTGCACGGACGTTCCAGTGGCTAATGGATGCGATGTGACGTGACCTGGACTTTGCGTTCATCTATTTGGACGACATCCTTATAGCCAGCAGTAGTCGCCAGGAGAATCTGTCCCACCTCCGCCAGCTCTACTCCCACCTGAGTGATTTCAGCCTCACGATCAACCCGGCCAAATGCCAGTTTGGTCTCGATACCATCGACTTCCTGGGCCACAGGGTTACCAAAGATGGGGCAACACCTCTGCCTGCCAAGGTAGACGCGATCCGCCACTTTGCCCGGCCCAACACGGTCAAAGGCCTGCAGGAGTTTGTTGGTATGGTGAACTTCTACCACCATTTCCTCCCCTCAACAGCCCGTATCATGCGCCCTTTGTACACCCTGATGTCGGGTAAAGGCAAAGACATTACTTGGGACGAGGAGGCCACAGTCGCTTTCATTAAGGCCACGGAAGCCTTGGCGGATGCCGCGATGCTGGTGCACCCCAGAACGGACGTTCCAATCACACTCATGGTGGATGCATCCGACACAGCAGTCAGTGGGGCGCTGGCAACCCCTGGCATTCTTCAGCAAGCACCTACGACCACCCGAGCTCAAGGACAGTGCTTTCGACTGGGAGCTGTTGGCACTGTATCTGGCAATCCGGCATTTCAGGTACTTCTTAGAAGGCAGGCCGTTCACCGCGTTCACGGACCACAAACCGTTGACCCTCGCGTTCACGAAGGTGAATGATCCCTGGTCGGCTCGCCAGCAATGACATCTGTCCTACATCTCCGAGAACACGACGGACATCCAGCATGTCTCGGGAAAAGACAACATCATGGCGGACACACACTCCAGACCAGCTGTCCAGGCCCTGTCCCTGGGGGTGGACTATGCAGCAGTGGCGGAGGCACAGCAGGCAGACGATGAGATGCCCAGCTACAGGACCACAGTCTCGGGTTTGCAGCTGTAAGACTTTCTCGTAGGCCCAGGTGAGAAGACCCTCCTGTGCGACGTGGCTACCGGCCAACCTCGCCCCATCGTCCCGGCAGCCTGGAGGCAGCGAGTTTTTGACTCCATACATGGTTTGTCTATCAGGACAACCGTCCGGCTGGTCTCCAGCAGGTTCGCATGGCACAGACTTCGCAAGCAGGTCAGTGAATGGGCCAGAACGTGCGCGCAGTGCCAAACAGCCAAGGTGCAGCGGCACACTAAAGCCCCGCCGCAGCAGTTCGAACCCCCCCACCAGAGGTTCGACCACATTCATGTGGATATCGTGGGCCCCCTACCAGTGTCCCGAGGAGCGCAGTACCTCCTAACTATGGTAGACTGGTTCACGAGGTGGCCAGAGGCGGTCCCGCTCACCGACACATCTACCGATTCCTGTGCCTGAGCTCTGATTGCAACCTGGGTAGCATGCTTCGGGGTACTGGCCCACATTACCTCCGACAGGCGCCCAGTTCACCTCCAGCCTGTGGTCGGCTGTGGCCAGCCTTTTGGGAACACAGCTACACCACACAACTGCCTACCACCCAGGATCAACGGACTAGTGGAACGCTTCCACCATCACTTGAAGTCAGCTCTCATGGCCTGCCTGAGAGGACCTAATTGGGTGGACGAACTTCCCTGGGTCCTGCTTGGAATTCACACAGCACCCAAAGAGGATCTGCACGCCTCGTCGGCCGAGTTGGTGTACGGCGCACCCCTGGCTGTCCCAGGAGAGTTCATACCAGCCCCAAGGGGGCAAGAGGAAGAACCCGCAGCAGTCCTGGACAGACTTTGCGAAAGGCTCGGCAACCTGGCTCCTGTACCCACTTCACAGCACGGACAGATCCCGATCTGCGTACCCAAAGACCTGCAGAACTGTAAGTTTGTATTTGTACGAAGGTACGCACACCGGGCACCGCTACAGCGGCCGTACGAGGGGCCGTTCAAGGTGATCAACAACAACGGGTCCGCGTACATTCTGGACATTGGGGGGAAAGAGGAGGTTTTCACGGTGGACTGACTCAAACCAGCCCATGTGGACTTGGTGCAGCCGGTCGAAGTTCAGGCACCGTGGCGCAGAGGCAGACCTCCCAAACAGAGGCTGATCCAGACTGTGGACATTGGGGGGTGTATCGCCAATTCTGGGGGCAGGTTATGTGGCAACCCACTTTCTGCGCAGGCGAACTGGCTCACAAATAGCCAGCGTGCGGGGGGAGTCTTTGGTAATGCACCTCTGATGTCATTTCCACCCAGAGAGGGCGAGTGCTTGGGATTAAATACCAGCACTGCGAGGTTTGAATAAACTAGTCTCGAAATGACTTACCGACTGCGTGTTGTTGTCTCTAGCTCTGTATGTAGTGCATCGCTACAGTACATAGTAATAATGAGACAACGCTTTTCAGGACCGTGGTGTTACATGACACAGTACAGGCAGTCCCCGGGTTACGTACGAGTTCCGTTTCTGAGTCCGTCTTTAAGTCGGATTTGTACGGAAGTCGGAACAAGTACATCCGGTATTATTTAGTGTCAGTTAATCTAACATTTGTCTTAGTGTATACTATATATTTAACCTTTCTATGCATATAAAACACTTAAGAAACGTATGTATTCCAATAATTAAATCACTGAGTTGCTTAGTAATAATTATAACTTTCATCGGGGCAGCGCCTTTCAAATGCTCCATTATTCTCACTTTATCCGTTATCCTTTAAAATTGTTACGATTGTTGACTGACTGTAGCCTAACGTTTTTTTCCAATGACTGATGGCGTTTCACCTATAAAGGGGGTTTCTTCTTTTTTCTTTGTTACTGTGTATGTAATCAAAAGGGCTTCTTTGTTTTGTTAACTAGCAGGAATGCTAATTTACTGATAACGAGAATAGTATTCCTTTGTAAACCAAATGGGGATTAATGTTCTTTCCTCTAAGCTTTTGTTGACGGGCTTTTGGGCAGATCGGCGCGAGGGGATCGAGAGAGAGGACGCAATGCTGTAAGCTGGGCGAGGAACGGACCCCAAGCGGGGATCCGAGGCCAGGAGGTACTCCGAGGAGGGGGGATGAAGCTAGATGTGCTTGGTTGACCACTCAGAGGGTCCTGAGCTGCGAGCCGAGGAGTTCGGAGGGGATCGAATGGTGGCCAGAAGACTTCAGTAATTGAGCTCCAACGGTTGTGCATGAAGTGGTTTGGAAAGTTTGGCGCCTTTTCTTTATTTTTTCTCTTCATATATACTGTATCGTTATTAATCACTTGGTTATAGTAACCTTTATAAATTGTACTCATTTAATCGCTTATGGTGTACTGTCTTTTTTGGGCGAGACGGGGACATCACACAGCATCCACACCAGCTGATTACCCAGTTTGGTGGGGCCGAAGGCTGCTCCCCCTAGACGAGAATGAGCTGAGCGAGTCTGAGGCGACCCAGGGGGTTACACACCTCTTTCCAAACACTTTATTATTTCCACTTTATTTTCAATCGCGACCGCTTCCTGGGAATGGAACAGAAACACTGCAGGCAGCGGGTCCTGAGCTCCGCTGGATCCCGAGGTCCGCTGGGTCCTAAGGACCACTGCATTGAGACAGGCTAAATGGGACAAGTCGGGGCTGTGCTGGGTTTGGGTATTTGATCATCCATGATATTCCGTGTGGGATTTTAAACTGGAGGTGGCAGTGTTTTTTTTACGAGGTTGAGTTGTGAGCTCGACATCAATCCAGCACGGATGATACAGGAGTCAGTGGATTGACATCAACCCGGCACAGGAATGGTCTGTCACTGGATCGAACTCGGGAAACTCCATTCTGATCTCACTGCGCTCCCAGCCGACCGGAACGGTGGGGGTGGTGGGTGGGGTCAGGGTGAATCTTACTAAGAAAAATTTAAGCCAAATTCAAAATCAAACAGTCAAGACAGCGTCAACAGCAACGACTTAAAATGGAGGACGGCGTTCTCCTTCCTCAGTTTGTAAGTACGAGTCGTCCGTAAGTCGGACATTCGTAACTTGGGGACTACCTGTACGAAAACTAGACTGAACTACACAAAAAAACAACGCAGAGAAAGTTGAAGGCCTATAGCAGAATAACAGTATAATAGAGATTCCTTGTTAGGAAAAAATAGGACACATCCTGTGCCCATGCACCAGCACTTCTGTCAGACATATCTGCATTCCCCTGAGATCTGGCATTGGTAGGGAATTAACTCAGGTTGAAGATCTTCCATTTCGCAGGTGATGTTGCTGGCGAGGTCTCTAACTACTGCAAGTTTTCCATCTCTGGTTTAAGCCTAATGTGTATTAGCCATCCCATTAAAAAACAGGAGGAAGATGGCTACTGCCAGAAAAACAAAGAGATCTTTCTATTATTTAATTCAGTCAGTTTAATTGTCCTTAATTTTTAAAAGTGAGAATGTTGTTCTCCCTCCTGAAGCTGGGGAGAGTCATCAACTAACAAAATATTTTTGTGAGTGCCGCTGAGACAGACTCTGTACTTGACTCTGCTGCATGGGTTCTATGCTGATAAGCTGGATACAGCCTCACAGAGCAACACCAGTATTAGCTACTTATAAAATATAGACTTGATTCTTTCAATCCATTTTCTATATTAATTTTATTTTCTCTAAGACATTAATCTTTGGATGAAAATGACCTACTTTGGTTGAATTGCCCAAATTTTGTTGGGATCGTACTTGTACTCCATTACTGAGATGTTTTTCCTCAGTTTTAGGTTCAAAGTAATGTTGTTCTGTCAGGTTCTGGAAGTGCAGGTTGGAGGAGACATCTGTGACTTTAATGAGCAATAAACTAGTGAAGTGTATTCTTCAACTCCAGGGGATTTGGACATTGAGAAAGAAATGGGAAGGTCTGAGAAGGAAGTGACTTGAAAAGGATCAAGTCAAGAAGTGAAAGAGAAAGAAAGAGGGAAAATTATTAAAAGGAAGAGGCAGAAGCAAAGTTTCAGAAAGAAAATCAGCTCTTGAACAACGCTTACGTGCAGTTTGAAATCACCCAATTAAGTTGTTCCTCTTCTGGATTTAAGAGGTTTAGGGACATTATAGGATCATAAATCTAATCATAAAATGGATGCTTATTAAGTTCCAGTCCTAATTTTCCACACTATTTAATGAGTGATTAATGTGTAAATGCAGCAGTTTAGTAAAATTCATAGTGTACTGGAGAGTTGAATTTTGTTAAGAGTACGAAAAGAGTACAAATCATCCAATAACTTGTGATTTGCAATTCAAGGCTATCTTTATTTGCCTACGAGATGCTGGACAACATGCATGTTAAATTGTGGTTGAACGCCATTAAATGCTCCATTATTCTTGGCAACCAAGTCTGATCTAATTCATTTACAGCTCACTTCCTCACGTCAATTTAGTAAAATTGACTGGTCATTGAATGTTAATGTATGAATTAATGTCCTTTCCAACAGGCCTTTGGATAGACTGAATATTACCTGGAAACAAAATGGTGTGATACTGAAAAGTGGGATCAATGTTTTTGGAAGACGTTTGATGATCTTGAATCCAACCTCAACCAGTGCTGGAAAGTATGAGTGTGAGGCCACCCTGCAGAGCAGCAGTGTTCCACCTGTCCGTGCTTATGCCTATGTGTCCATTATAGGTAATAACTCTGAGCTTAATCCTCTGCAGTTGAAAGGGGGATAATTATTCACAGCATTAACACTTTATTGATAACATTGACTTTATAATGTTGACTGATGAGAACTAAAGCCAAGACTTTAAAAACAGGGTTCTTCCAAAGCAAATGAAAAATTTTGTTTCCTGGTGCACCAGTCCAGTTAAAATCTTTTAAAGATGTGAAACCAGCAAAGATAATTGTGAAAGTAATTCTTTTCCTGTATTTTGGGATGAGTTTGGAAGGTTTCCTTTAAGTACCAGTTCTTATATAGTCTTAAGTTAGATCACTGTTGGCGTTGTTGAAGGGTACCCAGTGCCCCATATCCTAGAGAGCTCCTTTGAAGTTATTTTTGACTTGTGGATTATAACAAGGGACCATATCTAGGGAATATTATAAATATACTGAATTTTAAAATTTGAAATATACTTGGATATAGTTTTTGTTTATCTATTTAATATCATCATTTTTCTTCTGCAGAACCACCATATTTCACTGAAGAGCCCAACAGATGGATTCAGGGTGAAGTAGATAAAACTGTTGATATCCCGTGTCGGGCTATGGGTGAGTGTTAATGAAAGACTAAAATGTCCCACCCATTTTTGTAATTGATTATTTCTGCAAATGGTTTAGAGGGGAAGAGTATTGGCCGGGGTGTATTTGATATCCAAGAAAGCCTTCGCAGATATACTGGTTTTTATATGCATTTAAAGTTGAGTCCCATTGCCTGTCAGTTGTTGCCATGTTGGAGCCCTGGAATTAATGGTTAGAACTGGTCAAAAAATGGGCCATGAGAGATTTGCCATATGCTTACCAAAGTTGTGATCTTCCAGTCAAGCGGTTTGGCATGAAACACACTCTCTTCTGAATAATTAAAGCAAATTTCTGTTTATTTGAAATAAAATATTCCTTTTTAAACATTATGTTGAACTGTAAAAGAGCACTTACATTACTCAAAATTACGATGTGGATACTCACGGAGAGTTTGGATTTATTTTTCTTCATTAGTTAGTTAGATTAGAGGTTATGAAAATACAGGAAATGTCTTTTCTCTGTTTGTGTACCTCTACTATTTACTCCGATGCTGTGTGTTACTGAAATAATTGCAGATGCTGGAAATGTGTAATAAAAACAGAAAGCCTTAGAAATATTTGGAGGTATAGCGATCAGTTAGGATAATGAAATAAAAACATAATCTTACCAAATGGTGGAAACAGCCTGAGGGGCTATATCGTTTACTCAAGCTATTTCGAAGGTTCTTACTTTAATTATGTTTAGAAGAAGGCAGTCAAATCAATAGTGTTGATCATTAATGGATCTTTCTTTTAGGAAAATGATTCTTGTGTCTGGATTTCAAAACAAGTGCTTTCATCAAATTTTTATTGAATAATTCTTTAAATTAGATGGCAAAAGAAAGACTTGCATTGATAAAACAATGTTCATTATTATGGGTATTCCTGAAGAAATAATAGGAAATGCAGCAGTCAAACTTGCTTTGTTCACTTAATGGGGGCAATGCTGGCAGGACTGGCACCTGCAATAGATTTCAAAATTGGTCGCTAGCTAGGCTGTTTCAGGGATAATTAGGAACTATGTTGAGTGTGGTAACACATAACCAAACTTGGTGATGCCAATAGAGCAATTCTGTTAATAAGAATCCAGTAGTTTTCCAGTGAATGTTAAGACACTAACTTACTTTTCCCAAATGTTATGTGCATTTATGTTTTCAAATTACTTGAATTTAAAAGCTTTAGTTGCTCAGGAAGGAATTGAACCGACCGTATGTCTGAGCTTAGCAATTGAAACATCTGTAAGTTAGTGCAGTGAATTAACCACCATGCTGCTTTACCCAATTACACACAGTGTATTCACACAAACAGCAAATATAATAACCAGCTAATCAGTTTTACTGATGTTGACTGAAGTTTAAATATTGGCTATGCATCAAGGATAATTGTCCAGCTTCTCTGAGCCATAATATTTAATGTTCTTCTGCGAAGACAAGTGTGCCCTTCAGTTAACATCACATCTGAAATGCAATGCCTCTATTGCGGTAACTTTCTTTCAGCACTGGACTGGAATGCCAATCTGTATTTTTAGTATACAATCCTTTGTAGTGAGACTGGAATGTTAAACCTTGCAAATATGTTTTTAAAAAGAAGTACAAATGCTTGTCTGGAATCGTAGAAATAATTTCATTGAAAATAATTTGTCATTCAGACTTCAGATCCTAAAGAGTCCTGTCTAATATTTGTCATGGTGTAAATGTCATCACTTGCCATGGTCCATTGATCCACATGGGATGTCGGCTTTAATCCTAGTCAAAACGCTCTCTGTGACAGCGCAGCAGTTAGTACTGCTGCCTCACATTTCCAGTGACCCCAGTTCAACCCTGACCCCCGGGTCCTGTTTGTGGCGTGTATGACTATTTCTCATGGAACGGGATGCTCTATTTTTCCGAAGGCGCGTGTGTGCCTTGAGTTAGTTTGAGACGCGCAAAGGTATGGATTAATTGGCTGCTTTAAATTGTGTAGGTGGATGGCACAATTTAAGTTCCTCACGTTTATGGACAAAATGCTGGAGGAGCTCAGCAGGCCAGGCAGCATCCCTGATAAAAAGTACGGATGACTTTTCAGGCCGAACCCCTTCAGCAGCACTGCAGAAAAAAACCTGAGGAGTAGATTTTAAAACGGGGGAGGGGAGAGAGAAGCACCAGGTGATAGGTGAGACCTGGAGGGGGAGGGATGAAGTAAAGAGCTGGGAAGTTGATCGGTGAAAGAGACAGAAGGCCATGGAAGAAAGAAAAAGGGGGAGGGGGCATCAGAGTGAGGAGATGGGCGGGCAAGGAGCTGAGGTGAGAGAGGGAAAAGGGGATGGGAAATGGAGAAGAAGGTTGGGTTTGGGGGGCATTACCAGAAGTTTGAGATATTGACATTCATGCCATCAGGTTAGAGGCTCCCCAGATGGAGGTGTTGTTCCTCCAACCTTCCACCACCTCCACTGGGATCCCCATCACCAAGCACATATTCTACACCACCCCCCCCCAACCACCCCTCTTTCTGCAGGTATCGCTCACTATGCAACTCCCTTGTCAATTTGTCCCTCCCCACTGATCTCCTCCTGGCACTTATCCTTGCAAGCAGAACAAGTGCTACACCTGCCCCTACCCCTCACTACCATCAGGGCCATAAACAGTCCTTGCAGGTGAGGCAACACTTCACCTGTGCGTCTCTCGGGATCACTTACTGTGTTCGGTGCAGTCGGTGTGGTACCCTGTACATCAGAGAGACCTGACTCAGATAGGGAGACCACTTGGCCGAGCATCTACAATCCAGAACAAGCAGGATCTCCCAGTGGCCTCCCATTTTACTTACACTTCCCATTCTCATTCTGATATGTCCAGCCATGGCCACCTCCACTATCGTGATGAGGCCACACAAGGTTGGAGGAGCAACACCTTATGTACCATTTGGGTAGCCCCAACCTGAACACTGATTTCTCAAACTTCTGGTAATGCCCACCCCCCCCCCACCTCCTCTCCTTCACCATTTCCCACCCCCTTTTGCCTCTCTCACCTTATCTCGTGGCCTGTCCACCGCCTCCTTCTGGTGCTCCTCCCCCTCTTCTTTCTTCCACTGCCTTCTGTCTCTTTCTCCAATCAACTTCCCAGCTCTTTACCTCATTCTTCCCCCGCCAGGTTTCACGTATTACCTAGTAAACACAAAGTACACTGCAGATACTATGGTCAAATCAACACATACAAACCAGCTGGAGGAACTCAGCAAGTCAGGCAGCATCCGTGGAAACGACAAAGGGTCTCGGCTGGAAACGTTGACTGCTCGTTTCCATGGATGCTGCCCGAACTGCTGAGTTCCTCCAGCTGGTTTGTATGTGTTGATCTGACCTATCACCTAGTGGTTCTGTCTGCCCTCCCCCACCTTTTAAACCTGCTCCTCAGCTTTTCTCATCCAGTCCCGAAGGGTTTTGGCCCGAAACCTCAACTGTGCTTTTTTTCCATGGATGCTGCCTGGCCTGCTGAGTTCCTCCAGCATTTTGTGTGTATTGCCCGGATTTCCAGCATCTGCAGATTTTGATTTCAAGAAGGAGCTAGATAGGTATCTTATGGATAGGGGAATCATGGGATATGGGGACAAGGCAGGAACCGGGTATTGATAGCAGATGATCAGCCATGATCTCAAGATGGAGGTGCAGGCTTGAAGGGCCGAATGGTCTACTTCTGCACCTATTGTCTACTGTCTATTGTCTATTTTCTCTTGTTTGTCCTTTCTGGTTATAATTAGTAAGTTCCCACAAGACATTTGTCTATGTAGTTATGATGATTGAAAAATACCAATATTTTTCATTACAGTTTATTGTTATTTAAAAACTTGAAATATTGTCATGGGTCTATTGCTTCATGCTTCAAAGACATCACTTGCATTGTGTGGTTTAATTTTTCATTATGCACAGGTATTCCTTTACCCAGTCTTGAGTGGTACAAAGATTCAGTTCCAGTAGTCACGTTGAACAACAGCAGATACAAGGAGATGGTAAGCGGGACCTTGCAGATCCAGAGGCTGGTCCCTGAAGATTCTGGAATATTCCAGTGCTTTGCACGGAATGAAGCAGGAGATATTCAAATACCTTCCTATCTCACCGTTACCAGTAAGTATCCGTCTGCTTTTTTTATATAGGAAATCAGGCTTGCCACCAAACATTTGAACTAAAGAAAAGTTAGAGCAGTCGAACAGGTCTAACAGCAATGTAATAATGAAGTTAACACATCATTATTTCATTTGCTGAGGCATGCAAATTATTTGCTTCCTACCATCTCATTAGCAGTTCTTACTGAGGCATGGCACTTCCATCACAGCTGTATTGTAATCCAATGTCCAAAATTAATAGTTTCAATTTCTTCCTGGAATGCTATAAACAAACAGCTATTCCATTTATTTGAGGCTAAGCATACATTTATAAAAGTCTGTGTTAACGTTTATCAAAGAAACTGAATTACACAATGAACTCTCAGGAGATAAATGTGTTAACTCCTTAAATACCTCTTGCATGTGTGGGCATAAAAACAGTTGATCCTGTTTGGTGGGATTAGTTCCAGGAATGTTTACATGCTTAAATCTGTAGTTTAAACAGGCTTAAGTGCTTTTATTCTGAAACACTCAAAAACTCTTGCTATTAACAGATGTGACTTTATCTGATTGTACTTCATTAGTAGCAGTTTATTTTGCAGTTTCTTCAATAATAAGGATTTGTTGCAGACTGCTTTCCATTTTATATGAGTTCTTTGCTCAATTTATCTCCAGTTCCAGAAATGAAGCTTACCAAATATTTAAAGGCCTAAATAGAATGAACAGGGACAGAATGTTCTCAGTTACTGGGGGAGTCTGGGAACAGAGGGCAGAGCCTCAGAATAGAAGGATAACCATTTTGAATAGAGATTAAGGGGAATTCCTTTCGCCAATTGAAAAGCCTTGAGAATTACATTAAGGTTGAAATTGTTGGCTTGAGCAGCTTAATTTCACCAGTAGTTCCAAGATTAAAAGAACATATCAAGATGCAGTAGACATGAAGAGGAGAGGGTAGTACAGACTTGATAAGGTGAAGGCACAGATAAAGAACTGGGTGTTAGCTGACTTTACAGCACTGGGAGGAATAGAACAACATGGAGCAGTTGTGAGAGAAGACTTCAAAGAATAAGGCTTAGTGACTGAAAGATCACCCTCAGATAATGACACAAAAGGAATCAAGACCATCCTGCAAATCCGTAGTCAGGGGAGCTGGAACATGTGGCTAGTCACGAGCAGTCCAAGTGCTTTGTGAGAGGTTGTGGGAAGACATAAATGTGGGGATTTTAAAATCAATTTGTTGGGAAACGGATAGGCATCAGGACTTGGCAATGATTTTTGTGCGTGAGGAAGGTTAGATGCCCAGGTTCTGAATTAATTGAAGTTTGAAAGGCTGACAAAGCAATGTTCATAAGTGCTTGTCGATTAAGAAATTATAGATTAAGGGATCAGTGGAAATGCAGGAACACACTGCTCTGAAGAAAGAATGAAATTTGCCAATGAATTGTTTTTTTGGTTAAAAGAAACTCAGATCAGAACAAGATTTAATATCACCAACATAGGTTGTGAAATCTGTTAACTTCATGGCAGCAGTGTAATGAAGTATATGATAAATAAATATGGAGAGAAAAAAGCTGAGTTACATTAAGTATATATGTGTCTATTAAATAGTTGAGTTAAATAGGTCGTGTAAAATAACAGAAATAACAATAGTAGTGAGGTAGTGTTCATGAGTTCAATGTCCATTTAGAAATCGATGGTAGAGGGAAAGAAGCTTTTCCTGAATCGCTGAGTGTGTGCCTTCAGGCTTTTGTACCACCTTCCCATCAGTAACATGTGAAGAGGGCATGTCCTGGGTAGTGGGGATCCTTAATGATGGATGCTGACTTCCTAAGGCACGGCTCCTTGAAGATGTCTTAAGATACTACCATCATAAAGCTGACTAATTTTACAAGTTTCTGCAGCTTATTTTGATCTTGTGCAATAGCCACCCCCCCCCCCACTCCACCCCATAGCAGTTGGTGATGCACCCAGTCAGAATGTTCTCCATGGTACATTTGTAAAAGATCTCAAATGTTTTAGTTAACAAACCAAATCTCATCAAACTCTGAATGAAATATAGCCATTATCTTTCCTTCTGCTTCAATATGTTGTGTCCAATTAGGTCTTCGGAGATATTGACACCCTGGAACTTGAAATTGTTAATTCTTTCCTGTTCTGATCCCTCTGGGGGTTGGTTTGTGTTCCCTTGTCTTACATTTCCTGAAGTCCACAATCATCTCTTTTTTTTTGTTGATGTTGAGTGCAAGGTTGTTGCTGTGACATCACTCAACTGACTGGTATATTGAATTTTGAATTGAATTGAATTTTGGTTTATTGTCATTTAGAAACCACAACTGCATTGCAGTTAAAAGATGAAACAATGTTCCTCCAGAATGATATCACAAAAGCACACAACAAAACAGACCACACCAGAAAATCCACATAACGTTTGGCAATCCCCAAATCCAGAGTACGGAGAGGCTGCTGCGTATTAATATGGCGCTACCATCTTAGCTCATTTCCCTGGAAAGGAGCTCCAAATCCACCAGACAAAACAAGACTACCCAGACATATCTTGCTCCTGCACACCTTCTTATCACCATCTGAGATTCTGCCAACAAAGGTTGCATCAACAGCAAATTTATGGATGCTGTTTGAGCTATGCCTAGCCACACAGTCATGGGTGTGGAGAGAGTAGGGCAGTAGGCTAAGCACATATCCCTGTGAAGTGCCAGTATTAATTGTCAGCGAAGTGGAGCTGTTATTTCCAATCAGCGGAGATTGTGGTCTTCCGGTATCAAAGTGGATCAGATATGTTCACCTAATCAACTTAGGCATGTATGGGCATGAGAAGATCGATATGGCCAGATCCAGTGTCAAAAAAAGGGGCTGGAAATGCCATAAAATTGGCTTTTATTTTGTTTGATATTAACTGAATAAAAGTTGGCTTGTACTAGAATATTTGCTGGAGATCTCATAAGACGTGACATTTTAACACTAACTAAAGTGCATGTTTGAGCATATGGGGTGATTAATTAGGATAAATAGGATCTGGAACAATAGAGAAGAAGTCCAGAAGAGTAGAACAGGTTTCAAAAAAGATCAAAGGCGGTATGAAGGACAAGGAAGAGTATAGGAAGTCTTAGTTTCATAAGCTATCAGTGGCATTGACAAAGACAACTGTGAGGTTGTGAGCAAATTGAAATAAGATGCTCAGTAAATTCCTAGAAAGATGAATATGAAGCTGAGTATTCAAAGCACACTTAACAATAAAGTAAAACTGAGCACAAAGAGATCGTGGTCCGAGAAATCAAATGTAGCCAGTTTTAATGATGGACAATAGTTTTTAAAAGAAGTGAGGACAGACAGATTCAGATTTGTTCATCACATGTACATCGAAACAGAGAGTGAAATGTGCTGTTTGTGTTAACAACCGATGACGTGCTGGGGGCAGCCCATAAGTTCCACCACACGTTCCAGCATCAACGTAGCATGCACACAATGCTTCCAGTACACAAGAACAACAGCAAGTCAAGCCCCATGCTTCCCACCCAAGCACATTCTCACCCCTCTAACCCAAGGACAGACCAGCCCCAGCAGACTTGTACGGGGGGTCTCAGGCATTAGGCCTTCAACTTCTGCAGAGATTTATAGCCTCTGGCTCTGTCTATCGGGCCTTGACTTCCGCACATAAGATAGACCTTTAGTTTTTGATCTTCAGTTGGTGACCCCAGGACTCTCAGGTAATGATGAATGAGAACCTCAAGAATTAGTCCTCAAACTCCAATCTCACCAATTTGTTTACCCAGGGGGTCATCGGCCTTCATTCCACATGCTCACAGGGATCACCAGTCCTGGAACCTGCCAGTATCTCATTGGCTCTGGGGGTGGGGTCTCCAGCCCAACGTCAGACCATGGATATCCTGTGTCTGCCTGGCAGGCCTTTGAACACGGAGCGGGGGCTTAAACTCTGGCCTGATCTCTAATTCCCCCACATCCCAGTCCCTATACCTCTACCTGATCCACGGCCAAACTATGTAACAGTTTCTCCCCCCAAGCTATCAGACTCCTCAATACCTGAAGCCTGGACTGACACCTTGCCCTATTGTCCTGTTTATTATTTATTGTAATGCCTGCACTGTTTTTGTGTACTTTATGCAATCCAGTGTAGGTCTGTAGTCTAGTGTAGCTTTCTCTGTGTTGTTTTATTACGTAGTTCTGTCTAGTTTTTGTACTGTGTCATGTAACACCACGGTCCTGAAAAACGTCGACTGATTTTTACTATGTACTGTACCAGCAGTTATGGTCAAAATGATAGTAAAAGAGACTTGACTTGACTTGAACTGCTCTCTCTGTCCCCCAAACCATTACAACAAACCTAAAAAAAACAACCAAGTTTGAGCCACAGCTCTCAATGGAGACTGCAGCTTGGTGCCATCTTGAACTGATAAGTAGATGGTGAACAATACTGAGAAGAGACAAGTGACAGTGAAGAACTGGTGTGAAATGGTGCTAACACAATAACTTGTAGACTTCTTGAGACCTGTTAGTTTGATGAGATGGTATTGGGGATGGCGATGGTGTTAAATTCTGATTTTGGTTGTATTGTTTCTTTACTCAAAAGATCAACTGTATAAAATCTAAAGTAAAAAATAAAACCTCTGCAAATTAATAGCTTTATTGTGCAGTACAGCAAAAACACAAACATACAGTACGTATGTACTTTGGAATTTCTTACAGTGATACAGTAAACTGTTAGCTTGGTAAAGAAGAACCACCAGATGCCACAGAGTGAGTATAAATCGTGATTTCTCCACAACATCAAGGAAATAAGTGTCAATAAGAATAGAAAGTATGGAAATACTTGGCAGATAGGCAGTGTCTGAGAGCTTGGAAACGGAATTAACAATTTAGATTATGAAACTTTTAAATTAATGCTCAGTAACCTGAAACATTAACTTTCTCCATCTCTCCACAGCTGTTCCCCTGAACTGACTGGTATTTCCAATATTTGCTCTTTGTATTTCAGATTTCCAGTAGCAGCAGCTTTTTTTTGTTTTGCTCTTTAAAGAAAGTAAGTTTCTCTCTAAGTCATATTAACTGAGAGAGGTCAGTTTATTTTCATTCGGCTTTCCTTTATTCTGAATTCTTCAGTATCTTGATAGGCGATATTTGCTATCTTAAGTTTCTCCATCTCTGAAAGATAATTATTTTAACGGTATACTATATTTTTATTGAGCTGATGATTAAAGCAGGCAATAATTCTAAATGTTTAGCTAGAAACTATAAATTAATCTTATAAATACAAGATCATCCAAGAGAAGAATTTTATGATAAAACAATCTGAGGTGCTTAATCATGTTCTGCATGATAATACACAAATTGCTCAAATGCGCATTCAATTTGGTAAAAGATGGCTTTTTGTCCATGATTGTGATTAGAAGGAGATACAAGGCAATGAGGTTTCATGGTAAAGCAGCCCAGCTTTCTTCATACTACCACAAAAGAAGTTCTCAAAGTCTTTTTTTTTTGTTAATTTCAGATATTGCACCTTTCTTCATCAGAGCCCCAACAGACACTGCTGTAACCGATGGAGCAGCTGTGGTTTTACACTGTGAAGCTTCAGGGGCACCTAAACCTGGCATTATATGGACAAATGGCAAGTACAATAAAATATTACTTTGAGAAGGTTGGGATTACTTGTTTCCTCCATTTTCCACCTTGCTGCATACGTGTGTGTGTGTGTGCGCGTGCGTGTGTGCGCGCGCGCCTGGATTCCCTTCACTAATTTGGGTCAGGAGACTGCTGCTGAACTGTTTCTAACTGGCGTCGGGTGCATCTTGCATGGCCAATAGATAAAACACAGTGAATGAACAGTTTTTAAATATTGTCAGTTGCGTGTGTTTGTGTTCGAAAAACAGTGATTTTTGTCAGTGAATTTATCCAGTATACTCTTCTGTTTTTTTTAATTGTAAGTGAACAAAATCAGCATGGCCACCTAATGCAGATAATGGACTGCCTTTATGCAATGCTTTTGACAATTGCGTTTTCCAGATCTTCATTTTCATTGTAACATTCAAGATGGCTATTGATACTTTCAAATTCCATGTAGTTTCCTAACTTGTTGAAGTAGTGAAAACGTTTCATTTTCATTCAGGGCCATTTCTGGCATCTCCAGTCCTGAATAGTTGAAACTGTATTGAGCGAAACATTTCTGAATTGTCTTGCAGCTTATTTCTCGCCAACTGTCAGTGACAAAACCCAGTGCTTTTTGAGCACAATATATACCCTATAGCACTGTTCAAAAGTCTTAGGCACATGTATATAGTTAGCGTGCCTAACACTTTTGCACAACAGCACTGTAGTAATTTTATGTACTGGTGCCACAAAATAAAACAAACTTCATGACATATGTGAATGATGAAACTCCTGATTCTGATATGGGTCTCGATTGTAGACTGAGAATGGGAAAGGAGCAGGGAGAGAGGAATCGTGGTTGGGAAAAGGGAAGGAGACAAGGGAGGGAACGGGAAGCATCAAAGGAACATTCCGGAGTGATCAGTAAACCAATTGTTTTAAATCAAATGGCCTTGCCTGGTGTCTCGGGACTGGGTGAGTCTGCAGGAGTGTCAATCCCGCCCTGGCGCTCCATCTCTGCAACTTGTCCCACACGCACCAATGGCATTCCACCCTCACCATTCCCACAACTTTGCCCCAGACAGATTTACAAACTCGCTCTCCGCTCCACATTGACAAATACAGTACTGTGCAAAGGCTTAGACACCCTAGCTATGTATATGTGCCTAAGACTTTTACACAGTAAGTACTGTATTTAATCAGCCTGTTTCAAAATATATTTTTGGACAATACCAGTCGATAACAAATGTTCATTTTTGAAATAGCATGTCATTTAGTATACAGGCTTGGACTCATTCTTTCTCTCAATAGAACTGGCAGTAACTGATAGAGAACGAACTCAGCTGCATAATTACTTCACACTGTTAGAAAGATGATCACAGTTTAACACCAAACCTTCCTTGTAAAATGAGGGAGTGGGGGGAAGACCTATCTTGTCACATCACCATTTCGTCTCTCAAAAGTGGTAACGCATCAACTTAAAAAAACTAGGCAGCAACCGTGTATACTAACAGAGCTAAAAGGTGGGGTTGGAGACCTGGCTATAGTGATTCTTCTAATTGTAGAGCAAATTGCAAACCATTTCTCAGTGTGTTTATTTTAGAATGTAACCATAATCAGTTCTGATTGTGTAAAGGACATGTACAGTATGTATTGTACATCTGCTCTTTACAGCCTGTATGCAGTACGGTAGACCATGACAGATCAAACACTCTCACTGCTAAGTAGCTTTCCATTCATCAAGCTTTTCCTTTAACTGAAAAGCTTGAAGGTACATTGCAGGTTTAATTCTCATTCCAGTCAGATGATAGCCAATCAGTTTACATAAGACATTAATTATTATTTTTTAAATCTGTACATTTTTTGCTGTTTTGAAAGCTGAAGTGTCAAAAGGTTTGGCTTCTACATTGCATATAATTTGTAATTCAGATATGAAAAGCACTCACAATTGAATTAGTTTTCAGAAGTGATCATTTTATTCAGATTTGTTTGCATATTGTTGCATGAAAAATATTTTCAAAACAATTCTGTTTAGTAGTTTTCAGATTATATTTTTCAAATTGTGGATTATAAAGTATTCTTTGATATATTTAATATTAATCTAGTGCACCTTTACTAAAACCTCTACTAGTAATTAAGAATGGCAAAGAACCATTAGTAATTTTATTCAAATATTATCAAATTCTTTATAAATCAAGTATTTGCTAATATTTTGAGAAAGAAGAGGCTGGAGGCACGGAAAGCTAGAGGATAAAAATTGCTGGAGGAACTCTGTGGGTCGGGCAGCTTCAGTGGAGGGGAATAAACGGTTAATGTTTCAAGGTTGAGCCCCTTGTTCAGACCTTTTCCCTCCAAGGTGCTGCCTGACATGCTGAGTTCTGAAAGCTGTTTGCAGTTTTTTGTTTGCATTTGTTAATTCCTAATAATGTCTTACTTATATTTTAGAAAAACCCTGATATTAAGATCTTCCCCAGAGGCCTCTACATGGCCATAATTGATAGGAATTCACAGTGGTGATTAATTGATCTGGAAGCAATATTAGCTTTGTTGATTTGACTGGATCTCAATGGGGAAAATAGTGCATGCTGGAAAAGTTATTTTTTATAGCTCATTAGGTGAACTTTGTTTATCATATTTTTTCTGCTTTTACTTGCACTCGACCTTTTGAGCTGTGGTGTTTGCTCATTATTCTTAGATTGTCTACACAGATGTACCTGTATTCCCACCAGGAATATCCATGCTCATATATCCATACCTCGGATCCCAAGACCCTGCAGCGGATCGTGAGGTCAGCTGAGAAGATCATCAGGGTCTCTCTTCCTGCCATCACGGACATTTACACTACACGCAGCGTTATGAAGGACCCCACGCACCCCTCATGCAATCTCTTCTCCCTCCTGCTGTCTGGGAAAAGGCACCGAAACATTCAGGTTCTCACGACCAGGCTATGTAGCAGTTTCTTCCCCCAAGCTATCAGACTCCTCAATACCCAAAGCCTGGACTGACACCTTGCTCTATTGTCCTGTTTATTATTTATTGTAATGCCTGCACTGTTTTGTGCACTTTATGCAGTCCTGCGTAGGTCTGTAGTCTAGTGTAGCTTTCTCTGTGTTGCTTTTTTATTACGTAGTTCAGTCTAGTTTTTGTAACATGTCATGTAACACCACGGTCCTGAAAAACATTGTCTCATTTTTACTATGTACTGTACCAGCAGTTAAGGTCGAAATGACAATAAAAGTGACTTGACTTGATATTCCCTTACCGTTGTCCTTACTTTACAGGTGATAAGGTTTTAGCAAGTGGTTCGGTACAAATTCCACGGTTTGTACTTCAGGAATCGGGTGGGCTGTTGATCAAACCAGCCCATGTTGAAGATGCAACAACGTATACCTGCTTGGCAATGAATTCCAAGGGAGCAGTGAATGCATCGGCCAACCTCACAGTGTGGAGTAAGTTCATTGAAATAAGATGGGAATGGAATTGGGACTAACAAATCTATGTTTTAAATTGAAAAAGTTTTCTTCATTGTTGGCTTGAATATCTTAACACACAATGCACTATGATAGTGAACGTTGATAGGTTGTCCAGCACCAAGGTACCACAGTTAAGCTGAAATTTGCTCTTAGTTAATAGACAATCAGGGATCATGATTCTAAGAGTGGACAGATCTTGCTTATCTGTACCTGACTGGGGAAAAATTAACTGAATCAAAACAAAGATGGCATTACTCCAGAATCCTGTATCATTTAACTGCTCACTGGGTGAATGCCGTGAACCATTAGGGAGTTCTGCTTATTAGTAACAAGGTATTTTGATGTTAACTCCTCTCTAAAGTACCTTTAAGCATGATGCGCTCTGGGAATAAATCAAAAACAGTCTACATAACAATAAGACTTGAGGTTGTACTGTCAGTTCTCTGGACACCTAATTAATGTTCCTTCTTAGACTGAAGCAGTTTGTCCCAAAAGTTGGCAGAAGTTAATTGCCTTTGTCGCCTCACTGCAGATTCCAAATACAAATCAAGAACTTCATGAGATCACACCTGACTTTCGGAGGCTAAGGAAACCTGAGTGTCCGGTAAACACTCAGGAGAAAAATTGAAATGAATTTCTTTTTAAAAATAACTTACATTAAAATCAGTTTTGAAATATCTTAGACATTAATCAAGGGAATAAATTGTCTAATTTGGCACAGCCAAAAAACTGTGGGGCGAGAAAAAAAACCAAAGGAAAATATAACTTAGGTACATGACTAATTCGAGTCATAGTCATGTGAGATTTTGAAAAATATGCAAATAAAAATGGTTGCCGTTAGATTTTTAACATGGTGTACTGTATGTCAGTAAATTGTCGAAACAAGTGATTTAAATGCTGTTAACTTTTAGAGCCTTCATTTGGATTCTGTTGATTGCTTGACATTAAGTAATATATGCCACCAGCTACAGTCCAAAGTATAAATCAAAGGAATTTCCAATTTTACCAACTTTAAGAATAATTGCTTGTCCCAATTTGAGCCATTGACAATTAATTCTACAGTCCATGTCATTATTTGTGACATTTGTAGAAATTCATCTATCCAATTAGCACCTGTGGCCTTTCAGTTCAAACAGCTCATTTGAAGAAGCTGTGGGCTCATTTTTGCTGACATTTTCGTACAGTAACTGCCCTTATTTAACCATGTATGTTCCTGCATCTCGGTTCCCCCCAAGCAGAATCAGATGTTCTGATCTTAGCTGCAGTTCCAATTTCCCAACTGTGCTCCCTTAATGGAGCATGGGATGTGTCCAGGATGGAGGTAGGAAGGGAATGAACGAAGGGAAACAAAATGCAATTGAGGTATTATGCCGACACAAGTTCAGCGGGGTAGGAACAGGCAGAAACAATGGAACTGAGGGTATGATTGTGTTGAACACTGAGCTATAATCAGTAAACAGCAACCTGATGTGGATATTGCTATTGTCCAGGTGACCCAAAGCCAAGTGGAGAGTTAGTGAGATTGCATCCACTGTAGGCTGATTATGTGTGATATGCAAATTAAAGTGGGTCCAGGTCTTTGCTTAGGCAGGAGTTAATTTTAGCCAAGAACAACCTCTCCGCAGCAATTCATCACAGCAGATATGAGTGCAACTGGGCAATCGTCATTGAGGCAGCTCACCCTACTCTTCTTGGGCACTGGTATGATTGTCGTCCTTTTGAGGCAAGTGGGAACCTCCGTCTGCAACTGTGAGAGACTGAGGATGCCCTTGAGCACCCTTGCCAGCTGGATGGCGCAGATTTTCTCTGCCCCGCCAGGTACACTGTCAAGGCTTGACTCTTTGCAAGGTTTCAACCTCTTGAAAGATGTTCTGATGTCACCCTCCAAGACAAAGGTTATAAGGTCACCAGATACTGCAGGGATTCACACAGGTGTAGTTTTATTCTCCCTTTCAAAGTGTGCTTGAATGGCCTTGAGCTCATCTGGGAGTAAAGTATCGCAGTCATTCATGTTAGGTTTTGCCTTGTAGGCCTGCAAACCCTGTCAGACTTGACTTGCATCCTATTCCGTCTCTAACTTCAATCAGAATCGTTTTTTCACTCTTAAAATTGATTTCCATAATTCGTACATGAACTTCTTGTATAATTCTAGATAATCAGTATTGAATGCCTCAGATCTAGCCTTCAGCAGACTACAAATCTCCTGCTTCATCCATGGCTTTTGGCTTGGGTATGTCCAGTATGTTCTTGAAGGCACACACTCATCTGCAGAGGTCTTGTGACAACTATGGCTAATCATTCAGATTCGAAAACGAATTTTTTGATATTGTGCAGTCCAGCGATTGCAGACCTGGCAGTACTCCTCTCTCAGTTGGGCATACCTTCTTGGTCCTCACCACTGGTCTTTACTTCCTCTATGTTTAAAAGGCTCTCCTCGTCTTTTCAGTGGATGGTGAAGCCGTCGGTCTGCAGCTCAGCATTTGAAGTAGCGGTGGTGAGCCGTGTTTCCGTGAAGCAAAGTGCACAGCATTCCCTGATGTCCCTCTGGAACGGCAATCTTGCTCGGTGGTCTTCAATTTTATTTTCCCAAGACTGTAGAGTTGCCAGCAGGATAGTCACGAGTGAGGTCCTGAGGGTCCTGCATTGCAATTGTACCTGCAGACTGCTGTGCTTTCCACACTTACTTTTTCTTAAAGGGGAACTGTACTCACAAATCGAGTCTGCAGCCGAGGTCCACCGGTTTTGTGTATCAATAGAGTGTGTACAACATTTTGAAACAACACTGAAGTACCCTTGGACTGTTAATTGCAGCGGTAATAATCCCAAGTGGGAATATTTGATCATTCCCATTGGAGCTGCATGCAGAGTCGCCATTTTAAAGGTGCCATTTTGATGTTGGGGCCCTGAAAGGTGTTGTATAACAGTAGGACCTGGGGCTACAGGTGCGTTGTTTTCTGAAAGTGGAGACACAGGTAGATGGGTTGGTGAAGAAGGCTTTGGCACACTCAATGTCATCGATCAGGCAGTGACCTTTGCAACATATCAGTGAGACTGCGAGCAGTTCTGGTTTCCTTGGTGTAAGAAGGATGGTATTCAGCTGGAAATCTTGTAGAGATGATTCATGAAGAAGTTACTGGAGCTTGAGGGCTCAAGCTGTAAGGAGAGGCTGGGGCGCTATTCCCTGGAGTGCAGGAGGCTGAGGGGTGACCTTAAAGAGGTTATAAAATCATGAGTAGTATAAAAATAAGGTTAATGGTCAGTTTTTTTAACAAGAGGAGAGGAATCTAACAAGCTAGAGGGCATGGATTTGCGGTGAGACAGGAGAGAATTAAAAGGGATCTGAAGGGTAACTGTATTACACAGGAGGTGGTGGATATATGGAACAAGCTGCCAGAGAAGGTGGTAGAAGTGGGTACAATTAGAGTTTAATTGACATTTAGACAGACAAAGGGATAGAAAAGGCTTAGGAGGCTTTCTTGGGTCGGCAACGGGGATGAGTTGGGCTAAAGAGATTGATTTTTGTGCTGTCCACTATGACATACTTGTAAAGTACCTTAGTTGTTTTAATGATGTAAATCTATTTCTTTAAAAGGAAATTTTCATTAATAATTTTAAACATACTTGTTCATTTTTCTGTTATGAAAAATATCATTCATACATCTATTTTTTATGAGAATTATTAATAGACCCTTTCTGAAGGTGTTTCCTGATCATAACTCACTGAATTAAAAAGGTCCTTCTTATTTCTCTTGCTAATTATTTTAAATATTTGTCCTCTACCTACTGGCAATTTCTGTGTACATTTTCTCCTCTGATTAGCATTAGCTTTCTGTCTGAGGAAATGCTCCAGCTGTGACCTGACCGATAGTTAAGAATTTCCAAGCCTACGTCCCCTTTAAAGATGCTGCTTGCTTTACTCGCTTTCTACTGTATGCTCTATTATGGCAGGAGTATCAGGCCTCCTCAAGAGTGGATATCTTGGTGGAACATCCAATGAGACTGTATGTGTAGATTTAGAAATAAAAAGAGGCAATCATTTTAAAGATGTTATACTCTGGACATCCTAACAGTCAACATGTACTAGATGAGCAAATATGCAGGGAAGTTGCAGGTAGGTATAGGAAAAATAGATTTGTAATAATAGGTGATTTAAGATTCCTCAGTGTTGACGGGGTCTGCCTTAGTACTGAGGAATTAGATGAAGGAGAACTTGGTAAGTGTATCCTGGGAAGGTTTTTTGAAGCAATGTGTAGATTCCCTGCATGGGTGACACTCCACCTTTCAGGAATTAAAGATGGGCAAGTGGTTAATGTGTCAATCCACTATTTTGACCGGTGCCCATAAGTTTTGAGAAGTATAAGGGATCTAGAAGTACATTTGTGATGGAAATTGGGAGGGCAAGAAGGACCATGAGATATCTCTGGCAGATTCTCAAAGATCCTATTAGCATATTAAGAACAAAAGTAGAATTAGGGAGAAAGTAGGCTCCCTTATGGATTAATGTGATAATCTGTGTGTGGAAACATAGGAAATTTGATTTTATTTGGAGATGCATTGCAGAACAGGCCCTTCCGGCCCAACAAGCCGCACCGCTCTGCGACTCTAGCCTAATTACAAGGCAATTTACAATGACCAATTAACCTACTAACGGGTTGTCTTTGGAGCGTAGGAGGAAACTGTAACACTCCGAAGAAACCCTCGTGTTCATGGGGTGGACGTACAACCTCCTTTCAGATGCATGGGAATTGAACCCTGAGTTCCAACAACCCGAGCTGTACTAGATTCACACTCACTGCTACGCTACTGTGGTGCTTGAGGTTTTCAATGAAAGCTCTTTCTCAGCATTTACTGTAGTGAAAGACATGGAAGATCTTGAGTTCAGGAAAGGGAACAGTGATATCCTGGAGTATATCAGCATTACGAAAGAAGAGGTGTTGGAGCTTTTGAAATGCATAATGGTGGATAAAAGCCCAGCACCTTACCAAGTGTCTCCTGGAATGCTTTGGGCGCAGAGGAGGAGAATGCTGGGGCCTTGGGAGAGATTTTTATATCTATGCTCGCTCTGGCTGAGATGCTAGAAAACTGGAGGATAGCTAATGTGACTTTATTTAACCCAGAGAACCATAGGCCGGTGAGCCTTGCATCAGTGATGGGAAAAACTATTGGAAGCAAATCTAAGAGCTAGAATTTATTTGCAGTTGGAAGGGGAAGGTCTGATTAGGGATAGGCAGCATGGTTTTGTGCATAAGAATTTGTGCCTTATGAATTTGATTGAGTGTTTGGATGAGGAAATGATGCGAACTGTGGAGGACAGGGTAGTAGGTGATGCCTGTGTAGATTTTAGGGCGGCTTGAAAGTAGAAGCCAGAGGTAATATGGTGGTTTTTCAGATTGGAGGCCTGTGATCAGTGGTGTGTTGGTAATGTTGGTAACAGTGGTGTGCTGTTTCTCATTCTAATAGTCTAGATGGGAAAGTAGCAAGTTTTCAAACGGCACCAGAATTGATCAACTTAGAAAGTGGACAAGGGAATGGTAAATGAACACGTGTGAAATGATGTGTTTTGGATAGTTAAATTAGGACGGAATTGGCAGTGAATTGCAGGGCCCTGAGGAATGTTGCTGAACAGAGTGACCTTGAGAGACACAGTCATGGCTCCCCAAAAGTGCCGACACAGATAGATATGGTGGTGAGGAAGGTACGTGGTATGCTGGACTTCACAGGACAAAGCATTGGGGATAAGAGTTAAACTAAACTTGGAGTATTATTTGCAGATCTGGTCACAATTAGCCAGCGTTCCGGCTAAGGGAGATAACCTACGGGGGTTTGTGAGTACGTGTCTTTTGGAGCATCCGCGCCCACGGGAAGAAGGATGTCATTATACCAGAGAACAGGCAGATGTGATTCACAAGGATGTTGCCTGGTTTAGAAGGCTAGAATTATAAGAAGAGATTGGTTAGATTGGGTCTGTTTTACTTGAAGTGAAAGAGACAGAGAGATAAGAAAATGGAGGCTTTCAAATTATCTTTCCTTTCGCTTAGTCCTGACGAAGGGTCTCGGCCCGAAATGTCGACAGCGCTTCTCCCTATAGCTGCTGCCTGGCCTGCTGTGTTCCACCAGCATTTTGTGTGTGTTGTTGTTTGAATTTCCAGCATCTGCAGATTTCCTCCTGTTTATGCATTCAAATTATGATGGGCATACAGGGGGGAGATGGCCAGCATCTATTTTCTATATCAGGAATGTCTGAACTTAGTTGGCGTAAGATTAAGGTGAGAGAGGGAATTCTAAAAGGAATCATGCAGTGGGAAATATTTCACACAAAATGTGGGTATCTGAAATGAGCTGCCAGAGGAGATGGGGGAAACAGGAATGGTCGCAATATTTAAGAAGCATCTGTATATGTACCAGAAAGAGTAAGGCAATAAGGGTATGGAATTAATGCAGGTAAGTGGGATGAGTAAAGTTAGGTGTGGTGGGCCAAAGGGCCTATTTCTAGACTGTATTACTCTATGACTGTAATGATAAACTTCAATGCAGAGAGTAGGCAACTTTTAAAAACTGTCCTAAGTCTTTTCTGTAGCTATTTTTAACTAATTTCCAGTCTGCTCAAATATGCTAGCTCTTGTGCATTAGCAACTGAAACATGTAATTATAAATCTTGTTAAATATTTACATAAAGCAATTTTTTAAATAAGTAAATAAAAATGTTCTGCAGTTGTGTCCCATTAAATAAATATTTCCCCATTTTAATCTGAAAACCTGCAACTTTTTATTTAAAAATTAATTTCTAAAGAGCATGGATACATATACAAGATTTACATAAAACATTCAGGAAATACCCATTATTCTCGCATTCATCATTCTAGCTCACTGAAAGGAAGTTATGTAACTTCTCTCTAATTAAAACATTCATGCATTGTGGCAAGTGGTACGACATACTCATTTTGGATCAGATTTAAGTTGTATAACTTTCCAAATTGCTTGCAATAAAGTACTTTCTCATGTTTTGCAATACATGCACCATTCATTGGTACACTTTGGTCAATATCAACTTTTCACATGAGAGGTGCTTGATTGCAAGAATTTCTGGCATGCATGCTAATACATTTTTTGATGCAGTAACCTTGTTCTGACAGCTGATTGTGCATTTCACCAACTGGGTCAGGAACCCGATATGTATGTAAATACTGCTTCAAGCAGCAGCATTATGAAGTTACTTCTATAGGAAATGAACTTTGTCTGTTAGTTCTATCTCCCAGTAGTCAGCTGAAGACATCCATAAGTTGTTTATTTATATTTTAAGACAGCAGATTATTTAGGGACGATTACATATGTAAATTACATAAAATGGAGCCTTCATGTTTTCAGAATAGCAATAAAGATTTCACCATACTTTAAAAGGAACCAGTCATTACCCATTTCTATTCAGTGTTGTATGTATTTTAAAATTATCATGAAGTTTCAAAAGGATGAATTATTTATTTGGTACAGGAAGGCTGAATACAGTGCTGCTGCAATTAAATATTTATTCATTAATCTATTGTTGGTTTTTACAACAGTATTCAAGCAGAGTGGCACTCTTGGAAAAGCAGTCTCATTAACCCTACTGACTTAGAAGTTGAGATATTAAGAAAAATACTCATGATTGCAATAAATCTCCTTTAATTCAATTGGGTGTTTTAATCCTACATCTGTATCTATGTTTGAAGTGCAAGAAGCAGTTTCCCTCCGAGGTATGAGCTGATTAACCTTGATGGAGCTGTTGTGTCACAGAAGAAGCCCAATGGGAGAATGTGTCAGCAACTGACAGGTGGACCTGCTTAATTTTTTTCAACAGCCTCCCAGCAGTTCAACTATTTTAAATTCAGCACCAGAATACATCAGTTTATGATTATTGCAAAATGCCAAATAAGTATTTACAGAGCAGGAAAACCTCAAGTGGGTGTTAGTAACATCCATCCAATGTAATGATAATGAAAACCAAGATTGCTTTGAGCTTATCAAGAATAGCATTTAACGTCTTCTGTATTAGTAAGCAAAATTTTACATGGGTAAGGTGTATCAGCCAGTCAGATTCACCCTTTGAGTAAGAGTTGAATATTGAGTATGGCAAAGACTCTGGTACATGGCAGTAACCTGCAGAGATGCTCCAAACCATTCATCCCTCCAGCCAAGCTATTTCATTGTAACACCAAAAACTTGGATGTCTTCCCAGGCATGTCATGTCCACGGAAAGCAGGATAAATACAAAATCAATCGACTAATTATTGCCCGTCAGCAGTAAAATGAATTAAGGCATTATTGATATGGCTGCTCAGTAACACTGAGCATAATATCCAGGGTATACGCCTTTGATATCAGAATCTACCTCACCACCCCAACTCACACCTTTGTATCAGTTTATGACACTGAGCATTGCTCACCATATCAACTGTGTGAGGAATGGAAAACTTGCCGCCCAGATCACAAGGTTTTTAAAGCTTGCAGACCAAAACTGTCCACCTGCACCCTCACCTTTAGTTGATCTGGTGGGCAAGTGACTTTTACCTTAGAGGCGGAGGTGCGATTAGATGCAGGTTAGGTGATCCAGAGGCAGAAATGGAGAGGTTGATCAGCCTTGGGGAGGAGAGAAACTGGTACGCGAGCAAAGGTCGTCCACTGTAACGCAGAGCCCAGTTGGTCAAGTTCAACGGCTGTCCCAGCAGCAGGAACTCAGAGGTTAGTCAGCCGGCAGGAGTGGCCAGGCAACTAGACCGGACTGGACCACCAGTGGAGATGTTGATCCGGTGGTGGGGATGTGACCAGTCTAATAGTGGAATGATGAGGCTGGTTCATCAGCAGTTTCTGTGCTATTTCCACCTATCCTTAAACAATTAATGATGCATTCCATCCAAACCTAGTGACATATTATTTAAGATGCAGCCAGCCTCTCTAGTATGTCCCACTTATTAAGTTTAAGCCCTTCTGTGCCATCTCCTTCTCTAATGTTACTATGGCAGCAGCTTATTCATTGGTTAAAATGGTTAATCAGACATTCCTGCTCTAACTATTAACATGTTTTTTGTCCCATTCCCAGTGGGACAGTTGCTAGAATTCCCAATGTAAATGGTTCCCCGGAAGGACTGCAACTATTCTCCTCCAGCTTCTGGGAATTCTGAGCTTTGCAGTAAATGGTGGTTTTGCCAGTAACTGACATTTTCATAGATCAATAGCTATGAATAATATAGTTACAGTTGCTATTTAGCACTCTGTTCTTGATCTTCTGAATGTCTGCATGCTCATAGTTCTTTAACATTAGGCCACAATAAGTCAACAATTCGAACTGCATAACAGCAAAGTCTCCAGATGATGGAAATCAAAAAAATAAGTCAAATGCAGGACTAACTTAACCTTGATGGAAACGCTCACACCATGAACACAGCATCGGAGATTGATCACTTAGAAAAGAGTATGTCCGCAACCTTTTGCTTTAAATTGACCATCTCCTGCCCTATTTATCTCCCTCAGGGCAGCAATGTCAATGTGCACGCATCTGAAATCCTGTGATCTTGTTTCCAGGTCTGTCATCAATTGCACTCTGTTTGAAAGCCCTAACATTTCAATTGCGTGCTAAATACCATCACCAAGTAGCTGCTGGAGGATTTTTGACTTGCTGTGAAAGAAGGGGCAGGTGATTTTGATTTACATCAGCTAGCATTTCTGGGTCAAAAGACTCAACTTCAGACTGCTCTGCCTTGCCTAGAGTGTTAACTGTTGATATTAAAAATGAAAATGATGGAAGCACTCAGCAGGCCGGGCAGAGAGGGAGAAAGGGATCAATAAACTTCCATCAGATTTGGTTTACCAGCAATGGGAAGGCGGTGACACTTCTTCTGCCAATGTAAGAGAGAATCTGTGCTCCTCTCAGCTATTTCTTGTTCCCCAGGACATGGTGAGAGCGTTGCTGGTAATCTCCAGGAGGATAGATAGTTGGAATGCCTTGGCAGCTTTGAATGTGGGCAGATATTGGAACCTCCACTATGGCACTCAATCACTGAATGAATTCTGCTTCTGCAGTAATGGATAATGAATTGTAACATGGTGCATGTTGAGTTGTCCAATAATATTGAAATTTCCATTACCTTAATGCTGTATCAGGTGGGCTGCAGGATCGAAATAAGGATATGTACAAGGTTAGAGCTGGATTCCACTCACAGTCTTCAAGGCACCAAACACTTTCTGCAATGCTTAAAAACTGGTTTAATATTGGTCTCAGCAGTGTCACTCTGTGCAGATTCACTGTGGTGGAAATACTCAGTTTATTTAACAGTGATTTTTCGTCTTGTCATTGTATTTCAACTGATCATGAGGAAGAACCATTGAAGGTTTAGGTAACCATCAGGCACCATTCATTACTGGTAATGAGTACACTTTTTTTGACGACCACAGCATAAGCACTGTGCAAAAGTCTTAGGCACATATTTTAGGCTCAGCTGCGTGCCTGAAACTTTTGCAGAGTACTGCAGTAATTTTATGTTTTGCACTGTACTGCTGCTGCTGCAAAATAGACAAATTTCATGACCTTTGTGGGTGATGATAAACCTGATTCTGATATGGGTCCCTCTGGTGGACTGAGAGTGGGAAGGGGGCAATGAGAGAGGAATTATGGATGGAAAAAGGGGAAGGAAACATGGAGGGTGCAGGAAATACCGCTGGGAGACTTTATAATAATCAATAAACCAATTGTTTGGACTTAGATGACCTTGCCTAATGTCTCAGACCCTATCTGTGCATGTATGCCTTAGATTTTTGCACAATACTGTATGCACCATGTATTGGAATAGAATCAAAAATCAGGAAACCACCTTGGCGAATGTGAGTGACTTCAGTCAACAGATTATCTGTAATTACGTTACTCATGCAATTTTTAATATGGCCGTTAAGTTTACAAATGACACAAGCTCTGAAAGCAGAAACGTCCAGTCCCCACCTGAGGAACTACCAGGAGATGGTCCTGACATCATCTATCTTGAATATTTGTTTTTCTTTTCTGTGTTTTCCCCAGGGATCCTAACCACTACATAAGATCTCCCACCATGGTAGTGTATCACGGAATGATGTATTGATCTTGGGCACTGTTCTTCTTCTTGCTACGTGGTAGTGGTAATAACTCACAATCGCAAGAAAATCTGCAGCTGCTGGAAATCCAAAGTAGCACACACAAAATGCTGGAGGAATCGCTGAGCTCCTCCAGCATTTTGTGTGCTGTAATAACTTGTGCATTGATGTCCAAGATTGGAACCATTAACAGGACTTTGAATATGGTATTCGTGTGCTCTGGAAAAGGTCACATCGGTGCTGGTTTAACAGATGGAATCAGACCATATCGGTGATCAGAAGTTCTTGCTTGGGTCTCGTATGGAATAAGTATGATCGTCAATTCAGCCTCCAACGTTGGAGTAGCTTGTTGGCGTTGCTGCAGGGGAAATGGTTACCAACAGATAATTTTCCTCAAATTTCCTCATTTTCTTGAAATCCACTTTGCTAAATGAGGGAGCTCATCTCTGGGATTTGATTTGAACCCCCATCAAATGGAGCTGTGTAGATAATTACTTACTAAAGGCTACTTCTAAAGCTTGTGATACATTGTGCAAATTAGAAAGTCACTCTTCTTCTTGGGCGGTTCCATGGGATGAAGTCCCCAGAACCTCAAACAGCTACAGGTCTCCAGAGAATCAGTGCTTTTTGAATTAAAGTATTTGTACACCTTAGTCTCGCCATGTGCACCTGTACTTAAAATGTATTTAATATCTGTTGTTCTGTGTAAACCATCAAAGGGCATTGGTGCCTCTTCTTGTCCATTTTTGTGTTCCAAGGCCATTTCAGAGGGTAGGGAAGAGTTAATGTACAAGTGTGGGACTGGAGACTTGTGTAACCTAGACCAGATGAAAATGGCACTTCCCTTCCCTAAAGGACAGCAGTAAACCAGTTGGACATGGCAATTCAACAACATGAACATTTTTAGAATTTTCTTTATTCATCTTACCATTTGTTTTATACAATTAATAAATAATCTTTCTTGCCACAATAAAAACAAATCCCAAGCACATCCATGGATCATTATTAAACATTGATCTATTTGAATAAAAAAACAAAGGCACATCAAACAAATCAAAGGACCATGTAATGAGAATTTTTACACATGCAAACTAAAATGCTGATTACTTCCTTTCCCATAAAACAGGCAGATAAGCAGCAAGTATTCTCTTTCATACCATCTGTTGAAAGTTGGCATGTGATAATTGTTGTAGGTCAAATAGAAAGCAAACAGGTGGCACTGAAAGGAATAGCCAGGAGTTATTGCCACAAGAGAATAACAAGTGAAAGATGCATGAAAGTTGTAGAGAGAGAAAAATAAATTGCATAAACAAACTGTAAGGATCTGAACATCCTCTGGAAAAGCAACATGAATCCCACAGAACATTCAGTTTCGACTGATGACCTTCAAACTCACTCTGGGTCCACTTTTATTATTATTAAATATAAATTTATTGTGAATTTCCAGTCTTGTTAGATTAACTTGCATGCTTTATTTTGCTGTAAGTTTCATCCCAATCTTGCAACTACGAAAGGACCACTGATTTGGGAGAGGCCATTC
Source organism: Hypanus sabinus (assembly GCF_030144855.1). Classification (NCBI taxonomy): domain Eukaryota; kingdom Metazoa; phylum Chordata; class Chondrichthyes; order Myliobatiformes; family Dasyatidae; genus Hypanus; species Hypanus sabinus. The sequence continues at coordinate 37,587,155 of NC_082714.1, forward strand.
TCTCGTATCCAATCTTCTCCGGGGGTTTTCATTTTGTTAAACAACATCCCAAGTCGGTCAGAGCATTCCACAGGACCCAAAGTAATATGATAGAGCTAAATATAACAACGAGAGACATGGTTAGAGAGATATCCAGAGTCTGTTTCCAGTGGTCGGTGTGTCTGAAACTAGAGGGTGTAGATTTAATGGGAGAGGGAGGAATTGCAAAGGGGATCTGAGAGGGTAATTTTGCACACAAGAAGTAGTCAGTGGTTGGAATGAGCTGCCAGAGGAGGTTGTGGAGGTAGGTACAGTAACAACATTTAAGAGGTGTCTGGCCAAGTGCTTGAATCAATAAGCATAGAGGAATATGGGATTTATGCAAGGAAGTGGGAATAATAAAACTACTTGTGATTGTGTGGGTTGAAGGGCCTGTTTCTATGTTGTACAATTTATACAAAATAAAATGTAGAGGAAATGCCTTTGAATAAATCAAATAGAATTCCTCTGTCTTCTAGAGTGCCTTTATGTCCTGAAATAAACTCAAAAAACTGAGAGGAAGTTACTTGTAGTCTCTTGTCCCCTGCATCCATTTTATAATCAAGTAAGAGCCAGCTGGAGTTAGTGTTTCCAGCAAGCATTAATTCAGAATTCTTCTACGGTCTGTTTCTGACCTGGCTGCATGATAAAATCAATTATCATAAATGATTATCAAGCTAATTTACTTTCCAAAGAGCAGATTGGTATCAACTGTGGGGGAGGAGGAATGCTTGTTAAATGAGCCAGCCTACCATTCCATTGAGCTTCTGCTGTGCATAGGAGTGAGCAGAATCTGCCAATTTGAATGAGGTGGTACCCATTTTGATGAGCTGTACAAAGCCAGGAAATGCTTCAGTTTAAGTAACCTTGTGCTTTTCTCAAAGAGAAACTTATTGTATCATAAGCATAAATAGCCCATTCAACTCACTTTTTGCAGTGGTGATAGCAATGGAAATAAAACAATAGTAAATATAACTGATTTTATTATCTTGTACAATATTGGCATGATGGTGAAGAAAATAATTAAATCTTTGTATCAGCCTTTTTAATATAACCTCTGGTTTACGTTCAAGCAATTAAATTGTACAACACTAGAATATTACAATTGGCTCTTAACATGTTTAAGATTACATTTATGTTCCTTAAAGTAAACATCAATTTTATTTTAGCAAACTTTAAAGCTAGGTTCCTATTACTCAAAATAGAAGTTAAACAGAACTGTTGAAGCACTAATGGTGCCCGTTGTCTTGGGAGTAACCTGTCATCCTGATGAGAAATTGTATGTCATTCTTTAGCCTTTAGTTAACAAATTTTTCAAAACTACAGTACTGTGCAAGAGTCTTAGGCTCATGTGTAAAGTGAATGAAACTGAATGTCTCGAACTATCAAAAAATTACAATAAAGAGCGGTGAACAAAACTAAATCAAATGAATATTTGCCTTTAAACCTGCATTTTAAGTATACTTTCATGCAGTTTTGTAAGAAAATTGGTTGGTAGGTTGTTCCAAGCATATAACCATATAACAATCACAGCACGGAAACAGGCCATCTCGGCCCTCCTAGTCCGTGCCAAACTCTTAATCTCACCTAGTCCCACCTACCCGCACTCAGCCCATAACCCTCCACTCCTTTCCTGTCCATATACCTAACCAATTTTACCTTAAATGACACAACTGAACTGGCCTCTACTACTTCTACAGGAAGCTCATTCCACACAGCTATCATTCTCTGAGTAAAGAAATACCCCCCTCGTGTTTCCCTTAAACTTCTGCCCCCTAACTCTCAAATCATGTCCTCTCATTTGAATCTCCCCTACTCTCAATGGAAACAGCCTATTCACGTCAACTCTATCTATCCCTCTCAAAATTTTAAATACCTCGATCAAATCCCCCCTCAACCTTCTACGCTCCAATGAATAGAGACCTAACTTGTTCAACCTTTCTCTGTAACTTAAGTGCTGAAACCCAGGTAACGTCCTAGTAAATCGTCTCTGCACTCTCTCTAATTTATTGATATCTTTCCTATAATTCGGTGACCAGAACTGTACACAATATTCCAAATTTGGCCTTACCAATGCCTTGTACAATTTTAACATTACATCCCAACTTCTGTACTCAATGCTTTGATTTATAAAGGCCAGCATTCCAAAAGCCTTCTTCACCACCCTATCTACATGAGACTCCACCTTCAGGGAACTATGCACTGTTATTCCTAGATCTCTCTGTTCCACTGCATTCCTCAATGCCCTACCATTTACCCTGTATGTTCTATTTGGATTATTCCTGCCAAAATGTAGAACCATCTTGGAGAACTTGTCACAGTTCTGCAGACTTTGGCTGTCTCACCTGCTTCTGCCTCTTCAGGTAATCTCAGACAGCCTAGATGATGTTGAGATGGTATAGTGGCCATACCATCTAAAACCATATAGAAATTCTAGCGTGCCTAAGACTTTTGCACTGTGCTATAGAAACTAGAAAAGTTACTTAATTGTGTAATCAATATGGAGAAATGAATTTGCCTTGTTCAGTGGTTTGCGATTAGTAGCATCAGAGTATGATAAAATGATGATCAAGGCTATTGATTTTACAGAAGGATTGATAAATCCTGAGCTACTAGACCTACAAAATAGTGAAATCCTCTAATCCAATGAAACAAAAATAAGTTTGATTTATTCCGGCATCATAAACTGGTGAAACTAAGTATGAATGAGAATTTTGAAATGAAATTCCCCATATCCCAATAAAAGAAATTAAAGTAAGTACATAGAAAATGAAATTATCACACTGGCCCCAGATTTGCAAACTCTAGATCACCATGTAGATATAGCACAAGTGTTTCATAATGTAGGCTTTGAATGCACCTTCAATTCTCATACCATGAACAGTTGATCAAATGGAATAGGTTGTTTTTTTCTCAGCATATAATTTGTGTTACTGCACAATAAGGAATGCTGCTTTAATCTAAAAATTGTATTGCTTAAAACATAAAGAGTAAAAATGGAAATCAAAGTGAGCTATCTGCCAGGAAGAGGCAAAAGAAGCTGCTGAGTTTAGTGAAATGTCCAGTACGTGATACATGAATATCTCGATGATATTAACTTCCTTGTGTTTCCTCTAGCACGCACCTTCATTTCAGTCCCACCTAAAGACCGCAGTGTAATCAAAGGAACAACAGCTGAATTGATGTGTGGAGCAACCCATGACCCCAGAGTCACAATTCGGTGAGCTACTCCAGTTCAATTAAGATAACCATTTCATTGGGATCTAACTGCTGAAATAGCCCTCAATAATAAGATCAATCATACTCCTGTTGTTTATTTGATGGCTGTACAGTGATTGAATGTAGACCATGTTACTTGCACAGAATTTTGACGTTAACAGAAAGGAACACATCCAGTTTAAAGGCTTAAGAATCACATTCTATTTTTCAACCTGAGTTATGTTCTTCTTAAAACTTCTGAGTGCCTTCCTTTGGCTCAATACCACTTACTTTTTATTATTCTTCTATGAAGTGCCACAAAATATTTTTTCTATGTTAGCGGTGCTATTTAAATGCAAATTGCTGCTCAATTCCAATTTCTTCAATTGGTCTATTGCCAGTGAATCCCAATAGGATTGTCTGGAACTGATGTCTGACCAAATGTGGAACCCAGATGTCTTTGACTTATGCTCATGCAATGTTATTACTTTCGGTACTGTCAGAAGCAGTGACAAATTTCCCATCAATTTCTATCTATTCATTGTCATTGCAAAATAAGAGGAAACATCCTTACCCTCTAAACCTTGTCACTGGCAGCTCATCCAGTCTGTATCTTGTAGGTAATATCTGAATATTTATATGTCCTGTTGCTGTCATCATACTCATATATTATAAACTACAAATTTAGGCTTTGTGTCATGTTGTATATAGAAACTTGCTTGTGGATTATATTTCACAATGTTCTGTAGCCATTGGTACATTATCTTGTACTCAGAACATTGTACGTTCTCTGCTAAAATATCAAAGTCATGCAGAATGGAAAAGGTCCTTTGGCTCACCTATTCTGCATTGACTATCAACCATCTATTTACAACAATCTTGTCCTAATCCCACTTATTCTCCCCTTAATTATATCAAGTCACCACAGAATTTACCACTGACCTTCATACTAGGGGGTAATTTACAGTGGTCAATTCGTCTAGCAGTCTGCAAACATTTGGGATGTGGAACACCCCAAGCAAACTCGTGTGGTTGTGGGAGATACGTGAACTCCACACAAGCAGGGACAGTAGCCAGCATTGAATCCCCAGTTGTTGGCACTCTGGAGCAACGGCCCTACTAACTGTGCCGCTTGGGTTTTGCCCCCCTTTGTGTACGAGGGGAAAGATCCCAATATTTACTGAGGCAGAGAAGAACCAAGCAACAGAAAGTTCTAACCAGAACAGCACCCTGAAATTATAGTTCCATGGTATGCATGGGTCATCATACGAGTGCCCAGCCAGAATTGTGTCTGATTGACAAGCCTATCTCACTCTGGTGCGGACAACACTCCACAAGAGAATGCAGACCCAGAGAAGTCAGGATAGAGGTCATGACTAAGTTTCTGAATACATGGGGATTGGGAATGTTGTTGGCAATAGTGAACAATCAGGTGGTGGGATCAGGAAAAGAAATCAAAGGATGGTCACTGAGAAGGTACAGGAGGTTCAACAATGGGAAATGGGAAGATTGCACAGTAAGTACTAAGAGGGGGGAATTTAGTGACATGGTAGTGTAGCAGTTAGCACGACACTATTACAGCTCGGAGCATTGGAATTCAGAATTCAGTTCTGATGGCATTCGTAAAAAGCTTGTACATCCTTCCTGTGAATGGTTTGTCCAGTTTCCTCCCACATTCCAGAGACGTACTGGTTAGTAGTGTAATTGGTCATTGTAAGTTGTCCTGTGATTAACTTGGGGCTAAGTAGCTGGGTTGCTAGGCAGTACGGCTCGTTGGGTCTAAAGAGCCTGTTCTGTGCTGTATCTCTGAACTGATAAATAAATGTCAGTGATAAGTAGGAGACTTGTGTATGGAAAATAGGAGAGGTAGTCAGTGAGTGATGGGAGGGATCGAATCAAGGAGACATTCATGGCTGAGGGGTTGACAAATAATCAAGGAAGAGATGGCGATGACATCAGAGTAACTGACTATGTAGGTGTGATCTGAGTTAAGTTGGTTCAGATATTCCAGGAAGGTTGGGGAGGAGTCATATGTTGAAGAAATTAAGAGTTGTTTGAGGGCACAGAAGAGATCTCTTCCGCCATTCCTGTCCCTCGAAAAAGATTTTGCCTGTTGCATGGTATAGTCCTTGCCTGATGGACTCCCTGAGGTCAAAGTGAACAGCAGTAAGGCAAAACTTTTTAAGAGGCAAGGCTTCCTTCGAAGATTTGATAGAAGTGCTACCCCTGGATAGCAGCAGTTTAGTCATCCATATATCCCAGCTCAGTTGGAGACACAGGCCATACTCAGGTTTAATTTCAGCTTTTATATTAAATTTGTACTTCTTGCCCAACCAAAGCCCATTTGTGTTTAGAATTCAGATTCCTCCTGCCTGTCATTTAGATAGATTATTGATGCTACATCTTATTCACCTTTTTAAAAAAAAAATCTTTTTTTTCCTAGATTTGTTTGGAAAAAGAATGGTAAAATTATCGATACAAGTACTGCACCCAGAATTACTTTAAGGCAAAGTGGCTCACTTCATATTAGCCAGACTTGGTCAGGTGATATTGGCGACTACACCTGTGAAGTTTTGTCAGTAGGAGGGAATGACTTTAGAAGTGCTCGCCTGGAAGTCATGTGAGTAAAAACATCTCATTTTGTACCTCAAGCTGGAATTTGGTTTCCTAATAGACTTGTATTGAATTTCTGCCACTATTCTTAGTGCAATTTTCCATTAGATGGTGAATAACAAACAGATTTAGCACTGAAATGTATTCTGCCACGTACCATTTTAATACCGATTCTTGCTGTGCAGCTGCTTATTATAGTATGTGATCTTAAATCATTCAAACTACAATTTTTGTGGGTTTCTTTAACAACACTGTTAACTCATCTGAAATAGTAGGTTAAGCTCTCTTGTTAAATTAGCAGATGGGGGATTATCAGAAGTCTACACACAATTCTATCGTGACAGTTTCTAGGCTTGTATTGCCGTTAGGAAATTGAATAAGCGTACTGTGAATAAATCAGCAGCATTTATCGAGCATTAAATTATGACAGGCAGTCAAGTCTGGAACATTACCTGTATTGTGGTTCACTAAGATTTAGTTTCAATTGATAGTCAGATGTAATGGTTGGCATAGCCGTATATCTATGCATAAATCAAATTTATTCGTGGTGTGCAGTGTCACTCATCAGATCAAGTAGAGTTTAAAGGTGAAGAAGAGTTAGAGAATGGAAGATGATACGACCAAGGCACAGAAACATTATTCAGTTATCAATTTAAAATCATTCATTCTGTCTGTATTGTTAAACTTCAATAAAACTGTGTGTCCAGAGCTACAAAGGAAAACATTTACTGTATGTAAGCATGTTGTATTCATTCCCTTATTCTTGACTGTGCTGGAAGAGCAGCAATTTAGTTTTACGTTTCTCAATGGCCAATTCTGAACTGAAGAGAACTGCCTGTGGTGTAGGTTTTTCACCTACTGTTCGCCTGTACAGACAAACCACAATTGAAATCCATCTGTATCGTTGGCATTGGGTTCACTTGACTGCCCAACCAATACCAGAAACTCTTAGAAGTAATTTCGAGATGTACGTATAAATGGGTGAACACGCTTCATGAATTTCTGCCTGATGTTGAACAGCTAAACTGCAGTCATTAAAGAGACTGGAAAAAAAAAGCCATGAAATGTTTTGTGCTTCTTTTTTACTGGAGCCTGGAAGAGCTTGGCTCTGAAAACAAAATTCTGATCTGGTGCCAGCACATCTGAGGCTGTCCTCATGGGTTCAGGTTTGGTGTTATCACCACAGGTGAGTGGCTGCACCACTCTGCCAACCTCCATGTGGCTCCAGATGGGAAGCAAACATTTTCTGCTCCTCTGATTCACAAGCCACCCTGAGCTGTGTTATTTAACTGTTTAGCTATAAATGACAAAGCAAAAATCTAATTATTATTTGAAAATACAAATAGAATATATGATTGAATTATTATAATGTGCCCTTAGATATTGAAATCTTACTATACTTGATCTGAATTCTAGACTGGGTCTTTATACTGTGTGGTAAATCAAATTGACTGCAGATCATAATCTCCCGATTTGTTTTTTTCAGTGAACTCCCACATCCACCCAGGAACCTGCAGGCGACATTGAATGCTTCAAAAAGCCGGACAGTGGATTTATCATGGACTCGACCTTTCGATGGAAACAGCCCTATTCTGCACTACATTGTGGAGTTATCTGAGAACAGTGAGTGCTACTTCTTTGATTAGCATGTTTTTGAACTAAATGAGCCATGTTTTATGAAGTATCACTGACAAGGTACTTTTTCAAAGAGCATGTTATAATTAAAAGATATCAGTTAGTCATGGCAGGCACTAAGATAGACAGAAGCCATATTTAATGTAAGCTAAGTAACTCTAATGTATTTGTTCTATGGCGTATGAAATTAGGAGGGGGCATTGAAAATGAAAAGTATTCTGTAAGGGAGTCTGCAGTATTTCATAGTGAAACCATAATTTGTTTGCCTTTTAATTTAAATTATTTTAAATGTATTTTCTTATTTCACCATTGATAAATTAGCATTTAATCTTTGTTCTGTTCTAGAGATAAGCTTTATGATTATAATGGTGCTTTGAAATTGCACTGATACCTCAGTTAATGTTTGAGATGTATTAGTAGATGTGAGCGTGTTGGTGAAATCAATGAAACAAGATAATCTTGCTCATATATATAGAGATTCAAGTTTGTTTAATGTCATTTCCAGTACTCAAGTGGAGAGGAAAATTAAATAATTGTTATTCAGGATCTGATGCAGCACAAAAAAAACACACAGTAAGATAAAGAACACAACAGTAGTTTATATACATAGATTGATTACATGTCCATAGTGTGACACTAAGCACAAGAGGGCCTGTATGGAAGGTGATCGACAGGAAATGGTGAAGTAGTGGAAATGGTGGTGAAGGGTGTAGAGGTGTGGGCTAGTGGGAGGAGGTGTTGCTCAGCTTTACTGCTTGGGGAAAGGAACTGTTTTTGCGTCTAGTGATCCCGGCGTGGATGCTATGTAGCCTCCTTCCTGATGGGAATGGGAAAAACAGTCCATGAGCGGGGTGGGCGGTGTCCTTCGTGATTTAATTGTGGAAAGATGTGCTATGACAGTGCTGTTGGAATGGAAACCTGAGACAAAATGCTATTGACACATTTACAGTTCCGGGATCAGGAACCTAAGTGTCGGAGAGCTTGCGTGGGTCTTGGAATGAATGGATGGATGGGTGAGGGGTGGGGGGGAAACGCCATCCTGTCTTTCAGTCCCTAAGTGGAACGTGTGCTGCCAGTCCTGAGCACAGGCCCACACTCAACCAGAATGCAGCCATGAGGCCCACATTTCAGCATTTAGTATCCATACTGCCAGCTTCAGGTTCATGTTTATTACACCTACGTTGAAACATAGAATGAAAAGTGTCATTTGCGTTAGCAAAGAAGGCAACGTAAGGAGGTGCTGGAGGCAGCCCACAGGTGTGATCATACACTTTGCTGCCAGTGTAGCGTGCCCACAACTCAATACAGAACGCAACGAAACACAACATGCTAAGCCACACGTGAAATAAGCTCTGCTCCACACGCCCTCACACCTATCCGCCATCCATGCATACAGACAGTCCTATAACAGGCCGTATAACCTCCAGCCTCTACGGACTCATAAACTCGCAGACTTTGGGCCCGACTTCCCCAGAGATTCACAGACGTTGTGGACTGTCGGGCTTTGACTTGATCTGGACTGCCCATTCATCTCTGCCATTTGCCCTCGAAGGCAGCTTCTGGCAAGTGCTGTGTACTAGTTTGTTGCTGGAGGAGCAACAGCAGAGAGCAGGGCTTTACACCTGGTTCCTAGCATTGCAACTTGCAGAAGTACTTCACATTGACTTCCTTGTACAAGCCCTTCAGCCCACAGTGTTGTGCCAACTTATCTACATTAAAGTAAGGAAAGTGTTTAGCTGGAGAAATAAAAGCATTATAATGAATCATCACTCTGCTGAATCATGCTAAACTGAGTTCAGTTTTGTGAGAAAATAACCAGTTGTTTTTAATTGTTGATTGTGTAAAATTTATGAAGCAATTTTGTCGAGTACTTCAGTTTTAAAGTGAAATGAAGTGATATAAAGTCAGTAGGCTGGTTGCTTTATTGTTTAGTAATCTTGCTCACTGTGAGAGTGGAAGCTTAACTCTCAGAACTATTTTAAAATTCAAATCATTAAAAGAAACGTTTGCAGCATGACATTTACCTACCTATCCCCTTGGTGAGATAACATTTTGGAAATAGAAGGGGTGCTGGCTTCAAGGCTTGTTGTGGTTGATGCTTGGCAGAAGACGAAGATGTAAATTCAAATGACCGCAGGACAAATGGTCCTTGAGATTCTTTTCTAAATCAGCTGTGCAAATTAATTAATTAACACTGTACGATACTTCATAAATCAACAAGGAAATAAATCATAATTATTTTCAACTCTCTGTTTACCCTTTTGAAGTTGCAAAGTACATAAAGCAGCCCTTGCTGCAGCCTGTCTTCACAGTATTTGTGCCATTATGACAGGATGGTTATAATAAATTATTTGCTGGAGATGTGTAAATTTGATTCTGAGCAGACCAGAGTAGTAGGTTAGATTCTGTTTATAAAAGAGTAAAAGATCAAAGTGACACCTTTCAATGAATCTGTTCTTTCCCTTTTAGAGCTGATTACATGCCACCTTCCCATTCTCCTTCTGCTTCTGAAAGCAGTTAATTATTTCATTTGAAGACTATTCCATAGGTGCCTAATGATGTTTAATTCTGTAGCTACTATTAATCAGATGAGTCCAGACAGCAATAGCTAGCAGACTGTTCAACTTCAGGGACTTCATAACCAAACCTGATCCTGTTTCCAACAGATACCCATGAACATTCCCAGCAAGTGTTTTATATCACAAGAAAAGGAGGGGCCCATGGTTAATTTTCTTTTCCCTAACCTTGAGAGCCAAGATTGATTGCTATACTGTTGTTGCTGACCCACGGAGACGAACTAACAGAGACCAAGCTTGGTACTTTCATAGTCTATAACTCAGGTATTCACGTGAGAAGCTGACTGAATTATCAGGAGAGTTCTATTTCTTTTATTACAGTGGGCAGCTCTTTCATTGTCATGGTAATAACCAGAACATATCGATTTTCTTTGGATACATATAATCAGAACAAACTCCTTGGGTTTTTGAACGTATTGATATTAAGGTCTTAGAGTTATGTAAAAGAAACACAATGTTTTAGACATTAAATGTTTAAATTGACATTTACAAGCTGCAGCCAAGTAATATTTGATACATGGTAGTAAGCTATCTTCTACTGCAAAAACTGGAGGGCCAATATAATATTTGCACTTTTATTTACTACTGCCACTCTGGTAGAGTATAGTAGTATCTTACACTATTGTTTCTTTTTTAATTATATTATTATACTTGAACAAAGGATTAAAATTACAGGTTCTAACAGAGTTCAATTCCCGATAACACTTTGTTACCCAAACTGCTGAAGTTGGAAATGAACAGAAACAGTGTGGGAGCTGTTCACAGAATCACTTGTGATAGGACTGTGAGCAGATGTGGGTAGTGTGGCCATCAACAAGTCTCATTGACTTGGTGAGTGTGCCCAGCATTCCCAGCTCTGCTCACCTCGACCTAACCCCCAGAGGGTTTGTAAGGGGGGGGGGTTTGTTGGGGAGAGAGAGCACACGGGGTTGCCCCATTCCCATCTGGCGGATGATGCTGGAGGCTCCGCAGCAGCTGGTAAATCCATCCCCAGCCTCCCCCCGGTCTCTCAAGCACTCATTTGTCCATAATTGGGTTTTTTGTGACCCTTGGAGGACCTGTATCTACAAATTCAACTTTACTGCTGGACTTCAGGTAGTTCTATTTTTTTAAAACTATTTCCATTTCCCCTTTGTTTATTGGAATCCTGAGAAGTTTCCACTGCCTGTGTATGCTTTATGTATCAGCTGGTCAACCATTCGCCGTGTAGATTTTCCATGGTCTGGATGGAGATGGTACATCTGGTTTGTTTTTCAATCAGTATTTCAGCAAAAAGAATCACCATGGATTTTTATAGGATACATTATGCCTGACAAACTCAATTGAATCCATTAAAGTTTTTCCAAATATTTGATTTGAGTCCTTCATAAGGGACTGTAGGATAACTAAGGTTGAAGCTCGTGGAATTCAAGGCAAAATATTAACCTGTTTAGAAAGTCTGCTATTTGCCAGAAGGCAGAATGTAGAAATAATTGGCACTTAGTCAAATTAGCAGAATGTTGGTATTCTGCAACGATTTGCAATGAGGCTGAAACTAACTGTTCTCTGTATAAATGACATAGATGATTGGATTAAAAAACCAGGTATTCAAATCATGAAGATCTCTTAATAGAGAAAGTGAATGGAAAAAGCCGTAGAAATAGATTTAATTTAGGTAAATGTGATTTCATCCACGTAGGACATTAACTTAAATCTGATTAACTCTGAGCAAGCTAACGGGCTCAGATCTGCTCAGTGATGCCCACTTTAAGTTGCACAGAACAGGCCTCACAGAGAGCTCACTCTGGCAGGAATGACTAGAAGACCATGCAGTCTGCCCCACTGCAATTAAAACTCATGGAAGTGCCATGTGTTCTGCATGTCTGAATTCCTGTGTGATTACCTCGAGTCCTTTGTGCATTACACATTAATTGTAAGTGCATTGTAGGCCTCTTACTTTCAATTGTAGGTTATCTTTTCATTGAAAGTGGATAATGCATTCTTCTAAAGTGTGCCACTGCCCAGCATAACTATTAATCAAAACTACTTATTAAGCAGTGGAAAGCTGAAAGCAGTAAAGGTTCTGAGAGTCCTTGGTCCGGTACAGTGTTCTACTTGGAGTACAAGGAGATAGCAGTTCCAGGTCCTGGTTTTCAGCACCTCCTGCCTGTGGGTGACCAAGCGCTCTCTCGCTGCTCAAGGAGGAAGGGGCCTGTGTTCGATCAGTCTCTCTCTCTCGCTGGTGCCAGAGTCTTGGTTCTTGGGCAAGGTTTAATGGATGTGCTATGTGGACTGGACTCTATTAGTTCATGTTATAATGTGGCCCTGGATGCTCTTCTTTGGTGGTATTCTGTGTGGCTTTGGTGGGGGTGGACTGGCTCTGTGGCCTGAAATTAATGAATGGCTCTGGGCTGAATAGTCCTGGTTTGATGAGTTGAGGTTTGGTGTCCTATATTACGTGTTTTTTGCTCTCTTTTTTTGGTGCTGTTTACACAATTTGTTCTTTGTACATTGGGAGTTTGATGTTTTTCCTTGAATGGGTCCTTTCTTTGTTATGTGGCTGTCTGTGGGAAGTCGAATCTCAGGGTTGGACACTACACATATACTTTGATCATAAATGTACTTTAAGTCTTTGAGTGAGTACTGGACACCAAAGCATAGAAGGATAGATTTCCAGTGAGGTGAGTTCAACATAGATATCTTACAGTGCAACTTGATTCCAAGGATTAAATTGAAAAGAGAGGGCACACAAACTGGAATGAAAACATGTTTTAGAAGAGAGAAACTTATGGGTATGGTGCAGGTACGTAGTTACTTGAAAGTGGCTCACAGGTAGAGTGATATACTGCATGGTGCACTTACCTTCATCCGTCACGCATTGAGCACAGAAGGTAGGACATCTACAAGTCATTGATGACACTACCCTTGGAGTATTGTGTACAGTTCTGATCACCCAGATGGCAGAAGGGTGTTATTAAGCTGGAAAGGATGCAAAAAGATTCATAAAGATCTTCAAAAAAATAGATGTTATCAAAGATGTTACCAGGACTGCAGCCTTGAGTTATAAGGAAATGCAGGATAGGCCAGGACTTTATTTCTGAAGCATAAGGGCTGAGAAAAGGTGGATGCTCACAGTCTCTTACCAAGGCTAGAGGAATGTAAAACCAGAAGACATAAGATTCAGGTGAGAGGGGGACATTTTAAAATTTATCTGAAGGGGATTTTTTTTCACACAGAGAATGGTGAATATATGGAATGAGCTACCAGAAGAAATGGAAGCAGTAGATACAATAACAATATTTAAAAGGCATTTAGACAGGTGCAGGGTTTGAAGGAGTTTCGAGAGATATAGGCCAAACACAGGCAAATGAGACCGGCATTTATAGTTATTCTGGTCTGTATGGACAGTTTGGGCTGAAGGGCCAGTTTCCATGATATACATCTCTATAACTCTGTGCTGAAAACTTAACACAGATGTTGGAAATCTGTCCTGGAAACAAGAAAGGCAAGCAGCATCTGTGGAATTTGAAAGAATTATGGATTCTGTCCCAGGATCAGAACTAAGAAAGAGGGAAGCTAAACAACAGAAATCAAACAGATGAAAACGGACGGAAAAGTAAGAGAATTTGATACGAAGACCTGCAGGCTGCAAAGTGCTGAGGGAGAACATGGGGTGTTGTTCCTCCGGCTCCCATTGGGCTTCACTATAGTAGTACACGAGGCCACAGGCAGAAAAGGCAGAGTGGAAGTGAGCTGGTGAATGTGGCAGGCAACCAGAAATTCAAAGTCGCTCCTGCAGACTGAACACAGATGCCCTGCAAAACCATCACCCAATCTACGTTTGTAGAGGCAACCACTGATTGAAGTACGTTAGGTTGGAAAAGGTGCAAGTGTATTGTTGCTTCACCTGGAAAGACAGTTGGGTCCCTAATTGCTGCAAAAGAATGAGATAAAAGGATGAGTGGAAGTCCAGACCAGGGGCTGAGAAGAGAGCAACCTCTTTGAAATGCTAAAAAGAGAGGGGAGTATATGCCTGGTGGTTGCATCTTGAGTAGCTTGGCTGAAATAGTATTTAATTGGGAAAGCCAGGCAGCATATTACTTAAAGTCAGAAGAGGAAAAAGCTTAAATATAAATGAAATCTCTTAAATTAGTTTGTTTTCTTTGCTAATTTGAAAACTTAATGTACATTTAGAGTGTTTCGTAAATAATATGTCAATGCCTGGCTTAATTTGCAGTTAAAGCCACACAGAGTTCACAGACTATTAGTTTTTTTTCTAAAAAAAAATCCCGAGGAAATCTGGCCTTGGACACGACTGCTGACAACTAATCTCATATAAAACATAAGAAATGGATATCAGCAGTTGAATTTAATCAAGCTTTTTAGGTCGTGAAATTTCCCAAGCTACTTCACAAAGGCTTAATGAAGCAAAAATTGACACAAATAACAAAGGATTTAAACATTCATAATTTTGACTGGGATAAAGAAATGTCAAACTTTATGTCTCAGAGGCAATTTTCCAAATGTTAAGTGCATGTGTAATGCCTATTTAAATCAGAATCAGGTTTATTATTACTGGCATATGTCATGAAATTTGTTGTTTTGCATCTGTAGTACAGAGCAAGGCAGAAAAATATCTTTCTTTTTCAATCTTTTTATTGAATTTCATATATAGAAAAAAACATTGTGAAATTGAATAGGTTATGGGTACATTAGACTTAGTTAAATTAGTAATAGAATAACAATATCTTATTAAAATATCAGCAAAAAAAGTACATTAGTCAATGTAACCTGTATTAATTATACATGAAAAAACAAGAATAATCTTCAAAAGAAAAAAAAAATTAAAAATGCAAGAAAAAAATATATGTTGGAAAAAAAAAACCTAAACTAAACTAACATGGGCAATAATAACAGTTTATATATATATGATAGTGTCAAAAACTCCAGAACTCCATACCAGAACAAGAATAAAAAGAGAAAAGGTCTGGAAGAGATCAAATTAATTCATATGAAAGTGTCGAATGAACGGTCCCCAAGTTTCTTCAAATTTAATTGATGAATCGAAAATAGTACTTCTAATTTTTTCTAAGCTCAGACAAGAAATAGTTTGAGAGAACCACTGAAATGTGGTAGGAGGGTTTACTTCTTTCCAATTTTGTAATATAGACCTTCTGGCCATTAATGTTACAAAGGCGATCATTCGTCTAATTGAAGGGGAAAACCGGTTACCATCCTCATTTGGTATACCAAAAATTGCAGTAATAAAATGAGGTTGTAAATCAATATTCCATATTGAGGAAATAATAGCAAATATGTCCTTCCAATAGTCATGTAAAGTGGGACATGACCAAAACATGTGGGTCAATGAGGCCACATCTAAATGACATCTGTCACATTGAGAGTTAATATGAGATTAGAATCGAGCAAGTTTATCTTTAGACATATGGGCTCTATGTACAACCTTAAATTGTATTAAAGCATGTTTAGCACATATAGAAGAAGAATTAACCATTTGTAAAATTTTTCCCCATTTTTCTGTTGATATATTGTATTGAACTTCTTTTTCCCATTCTTGTTTAATTCTACCTGATATTTCTGGTTGTATTTTCATAATCATATTATAAATAAGAGCCACTAATCCCTTCTGACAAGGATTCAAGGTAAAAATCATATCTGAAAAGTCTATCATAGTTGAATTGGGGAAGGATGGTAGAACTTTATGTAAAAAATTTCTAATTTGTAAGTATCTAAAAAAATTAGATTTAGGTAACTTAAATTTGTTGGAAAGTTGGTCGAAAGACATCAAACTACCTTCAAAAAAAAGATCTCGAAAACATATTATACCTTTCCTTTTCCATATGCTAAAAGCTTGATCTGTCAAAGAAGGTTTGAAAAAAAAATTAAGTAAGATAGGGCTATCTAGAACAAAGTTTTTCAGAGTAAAAAACTTACGAAGTTGAAACCAAATTCGTAATGTGTGCTTGACAATAGGATTGGATAACTGTTTATTGAATTTAGCTAAATCAGTAGGAAGAGAAGAACCAAGAACAGAGAATAGAGAATATTCTTGTGCATCATTGCATTCTAAATTTACCCACTGTGGGCACAATGGTGAATCCAAATCTAATTTCCAATATAATAAATTTCGAATATTATTCGCCCAGTAGTAAAATCTAAAGTTAGGTAAAGCTAAACCACCATCTTTTTTTGATTTTTGTAACTGCCTTTTACTTAACCTGGGGTTTTTATTTTGCCACACAAATGAGGAAATTTTAGAATCAATGTTATCAAAAAAAATTTAGAAATAAAAATTGGTAAGGCTTGAAATAAATATAAAAATTTCAGTAAAATCATCATTTTAATAGCATTAATCCGGCCAACTAATGATAAAGATAAAGGAGACCATCTTGTAGTAAGTTGTTGAATCTTATGAAGCATAGGTGAAAAATTCAATCTGAATAAATCTTTATATTTCTTAGTAATTTTTATACTTAAATAAATAAAGTTATCAGTAACAACTTTAAATGGTATCCTGTCATTCAATAAAGTTTGCGCATTTAAAGGGAATAATTCGCTCTTATCCAAGTTTAGTTTATAACCAGAAAAACTACCAAATTGAGCCAATAAGGATAAAATAGCGGGAATAGACCTGTCAGGATCGGAAATATATAACAACAAGTCATCAGCATAAAGTGATAATTTGTATAACTTCTCATTACAGGTAATACCAAAAATATTAGGGGATTCACGAATAGCAATGGCTAAAGGTTCTAATGCAATATTAAATAATAAAGGACTTAATGGACAACCTTGTCTCATACCACGAGATAATTGAAAAAAAGGGGATCTGTAATTGTTTGTAAGAACAGAAGCAACAGGTTTATAATAAATTAATTTAATCCATGATATAAAATTAGGACTAAAATTAAAATTTCTCAAGGCATTAAATAAGTATGTCCATTCAACTCTATCAAAAGCTTTTTCAGCATCTAATGAAATAACACATTCTGGGGTTGTGGGTGAAGAAGTGTAAATTATATTAATCAATTTTCTAACATTAAAAAAGGAATACCGGTTCCTGATAAAACCAGTTTGGTCTTCTGAAATAATTTGTGATAGTATCTTTTCTAATCTAATAGCTAAAATTTTTGTAAGAATCTTAGAGTCTACATTTAATAGCGATATAGGGCGATAAGATGCACATAGAGTAGGATCTTTATCTTTTTTTAAGAATTAGAGAGATAGTAGCTTCATAACAAGACTGGGGTAGTCTCTTCTTAGTAAATGCATCATTAAAAATTTCACATAACCAAGGGGAAAGCAAAGAAGAAAAAGTTTTAAAGAATATCTATAATATAACCATCAGGACCAGGAGCTTTCCCTGAATTCATTGATGAAGTAGCCTCTCCTATTTAAGCCATAGAAATAGGAGCATCGAACAAGCTCCGATCTTCATCTGTCAGTTCAGGAATATTCAAATTGTTAAAAAAATTATCCATCATGGATAGATCGCCATTAAATTCTGATTGATATAAAGATTTATAAAAATCTTGGAAAGTATTATTAATTTCTTTATGATCAGTAGTCAGATTACTACCTTGTTTATGAATTTTAATAATTTGTCGCTTAGTCGAAATAGCTTTTAATTGGTTAGCTAACAATTTACCAGTTCGATCACTATGAATATAAAATTGAGGCCTACTTAATTAATTGATTCTCAATTGAAGAGGATAACAGTAAACTATGTTCCATTTGAAGCTCAACTCTCTTCTTATTGAGTTCTTTGGTAGTAGTCACGGAATAAATCTTATCAATTTCTTTAATTTTATCCACTAATAAAGCAATATCTAAATATCTTTGTTTTCTTTTACTGACAGAGTATGAGATAATTTGTCCACGGATAAAAACCTTAAAAGAGTCCCAAAGTATTCCTCTGTCAATCTCTTTGGTATAGTGCGTTGAAAAAAACAAGTCAATTTGCTGTTTTATGAAGGTGATAAATTCTGGATCTTGAAACAAAGTAGCTTTAAGTCTCCAAGATCTAGTATTATTGAAAGAGTCCGAAATCTTGATAGATAACTTCAAAGGTGCATGATCCGAAATGGCAATAGAGTCATATTTACAACCAGTAACATCTGTTAATAAACGATGATCAATAAGAAAATAATCAATTCTAGAATAACTGTGATAAACATGTGAGAAAAACGAAAATTCTTTATCTTTAGGGTTCAAAAACCGCCATATTTCTGTAATTCCCGAATCAACCATAAAGGAATTAATAAGTAAGGCTGATCTATTCGGAAGAGTTCGAATAGGTTTAGATCTATCCATCGAAGGATTCAAACAACAGTTGAAATCTCCACCCATTATCAGCATATATTCATTTAGATTAGGGAGGGCTCTATTAACTAGAGCCACTTTTCGATTGAAAAGTGAGCCAGTTATCAACAAAAATCTGCCCTGTGGATCAGAAATAATTTCATGATGTGTAAACGAAATTGAGGGGTCTATAAAAATAGACACACCCCTAATTTTGGCGGTACAATTCGAGTGAAATTGTTGACCCTTCCAGAACCTAAAAAAGCGTTGATTATCCTCCCTCCTAATATGGGTCTCCTGTACAAAAATAATATTAGCATTTAGTCTATGGAATACTTTAAATTTTTTTTTACGTTTAATCGGATGATTTAAACCATTAGTATTCCAAGAGATAAAATTAATAGACTTATCCATCATGCCAATACTAATTGTATATATCATAAAAGGTTAAAAAAAACATAACCCATAATTCAGGAAGAAGGAAAAATAATTCAGGAGCAACCGGAGAACATGACACTTCAACAATATTAATAATCTAAAGTTGGCCCATAAACTAAAAGCAACAAAATAAAAAGCAAAAGCGTGAAAAAAGATCCCTACCCCCTCCCCCAACCCCTCGAAAAAAGCCAAGCGGCAGGCGCACGAACTAATACTAATATTACCCCCATTTTCAAGATGGCAACTTCATTAAAAGAAAGAAAAAAGACTATATAACACCCAGATATAAATACAGGGTTGTAAAAAGAAAGAATATATCAATCAAAATGGAAAAATAATATAACAAAGCAAAAAAACATCAGTAAAAAAGGATAAACATTAAAGTTTAAAATAGTGTCATATACCTTTAAGAAAAGATTCCATATTCAGATACAAGAAAATGACGTTTCAAAAACAGAGACTTATGGGAAGAAGAAACGACATTTTGAAAAAACCATATTACGAAATATAAGTGTAAATTCACCAATCTGTTAAAAAAAAGGTCATCAAAAAAGGATCAAAAAAAAGGATTCAAAAATCACTACAATAGATATATATATAAAAAAAAGGTCCAAAACATTCGTCCCATTTTCAAGTACAAGCAAATAAATGCTTACGGAAAGCAAAGTCTTATGGGAAGAAGAAACGACATCTTAAAAAGTAAATCATTATTACAGAGTATTAACATGTATATCCAGTTAAGAAGAAAAGAATTAAGAAAGAAAAAAAAACATTGTAGTAAGATTAGAAGAGCGTCTATAAACCATGTTAATAAAAAAAGACCAGGTCTACAGACCAAAATAAAAAGCTATACCACATTTTCATAAGTTAAAGCTCAAAACGAAATGGCATCTTCTCTCCAAAAATTCTTCAATATAACACATAGTTCAACTTGTACTAGAAGACCGATATTCTTCGACGAATTTCTTCGCTTCTTCCGGAGTATTAAAGAAACGCTGACTGTTGTCACTCAACGTAATTCTGAGATTCGCTGGGTATCTTAAGGCTTGTTTAAGTCCAATCGAATGAATCTCTGCCATCACTGGTTTAAAAGCGATTCTCGCCTTCATTACGTCAAATGAATAATCCTCAACAATTCGAAACTTGATGTTTCTGTGAGAAATCATACCTTTCTGACGAGCTAATCGGATTAAAAGCTCTTTCTCCCAAGGATAATGGAGGCGAACAATCACAGCTGGTGGTTTATCTCTCGAGATCAAAAATCTCGAAACTCTGTGAGCACGATCGATAGTAGGTTTAGCCCGCAAAGCATCCTCACCGAAAATTTCCCACAATAAGTTATAGAAATATTCAGTTAAGTCACCAGACTCAACATTTTTGGGAAATCCGATAATACGCAAGTTTTGTCTGCGAGATCGGTTTTCAAGATCGGTGATTTTAAACTTACTCTGCTCCTCTATTTTAACGGTCGACCGTAACTTCTCCTCCAAAGTTTCAATAGTACGTATTTTTTCACAAATTAACTTGTCAAGAGCCGCAAACTTTTCTTCGTGCAGTTCAACATCTGCTGCCTGCGATTGAAGCTTGGTATCAAACGATCTAACGACTTCTTCAAGCTCTGATATTTTCGCAGTAAGCTTATTCTCCAGACTTGCAAATTTAGTATCCAGAAGACTGGAGATTGCCTCAAGAGATAGAGGGTCTTTAGACGATTTCTTAGATACAGACATTTTAAGTTTGAAAAGATTAAATCAAGTATTATTTTAAAAAAGGAGTAAATTGTGAATATCAACCCATGTAATTAAGTACAAAAAGATTAGATTAAAGGGTGATTATAGTTTAAAAAATGAAGAGCGCCCGAAGGCAGATGTCTACGTCGCCATCTTGAAACTCCACCCCCTCGAAAAATATCTAAGTTACAAAATAAATAATGCAAAATATGAATAGCAAGGTAGTGTTTATGGGTTCATGGACCATTAACATGTTGAGTGTGTGGCTTCAGGCTTGTGTACCTCCTCCCTGATTGTAGTACAGCAAAAAATATATGCATTACTGTATGATGAGGCTCTTTAATGATGGGCGTCACCTTCTCGAGGCACCGGCTTTTGAAAATGCCCTTGATGACGCAGAGGGTTGTGTCTGTGATGGAACTAGCTGACTTTACAGCCCACTGCAGCCTTTTGCAATGCTGTGCTTTGAAGGCTTCATAGCAAGTTGTAATGCAGCCAGTCAGAATTCTCTCCACCGTACATCTCTAGAAATATCTGGAGCCTTCGGTGACGTACTGAATCTTCTCAAATTTCCAAAGAAGTAGGAGTCTTGAATGCCACAGATCCAGGATTCAGCTGTGGAATATCCAAAGTTCAGAATAAATGTATTATTAAAGTACATACACGTCACCATATACAACCTTGAGATCCATTTTCTTAGGGGCATTCTTAATAAATCTATATTAGAATAGTAACCATAATAGAATTAATTAAAGACTATTTGCCTTTTGTTCAACCAGTGTGTAAAAGGCAACAATGATGCCAAGGAATTTAAAGTTACTGACCTTTCCCTCCTCCAGTGCCCTAATGAGGACTTCCAGTTTCTTCCTCCTGTCGTTAACAATCAGCTCTTTGGCTTTGCTGATGTTGAGGGAGAGGTTGTTACTGTGGCACCATTCAACTGTTTTTTCATTTTCCCTCCTATATGCAGATTTGTCACCAGCTATGATTTGGCCTAAGTCAGCAAACTTAAGTATGGTATTGGAGCACCTGGGTTGATGGTGATTGTGGAGAAGATGTTGTTGCCAATCTGTACCGACTGGGGAATACCTGTATAAAATGGTCAGATTCAGATGAAAAAGATGGATTAGAATGAAGAATGTCATTGAAATGGGTGAACATTAGAGTGGAGAATCACCCCCTAGCTGAAAAGGTGGTAAAGTGAAAAGATGTGAAATTCAACTTGATGTCATAAGGAAGTGCTGCTATAAAAGGGAGAAATATTAATCCAGTTCTTCTGGGGTGGCAGGTTTAGCTATTACCAGAAGCTAGCCCTTCTTCTTTTGAAGTGCCAGTCAATGTTAATTGACCTTAATTTTTATGATATGTTGCTTGAAAAATGTTAAACAAGTCTAAAATACATAGCCCACTTCTTTCCATCCAGCATTCTATACGTTTAAGCAGAAGTTCACTGCTCTCCCTCCTCATCCTGAATCATGTATTGCATTGCTTTATGAAGAGTTTGTGGTCTCTACTCTTTACATTCATGCAGAAAATAATTTGTATCTGTTTCCTTTCATCTCCTCCCTGCGTCAGATACCATATTCACTTTTTAAGCTGCTTATGGTAAACTACACATTGTTTTTTTTTATCCTTTAGTCTTTTTTTATTTTCATTTAATAACTGTGAAAAAGGTGTTTGATTGAACCAAAATTTCAGCTACTTAGTGGGTTTTTATATCAGTTGTCATCCTGTAAAGGTATTTTTTTCTACTGCCAGTGCATCTTAATTTAAATTTTAAAAGGGTTTGTATTTAATTCCCTTAGGTAATGACTTGAAGCAGGCTGCATTAATTTACCAAGAAATCATTTTCTTGATCATTCATTAATTTATGACAGTCATATTTCATCTAGCATAAGTAAATGTTTGTAATTTTACCTATGTTTTATAAAGAAATACCTGAGAATTCATTGCACTCGATTAACTAAGGCACCAGCTGAGGGAAAAAGCTTCAAGGATACTGAGATTTTGAGTTCCAGTAACTAAGTTTGCTTCCAAGTTCTTTGAAAGGCTAAGGTGCCTTTCCAGTGGATATAAATAATATTTGTATCTGAAGATTAAAATAGAAATATTATTACTGCAACTTTGTGTCTTATTGCAGGATGACTTCTGTTATCTCCCTCCCTACCAAGTCAGTTTGGGATGAACATCTTCACTTTAATGTAAAGATGTTCTATAGGCTCCCCTGAACAGTCCTGCAACTGAATCTGCCAGTGTGGCCCCAGTTGCATGCCTCTTAACTGACTCTACATACCAGTCTCCAGGCTTATGTTGGTTCCCACCATCCCACCAAAGAAAATCCTACCATCCCAATCCTGCCCCTTCCACCATGCGTAACACGAATATGTCACCCTATAACCATATAACAATCACAGCACGGAAACAGGCCCTCTCGGCCCTCCTAGTCCGTGCCGAACTCTTAATTTCACCTTAATTTTACCCACACTCAGCCCATAACCCTCCACTCCTTTCCTGTCCATATACCTATCCAATTTTACCTTAAATGACACAACTGAACTGGCCTCTACTACTTCTACAGGAAGCTCATTGCACACAGCTATCACTCTCTGAGTAAAGAAATACCCCCTCGTGTTTCCTTTAAACTTTTGCCCCCTAACTCTCAAATTATGTCCTCTCATTTGAATCTCCCCTACTCTCAATGGAAACAGCCTACTCACGTCAACTCTAACTATCCCTCTCAAAATTTTAATTTTAAATACCTCAATCAAATCCCCCCTCAACCTTCTATGCTCCAGGAATAGAGACCTGACTTGTTCAACCTTTCTCTGTAATTTAAGTGCTGAAACCCAGGTAACATCCTAGTAAATCTTCTCTGCACTCTCTCTAAATTATTGATATCTTTCCTATAATTCAGTGAGCAGAACTGTACACAATATTCCAAATTTGGCCGTACCAATGCCTTGTAAAATTTTAACATTACATCCCAACTTCTGTACTCAATGCTCTGATTTATAAAGGCCAGCATTCCAAAAGCCTTCTTCACCACCCTATCGACATGAGAGTCCACCTTCAGGGAACTATGCACTGTTATTTCTAGATCTCTCTGTTCCACTGGATTCCTCATGCCCTACCATTTACCCTATATGTTCTATTTGGATTATTCCTGCCAAAGTGTAGAACCTCTCACACTTATCAGCATTAAACTCCATCTGCCAATGTTCAGCCCATTCTTCTAACCGGCATAAATCTCCCTGCAAGCTTTGAAAACCCACCTCATTATCCACACCACCTCCTACCTTAGTATCATCAGCATACTTACTAATCCAATTTACCACCCCATCATCCAGTTCATTTATCTATATTACAAACAACATTGGGCCCAAAACAGATCCCTGAGGCACCCCGCTAGTCACTGGCCTCCATCCCGATAAACAATTATCCACCACTACTCTCTGGCATCTCCCATCTAGCCACTGTTGAATCCATTTTATTACTCCAGCATTAATACCTAACGACTGAACCTTCTTAACTAATCTTCCATGTGGAACTTTGTCAAAGGCCTTGCTGAAGTCCATATAGACCACATCCACTGCCTTACCCTCATCAACATTCCTCGTAACTTCTTCAAAAAATTCAGTAAGGGTTTTCACTCTAAAACGCTTTGCTAATGCTTGCAGTCAAGATCACACACGAAGTTTGGGCTGCTTAGGTGAGGAATACAATAATTTGCTTTAATATGGTGCCTCTAACATATCAAAATACCCCAACATGTTTCACATGACCTTCCATGCACAAATCCATGCTGGCTACTCCTAATCAGATCCTATCTATCCAGATAATTATAAATACTATCTCTAAGAATACTTTCCATTAATTTACCCACCACTGATGTCAAACTGACTGGTCTATAATTGCTAGACTTACTTCTAGAACCCTTTTTAAACAATGGAACCACATGAGCAATACGCCAATCCTCCGGCACAATCCCCGTTTCTAATGACTTATGAAAGATCTCCGTCAGAGCTCCTGCTATCTCTACACAAACTTCCCTCAAGGTCCTGGGGAATATCCTGTCAGGACCCGGAGATTTATCCACTTTTAAATTTCTTAAAAGAGCCAGTACTTCCACCTCTTTAATTGTCATAGGTTCCATAACTTCCTTACTTGTTTCCCACACCTTACTCAATTCAATATCCTTCTCCTTAGTGAATACCAAAGAGAAGAAATCGTTCAAAATCTCTCCCATCTCCCTCGGCTCCACACATAGCTGACCACCCTGATTCTCTAAGGGACCAATTTTATCCCTCACTATCCTCTTGCTTTTAATATAACTGTAGAAACCTTTCAGATTTACTTTCACCTTATTTGCCAAACCAACCTCGTATCTTTTAGCTTTTTCTTTAGCTTTTTTATCTCTTTCTTAAGATTTCTTTTACATTCTTTATATTCCTCGAGCAATTCCTTTACTCCATGCTGCCTATATCTATTGTAGACATCCCTCTTTTTCCGAACCAAGTTTCTAATATCCCTTGAAAACCATGGTGCTTTCAAACCTTTAACCTTTCCTTTCAACCTAACAAGAACATAAAGATTCTGTACCCTCATAATTTCACCCTCAAATGACCTCCATTTCTGTATTACATCCTTCCCATCAAACAACTTGACCCAATCCACTCTCTCTAAATCCCTTCGCATCTCCTCAAAGTTAGCCTTTCTCTAATCAAAAATCTCAACTCTCGGTCCAGTCCTGTCCTTCTCCATAATTATATTGAAGCTAATGCTATTGTGATCACTGAACCCGAAGTGCTCCCCAACACATACATCTGTCAGCTGACCTATTGCATTCCCTAACAGGAGATCCAACCCTGCCCCATCTCTAGTCGATACTTCTATGTATTGTTGCAAAAAACTAACCTGCACACATTTCACAAACTCTAAACCATCCA
This sequence comes from Hypanus sabinus, assembly GCF_030144855.1. Classification (NCBI taxonomy): domain Eukaryota; kingdom Metazoa; phylum Chordata; class Chondrichthyes; order Myliobatiformes; family Dasyatidae; genus Hypanus; species Hypanus sabinus. Next base: position 37,612,610 of record NC_082714.1, read on the forward strand.
GCCCTTTTACAGAATGAGCTTCCCAATCTACATGTGGAAAATTAAAATCTCCCACAATCACCACCTTGTGTTTACTACAAATATCTGCTATCTCCTTACACATTTGCTCTTCCAACTCACATTCCCCATTAGGTGGCCTATAATACACTCCTATCAGTGTTACTACACCTTTCCCATTCCTCAATTCCACCCAAATAGCCTCCCTAGAGGAGCCCTCTAATCTATCCTTCCAAAGCACCGCCATAAGATTTTCTCGGACAAGCAATGCAACACCTCCTCCTCTGGCCCCGCCTACTCTATCACACCTGAAGCAACTAAATCCAGGAATATTTAGTTGCCAATCACACCCTTCCTGCAACCATGTTTCACTAATAGCTACAACATCATAATTCCAGGTATCAATCCACGCTTTAAGCTCATCCACCTTTCTTACAATGCTCCTAGCATTAAAATAGATACATTTAAGATACTCTCCACCTCCTCCTCTCTTTTCATCCCTAACAATGCATTCACATTTTTTATCCTTTCCTTTCTTCTCCCCTACATCTTCGGGCTGAGCGCATCCCTTCCCCATCACCTGCCTTTCCTCCCTCACACACTGTCTACTTACTTGCTCTACTGGTGAACTAACCTCCTCTCCCATAGTTTCCTCAATTTGATTCCCCCCCCCCCCATCTTACTAGTTTAAAGTCCGCCCTGTAGCCCTAGCAAACCTCCCCGCTAGGTTATTGGTCCCCCCAGGGTTCAAGTGTAACCCGTCCTTCTTGAACAGGTCACTCCTGCCCCAGAAGAGGTCCCAATGATCCAGAAACTTGAATCCCTGCCCCCTGGTCCAATCCCTCAGCCACGCATTCATCCTCCACCTAATTCCATTACCAAGGTCAAACAAGAAATCTGAGAGTAGATCAGAACCTGGAATGTTTTCAGTCTTGCTTTATCCTGATGAATTTCATTAACACTATGACGTACAAGTAGAATGTCCAAGCACATGCAGCTCTGTTGTTTGGGAATTTTTATCTGCTTTGAAAGGCAATCAGCTCATCATCTTTCCAATCAAAATTTCAGATACTTAACGGGTTTTTATATCAGTTGTCATCCTATAATGGTAAATCATCTCCAACATGGGTCATATCTTTTATATGCTGCAACGCAACTGGCATCAATTAATGTGTTTGTGCAAATGGCCAATATTTTTGGAATGTAACAGCCCAAGCAATCATGCGTTCTCCAGCTATAAATGTGGGGACTGTCTCAAAGTTTGACTGTAGAGGCCGATTCGGGATCAGCAGACTCTGGAGCAGACAAGACATGATCAGCTGCTGGGGTGGTAGGATCCTTCCTGCATTTTCTCTTCTGTTCAGCAGCCGCTTTTCTGGATTCCTCGGGTGCTGTGTGGATCGGCATTCTCCAGCAGTCAGCTGCTGCCACTCGTTGACATCAATACTTGCCTGAGAGACCTTCTTGCACGGGGCATCAGAATCTCTCTCTCCCTGAGAGAGTTCTCCGTGGAGTACTGCTTGGATAGCCTGGAGTTGTCCACGCGAGACACGTGGCCTGACCAGCAGAATGGCTTGAGCAGCAAATTGGCTTCACTGCTTGGAAGTTGAGCCTTCCTCAGGCCTCACTGTTGGAGACATGACCTGAAAGTCTGATACCCATGATGGAGAAAAGGCAGTGCTGATGGAAGTGCTCGAGCAGTCGAATTTGCTTTCTGTACAAGACCACGGCTTCAGAGCCATATAGCAGTGTCGTGACAATGGCAGCTGTGTACATCTGGATTTTTGTGGGCAGACAGCTGGTGGTTCTTCCACACATGTCTCTGGAGGCACCTGAAAGTGCAGCTGGCTTTGGTGGGTCAATTGTCCATGTCCCTTGCTACCATAGTGTTGGAGATGACACGAATTGCTCAACTGTGGTGAGAGGGTGGTCATCAGTGCTGATCTGAAGTGGGTTGTAAGTGCCACAAGGGGGCTTCTGATGGAGGATTGTTGTTTTCTTCAGACTGACCGTTAACCCAAAAGCCCTTGCAGCCTTGCTAAGCTGAGCGACTGCAGTCTGTAGCATGTCTTCTGTGTGTGTGACAAGAGCAAGGTCATCCGCGTATAGTAGCTCAAGAATGGGCTCTTGCACGGTTTATGTTTGGGCGAGAAGGCAGCGGAGGTTGAAGATATTTCTGTCCGTGCGGAACTGAATGTAGAGGCTGTCTGAGGTGGCCTCTTTCACTTCCTGTATCTTCATAATGAAAAAGATTGTTAAAGAGCGTTGGCGCCAAAACACAGCCTTGTTTCACACCAGAACTGATGGAGAAGGGTCAGACGGGTTGCCATTGTGTTTAACCTGACCACTTTGGCCTTCATAGAGCTGCTGCAGGATGGTGACGAATTTTGGGAGACAGCTGAGCTTTGACAGAATGTTCCAGAGACCATCATGGCTGACTGTATCAAAGGCCTTGGTCAGGTCAATGAATGCCGTGTCCAATCCCATGTTCTGTTTATGACACTTCCCTGTATCTGGCCAAGAACGAAGATCACGTTGGATGTGCCTCTGCTCGCTCTGAATCTCACTGATTCTCTGTGAGGTTGCCTTCAGCAATGGTAGGGATGAATCTGTCCAAGAGAATTCTGGCAAGGATCTTCCTGGTGGTGGACAGCAGGGTAACGCTGATTCAATTTCTCCCCTTTGTTCTTGTACAGGGAGACGTTTACAGCATCATATAGATCATTTGGGACTGAACCTTTCTCCCAACAGAGGGTTAACAGGTTTGTGGTTTCACTCAGGAGGATGTCTCCAACCATTTTGTACGTTTCTGCTGGTATCCCATCAATGCATTAAGTGAAGGGTCTCCCATGGCCTCTCATTTCCAGGTGTAATGATCATTGCAGAACCACTGTTTGGCTTGCCATGCAGGAGGTTGCTGGTATATGGCCTCTCCTACACGACTGTGCCCATAGCAATCATCCCTTCCCATCTCACTGAGTTTGCTGTGTCATGGCGCAACTGAGTGTCAGCAGTATACGTGGGCAGACAGGCTGGGCACCAGCCTAAGAGAAGGACAACTCCGATTCCAGACCCCAGCAGGTGGGACTCATTGGCCTTGCCAGACAGTCTGTCTAGGAGAAGGAAAACTCCAATACCCAACCTACAGCCTTGCAGTTATCGCAGCTTGCTGTGCCATTGTGGAACGTCCCTCGACCTGAAGGTTGGAATCAGTCCACGCAAACCGATCCTCACTATAAACCTACACAGGCAGGTGGGAAGAAAAGTCCTACAGCGATGGAGAAGGGGAGAAATGACAGGTGTTAGATGAAACTGGGAGTCGCAGTCTCAATTCTGCATGTAGGCAGCTCAGACCCAGGGGTCTCTGTCTGTTGACCTGAGGCAACAACAGCCTTCGGCAGCCTCTGAGTGACCCAGCAGCCCCTCCTCAGGGGTAGACTTCCTGTTCCTGATGGAGACGGACCTAGAAAAGGTGGCCCAAAAAAATCCTTCCTCACCACCACCTGGTTTGTTCACCGTGCCCAATGGGCATCTTACTCAAGGAAAAAGGAAAATAAATCAAACAACGTCAATATATCTCAACATCATATGCTGGATTGTACACACAATGCAGGACTCTACAGAAGTGACTGACCCCATAGATGCTCAGCGCTTGTGACACGAGAACAAGCTTGGTGGACAATATCATTGCTGCTATAAGCAAAGTACATTTTGAAGATCAAGGGTCTTTAATAGAGCGTGGTGCAGACTACACTCACTTAGGTCAGGCAGAGGCAGCAACGAGAACAGATTCTTTGGGCTGGCCTTGGTGATCAAAAACACCATCGTCAATAAGCTTCAAAGCCTACTGATCCGACACTCAGATCAATTTATGTCCCTGCAACTCCCGCTGCAAGACAACCAATTAGTCCCCTTGTAAACATCTACGCCCTGACACTGCAAGCAGACCCTGCTGTCAAAGTGATGTTCTATTGGGAGCTGAAGTCCTTCCTATTGGAAACATGTAAGGCAGACGAGATCATTGTCCAGGCAACTTCTATGCCAGGGTGGCTAGAGATGTCAAGGTATGGCCGGGAGTCTTAGGTCATCATGGTGTCATAAAGTGCAACATCAGTGGGAGGATGCTGCTGGAGCTCAGCACAGAATTAGACCTGGTTATAACAAATATGCTGTTTCAGCAGAAAGCCAGGTTCCAGATGACTTGGAGACACCCCAATCCAAACACTACATCCTGGTGCACCAGCATGTTCTACACACCAGGTCATGCCGAGCGCAAACTGCTATACGGATCACATGCTGGTCAGGGCGAAAGTCAGACTGGCTATCAAGCCAGCAATAAGGGAAAGGGGACCAGGGTTGAAGAGTCTCCAGGTGGATAAGCTCTTTGGCTTTCGAGATGTAATCCAGATAAAGCTAAGGGAGAAACTGGACAGCAAAAGCACCCCAAATGCAGACTCTGACACAGGAAAGAAATGGAAGCACCTGAAGACTGCCATCTAGGATGTGGCTATCGAGGTAGTTGGATAGTCCTCAAGAAGAAACAAGGACTGGTTTGATGAAAATGACTTTGAAATTTGGAACCCGCTGCAAAAGAAACACTCCTTCAGCTCCAGAAGGAACACTCCTCCCATTAAGTGGTGCTATTTAGACCAGACAGCTGAGCAGCCAAGGCAAATTTCAGGGATGCATGCAATGACCCGCAAGCCAGACGGAGACAGATGCAAATCAACTGGTGGACAGACCTAGCAGAATGAACGTAGCACTACTCAGACACCGGCAACACTTGAGGCTTCTACAAATCACTGCATGTAGTGTATGGTCCAACTGGTGGGATTCAAGTCCCTCTACACTCATCTGATAGCTCCAGCCTCCTGACAGACAAGGAAGCAGCTTGAGGCAATGGACAGAGCACTACAAGAGCCTTTTCGGGGATAAATGACAAGTACACGAAGCATCCATTGAAATGATCCCCAGCATGAGGTTGGGCTTAAATTTGATGGCCTGCCAACTTCAGAAGTGGTCAAAGCCGCTATCCTCAAGCTGAAATGCCCTACTGTGTATATACTTTGATAGTAAACGTACTTTGAACCCTTTGAAAGTGAGTTGGAGGTACAATTGTTGGAGTTCCCATGTACCTGAAGGCCTCAGCTTTAATGTTGGAGCTCACACGTTTGGGACATGCTGTCAGAACAACCGAGGCAAATAAGCATTCCCTACGATGTACACACTGCTACCACTGTCTTCAGATGCTGGACAGAAAGCACATAATACCAGCTGGTGGGCTGAGTACCTACTGGACAAATTGCCTTATCCCGGAAAATATTGAGCTTTTTCGGGTGTTTTTGGAGCTACACTTAACTTGGGAAGCGGAGAGTATTCCCTCACCTTCTTGACGTTTCCGTTAGGCAGGTTACCCAGCCTCTGACCTGCTCTCACAAAGTCAATGTGGTTGGTCAGGTTCTGACCAGTGTGTTAATGATGAGAGTCCCAGCACTTGCAAAGCCACTGAAAATCAAGAATAGGTAGTCGCACTCTCTTTTGTTGGAGATCATTGTTACTTGGCAATTTGTAATGTGAATGTTCCTTGCCATTTTTGAGTCCCTACCAGGATCTTGTTTGGGTCTTGCGACTTGCAGCTATGGATTGCTTCACTTTCTGGAAAGTGGAGAATACAGTTTACAAATTGTGTAATCATCAGCGCATCTCCACTTCTGACTTTATCATGGATGGACGGTCATTGAAGAGGCAGACGCAGATGATTGGGCCTAGGGCATTGCTTTAAGGACTGCCTACAGTTCTGTTTTGGGGCTGGAGTAATTGACTTCCAACAACCAAAACCATCATCCTGTGTGCAAAATATGATCTGGATTCTTTTTCCTGTTGTATCTATTGACTTCAGTTCTATTGACCAAGTTGCCACACTTGGTCAAATATTCCTTGAAGTTAATTGCAGTTGCTCTGATCTCACCCCTGGAATTCCATTTTTGGACTAAGGATGTGATCATGTTTGGAGTGAATTGGTGAACAAGTCATTGGTGAGAAAATGGTTCTTCTTAGCACTTTTCAGGATACTGCCATTACTTTGCTGATGATTGAGAATCACATAATTGGACTGTAAATAACTAGATTGGATTTGTGCTGTTTTTTGTAAATGGACATACCTGGGCAGTTTCCCACATTGTCAGGTGATGCTGGTGTTGTAACTGAACTGAAACAGTCCAACTAGAAAAGCTCAGACATTCAATACAGCACCCAGGATTTTGTCTGCTTCTGTAGTCATTACTGCATCCAGTGCCTTCAGCAGTTTCTTAATATCATTTGAATTAAATTGAAGTTGATGAATTGCAACTCCTTCGAGGTTCTCAGAAGAAAGTGATATGTACAATGCATGCAGCACTTCTGGTGAAACTATTTGGAATGCTCCAGCCTTTGCCTTTAGCACTCATGCTGATTTCTGCCCTTGTTGAGGAAAGGGATGTTCTTGGGATTATCCTCCTCACATAAGCTGTTGGAGTGTCCAGTGTAATTCACAACTAGATGCAGAATCTGACCATGCAGTCATGAGTGTGCAGGGAGTAGGGTAGGGAGCTGAGGACACAATCTCGTGGAGTGCAAGCGTGAAAATAATCCTAGTGGAAGTTTTGCTGCTTGCCCTTTCTAATTGCGTCTGGAAGTCGATGATTCAGCTGCAGACGGCGGTGCTTGACATCCAAGTCTCGGAGTTTGTGATAGGTTTGCTTGGAATTACAGTATTGAAGGTAGAGCTGTACTCAGTAAACAATAGTCCAATGTAGGTGACTGTACTGTTCAGATGCTCCAGAGATGAGTGTAGGGCCAGGGAGATGGTGTCCTCCATAGACCACCTCTGGTGGGATGCAAATTGTAGTGGGTCAGTTGTTGGGATGGGTGCTAATACTCTAATCCCCTTTTCTTCAAAACTTGCATAAAAGTACATTAAGTTAATCATTAAGGGGTGTGTTGGTGTTGGCGATGCTGCCTGATTCATTTTGTAGCTTGTTACAAGATGTAAGCCCTGCCAAAATAGACTCAATTTTGGACTATAATTGCTCTTGCCATCTCTGATAGCTATGGAGGTTGTATCTATTTGCTGAAAAGATCAGGGTCACCTGATAACAATAGGGAGTGGACCTCCTGTTTCATCCATGGTTTCTGGTTTGGGAACATCCAGATTATCCTCTCTGGTACACAGTGCACAATAAATTTGCTGATAAAGTCCATGATGGTGGTGATATACTCATCTCGGCTCGAAGCAGAGAAGTTGATCCTATGTATTTCTTCGTAATTACCGCAAATGCCTGCAAGAAAATGAATCTTGGGATAGTGTATTGTGACATCAACATACTTTGATGGAGGGACATCACGTGATGACGTAGGATCGAGACGCTGGAACCCAGCTCTCCCGTTAAAAAATCAATAAATTAATGTTTAAGTGAAGAAAAGTTAGTCAATACTTTCTAAAAGTTACTTATAAACTACTCCGGATTGTTTCAAGTTATGCCTCACAAACAGAAGATGAAGAAAACTACTACCGTGAAGCAACGCAAGTTGGAACAGAATCAAGGCCCACCTCTGCCAAAGAACCGCAGGCTCAGGTACATTATACCACCGGCGATACAGAACAGGAAACTGCGGCAACATCGACCATTTCTAAAGAAAAAGACCAACGAGAACTGCGCAAACGTGAAGGAAGGAGCATGCGCAAACGGGAGCAACCAGAACTACAAATCCCAGTTACGACTGAAACCGAAAGTGAAAGTGAATCTGAGGGAGAGTCAGATTCTCTGGAAAAATCAGACGAAGATGGAGGTAAAAGTCTTTCTGGAAATATAGAAAAGACTTTGATGCAAATAATGTGTAAATTAGGCGCATTAAAAGTAATCAAAAGAAAAATGTCAAATATGGAGATGATGCTTGATAAAATGACAAAAAGACAGGAAAAATTGGAAAAGAGAATTATAGATTTGGAAACTACAATGGAAGACATAGTTGAAAGAATGAATAAAATGGAAGATGATACTACTGCCTAGACATCAGAAAGAAAACAATTTATGGAAAAAATTGATAAGCTTGAAAATTTTAGTAGACGAAACAATATTAAAATTGTTGGACTTAAAGAAGATATAGAAGGAGAAGATCCAATAATTTTTTTTCAAAAATGGATCTCTGAAAAATTGGAAATGGAAGGAGAAACTCTAATTGAGATTGAAAGGGCTCATAGAACCTTAAGGTCAAGACCTCAAGCTGATCAAAATCCACGATCAATTTTGATAAGATGCTTAAGATACCAAGATAAAGAAAAGATCCTGAAGGCGGCTGCCCAATGTGCCAAAAAGAGAAACGGGCCATTGATGATAGCAGGGAAGGCAGTTCTTTTTTATCCTGATATAAGTTATAACCTTTTGAAGAGAAAGAAGGAATTTAACCCAGTGAAAAAAGTCTGATGGGAAAAGGGTTATAAATTTATAATGTGTCACCCAGCAATGCTGATAATTTTTTTGGAGGAAGGAAAAAGAAGATTTTTTACTGATTATCGAGAAGCGGAGGAGTTCACACAAAAACTTCCAAATACTTTCTAATTACACATAGAAATCTCCAAGTGTAATGGATTAAAGATGAAGACAGAGACAGTGAATGGAAGTGATGGACATTTAAGGATGATACGGGGAGAAAAGCAAAATTTCAGAAATACTAATTGAGAATAGTATTTTTTTTCTTTTTATATATATACTTTTTTATGTTGCGGGGGGGCTGGGGAGCTTTGGATCGGTTACTGCGGGATTCACGTGTGTAATCATGGCGATTGCCATGACCCGTACAACAGAGGGGGATAATGTTGTGTTCTTTTTTTTTCACAACATTAGTAGGGGGGTATTTTGTTTTTATCTTTATACTCTATTTTTCTTCTATCTTTCTGCCTGGATGATCGGTAATCCACATGGCAACATGGAGAATTTTAAAAAGATTTCTCAAGATACCACGAAAGTTGTAAGATTAGGTATTATTAAAGATTGGAGTAACATAATTAAAAATAATGACTAATATACTGAATTTTTTAAGTTTTAATGTTAATGGGCTTAATGGACCGGTAAAAATAAAAAGAATTTTAACATACGTTAAAAAAATGAAAACAGATATAGTGTTTTTACAAGAAACACATTTAACAGACAAAGAACATCAGAAATTAAAAAGAGACTGGGTTGGAAATGTTATTGCAGCTTCATTTAATTCAAAGGCAAGAGGAGTTGCAATTTTGGTTAATAAAAATTTACCAATTAAAATACAAAACGTATTAATTGATTTGACGGGGAGATATGTAATTATACATTGTCAAATTTTTTCAGAACTATGGACTCTTATGAATATTTATGCACCAAATGAAAATGATGTAAAATTTATACAAGAGGTCTTTTTGAATTTGGCTAACGCACATGACAAAATATTGATAGGTGGAGATTTTAACTTTTGTCTAGATCCAGTTTTAGATAGATCAACAAAAGTTGTCACAAAATCAAAAGTAGTAAAATTAACTCTATCATTAATGAAAGTCTTAAACTTGATTGATATATGGAGAAGAATTAATCCAAAAGAAAGAGATTACTCATTTTATTCAAATAGACATAAAACATATTCAAGGATAGATTTTTTCCTATTATCAACAAATATTCAAGATAGAGTGAAAAATGTGGAATATAAAGCAAGAATATTGTCAGATCATTTTCCTTTGATAATGACAATGATAATGACAGATAAAGAGGAATCAATTTATGGATGGAGATTTAATTCAATGTTACTAAAACGTCAAGATTTTTGTGATTTTATGAAAAAGCAGATTCAGTTCTTTTTAGATACAAATTCACATTCAGTTGATGATAAATTCATATTGTGGGAAGCAATGAAGGCATATTTGAGAGGTCAGATAATAAGTTAATCTAAAATTAAGAAGGAATGTATGATGGAAATAGATCAATTGGAAAAAGAGATTACAAAATTAGAAAAAGAATCTCAAAGAAATATGACAGAAGAAAAACGAAGACAACTTATTAATAAGAAGTTACAATATAATACACTCCAGACATATCAAACAGAAAAAACAATTATAAGAACTGAACAGAGATATTATGAACTAGGTGAAAGATTACATAAGGTCCTTGCATGGCAGTTAAAAACAATAAATGCAATAAATGCTTCTAAAACAATAAATGCAATTTGAACAAGAGTAAATAAAATTACTTATAAACCTTTAGAAATTAATGAAACTTTTAAGAATTTTTATTCTGAGTTGTATAAATCAGAATCACAAAATGATAATGTCAAGGTAGAAAGGTTTTTATCACAAATAACTCTTCCAAAATTAAATACGGAAGGGATTAGTTATGCCATTTACATTGAAAGAGGTCGAAGAAGCCCTAGGATCACTTCAAAGTAATAAATCTCCAGGAGAAGATGGTTTTCCGCCTGAATTTTATAAAAAGTTTAAAGATTTATTAATTCCTCCTTTTATGGAGTTAATACATCAAGCGGAAAGAATGCATAAACTTCCAGAATCTTTTTCGACAGCTATTTTAATAGTATTGCCAAAAAAAGATAGAGATCTTTTAAAGCCAGCGTCATATAGACCTATTTCTTTATTAAACACTGATTATAAAATAATAGCAAAAATCTTATCTAACAGATTATCTAAATACTTACCAAAATTAGTACATATGGATCAAACAGGATTTATTAAAAACAGACAATCGGCAGATAATGTAACTCGGTTTTTTAGTATAATTCATTTGGCACAAAAGAGGGAGGAAATGAGTGTGGCAGCTGCTTTGGATGCAGAAAAAGCATTTGGTAGATTGGAATGGGATTTTTTATTTAAAGTATTGGAAAATATGGATTAGGAGTATCTTTTATAAAATGGATTAAAACCTTAAATACTAATCCCAAAGCTAAAGTAGTGACAAATGGTCAAATTTCAACACCATTTCAGCTAACAAGGTCAACTAGACAAGGTTGTCCATTATCACTTGCTTTATTTGTGTTGGCAATAGAACCATTAGCTGAATTAATTAGAATGGACCCAGATATTAAGGATTGTAGAGTTAATCAGGAAGAATACAAGATTAACTTATTTGCTGATGATGTTCTGCTTTATTTAACAAATCTATTGCACTCGTTGCTTAAATTATCCTATAGATTAGAAGAATATGGGAAAATATCAGGTTATAAAATAAATTGGGATAAAAGTGAAATTTTACCTCTTACTAAAGGAGATTATAGTCAATGTTGATTAATAACTCAATTTAGATGGCCGACAAATGGTATAAAATATTTAGGTATAAGAGTTGATAATGATATAAAGAACTTATATAAATTAAATTACTTACCATTACTGAAAAAAATTCAAGAAGATCTTCATAAATTGCTGGTATTACCAATAACATTAGTAGGTAGAGTAAATACAATAAAAATGAATATATTCCCTAGACTACAATACTTATTTCAATTACTACCAATACAACTACCTCAGAAGTTTTTTCAAGAGTTAAACAAATATGTGAGGAAGTTTCTTTGGAAAGGTAAGATGTCAAGAATATCGTTGGAAAAATTGACATGGAAATTTGATCTAGGAGGGTTACAACTTCCAAATTTTAAGAATTATTATAAAGCAAATCAACTTAGATTTATTGCATCTTTTTTTGAGAAAGATAGACTGGCATGGATTAGAATAGAACTAAATAAAATAGGAGAAAATACACCAGAAGATGGAATAAGATAAATGTTGATGATGAGACAAAGAAATCTTTATTAGCAAAGAGATCTTTAATTCAAAATAGACTTATTCCTTTTACAATGGATAATCAACTTTTATATAATTGGTTTCAAAAAGGGATTAGATATATAGGAGATTGTTTTGAAGGAGGTATATTAATGTCATTTGATCAATTAAAGAATAAAAATAAAGTATCAAACAATACTCTTTTTTGTTACTTCCAACTAAGAGCTTATTTAAGAGAAAAATTAGGTCAAACAATGTTATTGCCAAAATCTAATGAAGTAGAAACTTTAATTCAAAAAGGAAAGATTAAAAAATTTATCTCTTGTATGTATAACTTGATTCAAAAACAGGCAATTAAACAAGGAGTCCATAAGTCAAGACAAAAATGGGAAAGTGACTTGAATATTAAAATTGAAGAAACAAATTGGTTAAGACTATGTCTTGATAGTATGACAAATACAATAAATGTCCGGTTAAGATTAGTGCAATATAATAGTGCAATATAAAATTAGTGCAATTATATATTACACCACAAAAAATAAGTAAATTAAACCCAAATTTATCCGATCAGTGTTTCCGATGTAACCAAGAAATCGGTACTTTTTTACATTCTACTTGGTCTTGTTCTAAAATTCAACCATTTTGGACAAATTTAAGAGTTTTATTGGAACAAATTGTTGGAATACAACTTCCACATAATCCAATATTATTTTTATTAGGTGATATTGAAGGGATAAAACCAAAACCCAAATTGAATAAATATCAGAAAGAATTTATAAAAATTGCATTGGCAGTAGCCAAAAAGGCTATTGCAGTTACTTGGAAATCTGATACATACTTAAGTATAGATCGTTGGAAGAAGGAAATTTATGGCTGTATTCCACTTGAAAAAATTACTTACAAATTAAGAGATAAATATGAAACATTTTTGAAAATTTGGCGCCCTTATTTACAAAAGACAGGATTAAATATATAGGTGCTCCAAAGATGAAATAATTGGTTATTTGGGGAAAGAAATAAATATATATACTAAAGTTATTACGAACTCCATGGAGCATGTGGGGATCTTCCAATATCCAGGCACTCTTTCTTTCTTTTTTTCCCTTTCTTTCTTTTTTTTTATATAGGGATGTTAGGGGGGAGGGGGGAGGGTATATATATTTTTTTTCATATATTTTCTTTTATTTCTGTAATTATTTGAAAACTCAATAAAAAAAGTTTATTTAAAAAAAAGTATTTTGATAATGAATTTACTTTGAACTTTGAGTCTTTGAACGTGGACCAATCTATTGGCTTAGAGCAGTCGCATAGAAACTCACCTATTTCCTCAGACCAGCATAACCGAATAAATATTAAGTTATATTCGACTGAATTTGTGTAACATGACCATTGACGTTGTTGGATCCTGTGGTTTTTGCAATCGAGTTTCTTCAGAAGTCAAGGATAAGGCATAAAACTGGTAGCTTACAGCGGTTTTCTAAGTGTTACAAGAACACAGAATGAACAGAGAATAGAGTTGGGGAAAAAGTAGTTGAGGTCATTCTCTACAAAACTAACTAAAAAATATGACAATGTTCCTGTGATAATAATTAACCTGTAAAATAGCAAGATTCAAGTGGCATGACACCTACTGCAGAAAAGCTAAGAAACTTCTGGAAAAATACAGAGGCAGTCTGTCTACAATTATTGGACAATTAGTTGAAAAATTATATATATATATATATAATTGGCTTAGAGCCAATTATATACACATACACTATAGGTGATTATATAAAAGAAAAAAGCAAACAAAGAAAAGTTAAAATAAAAGGAAAATACAAGAAAAATAACAATTCTTCACCTGAATCCAACACCATTCTTAATGTGTATATTTCCTGCATATCTGCTACTGTTGGTAAAATTGTTGGCTATTCTCCAGTATTGTTGAAGGGATATGACATTTATAATTTGTGGCATTTATAATTAAAATCAAAAGACTAATACAACCTGCATCAATGCTGTCAGTCTGATTTGGCACTTGAAATCCTTGGATCGTGTGCTTTTAAATGTATCACCATGAACAATCAGGTTCAATCTCATCTCTATCTTTATAACTCACCGTTATGATACTCTGAATCTGCCTTCTCATTTTCCTCTATTCCATGTCTTTTCTGTCAGTTCTTTGCTGTAATAAGATGTCTGAAACTGTAGGCATTATTCAAAGTGACATCTTCCTAATGGACTTTAGGAAGCAAATACAACTTGCCTATCTTGTTATGAGGTATCAAATATTGTAACAATTTACTCTCAATAATATTATGAATTACAATTAAGTGCATCAATTTAGTTTTCAACCTTTTTTATAGATTTTTAGAACTGAACTAACTAACCTTTAAGTTGTGGATCCTGTAATGGTACTTCCAGTAAATCTTGTCTAATTTGCCTTGTATTTGAGAAAAAAATACATTCTTAAATAGAAAATCCTGATATCCTGGGGGAACTGAACAAATCATGGCATGTTATTATCACTGAAAAAAAATTAATCTAGTAGTCTTTCACCAATTATATCATTTTCACATTAATATTTAATTCAATTCACTTTGAATTTTGAGAGGAAAATTCTATCACTTGTGGATTTATGGATTTTGCAAAGACAACTTTGTCTTTCCAAAGATTCCATGAGCATCGAAAATTTTAAATGAAACTGTGCTTCAAATCACATTGATCACATTTTTAAAGGGTATTCTTAAGTAAGCATCAATTTTTCCTGTTCAAAATTGATCGTATTATATTTTAGAAGACAGTTTCAAGTAATTGTATTGCCGAAATTACAGCAGTTCTTCAAAAGTTCTTGTTTCATGTTTAGCAACTCCAAATGCCAGATTTAATTTAACTATAATCACTTATCATATTTCATATGATATTTATAATACATTCTATTGATAATATGAAATAATGGTTAAATGTTATATATGTTTTAATATTATTTTTATTTTATTACTGTATTATATTTAATATTTACGTATATTACCGTAAAATCGATTATTAAGGTTTTCTTAACACAATCAAATGTCATTCACAGGCTTTTCTTCTCTCATTCCCACTAAGTCTAGTATATTTAATTTTCTGATAGATGGTGATTTTAATTAAGTTACTTGTCATCTCCCATATTTTCTATATAAAAAGTATTATTTGATGTTATGAAGTCTTGACTTTACATGTGCTTAATTTATACACAGCTGAAGGCAATTAAAGTTTATTATTACTTTCATGAAAAGCAGAATTGTTCAGTGTTAAAATTTTTTTCTGTGGGATTATAAATAAAAGTAGGCACATTAATTTATGAGGCATATTTGAAGTATATTGCTTAATTACCACATGCATATTTGTGTAAGTTTAGCTTCCCTGGTTGCTTTGGCTTCAGATTGAAAATGTTGAAATCAGAAATAAAGACAGTAATACTAGGGAGGGCAAGTGGCAACCATAGAGAGAGAAACAGAGGTAGTATTTCAGGTCAATGTGTCTTGTTCACACCCGGAAAAGTAAAAAGACCAGTTACAGAGAGAGATATGTATGGCATTCACTAGGCTCGCGAGACCATGGATCTGCGCCTGGGAAGTTTTCTCCGGGGCGCGGGCCTGAGCAAGGTTGTATGGAAGACTGGCTGTTGCCCATGCAGCGAATCTCCTTCTCCACGCCACTGACGTTGCCCAAGGGAAGGGCCAGGGCCGATACAGTTTGGCACCAGTGACGTCGCAGGAGTTGCCAGAACAAGGTTGAAGACAATGTTGGACTGTCTTAGGGACTCCAGCTCCGGATTTATCCTCAGGGTTTACTCTCAAAGCCTTTCCCATGAGTGGGTATGGCCGCAAGGCAGTGGAGGTTTGAAATCAGAGTTTTCCCTCTCTTTGGTAGCCTGGGAAGAGAGAGATAAGAATACAGAGAACAAAGGGAGTGTTTTTCCAGGCACCAAGGTAGACTTGCCTTTCACCTGAGTAACACAGTAACTTTAGATTCTTGTGATATGTTCTTTGTTAAATATGCTTTCTATGATCATCTATGATAGCGGTCACCAACCTTTTTAAGTTCAGGATCCCCTACCTCGGCCTTAGTGAAAGGCAAAGGTAGGGGATCTTGATTTTTCACACGCATGCGCACAGGGCAGAAAAGTCCAGAAGCAAAACTCCGCAATCCAGAAGTAGAAATAGTGTATGTATACCAGGGGTCACCTCCCTTTTTTGCACCGCAAAATTGACAACATTCTTGAGGACTGGCTGACAGGGGTGGGGGGAGGTGGTGTTAAACATGACCGGAATACAGCAATATTCGAAGCAGGTTCCGTATGTCCAGTCTATTCCGCAATTTAGTTTATGTGGCTCTCAGTACTTAGCGTCTGTCCCACTTGCTCACGTTATTTTCCACTGAAAAAACTCAGTGGGTTTGTCTTTAAGTGCAGGGTGCTTGGACTCAAGGTGCCGAAGCAGTTTTGAGGGCTTCATTGCCTCATTGGCAGCCTCTGGGCCCGAACTCCAGCCTCCTGCATGCCCACCACTGGACGCCTTGGCCAGGTGTGGCTGGTTGTGGGTGGGGTGAGAAGACAAGGTCAGGGCCGGAGGTCCCCACGCCAGTCACAGTCCAGAGAGAGGGACCGACCAAGCAAGGAGTACCACAGGGCGTGTGCCCGCCCCTCTTGTAGGATCTATCGGCCGACAAAAGTTTGGCTCGAGGGATGACTTTTGGTAGATCGCAGTGAGGTAGCTGCTACTTACGAAACCCTGAGCCCAAATTAGGTTGTCTGTGAATATTTTAGCACTGGGCTCCCCACGAACATTCGGTGCGCTAAACAGGTTTAGAGGCGGCGCCCATCTGTCCGCGCTCCAGGCCAGTAGCAACGGCACTTCCCACCGGCCGCATGGAGCAGCTGCTTACCTGAGGCCAACCAGTGATCCCTGGTGCGAGGGTGTCACTGCGTTTAGGCGACTGATGACCTCGTGTGTGTTCAAGTTCAACAGTGGGCGTGACAGGGAATGAGGAAAGCTGCAGCTGACTCATATCATTTCATATCGCCAAATCATATCATTTCCTCGCGGTCCAGTGGTTGGGGACCACTGAAGTACACTGTGTAGTCCGGGGGATCTACACACATGTGCTCTGGGCAGAAAGAACGGACCTAAAACCCCGCAACCCAGAAACAATCTCTTAACAGTATTTGTGTATTTATTTTTCATTTTTTTTGGGATCTACCGGGAAAGTCTCAAAGATCGACCAGACGATCGCGATCGACGGGTTGGCGACCACTAATCTATGATTTATGGTTCCAAATACCATCGAGGGTGCAAAAAAGTAAAATGGTACATTGATTAGCAGGCGATCAGCATGTCAAGTTTAATGCTTTAATATTCTTGTTTCTAGACTGGATAGCTCAGCATTGTTGCTGAATTTGTGTGTTTGAGAAATAATCATGTCTCAATGCGAGCTGTTGCAGCACGGGTGGAACTTCAGTTTCCAGCCAACTGTGTGGAACATTGCTCAGGTTTGTCTACTCCAAAATATCATAAGTGCGGCCTGGTTAGTAACTGGCCCATCAATCTGCTCTCACTCATTGGTAACAAGTGAAAGAAGGTGTTACTCAGTAGTATTGGTGTATAGTTTGTGTTGTCAGGATCCCTTGTCTGCAGGCTGTATTGCAGCATTGGGAAAAAAAAGAGATGTATTTCAGAATTGAGTTTGAAAGGTTACCACCCTTCACAGCTCTTGAGCACCCATGGCATCAAGAAGCTGTTGGAGAATTGAAGTGAAAGGTAGTTGAAGAGAAACTTTGCCACTGGCTTCTTACAAAGTACAAAGCAAGATAGATTTAGTTGTGGGAGAAACTGCCACGGCACCTTGACAATGCTGCAGGAACATTTCAGGTGCCTTGTCTCAACCATCCGCAGCTGCATTATAACTGTCCGTCCCTCAATCATTGTCATTCTGGAAATGGTTGTCCAATACTCACTTCCATTCACAACTCCACAGACAATAAAACCCTTCCCTTCTTGCAGTATCATTCAGCCATGGGTTGATAAGTGACTAGTAAATGCAAAGCCACAGAACATCGCGTAAATGTCTAACAAAAGGTTCAACAGCATTATCATCCTTGAGTTTTTTATCGTCAAGATCACGGGTGGTAAGTGGGAAATGGGCAGGGGTGAGAAATGGGTTGCCTTTGATCTGAAACGTAATTGGAGCAACCACATAAATACTGTGGATGCACAAGCAGTTCAGAGCCTGGGGATCTCGTAGCAACTTTTTGACACTTTTCTGTCCTGAATCTTTACCGTGGCACAAATCAGGACAACAGAGGAACATAAGCACTTCCCCAAAAAGATACAGTATCACCAACACTCGAGAAACATGGTATCAAACAGCCAACTTAATTGGCACTCGCTTTGAGCATTCACTTTATCCACAAATGGCATAACTTGGCTGCAGTGTGCACCATCTGCAGATGTAGTGCGGCTGATTACCAGGGCTTTTTGCAATGCAAGTTCTCGATCACTGTAAAAGCAAAGCTTAAAGGGGGGCCCTATAAATTCTCCTCAGTTCCCACAGTTTCTTGCCTTAGAATTGTATTGCTGTTCGTTTATCATCACTGAAAGACTCTCCCCAACAGCACTGTGAATTCCTCACTAGACAGATTACAGCAGTTCAAGAAACAGCTTACCATCAGAGGCTAAGGAGCAGTGAGGAATGAACAACATGTGCTGACATTGCCAGTATTGCCCCTGGGATATGAATACAAAAGGGTGGGAAATTTTGAGTTCTGAATTTTGAAATCTAAAGAAATAATCAGTGAAATAAGAAAATAGTATTTGTTTTAATATGAGTGATAACATTGAGAAAAGGAACGTTGACTAGACTGTTTTAATTGGTCTTTTTAAAAATACTTTTGCTATTTGGTGTAGTGAGACTGCTAGCAAGGAGAGTCTATTAATAGGGCAAAATTGCAGACAAAATCAAAAAGGAAGAATACAGGACTGAAGGTTTTACGTTTGAATACGCACAGTATACGGAATGAGGTAGATGGACGTAGCACAGTTACAGATTGGCAGGTATGATGCTGTGGGCATCATTGAATCATGATTGAAAGAAGATTATAGCTGAGAGCTCTGTTGCAAATACAAATAAATCGAATCATTGAAAAGAGATGACAAAGAGTCAGAAGGTGTTGAATCTTTGTGGGTAGAGCTAAGAAACTGCAAGGGTAAAATGACCTTGATGGGAATTATATACAGACCCCCAAACAGTAGTAAAGATGTGGTCTACGAATTACAATGGGAGATAGAAAATACTTGTCAAATAGGCAATGTATGATAGTTTTGGGGGATTTCAATATGCAGGGAGATTGGGAAAATCAGGTTGGTGCTGGATCCGAAGAGAGGGAGTTACTAGAATGCCAAGGAGATGGCTTTTCAGAGAAGCTCATGGGTTGAGCCAAACACCAGAGGACATATGTACAAAATTAAGGGAGGGAAGTTTAGGGGAGACATCAGGGGTAAGTTTTTTACACAGAGGGTTGTGAGTGTCTGGAATGACTTGCCAGGGATGGTGGTGGAGGCTAAAACATTAGGGGTATTTAAGAGTCTATTGGACAGGCACATGGATGAAAGAAAAATGGAGAGTTATGGGGTAGTGTGGGTTTAGTACTTTTTTTTAAGGATTATATGGGTCGGCAGAACATGGAGGGCTGAAGGGCCTTTACTGTGCTGTAGTGTTCTATGGTTCTATGAGCCCACAAGGGGTTCAGCTGATCTGAATTAGGTGTTGTGCTTTGAACTAGAATTTTTTTAGGGGGTTCAATGTAAAGAAACCCTTAGGGGCAGTGATCATAATATGATGCAATTCACCCTGAAATTTGAGAAGGAGAAGCTGAAGTCAGATTATCAGTATTGCAGTGGAGTAAAAGAAATTATAGAGGCATGAGAGAGGAGCTGGCCCAAAATTAATTGTAAAGGAACACTGGCAGAGCAGCAATGGGTGGAATTTCTGGAAGGTGTTTGGAAGGCGCAGGGTATTACCATCCCAAAGAGGAATAAGTTTTCTAATGGCAGGATGACACGATTGTGGCTGACAAGAGAAGTCAAGGCCAATGAAAGGGCCTATAGTGATGAAAAATTAGTGTGGTTAGATGATTGAGAAGCTTTTAAAAAACTAACAGAAGGCAACTAAAAAAGTCATAGAGAAGGAAAAGATGTTAGCTAGCTAATAATATTAAAGACGATACCAAAGGTTTCTTCAGATACATAAAGCGTAAAAGTGAGGCGAGAGTAAGTATTGAATCACAAACAAGAGAAAATCTGCTGATGCTGGCAGTATCTGTCAAAGGGTTTTGGCCCAAAATCTTTTCCATAAATACTGCCTGGCCAGCTGAGTTCCTCCACCATTTTGTGACAGTAGATATCAGACAGCTGGAAAATGATGCTAGAGAGGTAGTAATGGGAGACAAGGAAATTGAAGGTGAACTGAATAATTATTTTGCATCACTTTTCATTGTGGAAGACACTAGCAGTATGTTGGAAGTTTGGGAGTGTCAGGGGACAGAAGTGTGTGAAGTTGCCATAACAAGGGAGAAGTTTCTAGAGAAACTGAAAGGGCTGATGGGAGATAAATCATGTGAACCAGATGGTGTACACCCCGGGTCCTGGAAGAGATTGTGGAGGCATTAGTAATGATCTTTCAAGAATCAATTGATTCTGGCATGGTTCCAGACGAATGGAAAATTGCAATGACAGTCCACACTTCTGGAAGGGAGAGGCAGAAGAAAGGAAATTATAGGCCAGTTCGTCTGCCCTCAGTGGTTGGGAAGATGTTGGGGTCAATTGTTAAGGATGTGGTTCAAGGTACTTGGAGGCACATGATAAAGTAGGATGCAGTCAGCGTACTTTCCTTAAGGGAAAATCTTGCATGACAAATCTATTGGAATTCGTTGAAGAAATAAAAAGCAGGAGAATCAATGGATGTGTGTAGTTGGATTTTCAGAAGGCCTTTGACAAGGTGCCATTCATGAGGCTGTTAAGAGCCCTTGTTATCACAGGAAAGGTGCTAGCATTGATAAGGCATTGGCTTATCGGCAGGAGGCAAAGTGTGGGGATAAACGGAGCCTTTTCTGGTCGGCTGCCGGTGATTCACATGGTGTCTTGGGACCGCCTCTTTGTATGTTAAATGTCATTGACTTGGATGATGGAATTGATGGCCTTGTGGCCAAATCTGGCAGATGATGTGAAGATAGGTGGAGGATTAAGTCGTTTTGAGGGAGTAGAGAGGCTACAGAAGCACTTAGACTGATTAGGAGTATGGGCCAAGAAGTGGCAGATGGAATACTATGTTGATAATTGTATGGTCATGCACTTCGGTAGAAGAAATAAAAGTGTTGACGATTTTCTAAATGGAGAGAAAATACAAAAAAAAACTGAGGTGCAAAGGGACTTGGGAGACCTCCTGCAGGATTCCCTTAGGGTTAATTTGCAAGTTGAGTCAGTGGTGAGGAAGGCAAATGTGATGTTCGCATTCATTTCAAGATGATTAGCATATAAAAGCAAGAATGTAATGTTGAGACTTTACAAAGCCATGGTGAATTCTCATTTGGAGTACTGTGAGCAGTTTTGGGCCCCTTATCTAAGAAAAGGTGTGCTGACATTGAAGAGGGTGTAAAGGAGGCTCATAAAAATGATTCCAGGATTGAAAAGCTTGTTATATGTTATATGATGGCTTTGGGCCTATATTCACTGGAGTTCAGAAGAATGAGGGATGACCTCATTTAAAACCCATCGCATGTTGAAAGACCTCGATAGAGTGGATGTGGAGACTCTTTTTCCTATGTTGAGGGAGTCTAAGTCAAGAGGACACAGCCTCAGAATAGAGGGGCATCTTTCTAGAATGGAGATGATGAGGACATTCTTTAGCCAGAGAGTGGTAAATCTGTGGAATTCGTTGCCACAAGTGACTCTGGAACCCAAGTATTTGGCTATATTTAGGGCGGAAGTTGATACATTCCTGATTAGTCAGGAGTTGACAGAATACGAGAAGAAGACAGGAGATTGGGGCTGGAAGGGAAAATTGATCAGCCATGATGAAATGTTGGAGCAGACTTGATTGGCCAGATGGCCTAATTCTGCTCCTATATCTCATGGTCTTATGGTCTACCTTAGTCATTCCATAGTTTAATCTGCTGTACAACATCAGGTGGCACTTTCATTACTCTCTATTGGTCAAATATCTGTTGGAAACACTGGCATCTAGCATTGCAATACCTTCCGATATATAGCAGATACTTTGGATAATGTAATACTTTGTCTGAGCCAGCAATTCAGATTCCATGAGAGGTAAATGTTAATGAAAGTTAGGAACGTTGCACGAGCCGCACTGAGTGTGTGATTTTCATTCCTGGGCTTTCCATGTAACTGATTAATACTCTACGTGTAGCACCTAGTAGCATCCAACACCATGCAACCCGTGATTGCAGGCTTGCAATTTTTATAAAATCTACTTCTGTACAAGCTAATCCTTCTGAGTAATCCAAAGCCTCTGCAGGGAACACGTTATTCAATTTTGTTCTTTGAGACCCATTTCTGAAGCTCACAGCCATCAACCTACAGCAATCCAACTCAGAATCATGATCAGATTTAAGATCACTAACATCTATAATGTAATCTGTTGTTTTGTGACAGCATTAGTTCAATAATTTAATCGTTCCATTTAACATCAGAGAATGTATACAACATACGACCTGAAATTCTTACTCTCCACTGACAGTCTCGAAACAGAAGAAACCCCCCCCCCCCTGAAGAATGAATGACAGAAAAAAGATGTTCAAACCCCAAGCCCCAAAGCCCCCTGGTCTCCCCCACCATAGAAGTAGCAGCTTACAGCATCAATCCTTCACCCTCCCCCTCCCTCAAATTATTCTAGCATAGAGCATCAGCATTCCCACCACCCACCATACAAGCAACTGCAAAGCCCCCAAAGAGAGACCACGGTCCATCAAAAACTAACTGTTCACTCCAACATTTCAACATATCACAGGCACCCTCTCTCTCTCTCTCGCTAACAAGGGAGAGGCAGAAATCACTCTTTCCGCAGTGAGAGGGCGGACATTTGCTATTTCAATGATACAGACAGTCCGAAGCATTGTTTTTTATTTTGAGTTCCCCGACTTGAGAATCAGCAGATGGATTACCGAGTGCAGAGCCCTCTGTCAGCCACTCTCGCTGTCTTTGATGTTCTGGCTCCCGTTACCTTCAGTATACAACACTGGTGAAAATTCGTGTCCATAGAGCTGCTCAGGGTCCGAAATCGGCGGACTTCAGGCCAAACCTGGACATACTAAAACGTGGCCGATCGGTGAGTTCCAAGAATGGGAACATGCCGTTTGTGCAGAGCTGCAGCTTTTGAGTGTCACTGTAGATCAAAGATCATGATAGGACCCTAGCCACTTGAAAAGGGAAATAGGAGGAATTTAACCGTTGTGTTGATTAGCTGGGAGAAGTTGCCCTCTGGTGCCGTCTTTAGCTCTGCTCAGTTTATTGTAATACTTAATAATTTTAAAATCCATAAATTACAATAAGAAATGTATTTAAAAAATTAAACAGTAGGGCAAAAAGAGAAAAATGGCAGACAAGTATGATATTCGTTGACCAAACCCCAACCCTCCCTCTACACTATGACTGTTTAACAGACTTTCACCATGCCAGTTAAATTCCAGGTCATGGTAACCAAGCAATACTTCCCATTGACCTTGCAAAGATGCAGATTTTACGAAGCTCACTGGAAAGCATTTCTTCCCTGCCTTAATTATCTCCTAACAACATTAATATGACGGCTGGTGATGACTTAAACTGATGGATGAGATGTGAGTGAATTTAATTTTGATTTGATGGTACAGATTTTTTATGGAAGCAAATATATACATGTCCCAAGGACAGACAAAATAAATTTAATTTGTAGTTTGCCACCTTTACAGTTCTGAAATTACCGACTACCTTTTTTTGTGCACCAGACTAAAATTCCAGAAACCGTGATAGAATTTTACTGAGTCAGCAAGTTGATCTGAGATAAATCACGTTTAGAATTCTAAACTTTCAGGGAATGTCTGATATTAGATACATGTTTAGTCTCTCTTTCTACCAAACAGAGCCAAATAAATGAAATTAATTATTGTAGCAGTCTATTGTGTAAGAATATTAACTGCTGCAACTGAGTGATTGCAGGATTTGGAGTTTTGCAGGGGTTGCTACTAGATATACCCACCAATTCTGAAAAAACCTATCTGTACATTTGAATTACAGTAATGACCAGTTTCTTCATGTCTATGGGATGGAAGTTAACTAATGAAAAATTAAAATGCACTGACCATCAAACAATAATGCATCTCAATTTGGGCCATAACCATCAGAAGGATGAGGGGCAGTGGTGGGGGAGGGGGGTGGAATCTCAATGAAACCTTTCAAATGTTGAAACGTCTGGACAGAGTAAATATGGAAAGGATGTTTCCCATGGTGGGTTGTCTAGTACAAGAGGGCACAGCTTCAAGATAGAGGGGTGTCCATTTAAAACAGATGCAAAGAAATTTCTTTAGCCAGCGAGTGGTGAACTTGTGGAATTTATTACCACAGGCAGTTGTAGAGGCAGTTGTACCCACTTCAACTCTGCCTCTCATTCCCATCTAGATATGTCCATACATGGCCTCCTTTGCTGTCATGATGAGGCCAAACTCAGGTTGGAGGAGCAACACCTCATCTACCATCTAGGTAGCCTCCAGCCTGGTGGTATGAACATTGAATTCTCCAATTTCCGGTAACTCCCTCCCCCTCCCCCTTCCCCTATCCCAGGTCCCTCTCTGCCTCTCTCCCCTTTCAACTTTCTGCTTCTTTATCTCTAAAGTTCTTTCATGCTTATTCCCTCCCCCTCCCCCCTTTACCTTTCCTCTGATTGGTTTTCCACCTGGCGCCTCTAGGCCCTACACTATCCCCTATCTCTATTACTGGGTTTCGGCCCTCTCTTCCCCCCCCATTCCTGATGAAGGGTCTTGGCCCGAAACGTTGGCTACTCTTTTCTCACGGATGCTGCCTGGCCTGCTGAGTTCTTCCAGCGTTCTGTACGTATTCTTTGATCCACAGCATCTGCAGTTGTATTTTTGTGTTGTAGAGGCTAAGTTGTTGGGTGTATTTAAGGCAGAGCTTGATTGGACATAGAATATAGAAATCTACAGCACATTACAGGCCCTTCAGCCCACAATGTTGTGCAGGCCATGTAACCTACTCTAGAAACTACCTCAAATTTCCCTAGTGCATAGCCCTCTATTTTTCTAAACTCCCTGTACCTATCTAAGAGGCTCTTAAAAGACCCTATTGTACCTGCTTCCACCATCACCGCCGGCAGTGCATTCCAGACATCCACCATTCTGTGTGGCAAACCTGCCCCTGACATCCCCTCGGTACCGATTTCCAAGCATCTTAAAACTATGCCCCTTCACGTTAGCCATTTTAGTCCTGGGAAAAAGCCTCTGGTTATCCACATGACCAATGCCCCGCATCATCTTATCCACCTTTATCAGGTCACCTCTCATCCTCCGTCGCTCCAAGAAGAAAAGGCCAAGTTCACTCAACCTACTCATAAGGTACGCCCTCCAATCCACACGACATCCTTGTAAATCTCCTCTGCACCCTTTCTATAGTATCCACATCCTTCCTGTAGTGAGGTGACCGGAACTGAACACAGCAGTCCAAGTGGGGTCTGACTCTTGAACTCAATCTCTTGTTTGATGAATGTCAACACACCATACGCCTTCTTAACAATACTGTCAATACAATCAATACTGTGCAGCAGCTTTGAGTGTCCTATGGACGTGGGTCCCAAGTTCTCTCAGATCCTCCACATTGTCAAGAGTCTTACCATTTTTATTATATTCTGTCTTCAAATTGGACCTACCAAAACAAACCACTTCACACATCTGGGTTGAAGTCCATTTGCCACTTCTCAACCCAGTTTTGCATCCTGTCAATGTCCCGCTGTAACCTCTGACAACCCTCCAGACTATCCACAACACCCCCAACCTTTGTGTCATCAGCAAACTTTCTATCCCACCCTTCTACTTCTTCATTCAGGTCATTTATAAAAATCACAAAGAGCAGATCCCTGCAGCATACCACTGGTCACCATCCTCCATGCAGAATACAAACTATCTACAACCACACTCCACCTTCTGTGGGCAAGCCAGTTCTGGATCTACGAAGCAAGGTCTCATTGGGTCCCATGCCTCCTTACTTTCTGAAGGAGCCTTGCATGGGGACCTTTTCAAATGCCTTACTGGAATCCATATACACGACATCCACTGCTCTACTATCATCAATGTGTTTTGTTACATCCTCAAAGAATTCAAGCAGGTTTGTAAGGAATGACCTGCCCTTGAGAAAACCATGCTGACTATTCCTTATCAAATTATGTCTCTCCAAATGCTCATAAATCCTGCCTCTCAGGATCTTCTCCAACAATTTGCCCACCACTGAAGTCAGACTCATTGGTCAAAAATTTCCTGGGTAATTGCTACTCCCTTTCTTGAACAAGGGACCAACATTTGCAACTCTCCAGTCCCTATTGATGATGCAAGGATCATCACAAGAGGCTCAGCAATCTCCTCCCTCGCTTCCCACAGCAGCCTGGGGTATACTTCATTTGGTCCTGGTGACTTATCTAAGGCTTATCCTACTTAATGCTTTTCAAAAGCTCCAGCACATCCTCTTTCTCAGTGTCTATATGCTCAAGTGTTTCAGTCCGCTGTAGATCAGATGTATGTCTGATGGACATGGCATCAATGGTTACAGGGAGAAGGGGCTGAGGAAGAGGGAGAAAAAAAGGATCATGATTAAATGGTGGAGCAGGCTCGGTGGACCAAATGACCTAACTCTACTCCCATGTCTTATGGCCTTATGGTCTTTTAAGCTCAGCTAAAGCTTTTAGAGATATTCATAACGTGTATTGTTTAGCAATGCCAGATATTCTGACAAGGGAAGTATATGCATCGTGTGGAAAAGGCCTTGTCCCAGACGCCTATTTGGTCTATGCTTGCTGTCTGTGAGATACAAACAGTCCCCAGGTTACATACGAGTTCCGTTCCTGAGTCCGTCTTTAAGTCGGATTTGTACGGAAGTTGGAACAAGTACATCTGGTATCAGTTAGTCAAACGTTTGTCTTAGTATATAGTATATCTTTGACCTTTCTATGCATATAAACACTTAAGAAACATATGTATTCCAATAATTAAACCACTGTGTTGCTTAGTAATAATTGTAGCTTTCATCAGGGAAGAGCCTTTCTCATGATCCATTATTCTCACTTTATCCTTTAAAATTGTTCCGATCGTTGACTGACTGTAGCCTAACGCTTTTCCAATGACCGATGGCGTTTCACCTCTTTCCAAATGCTTTATTATTTCCACTTTATTTTCAATCACGATAGCTTCCCGGGAATGGAACAGAAACACTGCGGGCAGCGGGTCCTGAGCTTTGCCAGCTCCCAAGGTCCGCTGGGTCCTAAGGACCACTGCATTGAGACAAGCTAAATGGGACCAGTCGGGGCTGTGCTGGGTTTGGGTACTTGATCATCCACAATATTCCGCATGGGAATATAAACTGGAGGTGGGCAGTGTTTTTTTTTACAAGGTCAAGTTGTGAGCTCGACATCAATCCAGCACGGATGATACGGAGTCACTGGATCGACATCAACCCGGCACGAGAACGGTCTATCACTGGATCGAACTCGGGAACCTCTGTTCTCCAGCCCGGCGCTGATCTCACTGCACCTCCAGCCGACAGGAACTGGGGGGGGTGGGGGGGGGGGGAAGGGGAGGTGGGGTCAGGGTGATTCTTACTAAGAAAAATTTAAGCCAAGTACAAAGTTAAACACACAACACAGTGTCAACGGCAACGACTTAAAATGGCGGACGGCGTCATGATCCGACTTAAAATAGTGGACGCCGTTCTCCTTCCTCGGTTCGTAAGTACGAGTTGTCCGTAAGATGGGCGTTCGTAACTCGGGGACTACCTGTACTAAAAAGCCAAGCCATTCCAATATAAATCTGAAGGCATTATAGTGTGAGAGTGGTGTACAATCTAAAAATTAACAGGGCATCAATGTAATTTTTTCTAAATTATTACCATTTCTGAAATACGTTTGATTATTTCTGTGTATTTGCGTAACTGGATGTGTATGTGAGTAAATAAAAATGATGCTTTTACATTTTCTATTTATTCTACCAAATGTCCAGATACTAAGCTAAACAAAATAGCTACATTACAGCAATAACCACTATTGTTGAAATAAAATAAAATAACCCTTTCACCATTCAGTCTGCAATAGTGATTCTGCCACTTTAATTCTCCCTTCCCCTTTAACTTCTTCGTTCTCAGCCGTTGTCCCTGTTCCAATGAAGTTTTTATACCATTAACACACTTTACCAGCTTCTGGACTCAGCAATTTCAAATAATCAGCACCTGTAGCACTGCAGTTTCACAGTATTTTCCTCTGGGAATTTCAAATACTGTTTCTTCCTTGATCATTAACATCTCCAATAACCATACTTCCTTACTTGTCCCATTACCATCCTATTTCATCACACAACATTGTTACATTTATCACTTAATCTATCCTAACTTTTGATTGATCACAGTACTTTTGTTTTTGTTCATTCTCCCTTTCAAACGACTTCAACCGTTTGATGCACTTTAAATCAGTTAAATACTTTTTCCAGGTCTGTCCGAAGGTCATTTACCAGAAAATACTGTGAATGCCTTTTCTCTCACCAGAAGTGATTTCTGAGTATTTCTAGTACTAACAGATTTTACTTAAAATTTACCCATTGAACCAGTCATTGGACATCAGTGCTAAAGTTCATTTTGAAAATGCACTGACCAAGTAACGGAGCTTCTCATTGTGTTAAAGGCTCTATTTGAATATGAGTCATTGTTGTTGTGAATAATATTGATGATTGCTGTGTCAGATGTTCTCCTGAATGATAAAGTGGATGCTTGACAGCATTAGCACTCACAAGGTAGGATGAAGGGGCAAAATCACAAATCTTGCATATTTTCCTGTTAAGCTGTTGGAGAAATGTATGCTTTTTTTCTAATTGTAGTTGATTATTGATTAGTGGAGTCTTGGGATGGGTAACTAATTAATAAAACAATAAAAAATATGAACGTGTTGAATTTTCTCATTAATTTACAATTAAGTTTGTTGTCTTGAGTTGTATTTTACATAACTGACGTGCTATTTCATCTTGGGGCATTCTGCTTTTTTTATGTCCTCTAGATTCTCCATGGAAGGTACAGTTATCGAATATTAATCCTGATGTTGTGCACATTACTGTGAATGGATTGACATCAGCTCGCTCGTACCAGTTCCGGATCTGTGCAGTGAATCAGCTGGGGAAAGGGCAGTATAGTACCGAAACCAACAGGTACGTTCTTTTCCAATAGAGAAAGCAAAGCTTAATTAGTTCTATATTTAGTTTGATGCATAGGATTAATACAGTATGCCCCAACGCAGTGAAATATCTGGTTCACTAAGTTGCTATATTTTTCATCATTTTAACTTTTTAATATGCTGCACACTGCCCCCACTGAGCAAACAAAATATATAATATTTTGTTTATATGTAATTTTATATATATATAAAATGTTAATATGTTTTCATCTGAACATCTACAGAATACTACAGGTTAAGCTTGGAATGCAGGTGATGTCTCTGAAGATTTGCACAATTATGAAGAACAATTCCTGCAAAATATCCTAATGAATAAAATCATAAGCAAGGAGCATAGATTTGACGAAGGGTCTCGGCCCGAAACGTCAACAGCGCTTCTCCCTATAGATGCTGCCTGGCCTGCTGTGTTCCACCAGCATTTTGTGAGCATAGATTTGGTTCATTTAGTGAAAAGTGTTCCCCAATTATACCTTTAAGAGAAGTTGTTAATACACCATCTTTCCATCTTCAGGATCTACCAAATTCTTTATAGAAATTGAAGCTTTCTTGAAGTCTATTCACAATTGGAAAACTACACTAACTTAAGAAGTGAAATAATAACTTTGGTAGATTTAATGTATTTTGTGATCTTTGGGAAACTGAAAATATTTTTGAGCTGAAGCTTGAGGGTACAAATTTAGGAAGGAAGTTCAGGAATATAGAAGTTAATGCAACTGAAGGCTGTGCCTTCTATAGAGTGTTAATGGATGAGTTTAGAAAATGATATATGGCTGGAACGTTGATCAATGTGATGTATAATGTGGCCATGCACAGAACCAATAGCATTGTTAAGAAGCAGGAATGAGTGAAACTTTCAAGGATCTTGCTGATAGATGAATGGGATTAATGGAGAACCGTATATACGTGATTTTATTTTGCCATAATTAATTTTCTAATGATGATAATAAGCAATGGGAGAAGGAGAACATTAAAGAATAGCCTAGAACTGGTTTGTCCATGGTTAAATTTTGGACCAAACACACAAAAACCTTCATCTTGTTTTCAAGAGGTGTCATAGGACCTTTTGCATTCAACCTAGAGTGCAGAAGAGGGCATTGTTTAACATCTCTTCCAAAGATGAAATAATCAATGTAGCCATGGAGATGAATTTCAACAGCGGAGGGAAGGGGTCCAGAGAAAATCAAGCGGTCCTGAGGTTAAAAACCCTGTGAAATGTTAAAGTTCTGTCCATGTTCATGCAAAATGCAAGCAGGTTGTGGATGGAGTGATTCAAGCAAAGAGATGGACAGTGAGATGGCAAGAATGGGTGACAAGGTTTGCAAGACTTATCTGTTGACGTGACCAGCTCAGAGAAGTGATATCCTATGCTGTGTGACTCATCCCCTTGGTTGTCCAAAACCTTTATTTGCATACAAGGCACAAGTAAGGAATACATGGCGTAATTG
Organism: Hypanus sabinus; assembly: GCF_030144855.1. Taxonomy (NCBI): domain Eukaryota; kingdom Metazoa; phylum Chordata; class Chondrichthyes; order Myliobatiformes; family Dasyatidae; genus Hypanus; species Hypanus sabinus. Next base: position 37,643,336 of record NC_082714.1, read on the forward strand.
CAGTAGTAGTAACATTCAAAAAGTTCACTGTTATCCACCTGATTAGCACCCCTTCCTTGAGACCAAATATTCAATCCTGTCATTTGTTGCCTTATGTAACCTCCACAACATATAACCATATAACAATTACAGCATGGAAACAGGACATCTCGGCCCTTCTAGTCCGTGCCGAACGCTTACTCTCACCTCGTCCCACTGACCTGCACTCAGCCCATAACCGTCCATTCCTTTCCTGTCCATATACCTATCCAATTTTACTTTAAATGACAATATCAAGCCTGCCTCTAACACTACTACTAGAAGCTCATTCCACACAGCTACCACTCTCTGTGTAAAGAAGTTACTCCTCGTGTTACCCCTAAACTTTTGCCCCTTAACTTTCAACTCATGTCCTCTTGTTTGAATGTCCCCTACTCTCAATGGAAAAAGCCTATCCACGTCAACTCTATCTATCCCCCTCATAATTTTAAATACCTCTATCAAGTCTCCTCTCAACCTTCTACGCTCCAAAGAATAAAGACCTAACTTGTTCAACCTTTCTCTGTAGTAACTAGCCAAAGCTTCAACTTGAAATCCCAAACCCACATTATCTGCCACCAAAGAATGGGACAGCTAAGTACATGGAAACAACACCACCTACAAATCCTTCTCTAAGTTGTACACTGTTGAATGTTGGAAAAGTATTGTTATGTCTTCATGGTAATTTGGTTAAGATTCTGGGATTCTGTCCAAACAGTTCTGGGAATCCCACTCACTGTCTGTAAAGCTTCAAGAAAGCTGTGAGCTTACCACCTTCATAGATCAGAGACATTGAGCATTGTCAGTGATGCCTACATCAGATGAATGAACAGAAACATTGTTGAACATAGTACTCTTGGACCTCAAGAGTAAGGAGCCTGCTAAAGAGCAATGCAAGAGTCCATTAATATGTAGAAGACACTAACAATTTGGTTGTCAATGCAGGGGAAACATCTGTGCTTAAATGGTCAAAATGTGGCATTTATTACTCACCCACAATTAATAAGCATTGCTATATTAAAGGTGGTTTGGATATGATTATTATAAGTGAAAAGATGAGTATTATTTCAATTATATCAAGCAGGATTGAAGACAATTTGGATGGTTTCTCAACTCTGGCATGATCCAGTTGGACATTATGGTTTTCTTTCTGCATCAGTCTTAATTGACTAAAAAAGGTGATATTATCATTGAAGAGAATTCAGGATTGAATAGCCCTTTTGTATTCATCATACAGCTTCTAACAGAGACATTAAGCTATATGTATGCAGGCCAAATTAATTTTAATTAAGTATTTGACAGAATTCTTTCCTCCCTTTTTAACAATATGCCAGATGATATATCACTTGCTTATGCAGAACAAACGTTGTTTTTGACCACTTGTTGGCCTGTTTAGTTAGACATTGACATTTTGCACTTTAATATGCTTAATTGTGAAGGTTCAATATTCTCCTGTTTACATCACCCTCTCTTAAATGTAGCACCATGAGCAATGAGGGGATTAGAAGAGTTGCTTTGGCAATCCATTCACTCAGCAGAGATTCAAAATAATTCACATGGTTAACTCATATTTTCTCATTTTCTTGTAACACAGAGGATACCCCAAAGATCAGAGCTCTCATCCCCATCAACTCCACCCATATTCTTCTACCATCCACTGCATTTGGTGTAATTAATGCATTAATGTGCAACGCATTCATCTTTGGGATGTGGGAGTACGGCACAAATTCAGGCCCTCCGAACCATGATGAGCCGAGCTAGTAATTAAACGCCTAAAACAACTAATCCCTTCTCCATTCTCTGCACAGTTATGGGTCAACTAATTATTGTGCTGCACAAGACCCAATCCAATTAATTTTGTCATTAATTATGCAATTCTGCAAAACCAATAATAGCAATTTTTATCAATACAAAATAAATGCCTTTGGCCATTTTTCCAGTCTTGATAAATTCCTACATACAAGACAAGCAACAGCTGTTTACGCTCACGAGCCCTTCTTTGAATTTCAGAGGAACCTGTGTTGTATAAGGATTCTGTTCTCAGAAATGCCTGTAAACCGAAATTTTCGTAAATCAGAAGTGAATGATTTTCCCTAGGATTGTGGTGTGAAACCTTTGAACTGACTTGCAAAGGGTGCAATAGGGATGGTTCGTGTTGGTGATATGAGTTCTTACCAGCAAGTGAATTGTGACAAGTCTTCGCCTAGATGTAACCAAGGGTGGGGTGATGGGGAGGGGGGCTGTTGGGATGGAGTGGGGAATCTGATCTGCTAACCAGAAAGGAAGCTCAGCAGTTTAATAAAAGAAAGTGTGTGCTGACGAGAGATGGCTTAGGCCATCCTGACTGGCTGCATCGCCGCCTGGTGTGGAAACTGTACCTCCCTCAATCGCAGGGCTCTGCAGAGAGTCATGCAGACAGCCCAGCGCATCTATAGGTGTGAACTTCCCACTATTCAGGACATTTACAAAGACAGGTGTGTAAAAAGGGCCTGAAGGATCATTGGGGACCCAAGTCACCCCAACCACAAACTGTTCCAGCTGCTACTATCTGAGAAACGGTACCACAGCATAAATCCAGGACCAACAGGCTCCAGGACAGCTTCTTCCACCAGGCCATCAGACTGATTAATTCATGCTGATTCAATTGTGTTTCTTTTCTATATTGTCTGTCCAGTTGCACATACTATTTTATTACAAATTACTGTAAGTTGCACATTTAGACAGAAGTGTAACAGAAAGATTCTTATTCCTCATGTATGTGAAGGATAAAGTCAATCGAATTCAATTCAATTATTCAAAAACTGAAGGAGAGCTTGGAGAAGGCACTGGCTTTTTCTCTGGGTGAGCTCCACCGTATTTCCTAACGAAGAGATTTGAGTACTGTACCTGACAGGAAAGTCTAGAAGAATTTGCACCAAGTTGGATTTCATAGGTCAGGTCTTCTGTAACCTGGACGCCGTTGCACAGGTACAATTAGATTTTCTTTTAACCTGTCATAAATATTGCTCAACAATATGACTTATGCAACAATTTAGACATTTTCAGCACCTAATTCCAAAATTCTTAAGGAATTCTTGAAGAATTAAAAACAAAGCTGTGTTCAGATACACCCTGGAAGTCAATATTGCCCCTCACTGTTAAAAATCAGAGGCATGGGCAACTATTATGTTTCTTCTTACACTGCAGTACTCCTGCTTCTGAAGATTATTATTTATGTAAAGTATCAAAAGTATTTTTAGCCTTCTATTTCATGAATTTGGCGAACAGTGTATCTGTATTGTAATTCATCATGTAATGCGCTTGATTACAGGTTGCTATTACCAGAAGAACCACCGAGTGCCCCTCCACAGAACATTATGGCCAGTGGTCGAACAAATCAATCCATAATGGTGCAGTGGCAGCCTCCTCCAGAGCAAGAGGTCAACGGGGTGCTCAAAGGTTACATTCTCAGGTACAAAGTGAAATATGAATGTCTCCCTACACGTAAAACTTCGAATTAAAATGACTGGAATTCACATCAGAAAATTGCTGATAGAGAAATTTGGAGGAAATGTATTGGAATTGCAAAACATTAAAAATTTACATTGTGATCATACATTTCCTGAACAAAAATAATAGATGGAAAAGGACATTTCTAGCTTTAGATAAGCACATGATGGAACTGGTATGGAGGGCACAGGTCGATGGGCCTAGGCAAAATAATAGCTCGGCATGGTATAGATGGGCCAAAGGCCCACTTTCTCTGTTGTAATGCTCTATGACTCTATGACTTGATGTGATTTAATTTGGAAACCAAAGTTTTAATAAAATTTCAGAGTCCAAGTTAATAGCATTATAAATGACACTTCAGTGCAATCGATGTTATTTTTGTGGAAAATAAACACTTTACACAGGTTTTGTTTTTGAGTTGCGTTTGTATTTCTTACTACACATGATTGTTAATACAATTCTGAAGGGGTTTTTGTACTGCAGATTAATATAGTATTCTGGCACCTCTGGGATCCAAGTTTAAATTAATCTTGGGCTGATAGAATGAAAATGTCACCCAGGAGTTCGCTCGCATAATATTTTTATCAGTGATTGAAATGTGATTTTTTTTTTTTCGTTTTGGAATTATCCCAGGTGTTTTTAGTCATTGCAGAAGTTTAACTGGATATTGCTCTGAGTTATTTTGCTCGTTTGTGTGAGGTGTATTCACCACTGAATGGGCATCAAAAGACATCAGTAGTTTTGCAGTGCTGCTTTACAATGTGAACTTAACTCATATTATTCCATAATGTGACTGTCCTTCATTCACAGACTAACCTCAGCAGTTCCAGCTTTACACATTCTCAATCAAAGAATGAATGACAGAACCCCAAAGTCCCTCAGCTCCCCCCCCCACGCACAAGCAGGAGCAGAGCAATGCTCCCCCCACCATCAAAAAAGCTTCTGTGCCCTCTATCAAGCACTGAAGTGTGCTGAAAAGTGTCAGTAAAGGGACAGACTTGCAGTACCCCAAAGACTACTCATTTACCCAATAATTCAACATACCACCAGCTCTCTCGCTCTCCCTAATAAGGGAAAAAGAGGTGTTCCCATTTCACAGGGAGATGGGAGACATAACAAACAACTCGCCGATATATGATGTTAGAAGTCTGTTGCGCCGCTTTTTTCAAACTCTGCACCCAGAGATTTGATCCCAGGGCTCAGGTCTTTGGATACATAGCCCACAGCAGCTCCCGATGTTCAGAGTTCTCCCACGACAGCTCAGTCAGGGGCACCGGCCTTGAATTAGCCTGTCTCCAGAGCCATGAAAATCCGGCACCCTGAAGGTGCATTTGTCTTTCAGGCCACGTCCTTGGGATATCAAAAAGCAGCCGGTCGTGAGGCCCTGAGAGCGGGTCCCATTCCAGCAAAGAATCGAAGTCGGAGTGTAACTCCAGGTCAGGGTCTTCAAAAGAACCTTGAAAAGGAAAAAAAGAGATAGAAATAGAGCTGTTTCCGAAGATGCAAGCAAAGGAGCCACTGTTTAACGCCATCTTAGCATTCTGCACAATTTTAGAGTTCAACATAGGAAATCACAGACCTTCGTTGCCTTTCTAGACTTGTAGAACCAAACCTTTGCCTTGTGCTAGTTCCACTGTTGCCAGAAACTGGAACTGGAGCACTGGCATGGGAGGTGTGGCAGACCCCAGGGAAGCAGCTCCCATCGATGCCAAATTCTTTAGGGTTGCATTTTTCAGGCTGGATCTCCACGAAGAGCAGTATTTACAGAGGCTGCCGATATCAGGGTAGCCATCATCAGAACCTTCTGCACTCTATGCCTTATTCTTAAGTTGCTGTTTCGATGCTTTGCCCTTCTGCACAGTTTGACGCTCTCTACAATATTGGGTAGGTTGTTAGTTCACCATACTCACAGCAAAATGATTTATTATATCTTTAGCTGAGCTGCTAAAATGGAGTAATGCCATGAACTGCCAGCATTGGAGACTCTCCCAGAGTCGGGCTGCCATAGACTACTTCCATGTTGTAACTTGAGCCCTTTCAGATCTCAGAGCTCTTCATGTATTGCAAGGGCTTCAGTTCATCCAGTGTTCAGATCAAGAGAGGAACTTCCCCAGGTCAATACTTCCTTGAGTATCCTACAGCTGTGTGTAACTTATTTATTAAAGGGCAATCATAGCTACCTATTGATTACAACTGGGGTGAAAGACTCTCCCTGGATTTTTATTCTTGTGTCCTCTCTAGTCACTATGAGGGACACTACAATGAAAACATATGGCAGCTGAAGGAGCTCAGTTGTGACTGTTGTTAACCACTTTAAAATGTGTTTTCCCTGTGCACCTTACCAGCTGTTCCCTGGTACTTCACAGTCAGAATCTTCTAGTTATTACTTGTATCAAAATGCACAACTTGGCAAACTGGCAACCAGAACTTGTGGTCAAGTGCATCCAAGGAAGAGAGCAGGTGAAGAGAGGTCAATGAGGAAACAGAAGGCAAGGATGAACATCAGAAGGAAGAGAAAAATCAGAGAGGAAGATGGCACCCAGCAGTACCTTTGTACTTGCATGTCATAGAGAAGTACAGCACAGAAGCAGGCCATTCAGCCCATCTAGTCAATGCCAAAACCATTTAAACTGCCTGCTCCAATGATTTGCACCTGGCCCACAGCTCTCCATATCCCTACTATATCCATGCTACTGTGCAAACCTCTCTTAAACATTGAACTCAAACTAGCATAGCCCACGTGCTGGCAGCTTATTCTACACTCTCATGGCCTTCTAAGGAAAGGTGTTTCTCCTCATGTTGCCCTTAAACTTTTCACCTTTCATCTTTAACCTATGACCTCTGGTTGTAGCCCACCCAACCTCAGTGGAAAAAAGCCTGCTTGTACTTACCCTATCTATTCCCCTCAAAATGTTATATACCTCCATCAAATCTCTCAATCTTCTACATTCTAAAGAATACAGTCCTAACTTATTCAGTCTTTCCTTATCACTCAGATCTTCCAGAACCAGCAACATCATTGTAAATGTTCTCTGCAATCTTTCTACCTTATTTACATCTTTCCTGTAGGTAGGTGACCAAAACTGCACACAGTACTCCAAATAGGCCTCACCAATGCCTTATACAACTTCAACATAACATCTGATCTCCTCTAATCAGTACATTGATTTATGAAGGCCAATGTGCCAAAAGCTTTCTTTACGACCCTGTCTACTTGTGACACCACTTACAGCAAATTATGGACCTGTATTCCCAGATCTCTTTGGTCTACCACACTCCTCAGTGCCCGACCGTTCACTGTGTAAGACCTACCCTGGTTGGTCCTACTGAAGTGCAAAACCTCACACTTGTCTGCATCAAATTCCATCGGCCATTTTTCTGCTAAGTTTTCCACCTGATGCAGATCATTCTGCAAGTCATGGTAGTCTTCCTCATTGTCGCTCCACCCCTAACCTTGGTGTCATCCACAGATTTGTGGATCCAGTTAACAACGTTACCATCCAGATTATTGATATAGATGACAAATAACAAAAGATCCAGCACCCGATCCCTGTGGTATACCACGGTCAGAGGCCTCCAGTCAGAGAGGCAACATCTACTACCATTCACTGGCTTCTCCCACAAAAACAATATGTAACTCAGTTTACTACCTCATCCTGAATGCCAAGTAGGTGAATCTTCCTGACCAGCTTCCTATGTGGGACCTTGTCAAATATGTTGTCCATGTAGACAACATTCACTTTCCCGGTAACTTCCTCAAAAAACTCTATAAGATTGGTTAGACATGACCCACCATGCACCAAGCCATGCTGACTATCCTATCCAAATACTTGTATATCTGGTCCCTTTGAAAACCTTCCAATAATTCTTGCCCAGCTGATGTCAGGCTCACTTGCTTATAATTCCCTGGTTTTTGCATAGAGCATTTTTTAAACAGCAGAACAACAGTGGCTATCCTTCAGTCTTCTGGTACCTCTCCTGTCGCTAAGGATCTCTGCTAGGGCCCCGGCAGTTTCTGCATTTGCCTCCAGTCAGTTCCAAGGGAATATTTTGCAGGCCCTGGGGGTTTGTCTATCATGTTTGCCTCAGGGTAGCAAACACCTTCTCTGTAATCTGTACGAGGTCTATGACATTGATGTCACTTTGCTTCACTTCTGTAAGCTCTGAGTAAGTACAGATGTAAAGAATGCATTTAAAATTTCCCCATTTGCTTTGGCTCAACACATGGATTACCATTCTGGTCCCAGACGACCAATTTTGTCCCTTGCTATCCTTTTGTTCTTAATATACCTGTAGAATCCGTTAGGATTCTCCTTCACCTTGTCTGCTACAGCCAACTTCATGTCTTCTTTTTGCCTTCTTGATTTCTTAAGTGTTCTCTTGCATTTCCTGTACTCCATAAGTGCCTCATTTGGTCCTACTTGCCTATAGCTGCTATGAGCTTTGTTTTTTCTTTTAACCAGGGCCTCAATATCTCTTGAAAACCAAGGTTCCCTACACTTGTTATCTTTACCTCTTACAGACATCCCAGCTGTCCCGGAAGTTCTGGGAATCTCCCGCATATCGATAGCGGCTCCCTGATGCCTGCAAATTATATATAATATCCTGGAAATTGATTTTTTGGAGAGGGAGAGGAAGAGCGAGAGTGAGCAGGAGCATCCTGATTGGTCTGTCTTTGTGCTAAGTAGACCTATCAGTTTTCTCTGTGGGCGGGCTTTGCAGTCGACCTCTCTCTCTCTTTCATTGTCCATCAGTTCAGTTTAGTGTCCTGCAGCGCCATGGCAGAGTGTTCCAAAAAAAAGAAAATATTAAACGCAGTTCACCCCAGACTACACTAAAGTGTACCCCTGCCTAATAGGGGTCAAAGATAATGACAGTGTTGATTGCTGCACTGTTTGCAACAGTGACTTTTCTGTTGCCCACGGTGGGTTAAATGACTGTAAAAGACATGTTGAGGTGAGTTTAACAGGTGTCATTCATTCATTAGCATGGCTAATGTTATTTAAGCTAACTTGCTAGCTGCTAAGGAGCTACTCTATTGATGTCCTTTGTGATGAGGCTAAACTCCCTGTAGACTTGCTTCAAGTTGTAATAGAACAAAAAATGACTCCATGATAATATAAATACATATTTTAATGTCACATTTTCTGCATATACCCAACTTGCTTTACAGATTAGACAAAATCACTAAACAAAGTACTACATACACTCTTGGAGGTCGACCCGGGGCGGGGTGGGGGTGCTACCTTCCCTGAAATGAGTTTTTGCAGGGTGGTATGTCTGCTTTCATTCTGACAGGCACATACAAGCTTTGTACTCTCAAAATTTCATTTTTGAAGGCTTCCCACTTTTCAGGTAAACCTTTTCCAGAAAACAATCTGCCCCCAATCCACACTTGCCAGACCATTTTTAATACCATGTGGCACAACCTAATGCCAAGCTGTGTAGAAAGCAGAGTTTTGTCAGGCACAGTCACGTAGCCTGCAGATTCTCATGGAATTCAAAGCCTTATGGTTGACACCCCACCAATTCACCTTCATTTCTAGAATTACATAGAACCTTTATGTAATCCATCAGAGGGCAGGTCAATGTTCCTTTTTTTTGGATTTCTTTGTATTCCACACCCAATGACAAACACAAGTCAAAGAAGTTGTTATTACCAAATTTCTACTTCTAAGACTGTCAAAGCAGATGTGAAACCTGTGACATGGAATACAAAGAGAATGCCAACCATGTTAAGATATCACTTTTTGTCTAATTCTGCTAAATCTGATCTTAATCCACTACGATGGCCCTCTGAAATGCCTGTGCGTATTTACATCTGTCTGCCTGTTTTTCACCTGCTCCATCCACAGACAGGGGTTAATCCACTCATGACAACAGCACCTTCCATTAATCAGCCTTGAAGTTATTGATCAAGTAGATACTTAGAGCATATTGAAGCCAACTGATTCAATTGATTGGATGCCATGGTCAATTCCAAAAGTGAAATAGCACCAATAAAATTTTACATAGAGACACTCTTGCTTCTCTGTTAGATTGAATACCCTGGTGAAGCATGATGGCCACATTCTACTCCCTTAAGGTGCACCTATTTAATCTCAAAAACTTACGTGGATACACTTTACATCATTATCTCAGCCCTTGGTTTCCTTTTCAACATAAGGACTGGAATACCTGCACTGGAGAGGTAACTGTGGAGATGGTTGGGTTCTAAGGCATGTAAAGTAAAAGGGCAATTTTCTTTATGCTCCTCAGGGGTGATTTTACCATGAATCCATTACTTTGAATTTCCTGCTGACTTTAGTATCTGAATACATGGTTATTGTGAAAATAGAATAGCATAATAATAGGACATCTTTGGAAGTAAAGAAATGGATATGTCTAATGGATCATTGATTCTGATGTTTCTGTTTCTACAATGTTCTTCTAGTGAAAGAGGACTGGCAACTAGGATGTGAGACATCAAAGCTTATTAATGGCATTTTTTATTTACATATATATCTTCAACAATGGGGCATAGTCTCCTTTTGCACTCGCATATCATTATAATTGTTATACCCACAAGAGTTATTTTTTATGGAATTCTTTGTAACCATTTGGTCCGGCTTAGTAGTTAAATAACTTGCCGGACCCTTAGCAGCCCTGATTCACAGAGGGAGCTTGGGGTCCAAGTCCATAGCTCCCTGAAAGCAGGTTGCACAAGTCAATGTGGTGATAAAGAAGGCTTGTGGCACAATTGTCTTTATTCAGTTGAGGAGTCAGGAAGTCATGTTGCAGCTTCATAAAACTCTGGTCAGGCTGCAGTTGGAATATTATATTCCGTTCTGGTTAATCCATTATAGAAGCAATGTGATCACTAAGGAGGGGGTGCAAAAGGGGATGCTGCCTAAATTAGAGTGTATGTATATATAAGGAAAGATTGGACAACTGGCTGAGGAGAGGTATGACAGAAGTTTATAAAATTTTGAGAGGCTTAGATAGGGTTAGGGTTAGGCCCAGTAGATACATCCTTCCCTAGATCGAAATGTCTGATACTAGAGGGCATACGTTTATGGTTCATGGTTTGGGGGTGGGGGGTGCAGAATACAAAGGAGATGTGGAGGGCAAACTTTACACAGAGAACAGCCTGGATATGCTGCCAGGGGTGGTGTTTCAGGCAGACACGGTAGAGACGTTTAAGAGTCTCCTGGACAGATAGATTAATGAGCAGGGAATGGGGGGGGGGGGGGGGGGATATGAACCATGTGTGAGAAAAGGGATTAGATATTATCAGTTTAAGTAGTTCAGTACAACATTGTGGGTTTGTTCCTGTGCTGTACTGTTCTGTGTTCTGTTTGCTAAGAGGAAGAGTAGCTGTTAGAACCCTGATGAAATGAATGCAGTGGCACACCCAAGGCTGACTGAGAACCTTATTGTATAACATCGACTATAAATGAATCCCCATGTGTTTCAATGAATGGTTATCCATTTGAAGTTTTGAGATCTCCCAAAAGTGCTTCAACCACAATGAGCTCAACTACAGCTATACATTAGCCATTTGGGTAGCTCCACACAGTGCTATGCCAAATATTCCCCTGCTTTCACATTTTATGAAATTAAATAAAAGTGCTTTGATCCTTCCTGGCCTGTTAGCATTACCCATTTAATTATCTTGGACCATTGCTTCTCCTTTCTCTTTAATTGTCTAAAGTTCCCTTTGCCACATCGCATCGCACCACCCTATGTATACCTTCAGAACTAGATATTTGATGTATAAGGGCATTAGTCCTAATGTGATTTGTGAACTGTGCCTTAGCAGGACGTTTCTTCCTTTGTGCAGTGTCGTGCCACTGTCTCATAAATTGAAACCCCTCTCCTCCACGCACTACTCTATGAATTTATCTCCTGTTCTTACTAATCTTATGCAAGGTTGAAGATGGCTTGGACATAACAAAATTATTACTTCTGTTTTTGTTTAAGTTGGATGCTGAATGCTCATATTTCTCTGCAGAATCTCCTCCTTTGTCCATTTCTGTCACTGGATCCCAAGTGGACCACAACAACTGGATCTCTCCCGCTCCCATTGCAGCTTCGTTAAGTTTGAGGAGTCCTTAACCCTGACACATTGCAGGCAACGCAGCATCTGGGAATCATGCTCACAGCTGCTGAGAACTGTATCTATTTCCCTACCTGTTCCTTCCTATTTTCTAAACATTCTTTTTACTCCCACAGCTTGAATGACCAAGGCAGGTTTTTAGCTCTTCCACACTGCCTGCAAAGACTTCACTTTAAGACAGTCGTGCAGTTCAAAAATTCGAAATTAACTAATACCTTAATCACTTGTGCCTTTTTCCCTTAATTGAATGAACATATATACGTGCCTGGAAGCAAACTGTTGGAAAAAGCAAGGGAAATTTTTCATAAATAATCCTTTTAAACTTGGGCATGTGGTTTTTCAGGTTGATGGGCCAAATAGCCTAATTCTGCTTCCTGTGTCTTATGGTCTTATGACTTGATGCTTCATATGTTATAATCATTAAACATCTTGAATATTTCAGAATGACCAAGAGTTTCAAAACCATTAATTGTGTGGTTGTCATTCATTCTGATTTTTAAGCTTTTTACAATAAATGGCATGAATCAAAACTGTAGAGTGCATTTTGATGCAAAATGTTGTAAATAGGTGGATGTCATATTGATGGGTTTAAGCTGTTTAAAAGTTACATTAAAATCCAGGTATAAATTTTGTATCTTTTTTGAGGTACTTCAAGATTATCTCAGTCTACTGTTGTTTCCAGCTACTACTATTTTGTGTTTTGTTTTAATGATTGCAACAGAAATGAAACAAGTAGCCATGGATATTGGACAAGAAGCAGTGTTTGTGACATCTGATGCCAGTGCATTCAAGTTCAAGTTTAATCATCATTCAACTGTACATGAAGATAGCCAAGGAAGACAGTGTTCCTCTGAGGCCAAGATGCAAAACATATTACCAACAGCAGACAGCATAGATAGTTATGATAGCAGAAAACATGCAGTCATAAAAAATATATAGTCCAAGTCCCTGAATGTCATGTCCCGTAGAGTGATGGTGCATTGGATGTTGTCCTGGTCCAGCTTGTTCTTTCACCAAGCGAACACCTGAGGGTGGCGCCAAGCAAACGCTGGAGAGCAGCACTGATGGGAGGGGCCAGTCCCCAGCCACGCTATACTGCCTCAGGCGCTGCCCCTCCAGAACTGCTGCAAATCGATGGCATTATCATTTGTAGTTTACCTATTATTATTTGTAGTTTAGTACAGATAAAATGAATGCATTTCCACATCGGTTCCAATGATGCCAGTCTTTTATTTTGCTTTTGCAGATATCGACTTGCAGGTCTTCCGAGTGGATACCAGATGAAGAACATCACGAGCCCTGAGATAACCTACTGCCTACTTAAAGACCTCATCATTTGGACCCAGTACGAAATTCAAGTTGCAGCATATAACAGTGCTGGTCTTGGTGCATACAGCAGAGCAGTAACAGAATACACATTACAGGGAGGTAAGAAAAATGATCTTCAAAGGTAGGCTTTTTGAAGTTGTGTCTCTTCTTACTCCCTGACATCCTTCCTCTCAGTGACTTCCGTTGTACTTTTAACATCAAGCGTTAACAAAGTGAGCATCCAGGCACGTGATAATGTTGGCATTGCTGTCATGCCTTGCTGTGTCAAATAGAAATACATTTTCTTTAATCAGGGTATTCCATCACTCCATGAGAAGGGCAGAAATATAAATTACACACACTTCCCCAACTTACATTTGATATTAGTTTGGCACTAACAGAACAAATTTGTTGAAGAATTAGTCAAGTTCCTCAGCAGCTTGTGAAATTACATTCTCAGCATTTGTGAGACCAAGTCCTATCATTACAGAGATAGCAAGTATCTTTAAGGTTTTACCTGATGTTCTGCGGCATGTTCAGTTGTTTTAGGAATCTGTAATGCAAGAATTAAACAATTTTGATTTAACCTAATCCTGGACAGTCCCTGCTCAGATATCGAACAGTGAAAAAGAATCCTGACAGCAATTGATGGAGAAAACAGTCGTTCAGCTGTATTCATGGGTATTTATGTGTGGTTGAATGACAATTAAACTTGAACTTTAAAAAGAAACTGTGAACTTATAATCACATTTATTCTGTTCGGTCCTTTTAAAGGATTAATTGCTGAGGGAGATTTTTCCCCTTGAGTGCTGCATATAATTCCTTAAATCTGAGGAAAGAAACCAGATCACAGAGTTCTTTTACTTTTCATTATTACTTTAGAGCAGGGATGGCCAACCTATGGTGCATGCGCATTGCACCCCAGTGATAACAATAAAAAAGTGAGCCTACTCATGCAAAAAGTATTAACCAAAAACAGATCTGTAGAAAAAAATCTATAACAGGAATTCAAGTAGCTTAGAGCTAGAAATGGGTTTTACTGAGAATAAATCTAAAACTTTTCAATTATTTTTAGCGATTTTATTATTTCATGCACATCTTTTGGCGAATGTTATCTTCTTTCACATTAATCTGCTTTCAATTTTAAAAACATCTTCAATGAGTCAAACTAGGAAAGAAGGACTTTTGTTCTGCAGTCGTTCCATAACTGTTCAGTACACGTTTTATACTTGCTCGATCCTGAGCCGCCAAGCATCTGCACCGGCAGTACATTGCAAGTTTTTGCCAGTTTTTGCCAATTGACACTCTTGCGCTACGGATTTGTGCTTTGTTCGTCCTTTGTGAGCATTTGCAGTTTTGTACTTTTTCAAAAATTAAGCCTTGTTTTTACATTCATCACGTGCAAAAGAAAAGCAAAAAGTGATAGTAAGCATGAATTCAATGAACAGTGGGAAAGTGAGTGCTTATTTATAGCGGGTCATCAGGAAAACCGTTGTGCATTGTTTGTGAAAACACTTTCTCACATAATAGAAGACATGATCTTAATAGACACTATAAAACACAACATCAGACTGAAATAGAAGGAAAACTGAAGCTAGAGTATGGGTCTGAGATTCACAACCGTCTGAGTTACGGAAAGAATATGTGATTTAAGGAAAGGGAAGAAATCAAAAGAAGACAAAATATATTTGTTAAAAGTCTCATTAAGGTAAGTAATGTTTTATATTAAATCAATATAGCATGTAAAAATGTTAAATATATCTACAACATATTTTTACAAGAATTGAATGGGGGTACAAGAGTTGTATGGCACATCTGAACTTGTGGGTGAAAAAATTGATGCATGGAATGTATAAGGTTGGCCACCCCTGCTTTAGAGACTTTGAAGTGTGATATTATTTTGAGCAGTACACACAAAATGCTGGTGGAACGCAGCAGGCCAGGCAGCATCTATAGGGAGAAGCGCTGTCAATGCAGTTTGTCAGGACTAACTGAAAGGAAAGATAATAAGAGATTTGAAAGTAGGAGGGGAGGGGAAAATGTGAAATGATAGGAGAAGACCGGAGGGGGTGGGGTGAAGCTGAGAGCAAAAGGGGTACAGAGCTGGAGAAGGGAAAGGATCATGGGACGGGAGGCCTAGGGAGAAAGAAAGGGGGAGGGGAGCACCAGAGGGAGATGGAGAACAGGTAGAGTGATGGGCAGAGAGAGAAAGAGGAAAAGGGAGTTGGGGGGGGGGGGGAAGAAAACTAAATATATAAATATATCAGGGATATGGGGTAAGGAGGATTGATGGACTCTTGTGGTCACAAGGACTGCATTCAAAGTTCAGCCACGACAGTCAGGGCAAGAGGGTGAAATCTGCTCTGACCATACATTTTACCATAGGGTTATTGAGAAGGATAGGCCAGTCACAGCAGGCAAGCAGTTAATATTCACAGATTATACTGCCAGTCCTGAAATCTTGGCAATGTCACGTTATGTCCTCAAGAAGCAAATGGAGAGCCCTGAGGCCATTTGACAAGAACATTTTCCCTTTTGCCAGTATTCATTTCCAACACAAGAGATTCTGCAGATACCGGAAATCTCCAGCAATACACACTAAATGCTGGAGGAACTCAACAGGTCAGGGAGCATCTGTGGAGGGGAATAAACAGTTGGTTTGGGCCGAGACCCTCCATAAATGCTGCCTGACTTGCAGAGACCCCTCTCCATTTTGTATGTGTGATGCTTCATTTTTATTTGCATTTTGAATGATGAAGAGAAGCAATTTACAAGAATTTAGTATTAAGATGAAAATTAACATGTGTCCAATGCAACTACAACATCAATAAGCGTCAACTTTGAAGTCAACACATTGTTTTACCTGTGTGAACAGAAACTAAAAAGCTCAGAGTAATTTGTATGTTAGAAACTATCTTGCTGTTACCTTGGTTCCAAGCACTAATGAAATAATGTTATGCCAGTCAGATTTCATGCAGGTTGGTATTAAACTAGAAGAAAATAATTGTACTTTCAATCTCACTGCCACCTTTTCTTTTATGTGAGTGTTCCATCTAGTAACTCTCATGTCGTGACCCCCATTGTATTTCTAATTTGAAATTACAGTTTTTCATTGTTTCACTACTGTTCAAAAAAATAACTCAATTAAGCATAGGCTTAGTAGAACTTGGTTCTTTGCGCATTACGGAATATTTATACAATGTCACAGATTCTAGACGAGAAAATCTACTGATACTGGAAATCCAAGCAACACACACGAAATTCTGGAGGAACTCAGCAGGCCAGGCAGCATCTTTGGAAAAGAGTTAACAGTAGACGTTTCCAGGCTGAGACTGTTCATCTGGATTTCATCAAGTCCTGATGAAGAGTCTCGGTCCAAAACATTGACTGTTTACTCTTTTCCAAAGTACATGAATGGAAAAGCTTTGGAGGAACGTAGGTAAAATGCAAAAGAGTGTGACTGGCTGTGGTAGGCAAATTGTTCAGCTTGAATGTTGAGCCAGAAAGTCTGCTTCCATGCTGACTCTATATGACTCGGATTATCAGCTAGCAGCCTGCGGTATAAGCAAGGCAGAATGTTCAGTGGCAAAACCAGGTGTTGTGCCACTGAAACTAATGTGACACTACCTTTTATATGTATCAAATGAGGGACTTACAGTAGCAAAAATGAAATCACTCATTCATTGCCCAGTGAACTGTGGAGTATACAGGCATCACGCAGGTCAGTGCCCAGCATCCTCGCTGAAATCACGAATATTCCATTTTGTGTCACGTTCAACTTCAAGTTTATTGTTACCTAACCATACCTATATACAACCAAACAAATCAATGTTCCTCAGGAATATGCTGCACCCGCAATACGTAAACCAAAATATTATTACAGTTAAGTTCGTAAAATATAATTCGAAGTGGCAGTGGTGCGCAGCATAGGTAAAGGTATGGTAAACAGTAAACGGCTTACTGTCCTCGTTACGTGATCTCAGTTGTGACAGTGTATTTAGTACTCAAGCAACTTTGGGGAAGAAGTTGTTACCGAATCTGGCAGTCCCAGTCCTGATGCTCCTATGCCTCTTTCAGACAGTAGTGGGGCAAAAGGGTTGTGGGGTGGGTGGTAGGGATCCTGAACAATGCTTCATCAGTCACCTGAACTCTACAGTGCTGGTTTCCTCATGATCTCCTGCATGCCGCACAACACACGCAACATTATGTGCATTCAGAATGTGACACCAGCTGGTGGAAAGTGGGAAATGGAAGACAAAGGAAGGGGTTAGCCCAGACAGATTACATTTTTATTTTGAGTTGTGTGAACAATTCTTCCAATCATTTCACTAATAAAACGTCAGAAATTGTAGTTGGCTGCCGTTCAAAAGTAAAATACAATACTGAAGCTGTCTGAGTTTTCCCTGCAGAATCCTGAAGTTGGGTGGCCTTGGCTATCATTTGAAGCTCTGTTATGACTGGACCTTTCTCAACTTGCTTTCTCAGGTTGATACTCGGCTGCTGAAAATACTTAGAAACATACCAACAGCTACAATGTTAACGAGTATTTCTTCCCGTGACTTCCCTTGGAATTCCCTACACATATTATTATATCCCAGAGAACAGTTGAGTTACTGAAGTGTTACCATCATCAGTACAGCAATTAAACAGATAAATATGACACACACTACATTCCATAATTAATAATAAGAAAAATAAAACAAAATCTAATAAGGACACGGTATCTATGTGCCTAACTTTGGCACAAAATCCTATAAGTACCCGAGTAGCCAGACTGTTGTCCCTGATCTATCCAAAGTGACTTTCGTTATCTCAGGGCTTTTTACTGAATTGTGGTATTTGTACTGTTATATCCACCACAATCAATTATATATGTCCTGTTCCTTCAAAGTAGGATACCCTCCTCTGTCCTGACCCCAGATGACCCCATGGAATGTGGCATGCCTGGAGTTAATATAGCCTTTTACCACAGAATGTTTATTATAATCCTGATTTGGTGTGACCTTGTTGGTTCTCTCTAATGTACAATAATATTTTCAAGAATGGCTGTAACTTTCTGGTCTACTTCTGTAAAATCCACAGCATCTTTCCTAATTCTTTGGGTTCACCAACTTCAGATAACATCTCCCAGCTGGCTTGTGCATCCATAACCCATGGCTCATTTGTTCAACATTGTTTAAATGAATGGCTTGCTAAGGGAGGTTGCATGTTGTTTTAGGGTCAAGTTGAAATGTAAAAAATCGACTGGATTTTTCTTCTATAGCATTGACTGTTTTTTGCAAATACACTGAATTTGATCCTGTCTCTGAATTTGATCAGTCATCTCTGACGTTCCACCTTTAAATGTTTCGATTTTCATCTCATTAGCACTGTTATTGTGAAGAGCTCACTGCGGCTGTAGCTCTGGGCCTGTTGTTATTGTGTCAGCATTGCCAAACACTATTATAATACTTTTTATTTTAGGGCAATATTTTAAATTTTACGCACATTAGTATAACTTGGGAATTGTACGTTCAAAGTTCAATGTACATTTATTATCAAAGTACCCGTAGGTCACCATATACAACCCAGAGATTCATTTTCGTGTAGGCATGCTCAATAAATCAAATAACCATAATAGAATCAATCAGTGAAAGACTGCACCAACAGGGCGGGCAAGCAGGGTGCAGAAGACAACAAGCAGCAATTGCAAAAAGAAAAAAAAGAAATAATAACAATAATAATAAATAGAAAGCAACAGATATCGAGAACCTGCGATAATTTGATTATTCAGTGCATTTACCTGTTTGTTTTCTACCCATGTACCCAGCTACTTCTGCAAATATATTACGAATCAGATCTAGGCAGATTAGAAGAACTGATATTTGGGAATAATTTTAAAAGGGAATCTCATCAAAAGAAGGGTGAATCAACCTGCACCGCTTTTATTAGACTTATTATCATCCCTATAATAAAATATTATCATTCAGAAAGGAAGACATGGTCTTAGAGTTATACAGCATGGAGACATGTTAAATTTTCTCTATCTTTTAATTGTGCTAAGCTCAGTTGAAGCCAGTGAATTTATTTATTTATTGGTGATACAGCTCAGAGAAGGCCTTCCTGGCCCTTCGATCCATAGTTTCCTTACAACACCCGACAAACCCTAACCTAATCCCAGGGCAGTTTACAATGACCAATTAACCTACCCAATACGTCTTTGGACACTGGAGGACTCAGAGAAAACCCACGCATTGCACAGGGAGGACATACAGAGACTCCCTCAAGAACAGCGAACTACGAACTCCGGAGCGGCCCCAGCTGTAATACCGTTAAGCTAAATACCACGCTACTGTTACTGTTATTTGGCCAGAGAACTTTGCTAGAGAATTTCAAGCTGCAGGTCATGTATTTTCGTGTTTTTGCACACAGCGAAGGTGATAAAGGTGTTTATAATGAAGCAATATTTTTTATCACAGTGCATTCTATAAGCAGGGTATCATTCTCCGTTAAGTCGAGGATGTCAAGTTCCTTCCAAATGCACAGTAATCTAAATGATTTGACCTCATTTTAGCTTGTTCACTGCAGAGTGTGGTGAACTACATATACCTGTCTGGACATGCCCCCCCCCACCCCCCGCTGACTGCTCCTGTGGCTCCTCCCACGGACCCCGGTATAAAGACGATTGGAGACACAGCCCCGGCCTCAGTCTCCAGGATGCAGTGTGGTGGTCAATTGCTGCTTGTTCTTTCTTCCCGCCAATAAAAGCCTATATCTTGCCTCACGTCTCCGAGAGTTATTGATGGTGCATCACAGAGTAAAGAATGTGAATTTTGACAAAATTGACAAAGCATTTAAAAATTCTGCGTGACTGATTCATTAAAAGAAAAAGTTTGCTGAGCTTATCACTATCATTTGGTATATCATGATTTCCGAAATATAGATACTGATTGTTTTCTTATATACAGTCCCAACAGCACCCCCTCAGAATGTAGAAGTGGAAGCTGTAAACTCCACCACCATCAAGTTTACGTGGGATCCTCCCCCTCAGCAGTTCATAAATGGCATCAACCAAGGCTACAAGGTAATACAAGAGATTGTAATATCTAAAATTTAAATCAAATATTTCTCAGTTTATAGAAGTGAAACCAATCATATCATTGACATGTTACTTTGAGCAACTGTATTGACAGTTAGTACTGAAACAAGCAAATCAGGACATAGTTTGAATTTGTTGATTGGGTTGATATCCAAAATGGCATTAGGATCCTCTGCATCTTAAGGCGAAGAAAATGAGTACATCAGCTTCTTTTAGTTATGTCCCACTGTCTCTGCTCCACATTTCTCCCAGTCCCTCCTTTCTCTTTCCCTGGGGCAAAGAGTATCTATGTCTGTAGAATGAGGGGAAAAGATTACACAATTGTGATCACAATTTTGGTAATCCACTGCCACTCTCACAATCGTTCATTATATACCACATCTTGAAGAAAGCAGGGGATGGGGGTTGGAGGAGAAAATTATCGAATAATACATAAAAGATTTCTTTTTGAAATTGTGGATTTAGATTTCTGTGTACATATATATTTACAAAGTTTTCCCCATTTCCAACGTTTTTTTCTCATCAGCTCTTTACTAGGATTGCGGACCCACCAAATACAGTTGCAATGATGACAATCACCCCTGATTTCCACGGAACGCGCCATGAAGCCCTAATTACCGGCCTCAAGAAGTTCACAAAATACAACACATCTGTACTGTGTTTTACAACACCAGGCAATGGTCCCGAAAGCCCACCCAAGTTGATTCAAACTCATGAAGACAGTGAGTACCTGAGAAATGTCACTTCACTATGTAGCTTTATTCATAGGAAAATTCATAAAAAGGATCTGTTGGAGCTAATTTGAACTACAGGGTGCTGAGAAGGAAGGAGATGATACAGGTGGCCATGCAGTAAAGCATCCTACAGAAGAACAGGATGAAGTTGAAAGTAAAATGCAGAAGTCTGGAAGTAGAGAGTACAAAACCCAAGGGAGAAGCTAGACTTTCCTTTGTTTAAACATTTAAACAGGAAGGTGTAGAGGATCACATTAATATGTTGATTTGAAGTCACCTTTCTCCGATACTTTGGTTTTCCCAAGTTGCTTTTTCTAGTGGAGTAAGAGAGAGTTATTTATATTACTCTTTGCCTCTTCTGGGAGACAAATGTGTAAGTATATTCCAGTTCATTGGAACAGGCCAAGCTGAAGAAAGCATTTGCACATTCAAAAGAGAGAGTTAATTTTAAAGCATATGTTCAGGCAGACTTTAAAGGGTTGGTGCAATTGTAAGCCTGCTGGTTCTTGATGGTAGTGTTGGAGTTTTATCGCCTGTTTAAGTGCTGTTCTGAATCCTTATGTGAATGAGAAGAGCACACAATAAACTTAATGTAGCTAAGGCACAATCATACAATTGGTGAGTTTTAGCTAGAATGAAATCAGCAGTCCTAAATATTCTAATTTCTGCCCTATGGAACTCAGCAATATTATGGAAAAGGAATTGAGAACCATTGATGCAGGAATCATAGAAGCAGATTTGCATGTTTCATTGTATTTGTAAATCAAGTCATCGTTCTAGTTTGGACTGGTATTTTATTTGTTTGTCTCCCAGCTTTATTTAGAAGTATATCCTTATTTACATAATTTTTCAAAATAAGCAGGAAAGCAGCAAAATATGTTCCGAATGGAGGAACCCTCTCTTCGTGATTTGCTTCTTCCTAGAACTGGAAGTGCAGGCAGAGAGCTTGCTGCTGCAGTTGGTGAAAACTCATGACAACAAAGCTTAGAGACTTTTACTTTCTTTATATACAGTGTGAATGTTTCTGAAAAGACCAAAATATATTGTCCATCCCTAACTTGTCTTGAGAAAGCTGTGAGATAAGTTCCCTGTTTGAATCTCTGCAGTCAAACTGTTGTAGATGCTGTATTGGTGCTGTTGGGCAAATTCTTCCATGACTTTGATTCAGCAACGAAGAAAGAATAGTAATATATTCCCAAGTCTGAAGGGCGGTAAACTCTGTCAGGAATGTGGAGGTCCGATCACAAACAAGAGAAAATCTGTATTCTCACTGCTTACTGTGTTTGTGCTGTGGTTAGTGCAGACTGTAGGTTTGAGAGGTGCTATTGAAGAATCCTTATTTAATTGCCACAGTGCATTTTGTAGATGGTATACATAGTGTTGGAGGGAATGCATGGGCAATCTGGCAGTTTGAGCCAATCTTTTTTCTTGCCTTCTTTCATAGTATATTCCATCATCTAAAGTCTTATGTCTCCCACTTATCGTTTCTCAGCCCCTATCATTACCTCCACCCTTTTCTCTCCCCACATGACTCCATCTGACATTCCACCTCCTCCCCCCCCCCCCCTTGATCCACCTATCACTTTACAATTCTTGCCACACCACCCACCTCTCCCAACTCTTTATTCTACATTAGTGGTCACCAGCTTTTTTAAGCCCAAGATTCCCCACCTCAGCCTTAGTGAAAAGCGAGATCGACTAGTTACATGCATGCACAGTGGGGCAGAAAAGACCGGAAGTAAAACCCTGTAACCCAGAAGTAGAAATAATGTAATGTAGCGATGTGCTACACACAGTCGGTAAAGCTGTTTCGAGACTAGTTTATTCAAACTTCGCGGTGCTGGCATTTA
Organism: Hypanus sabinus; assembly: GCF_030144855.1. Taxonomy (NCBI): domain Eukaryota; kingdom Metazoa; phylum Chordata; class Chondrichthyes; order Myliobatiformes; family Dasyatidae; genus Hypanus; species Hypanus sabinus. The sequence continues at coordinate 37,665,911 of NC_082714.1, forward strand.
ATCCCTAGCACCTGCCCTCTCCAGGCGGAAATGACATTAGAGGTGCATTACCAAAGTCTCTCCCAGCTCGCTGGCTATTTGTGAGCCAGTTCACCTGAGCAGAAAGTGGGTCGCCACATAACACCCCCCCCCCCCACCAGAACCGGCGATACACCACCCAATGTCCACAGTCTGGGCCGGACTCTGTTTGGGAGGTCTGCCTCTGCGCCGCAGTGCCTGAATCTTGACCGGCTGTGCCAAGTCCATATGGGCTGGTTTGAGTTGGTCCACCATGAAAACCTCCTTTTTCCCCCCAATGTCCAGAACGTACGTGGACCCGTTGTTGTTGATCACCTTGAACGGCCCCTCGTATGGCTGCTGTAGCCGTGCCCGGTGTCCGCCCCTTCGCACAAACACAAACTTACAGTTCTGCAGGTCTTTGGGTACGTGGGTCGGGGTCGGTCCGTGCTGTGAAGTCGGTACGGGGGCCAGGTTGCCGAGCCTTTTGCGTAGTCTGTCCAGGACTGCTGCGGGTTCTTCCTCTTGCCCCCTTGGGGCTAGTATGAACTCTCCTGGGATGGCCAGGGGTGCGCCGAACACCAACTCGGCCGACGAGGTGTGCAGATCCTCTTTGGGTGCTGGGCGAATTCCAAGCAGGACCCAGGGAAGCTCGTCCACCCAGTTAGGTCCTCTCAGGCGGGCCATGAGAGCCGACTTCAAGTATCGGTGGAAACGCTCCACTAGTCCGTTCGACTGTGGGTGGTAGGCAGTTATGTGGTGTAGTTGCGTTCCCAACAGGCTGGCCACAGCCGACCACAGGCTGGAGGTGAACTGGGCGCCTCTGTTGGAGGTAATGTGGGCTGGTACTCTGAAATGTGCTACCCAGGTTGCGATCAGTGCTCGGACGCAGGAATCGGCAGATGTGTCGGTGTGCGGGACCGCCTCTGGCCACCTCGTGAACTGGTCTACCATAGTTAGGAGGTACCGAGCTCCTCAGGACACTGGTAGGGGGCCCACGATATCCACATGAATGTGGTCGAACCTCTGGTGGGGGGGGGTTCGAACTGCTGCAGCGGGGCTTTAGTGTGCCGCTGCACCTGGGCTGTTTGGCACTGCGCGCACGTTCTGGCCCATTCACTGACCTGCTTGCGAAGTCCGTGCCACACGAACCTGCTGGAGACCAGCCAGATGGTTGTCCTGATAGATGGGTGCGCCAAACCGTGTATGGAGTCAAAAACTCGCCGCCTCCAGGCTGCCGGGACAATGGGGCGAGGTTGGCCGGTAGCCGTGTTGCACAGGTGGGTCCTCTCACCTGGGCCTACGAGAAAATCCTGCAGCTGCAAACCCAAGACTGTGGTCCTGTAGCTGGGCATCTCTTCGTCTGCCTGCTGTGCCTCCGCCGGTGCCGCATAGTCCACCCCCAGGGACAGGGCCTGGACACCTGGTCTGGAGTGTGCGTCCGCCACGACGTTGTCCTTTCTCAAGACATGCTGGATGTCCGTCGTGTACTCGGAGATGTAGGACAGATGTCGCTGCTGGCGAGCCGACCAGGGATCGGACACCTTCGTGAATGCGAAGGTCAATGGTTTGTGGTCCGTGAATGCGGTGAACTTCTAAGATGTACCTGAAATGCTGGATTGCCAGATACAGTGCCAACAGCTCCCAGTCGAAAGTTCGGGTGGTCGTAGGTGCTTGCTGAAGAACGCCAGGGGTGGCCAGCGCCCCTCGATGAGTTGCTCCAGCACCCCTCTGACTGCTGTATCAGATGCGTCCACCTTGAGGGCGCTCAGAACGTCCATTCTGGGGTGCACCAGCATCGCGGCATCTGCCAAGGCTTCCTTGGCTTCAACGAAAGCAGCCGCGGGCTCCTCGTCGCAAGTAATGTCCTTGCCTTTACCTGACATCAGGGTGTACAAAGGGCGCATGATCCGGGCTGCTGAGGGGAGGAAACGGTGGTAGAAGTTCACCATACCATCGAACTCCTGCAGGCCTTTGACCGTGTTGGGCCGGGCAAAGTGGCAGATCGCGTCTACCTTGGCGGACAGAGGTGTTGCCCCGTCTTTGGTAATCCTGTGGCCCAGGAAGTCAATGGTATTGAAACCAAACTGGCATTTGGCCGGGTTGATCGTGAGGCCGAAATCACTCAGGCGGGAGTAGAGCTGGCGGAAGTGGGACAGATGCTCCTGGCGACTACTGCTGGCTATAAGGATGTCGTCCAAATAGATGAACGCAAAGTCCAGGTCGCGTCCCACTGCATCCATTAGCCGCTGGAACATCTGTGCGGCATTCTTCAGGCCAAACGGCATTCGGAGGAACTCGAACAGGCCGAACGGGGTGATGAGTGCTGTTTTGGGGATGTCTTCAGGGTGCACCAGGATTTGATGGTATCCCCGGACGAGGTCTACTTTGGAAAAGATTCTTGCCCTGTGCAGGTTTGCTGCAAAGACCTGTATGTGTGCACAGGGTAGCGGTCTGGAGTTGTAGCCTCGTTCAGCCTGCGGTAGTCGCCACATGGTCTCCAACCCCCATCCTCTTGAACTCCTCCTTCGCCGGGGGGGGATCCTTCGTGCATGGGCATGGAGGGGTGGTCCCTTGGTCGGGATGTGGTGCTGAACCCCGTGTCTGGGCATGGCTGCCATGAACTGCGGTGCCAGAATCGATGGAGAGTCCGCCAGGATTCTAGTTAATTCGTTGTCCAACAGCGTGATGAAGTCCAGGTGTGGGGCTGGCAATTTGGCTTCACCCAGGGAGAACGTCTGGAAAATCTCGGCATGTACCAGTCTTTTCCCTTGCAAGTCGACCAGCAGGCTGTGAGCTCGCAAGAAGTCCGCCCCCAGGAGTGGTTGGGCCACCGTGGCCAGTGTGAAGCCCCACGTGAACCGGCTGGCGCCGAACTGCAGCTGCACTGTGCGGGTGCACCTAACTCTAACCCTAAACCCTAACCCTAACCCTGTTGGCCAGCCGCCATAGTCATTAGCAGCAGCTGGCCCTGGCCCTTGTAGGGCGGGTGACAACGGCGGACTTCTGTGCCCCACCGCTGGTGGTAGAAACACCACTGTTCACTGTCCTCCTCACTCCTGCCTCTGTGTTGTGTGCGCCCCCCTGCCGGGCCTGGTCTGCTCTGCTGTTGGGCGTGTGGCCTGGTAATCTGACCGACCAATGCCACGCTCTCCCTCTCGGCTTTCCACAGCACATCTGCCCGGGCCGCCACCTTCCGGAGGTCGCTGAAATCTGCGTCAGCCAGCAGCAGATGTATGTCCTCGGGCAGTTGCTCTAGGAACGCTTTCTCAAACATGAGGCAGGGCTTGTGTCCGTCAGCCAGGGCCAGCATCTTGTTCACCAATGCTGACGGCAGCCTGTCTCCCAAACCGTCCAGGTGAAGCAGGCGGGCACCCCGTTCACGCCGTGAGAGGCCAAAGGTCCCTATCAGTAGCGCTTTGAATGCTTCATATTTGCCTTCTTCCGGGGGCGACTGTATGAAATCCGCAATCTGGGCGGCCTTCTCCTGGTCAAGGGCGCTCACCACATGGTAGTAACGCGTGGAATCAGAAGATATCTGCCGTATCTGGAACTGGGCTTCTGCTTGGCTAAACCACGCACATGGTCGCAGCGTCCAGAAAGTTGGCAGTTTTAGTGAAACTGCGTGAACAGATGAAGAGTCGGTCATCTTTGGTCCAAATCCCGTTTGGACCGTCGGGGTCACCAATTTAGCGATGTGCTACACACAGCGCTGAAATAACGACACGCAGTCGGTAAGTCATTTCGAGACTAGTTTATTCACACTTCGCAGCGCTGGCATTTAATCCCTAGCGCCCGCCCTCTCCGGGCGGAAATGACGTCAGAGGTGCATTACCAAAGTCTCTCCTCGCGCGCTGGCTATCTGTGAGCCGGTTCGCCTGCGCAGAAACTGGGTCGCCACAGTATAAACACCTGGGGTCCTTTTTTGCATCACGGACCTGTTTAATATTGCCAATATTCTTGCAGACCGGCCAACAGGGGGGTGGGGGGGGGGGGGCGGCTGGTGTTAAACAGGGCTGGAATACACCGATACAGGTTCCTTACGTCCCATCTATTCCGCAATTTCGCGGCTCTCGGCACTTAGCTTCTGTCCCCCCCTTGCTCACATTTTTTCCCCTGAAAAATCTCAACGCGTTTGACCTTAAGTGCGGGGTGCTTGCACTCAAGGTGCCGAAGCCATTTTGAGGGCTTCATTGCCTTGGACAGCCTCCCGGCCCGAACTCCGGCCTCCCGCCCGCCCGCCGCCAGACGACTTGGCCAGGTGCAGCTAGTCGCGGGTGGGGTGAGAGGACAAGGTCAGGGCCGGAGGTCCCCATACCGGGGCCACAGCGGTAGCAGTACGGAGAGAGCAGCCAACTGAGTGAGGAGTGTGACAGGGCGCCAGCCCGCCACCACCCCCCCCCCCCCCCGTAGGATCTATCGGCCGACAAGTTTGTTTTAGTAGATTGCAGTGCGTTAGCTGCTCTGATACTTTGGAAACGCTGAGCCCGAATTAGGTCGTCTGCGAATATTTTAGCACTGGGTTCATCTGTCCGCGCTCTGGGCCGGTGGCAACAGCAGTTCCCAAGGCCAACCAGTGATCCCTGGCACGAGGGTATCACTGCGTTTAGGCGACTGATGACCTCGCGTGGGTTGAAGTTCAACAGTGGGCATGACAGGGAATGAGGAAAGGCGCAGCTGACTCATATTGTTTCCTCGTGGTCCGGTGGTTGGGGACCATTGAATTACACTGTGTAGTGCGGGGGATCTACACATGTGCTCTGGGCAGAAAGAACGGAACTAAAACCCCGCAACCCAGAAACAATTTCTCAACAGTATTTGTGTATTTATTTGCCTTGTTTTTTTTGGGCTCTACTGGGAAAGTCTCAAAGATTGACCAGTCGATTGCGATTGACGGGTTGGCGACCACTATTCTACATGTTTCTGTTTGTTTTGGCATTGATGGAAGGGCTCAACACAAAATATTGACTGTCCATTTCCCTTTGGCAGATGATGCTTCACCCATTGAGTTCATCTAACAGTTTATTTTGACTGTTCTTATCCATTGCCTGAGCTGGATCCATGCAGACAAATGGGATGTCTTCTTCCATACTCTTTGCAGAGCTGGAGTGGGACCTGCACCTGGAACCACAGAATTTATCTTGCAGGTCCAGTTGTTTCTCGCTGAGAGGACTCCTCTGATAATTAGAAACATTTAAAATCTGTGGAAGTACCAGCAATATCATGAGGAATTCCACTCATCCTGCTAATGGACTGCTTGTCCCGCTCCCATAGGGAAGGGGCTACACAATATCCACACCAGGACCACTGAACTCAAAAACAGTTGCTTCCCCCAAGCAGTCAGGCTCATCAAATCCTCCACCCATTAATCTACCACCATCATCCCCACCAGCATTACAGCCACTCCTCTCCAAAATCCCCCATGCACTGCCACTTGTACTTTGTGTTTTGTAGGATTGTTTTTATATTTATATTCAATGTGGGGTTTTTATGCCTATTGTGTTTGTTTATGCTGCATCGGATCCAGGGTAACAACCATTTTGTTCTCCTTAACATTTGTTTACAGCAGAAGGGCAATAATTAAATCTTGAATCTTGAAGTAAATTTAACTAATTTAATACTTTTTAATTTCTTAATGAAACATATTAGTTATAGAACATTAAGGTTGATTAACGTAATGAAAAGAACACAATGTTTACACGGTCTAATCTTTCCAATCCTGGCCAGTGATCCCATTGAAGTGTGTGAGACATGCATAAACACAAGGGAGTGACTAGGAAATGCATTCCGCTGTTCAGATCAGTGCAGCTGTACTCCACCGCTGAACTCAATGGTGAGTCCAGCAGCCAAGCAGGAGGCCAGAGGGGCTGATTTTGAAAGCCCTGATAGATTCTCTTTCTTCCTCCCTCATAAGTCATGAAGTTATACAGCATAGAAACAGGTCCTTCAGCAAAACTGGTCTGTGCTGACCAAGATTCCCATGTAAGCTAGTCCCATTTTCTCTCATTTGGCCCATATCCCTCTTAACCATCCCTCTTTTTATGCCATGGACCAATACCATTAAGCAAGGGAGTCCATGATCCTCTAGCTGGGAACCCCTGCTCTAAACCTTTCCTACCTAAACGAGTATCTTTCAAAAGCTAAAAATGTACCTGCTTCAACCCTCTTGATTTTCCATTAAATCTATCTCTTCTCAGCTTCACCTCTACCCTTTAGTTCTTGATTCCCCACCCCTGAGAAAAGACTGTGGGTGTTGATCCTATGTATGTTCCTCCTATACGCCGATGAAATACATCCCAACTTGCTTAACCACTCTGTAACTTAGTCTCTCAAGGCAATATCTTTGTAATCTCCTCTGTACTCTTTCCAGGTTTGTGTCATAATTTCTCTGGTGGGCTGACCAAATCTGACACCATATTTCAAGTGCAGCTGCACCACCATCTTGTACAATTGCAATATCCTCAGTGGTGACTGATGAAGGCCAGTTCTGCTAAAAGCATTCTTCAGCATGCTGTCTGCCTGCAACACCACTTTCAGGAAACCATGTTCTTGTACTGAACACAAGAGGTTCAGCAGATGCTGAAAATCCACAGTAACACACACAAGACTCATCAGGTTAGGCAGCAACTATGGAAAGGAATAAACAATGAAGAGGAGCCAAGTGATCCTGGCAAAACTCAGACTGGGCTTTGCGGAGCGGGATATCGGGATTCCATTAGGTTGTTGATCACTGAGTGTAGAATAAGGGGAAATAATTAGCCAAAAAATTACTTTTTCTGGGACATACAGTACTTAGAGAGCCTTAGAGAGAGAGAGGGAGAGAGAGAGAGAGGGGGAGAGAGAGAGACATACACACACACACATACATACATACACACACACACACACACACACACACACATACATACACACACACACACACACACACACACACACACACACACACACACACACACACACACACAGTGCCTAAGACTTTTGCACAATACTGTATTTGCCAACATGGAGCAGAGAGCAAATTTGTAAATCTGGTGGGAACAAAGGATGTTGAGAATGGTGAGGGTAGAGCGCCATGGGAGGGGTGTAAGACAGGTGACAGGAGATATGCCAGGGCAAGGGGTGGCACAGGACGCACCCAGCCCTAGGTGAGATCATTTGATTCAAAGCAATCGGTTTATTGATCATTAGAGAATATCTCTGGTGCTTCTTACTCCCTCCCCTCTCCATTCCCCCTTTTCCCAACCATGATTCCCATCTCCCTGCCCCTTTCCCACTCAGAGACCAATATCAGAATCAAGCTTATCAACACATATGTCATGAAATTAGTTTTCTCTTGCGGCCGCAGTACAGTGCAATACCTAAAATTATTACAGTACTATGCAAAAGTCTTAGGCATCCAAGGTACACATACGTGCCTAAGACTTTTGCCCAGTTCTGTACAAAAGCTAATTTTCCACTTTGGCTTGGCTAAAGACATGGCTAGTTTTGAAACACAGAACATTGTCTTCTCCCGTCGTCTTTGCTGTATCCAGTACTCTTAGCATCCTCTTGATATCAAGTGGAGTGAGTTAAATGGCTGAATCACTATTCTGTGATAGTGGAGATCTTACAAGGAAATAAAGATGGATAAACCACTGGTTAAACATTAGTTGTAAATATTCAGCTTTGCATTAAGCACTAATGCTTGACCGCACTATCATTGAGAAGGGGCGTTCTTGGAGCCTCTTCTTCCAAATTAAGTTTAATTGTCTGGAACATTCATAACTGGATGAGGCCAGACTGTAAAACTTTGATTTGACTCATAAGTTGTGACGTTGCTTCATTCTGTCCATTGCATAATGCTTTGGAATGCATGTTAACCTATAAGACCATTTGACATGGGAGCACAAGTAGGCCATTTGGCCCATTGAGTCTACTCCACCATTCCACTATACCTGATTTGTTATTCTTCTCAGCCCCATACTCCTGTCTTCCTCCCATAACCTTTGGCACTCTTACTAATCAAGAAACAATCAACCTCCAATATTTTCACAACTTATGAAGTTTGCATCTTATGAACTAGGGTTAATCTCTTAGCTTGATGATACTAGCAGAGTGAGGCACATGCTGGGCAATGACATTACTGATTTTGTTGCATAGATTTGTGCAGCTATTCATGGTCTGTAGTGCCTCATGGATGCCCATTTTCGACCTCCCAGGCCTGCCCTGAGTGTGTTCTATTTAGACAATACTAGTACCACACAACACGATGAAGGAGGTCTTTGGTGGCGATGGGATTTTATGTTGACAAAGTTTGTGCGGTGATCAGTTCTATTAGCATCACTGTGGACAGATGCATCAATGATCCGTTGACTTTGCCCTTAAGGATTTGGCGAGTTTGGTCAATCATGGACTCCTCTCACTATCTTCAATGGTTCTCCCAAGTGGGGAAGCAGCAACTCATCAGCTGAGAGAGACATTCTTGACGTCATCATCCAGATGCTGAAAAGACAAACACTAATACCTTAATCTCTGATCTTCTTATCTTTCTGTTCACACTGCTGCTGCCATTTACGTATCAGGACGGACTGTTTCACTGGTGTCAATGTTTGTGTACTATTATTTGCCAGAACTTGTGGAACATCCCAGTGATATGCACAGGATTGACATACAATGGCATAGTTTTCCCTATAATTATTTAGCACATCCAGAACGTGGTGTGAACACGTACACTATATCGGGAATGTGATTTAAAATGTACTTTCAAAAACTGTTACCATTCCTGCAGTCACCTGGCAAGTGAGCCTTGTTCTCCAGAACATGTTAGATGCTGAAAGTTCTGTGATGGCTTCCTTCTCGATGGTGAGATCTTTGTTACTTATGATTGCTAGTAAAGAAGAAGATTAAGAAATGTGGCATTCTCCTCCTGCTGGAATGTGAGAATTGTCATAGAAAGAGTTTCAGAAAGTGAAACACTGATAATATTTGATCAGCTTAATCAGTCTGCGGTACCTAGCTATCCCATGCTCCACCTCTGCATCATTAGCAGAGTGAATTGTCAGGAATTGTAGCTTGGCATCAAGAATTATGCATAAGCATTGATGAAGCTTGACAAAACAATGTTTGCTGTTGTCAGTCACAGTTTATCAACTTTGACAACATTTTGCGAATTCTCATTACTCATCCCATGAAAATAGTGTAGCTTCATTGGGAATGCATGTAATGCTCTCTACTACATCTCCTTAAGAGAGAATTTACATTTATATAAAACCTTTCACATTTTCAGGCAATCCAAAAGCACCTTCAGAAAATCCAAGATCATTTTGGAGTCAAGCTGAGCAACTGTTGTCACCTACACAAATGTATTCTATATCTTAGAAGAGAAACAAATATTATTTCTAGGCTTGGGCTGTCGAGAATCATAGAATCAAAGAGTACAAAAATTATTCCTTTAGCCCATCAAATTTGTACATCAATTTTATTTTTATTTTTTTCCACATACTCAATAACTCCCCCATATTCTTCTACTTACCTGCACACCAGGGGCAATTTACTCTGGATAAATAACTACCAACGAGAGTGTTTTTTGGGTGTGGAAGGAAACCAGATCATCGATGAAAACCATAAGGCCACAGCCAAACTCCACACAGACAATACAAGAGGTCAGGAGTTTGCACAGGTCCACTGTTGTGGAGATCAAGTCATTGGATATGTTTAAAGTAGGGGATGATAAGCATGTCAAAGGTTACATTGAGAAAGCAGGAGAATGAGGTTGAGAGGGAAAATAAATCACCCATGTTCAGATGGTAGGGCAGATTGGATGGACTGAATGGCCTAATGCTGCTTCTATGACTTATGGTCTTGTGAAAGTGAGAGACAGCAGTTCTGCTTGCTACACCATTGTGCTGCCTCAAAGGGCTTAATTGTGAAACCCATATACTTCCCTGGCTAAAAAACCTTAACTCATCTACTTCAGTTTTAACTTTGTTCCTTTTTATCATGTAATTCAATAGCTGGTGTAAGTCTCTTCAGACTTCTTCCTGCCATGATCTTTTCTTTCCTTTTCTGCAAATGTAGTGTAACTCTGAAACTAATTCTGGTAAAAGGGTTTGTGTTTTATTCCCTTTGTCTTCAGTTTGTAACTTGGTCACAAAGCACTTTCTTTATCAAACTATACAAAACCAAAGCATTACAGAGCCTAAACCCACTTCCTGGCATTGTACTCCAGCATCTGACCTCCCAGTTTATCTCCGGGCTCAAGGTTGACCCTAAGGGCATTCTGTGACAACCTGACCCAAGGCAATAAAACACATTTTATCCTTTAGATTAAAGCACGTTGTATGTAAATACGTATTTATTATTTCAACAACTGTATTTAATTATTGACATTTAATTAATCTGAACCAAAGAATTTTTCATATTTTTATCAATAACATCTAAGGAATTAAACCTTCTAAAGTTTTTGAATGTTTCTGATGATCAGTTCTGGTCGCCTCACTACAGGAAGGATGTGGAAACCATAGAAAGGGTTCAGAGGAGATTTACAAGGATGTTGCCTGGATTGGGGAGCATGACTTATGAGAATAGGTTGAGTGAACTCGGCCTTTCCTCCTTGGAGTGAAAGAGGATGACAGGTGACCTGATAGAGGTGTATAAGATGAGAGGCATTAATTGTGTGGACAGTCAGAGGCTTTTTCCCAGGGCTGAAGTGGCTAGCACAAGAGGGCATAGTTTTAAGGTGCTTGGAAGTAGGTACAGGAGGAGATGTCGGGGTAAGTTGTTTTTTTTTTTAAAACACGGAGTGGTGAGTGCGTGGAATGGGCTGCCAGTGACAGTGGTGGAGGCAGAAACGATAAAGCTTTTTAGGAGACTCATGGGTAGGTACATAGAGCTTAGAAAAATAGAGAGCTATGGGTAACCTTAAGTAATTTCTAAAGTAAGTACATGCTTGGCACAGCATTGGGGGCCGAAGGGTCTGCATTGTGCTGTAGGTTCTCTATGTTTCTATCAATGAAAGAATAAGAGAGCCTTATACCTGAAGCCTGATTACAACTTGCAGTCTACACCACTGTGGAAAGGCTTCTACATCTCAAGGCCATGATAGAATAAAGCAGCGTCATGGCTAGTGAGGGAGTTGACTGCGTGACAAAGTGTAGGTCCAACACTGTCCCTTTATCTGTAATATTAGATTGGGTAACAAAACTGGCCCATTCCTTGTTGTGATGTCATAACTTAGTCATTTCAGCGAGGGAAATGTATGGGTTCCAAGGTTGGTGGGGAATTGCAGACTCTCATTGAAGAAAACTGCACATCATCTGAAGCCAGTGGTGCATTTGAAGACATAGTCACTTGAGTGAGGTCAATGAACCCTTGTAGTGCCACAGCCAATTAGCATACAGAAAGTAGAATATGTGACAGTACAACCCAGGAACAGGCCCTAAACCCGTGATGTTTCTGCCAACCTCCATGCCAAATCCGCCAGCATGTGATCTGTATCCCTCCATTCGCTGCACGTGCATGGAGCTCTGAACATGCCCCTTAATGAATGTCTACTTATCTCCTCTCTTTGTCTTCTGAATACATGACTGAACGGCACTCTACCCTATCCACCAAAACCTTTAGTGCTCGACTGTACAACCACTTCAATAACCCTCGCTCATGTTCTGCAACTGAATGTCTCCCAGGTCAGACAGAGTTTACAAACTCCCGCCTGCACATGGTGCAGCAATAATACATGCCGGCTGTCTCCCATATGGGCCACTCATGACATTTGCCCCCTGCTAAAGTGATAAACCAATGAACAGTAGTGTAACTAGTGCTAGCCACACTATGAACAGTATATTTCCTCTCAGTTTGCACCAATTATTTAACTAAATTTTCTTTTTTTATTTATATATATATTTCTCAAAGGTTTTAAAAGTACATTTAATGTCAGAGCAATGTATACAGTATATTTCCTGAAATGCTTTTTCTTCACAACTATCCATGAAAACAGAGTGCCCCAAAGATTGAATGGCAGTTAAATGTTAGAACCTCAAAGTAACCCCCCCCCCAGCTCCCCTCCCTCCCCTGCATAAGTGGCAGCAAGTAACGATCCCCCCTCCCCACTCTGGTTTTTAAAAAAGCATCAAGCATGATCAAAGCAACAGCAAAGACACAGACTTGCACTTACAGCAAAGACTACTTGTTCACCGGTATTCGACATACCACAGGTTCTCTCTCTCCCTAATAAGGGAGAAAGAGATGTCTCCGTTTCACAGCGAGAGGGGAGACATAACAAACAGCTTGCTGGTTTACAATGTTAAAAGTCCGTTGCGTCACTTTTTCTGAGCTCTGTGCCCAAAGGTCTCAGGTCCCTGTGCACACGGCAAAGGATCTTCCAGCTCCCATGACACACTGGTCCGGGACTCCGACCTTCGATCTGCCCATCTCCAGAGTCCCGAGATCCTAGGCCTCCACAGGCGAGCCGAACTCTTAGGCCATGCCCTTGGCGTGTCGGGTAACAGCCAGTTCTTTGTGGGTCCCATTCCCGCAAAGAACTGAAGTCAGCATGTAACTCCAGGTCAGGGTCTTCAAAAGAACCCTGAAACGGAAAAAATAGAGATATTAAAATAGAAATAGAGCTGTTTCCGAAGATGCGAGCTAAGAAGTCGCCGTTTAGCGCCATCTTGACTAAGCTCCGCCCTCATTGTGATTTATGGTTTTTATTGCTCTGTATTGCAATGTACTGCTGCTGTAAAACAACAAATTTCACAACATATGCCAGTGATATTAGACCTGATTCTAATTCTCATACAAATATGGTATGGTTGACTTGATCACTTCAAATAAGGGCAGGTTAATTGTGCATCTTAATTAAAGCCTCTTTATATATACAATAGAATTCTGAAAAGGAAATTCACACAAACACAAAATTTGTTTTCTTTAGCATCTTATAAATTTAAGTCATGTGTTTTACATTTTTCCAGTACATTACTTCAGGCATTTTTTTTAACCTGTTAGAGGACACACAGTAGAGACTTGGAATTTGTACTTGCACTCACTGTCTTTAATTGTCACTATGCCTGAAATTTTCAGCTGTATTTTTTCCCAAAAGGTGATTTATCTTTCTGGCTTTTGCTTAATAAAGTGCTTTGTTTTCTTGCCTAGATGGTAGGTTTCAGTCTGTTTGCCATAAGCTGTGCCTGCTGTTTCTGAAATATTATGTGCTTTAACTGACAGTCAAAGGAAACGCGCTTAAAAAGATTTATCTTGCATGTGAGAAAAAGATCCTGGACAAATTACTTTTGCCAAGTGCCCATATTGAATAATTTGTCCTTACCTTAAACCAATCTGGCCATTAAAGTTTAGAAGTTTAATATACAACAGAGAACATGATGTGACTGGCACGCCTGGATCGTGAGCATGTGCATTTTTTTTTTGGTTGACCGAGTTCCTGTCAACTTGCACTATCTGGTTTAGGTAACGTAAACCTTTACTAAATATTTAAAGGTAATAACTATTCTTGACAATGTTTTGTATTGTTGTACTGCAATTTATCTCTGTGTGGTTGCAATTTATCAATTTGACACTTGTCTGATGCAGTAAATAGGATGTTCCTTTGGCACACATGCTGTGCCTTCAGCAGTGATTTGATGTCACCCCAGGGTCAGTGCTGAAGTGCTTACTGGGTTGCATTAAATGTCCAACTGAGATAAGCAATGCAAGGGCGGTATTTTCTCCCCCACTTGAAATTGTCTCATGATTTCAGAGTATACGTGTAACCCCTTGAATTTGTGGGTTGTGTGATCAGATGTTCTTCAGTGTTTTTTTTCTGAAATAACCGAGTGCTACATTAGATTTGCCCATCACTGTCTTTAACTGTCTTCTTTTACATTTTCACAGGACCAGGACCCATAGGGCACTTGATGTTTTCTGAAATCCTTGATACCTCTTTGAAAGTCAGCTGGCAAGAACCACAGGAGAAAAACGGGATCCTCACAGGTAGAAAAATGTTCCGATTCACCTTTTATTAAAACTGCCACAGAGTCGTAGAGGTACTCAGCGCAGAAACACGCTCTTCAGTCTCCTCGTCCATACTGATCAAGTTGCCAACCTGAGCTCGTCCCACTTGCCTGCATTTAGCCCACATCCCCCCTCATCCTTCACCATCCATGAACCAGTCCAAATGTATTTTAAATGCTGCAATTGGACGCAATGCTGCCTGTTCCTTTAGCGGCTCCTTCCACAAACCCACCACCCTCAGTGTGGAAAAGTTGCCCCTCAAGCCCTTTCATCTTAAAATGATGCCCTCCTCTACCCTCTGAAAAAGACTATGGCAACTTCCCCTTGCACAAGCCCCTCGTGGTTTTATATGCCTCAATAAGGTCAACAACACCACCTCGACTTCAGGGAAAACAGCACTGCCTTTCCAATCTCTACTTGTAACTTAAGCCATTCAGTCTCGATATCATCCTTGTGAATTTATATGATTGTTGTGAAACTTTGCTGCATCTATTCCAGCTAAATGACATCCTTCTTGCTGGCCAGAACTGCACAACAGCGTCGTGTACAGCAGCATGTTTTTTTTTAATTTTAAAGAACTGGCTACAGAATAGAAGTCAGGCTGCCAGCCCAGAAAATTGGGCATCAGACAACAAGCTGTGGACTAAATCCAATTCTTCTTTGTAGTTTTCCTCCTACAGCAGTGCTCATGGTTTCTCCTATCAGACAGCAACATATCAGTGGGATTCCTGCTAAAGATCCATATCCCAGCATAACCCTCAATGATTGTTTAGTTTCCCACAAACCCCATTTTCCTATCTTTCCCAGCTAGACCAGACCTCTTTCCTCCCACTGCTCCTGCCCATTAGTCCACTCTTTACTACAGCAGGGAGATGAGGTAAGAAAATTAAATTGTCATATTCAATCTGTTATCATCTCTACAGAAGAGATCAGGCATTGCAAATTTGCATGCAAAACTAGAAGGCATAACATCATTCCTGACTGAATTAAGAAATGAAAGCAAATACTAATTTAGATGAAACAGGATCTAACAACTCAGTAGGTTAGCAATTAATCATCCAGTTACAATGCTCTTTATAATTTAATAAAGTGTTAACACTTTATAAACCAGTGAAACTGGTTGAAATTGGTGAAGTATTTAAATGAAAGTGAATATTAATAGCAAACTTAAAATATAAAACATGAGAGCCAGATCAGGATTGTGAAATCAGGAATTGATTGTCCAGAGGATTCTTTATAAATAAGAGCAGGCAGGACATCCACTGTGGGGGAAAAGAAAGCTCTGCATATATGAACAGCAGGAAGTCATGTGCAAACAGCGGAGGTCGGCAGGTATAAGAACAGAAACTGGTTTCTGTTTAAAAACCTTTCAACATCTTCATATTACAAATAGCACTAGTATTTTTTTCTTCTCCTTGCACATTGTTGGTACTGGCCTGAATTGTGCTTACCTTTTGCCAGCAGTTTGAAAGAGAACCAGCTGGATGTTTTTTCGCAACTCATTGGGTTTGTAATTCCCACTTCTGTGTTCTGAAGCAAGAAATGCATTGGAGCTTGAATGTTAGCAGCTCCAAACTCTCGCTCCACCCCTATAATCACCAGGGGCAGTTCCCCATCATCTTCAACTTCAGTATCTAATTAAACTCCCTTCATTTGTGTGGAGCTGCTGATCTTCACTAAATATGTAGGTTTACCTATGCTTCTTCGTTTGCTTTCTTTATTTCTCTCCTTTTTTAGATAGACTACTATTACATTATTATTTCATATGTTTTACAAAGAATAATTTTTAAAGTCTTAATCATTGAAATCAATTACTGGAGATAGGTCCTTAACAACATGAGCTATAGTCTAAGAGTAAGGTCTCAGTTTCTACCATCTGAGGACTAATTGCTACCACTGATGACACCATATCATGTTCTTCAGATGTGGAGAGCTCCAGAAGGCTGTTCTAACAATGAAAGTAGAGCAGGAATGTATTTGAGAAACAGGCAGTGCTAAGTAGGATGTGGACCATTAATTATTTAGAGTTACAAAGAAAATGGAAGGTTAATCTGAAACACAGGAGATTCTGTAGATGCTGGAAATTTTGAACAACACACACAAAGTGCTGGAGGAACTCAGCAAGTCAGGCAGCATCTATGTACAGGAATAAACAGTTGATGTTTCAGACTGAGATCATTCTTCAGGAAGTTCCTCCAGCATTTTGTGTGTGTAGTGGGTTAGTATTCTAGCTCACCTTATTCTGCAACATTTTCTATCTCCTGTTTTCCTCCCTTTTCTTATTCTCCAGCAAAAGCAGAGTATAACATATCCAGGCAATCCTACCCCTCACCCTCTGTTTCAAAGAGGTTTCCTTTGTCCGATCTATCCTTTCCATCACCTTTTCTGCAACTTTAGCTACTGTTTAACCCTCTTCCCGAGCTTTGATGAAAGGTCTTCAGCCTGAATCATTAGCTCTACTCTCGTTTCCATAGATACTGCCTGCCCTGCTGAGTGTTTCCAGCATCTTCTGTGGTCATCTTCTCCACCAACTCCCAGTCTGTTGAAAATGTTTGGGGAAGATATTCATTCAAAGTGCAACTTCCATAATCAATGCTTTCAGACATTTTACGTGACATTCAAAGTTCAAAGTACATATTATGAAAGTGCATATACAGTGGCCTGGAAAAGTTTGGGCACCCCGGTCAAAATTTCTGTTACTGTGAATAGTTAAGTGAGTAGAAGATGAACTGATCTCCAAAATTCATAAAGTTAAAGATGAAACATTTTTTTCAACATTTTAAGCAAAATTAGTGTATTATTTTTGTTTTGTACAATTTTAGAGTGGGGAAAAAAAGGAAAGGAGCACCATGCAAAAGTTTGGGCAGCCCAAGAGATTTGAGCTCTCAGATAACTTTTATCAAAGTCGCAGACCTTAATTATCTTGTTAAGTCTTTGGCTTGTTCACAGTCATCGTTAGGAAAGACCAGGTGATGCAAATTTCAAAGTTTTATAAATACACTGACTCCTCAAACCTTGAGCCATTGGCTTCTCTAAGCAGCTGCCTAGCACTCTGAAAATTAAAATAAATTATGCCTACAAAACAGGAGAAGGCTGTAAGAAGATAGCAAAGTGTTTTCAGGTAGCCGTTTCCTTAGTTCGTAATGTAATTAAGAAGTGGCAGTTAACAGGAACGGTGGAGGTCAAGTTGAGGTCTGGAAGACCAAGAAAACTTTCCGAGAGAACTGCGCATAGGATTGCTGTAAAGGCAGATCAAAACCCCTGTTTGACTGCAAAACACCTTAAGGAAGATTTAGCAGACTCTGGAGTGGTGGTGCACTGTTCTACTGTGCAGCGACACCTGCACAAATATGACCTTCATGGAAGAGTCATCAGAAGAAAACCTTTCCTGCATCCTCACCACAAAATTCAGCGGCAGAAGTTTGCAAAGGAACATCTAATGCAGTTTGGAAACAAGTCCTGTGGACTGCTAAAGTTAAAATAGAATTTTTTGGCTGCAATGAGCAAAGGTATGTCTGGAGAAAAAAGGGTGCAGAATTTCATGAAAAGAACACCTCTCCAACTGTTAAGCACGGGTGTGGATCAATCATGCTTTGGGCTTGTGTTGCAGCCAGTGGCACAGGGAACATTTCACTGGTAGAGGGAAGAATTAATTCAATTAAATACCAGCAAATTCTGAAAGTAAACATCACACCATCTGTAAAAAAGCTGAAGATGAAAAGAGGACGGCTTCTACAACAGGATAATGATCCTAAACGCACCTCAAAATCCACAATGGACTACCTCAAGAGGCGCAAACTGAAGGTTTTGCCATGTCCCTCACAGTCCCCCGACCTAAACATCATTGAAAATCTGTGGATAGACCTCAAAAGAGCAGTGCATGCATGATGGCCCAAGAATCTCACAGAACTAGAAGCCTTTTGCAAGGAAGAATGGGCGAAAATCCTCCAAACAAAAATTGAAAGACTCCTAACTGGCTACAGAAAGCGTTTACAAGCTGTGATACTTGCCAAAGGGGGTGTTACTAAGTACTGAGCATGTAGGGTGCCCAAACTTTTGCTTTGGGCCCTTTTTCCTTTTTTGTTATTTTGAAACTGTAAAAGATGGAAATAAAAAGTAATCTTGCTTAAAATATTAAAGAAATGTGTCATCTTTAACTTGCAAACACGAGGAAATCTGCAGATGCTGGAAATTCAAAGAACAACACACACAAAATGCTGGTGGAACACAGCAGGCCAGGCAGCATCTATAGGGAGAAGTGCTGTCGTCCTGATGAAGGGTCTCGGCCCGAAACGTCGACAGCGCTTCTCCCTATAGATGCTGCCTGGCCTGCTGTGTTCTACCAGCATTTTGTGTGTGTTGTTGTTCATCTTTAACTTTATGCCTTTTGGAAATCAGGTCATCTTTTACTCGCTTAGCTATTCACAGTAACAGAAGTTTTGACCAGGGCGCCCAAACTTTTGCATGTCACTGTATGTCACCATATACAACCCTGAGATTAATTTTCTGTGGGCATACTCTACAAATCTATAGAATAATATCTGTAACGGAATCTATGAAAGACTGTCCAACTAGGGTGCTCAGTCAGAGTGCAGATGGCCACAAACTGTGCAAATGCAAAAAGAAGAAACAATAATATAAATAAACAATAAATATCAAGAACGTGAGATGAAGAGTCCTTGAAAGAGTATCTGTTGGTTGTGGGAATGACTCAGTGATGGGACGAGTGAAGTTATCTCCTCTGGTTCAGGAGCCTGATGGTTAAGGGGTAATAACTTTCTGAACCTGGTAGTGCAAGTCCTAATGCTCCTGTACCTTCTGGATGACAGCAGTGAGCAGAGAGCGTGTCCTGGATGCTGCAGGCGCCAATGATGGATGCTGCTTTCCTATGACAGTTCTTCATGTAGTTATGCTCAGTGGGTGGGAAGGCTCAACCTGTGATGAACTGGGCTGCATCCACTATTTGTTGTAGGATTTTCCATTCAGCCCTTAAATGTCAGCAGATGCCTCCTCATACGTGGAGTATCAATTGCTAGACCAATCAATATTTTAGCTCTTGATGAGCGCCAAACAGATGTTGCCGTTGAAGATTACTTCGTGCCATCTTGTCTCAGTGACGGAAACTGTTCCCTGCTACTGTTCACAAGTGAGTGAAGTACTGGTGGAAAATACTTGATTTTGTCATAATCTCACAGATTGCAACCGCTGTGGATTCAATTGTATGAAATAATAACTTCCTAGCAAAGATCATAAACACAAGAGATTCTTCAGATGCTATGTGTTACTTCTGACAAAGGTTTTGATCAGCAGAAGAATGAAAGACTTTTTATCAGAAAGGATTAAGAGATGATTACATCGTGGTTTGTAAACCAGTGAAAGGATAGGAAACTGTAAAATAGTGGACATGTTTCTAGCGGTTTGAGGGACTGAAACAAGGCAGAGATACACAAAAGATCAAATGATATTTGAAACATAGAGCATTACAAGATTTTTTACACAGGACATTGTAAAGGTGATCTATCTAATATTGGAGTTGGTAACTGAAATCATTAACTGTACCAGTGTTAAAAAAAGGTCGTATAATTTATGGACAGAAGGGAAAACGAAGTGATTTGGAACATGAGCCAGCATTTGGGATTAGGAGTCTTGTTCAGAAGATGATATGCACCGATGCACAAAATTTTGTTGAGTAGCCTGCTTCAATATTGTAATTGATCTGGGTCTAGTAAGTGCACAATCCACTGTATTCAATATTCCATTAGACCTTGAGTGAATTATCACATTTTTTGGTAAACTGTAATGAATTGGTCACCTGTTCTATACGCTGCAGTTTTTGTTAATGGAAATAGCTTATCAGATAGCTGTTCAGTTCCAATGAATATTTCAATTCCAATCATATTGCAACTAATCCCTTCAATGTACTCATCAAAATTGAAATACAGACAGCTTCTTTGAGCAAGTGGGCTTACAATAAAATGGAAGTGTTAAGATATTGACTAATGTTTATGTGTGTTATCCAATTGTTTTGGTTATCAATAACCAAAATCGGGGTATGTATGTATGTATTTATTTATTTATTTATTTATTTATTTATCTGTCTGTCTGTCTGCCTGTCTATTTATTTATTTATTTATTTATTTATTGGGATTTAGTTTCCCCAGCATTTTGTGTGTGTTGAGTGGGATTTATGAGATGGATCATGAAGTTTGGGATTTTCTTTTCTTCTAAGCCTTATGTATTAATGATGCGTTCTCCTGAGCCCCATATCCAAAAACAGCTGGGTTTTGTTTTCGTTGGTACATATGTAGCCTGCATGCAACATAGGTCACACAGCTTTTGATCCCTTTTTGCCTGAGACGTTCTGTCTTCCGCACTCTCTATCGCACCTCCGACAAACCACACAATCCTTTGTACAGAAAGGAATCCTGAGACATTCAGCATTTTAGAAATGGAATCTCAAGGCCTGCTGTGATCACATAGTTACTACACATTTTCAATCACTGAAGAATTTTTAGGTTATTGGCTGTTCAGATTTCTGAAATAGGGACATAATTTTCTGTTTTTTTTAATTCAAGACCAATTCCTACCACAACATATTAAAGAACAGGATTATAGTCTGTTTCATGAGTATTGACAGTGAGAATTATGATATGACAAACATAATATTGAACAGTACTTTAGAAAGCAAGTATTACTTTCAAGATAACAGTTGTTTCTACCTTCACTTTTAACATTTCATGCCTCAAAAATCTATTGGCTATCTGTTTCACAAATCTTATCATATCACCAATCAACTTAACCACACTGCCACATAAATCATGCCTGCTACATAAGCCTTTAAGTATCAGACAGAGAACAATTGTCAATAACTCCATTATGTTAAACAGAAACCAAATATCATGTCAGGATTTGAGATTACACAAAATCTTTTGCAGACCTATGGAACCTTAAAATCTGCTTCCACGATGATATGTGAAAATTCACCCAGCTGCTAATTTGTAGTGCACGCTCAAAAATATTTATGGTTGTATCATCACCATATGGACTGTAGGGTTTCAACAACAAATACCTTCTTGAGGACATTCTGGCATGTACCATCAGTGCTGGTGTTATAAGTGACATTTTCATCACAAGAATGAATAGTTTTTTAAAAAGTGCACTGTGTTGTACAACACAAGGATTATTATGATTGCAGACAAAGATGAATCTAATGCTTTTCCTTATCCAGATATCTGAATCGAAATTCTACTACCAAGCATTTTTGATTCCGATAATACAGGTGTCCCCCGCTTTACGAAATTTCGCTTTACGCCACTTTACTTTTACAAAAGACCTACATTAGTACCTGTTTTCGCTAACCGAAAGAAATCCTAAGAGGATTTTCGCTTTTACGAAAAAAGGTGCTCGCTTTAAACACTGAGAAAGACTACCATGACAGTGAAGCCTTGCGCGGGCAGGTGAGTGCACATTCGTGTACGTGCCGATTTTTTTCTACAAATCGGTTTTGGCTAAATCTTCCTGATTCTGGTAAGAGAAACTACACTGTACATACATTATTCCTACTTTATATAGGCTTTGTACTTATCATATCATTCCTGCTTTTACTATATGTTAGTGTTATTTTAGGTTTTATGTGCTATTTGGTAGGTTATTTCGTGGGTCTGGGAATGCTCAAAAATGGTGATTGTTTCTTCGCTTTACTCCATTTCAGCTTACAAAAGGTTTCATAGAAATGCTGTACTTTCTGATAGCGGGGAAAACCTGTAATAGTAACTTATTTACAGAGTGGTTTTCATACAGACGACGTAGCTCAAGGTGCTTTACAAGGAGATCAAGTGCAAACATGAAAATAAAAGACAATAACAGATGAATATAAAAGACAAAAAGATGTTACATGAAAGCAAGGTTAAATAAATAGTTTTGAAAGTGTCAGCTGAATCTGCATCTTCTACAGTTTTAGGTAATGAATTCTACCGTTTAGGAGCGTGGTTCAATAAAGCTGACCTGACAATCAACTTCTCAGGGAGATTGTTTAAATTTAAGAGGCCAGCAGAAGAAGTCCTGAGAGCTGAAACTATATTATAAAACAAAAGTGATTATGTGATATACTCTGGTCTCAAACCATTAAGAGCTTTAAAAACAAATAAGAAGACTTTAAAATCAATTCCAACAGATACAGAATGCCAATGCAGAGTAGCTAGTATGGGAGTGATATGCTCCCTCATTCTAGTTTTGGTTAAAAGGTTAGCAGTGGCATTCTGAATGAGTTGAGGTTTGTCAATAGATTGCTTTGGAAGGTCAGTAAGAAGTGCATTGCAGTAATCTAGTCTATTTGATATAAAGGTGTGAATTAGTTTTTCAGCATCATTGCAGGACAGAAACAGAAGTACTTATGTAAGATTTCTTAAGAGTAGAAATGCTGTTCAGGTCACCTTCTTTATGTGAAATTTAAAATTCAAACCAAGGCTTGTTACTTCTGATTTTACAAGAGGAGCCAATTTTGTACTTTAGATAGTTTTGTAGCAGTCAAGATCCCTGTTCACAGACCTTGTTAAAGAAAAACCTTGTTTTTAAAATTTAAATTTCAAATCCATCCATGTCCGCACCACTCCCTGTTTCTGGTATCTCTTCCAGTCCTGTAACATTCAGCTATCTACACCCTCCCAATTTGACCTCTTTTGTATCAGTACATCTAATTCTCTTTCATTGCAAAACTGTAACGATTGGAATTTTCTCCCAAAACCATTCTAGTTTGTCACCCCTTCCTGCTCTCCTTTGGGACTTGCATTAGTTGTGTATTCTAATATTTGATTGAGTTTCAAATTTATTTGCTGATGTAATTATGAAACCCCGTAAGTAATTTTATCATATTAAAGGTGTTTCTAGATTAGAAGTTGCAGTTAAATCTATTTTTTAAAAATTATATTTTGGAAACTAATAAGATAAAGATCAGTCAATTTCAGACATGATAATTTGCTGTCATTCAAGCCTTATTGATACTACTTGTTAATTAAATATGTTTATATTTTAATGAATGCAATTTTAATAATTGTTTTTATTGATTGTACATAACCACTAAGGTTTCTTCAGAACTTAATTTATCATGGAGTCACACAGCAGAGAAACAGACCTTTTGACCCACTGAGTCCATACCAGACAAATACCCTCCTACACCTGGTTTACACTAATCCCAATCTACTCACCCCACTTTTCTGTCATCTCCCGTGAATTTTCCTTTTCACCCGTGTGCTAAAGAGTAATTTACTGTGGCCAGCTCACGTCCCAACATGCACATCTTTGGGATGTGAGAGGAAACTGGGGCTCTCTATGGAGAACGTATCAACTCCCCTCATCAGGACTGAACTGAGGGTGCTAGAGATATGAAATAGCAGCTCTATTAACTGTGTCACTTCAGTTTTAGAGTTTATTTCAAATGATCAAAAGGAAAATTCTTGTTTCTGTTCAAAAGATTCAACTAAGAAGAACCAATTATTGTGCTCTATTTTATCTGCCATTAGAAAATAAAATGATTTTCTAAGTATATTCAATTGTTTCTGCTATAAAAGAAAACGAAACATACAATTTACACCAGTGATTTAAGGTTACTGGAATTTGTTGTACAGATTCTGAGTCATATAAAGATTGATTGCTTTTTAATGTTCCCTCTGTTTTCAGTTGAGTTCTGATATCACACTTCATAACCATTACTTCCACATGTTCTGTCTACTTCTCCTGCCATTTCTGAACCATTTAACACAGTGTTAAAAGATCAAAGCTTGCAGGAACAGCAGACACCCTCAGACCTATTTCATTGCAACATCCAAACTGCAGTGTACTCCACAGCAGTTAACAGAAACATGCCTCTATCTTATTCTCTCAGATGTTTATCAGTTGCCATAAACAGCAGATGTTTGGGCCAAGGGCCAACGTGACATTCATGCTCTGGTTTGGTTTCCAGACTCAATAATCTTGAGTTGAGATTTGTGCTCTTTGGGTGGTAAATGAGGAGAGAAATTATCTTTGTACCTAAACACACCATCTCAAAATCTTAAAGAGATTCCTTTTTTTTTTACCATATATTTGGCAGAATTTTCTTTTCACATGCCTGAGTGTATTGGACATGCAGACACAGGACATTAAGAAATAATAGAAATTGGCAGAGCTTAGCAATAGAGGAGGCCACCCATCATTTCATCCATTTAAAATGATGCACAGAAACTGATGGGCTCCCTTAAATGTATAGAATTTCTTCCCCACCCAAACCCACCCTACCATCTGCCTGGTTTTCCTCTATGCAAAGTACTCAAGCGGTTCAGTATACCCAGGGCAATAAAAGATTGATATACTCGTTATCTTTCAGTAATACTCCTGTCAAAAAATACATGTGAAATTTTGACAAGTATTCTGATTTGTGCTCATCTGTGCTTGCATGCCACTTTACATAGCATCATTTAATCTGTCACACTCTGAGCTAATAGGCTCATGAGTCTATGCCAGATTTTTGTTCTGCTTGCATGTACCTCTGACAAAATGTTCTGTAGCATCCATGCCCCCAATTTACCCCCCCCCATTCACCTAGGTTGAACCACCATTGCCCCGCCAACAGTGCAGTGTAAATACGGTGTAATGCCCCCCCCCAAGTACACGCTCGCAAAACAAATACCAGACAATGCACCAAAGGCAAGTAAGTACAAACGTTTGTAATTGCAACTTTATAGTTATTTCTTAGGGATGGGTTAGCAGAAACAAAGGTGCCAAAGCAGTATGTTTATCGGTTTGTGCACATAATATTTTAATACGTTGGAGCTCACGCCTCCGGTTCCTCCACAATGACCTTCCAAGCCTTCAGCCACCATCCAAATCGCTGATGTCCAGGATCAGCCGCCCTGGAACCGCTATCCGCTCTTCACACGTCTGTCCTTGCTCTCCTCCCGAAAAGACCGTGAACTCCCGCTCAGTTTACACATACAAGATAGCATAACAATTCGCCATTGGTTAGTTCCCCCCTTATCTGCAGTCATAACCCAAACATTCCAGACACAGAAACCCATTACAGCATTAATTAACATTACAGAGAAGCCATTTCATTAGAACAATACAGAGAAGCCATTTTGTTAGCCTGAACAGTGAACACCACAGTTACTGGTACTGAGAGCCCTGAAGTTCGATGAAAGAGTAGAATTTATCTGCATACAGAAACCTTGAGAGCATTCCTGAATGTTCTTCATTTTAACACATAACTGGAAGTATTTTATCAGTAGTTACTACAGATGATGATGTTAACCCTTTGATGGTACAGGTTGCTCAGCAATCTGAGAAACAGCCAAGGATCATTGCCTTGAATAGAGAACCCAAATGATGTCTTGTTTATTACCGTCATGTGTGCCTGAGTTTCTGTCACCCCTTGAGCAACACACACACAAAATGCTGGGGGAACTCAGCAGATCTGGTAGCAGCTGCAGAATAAGTAATTAGTCGATGTTTTGGGCCGAGACCCTTCATCAGGTTTGGAAAGGAAGGGGGTAGATACCAGATGAGGTGGTGAGGTTAGGGGAAGGACAAACTAGAAGGTGGGAAGTGAAGACAGATGAGTAGGAGAGGGGAGATAAAGTAAGAAGCTTGGAGGTAATAAGTGAAAAAGACAAGGATCTGGCGAAGAAGGAGTCTGATGGGAGAGGAGAGTGGATCGTGGGACAAAGGGAAGGAGGAGGGTTCCAGAGGATGTGATAAGCTAGTGTGGAGAAGAGGTAAGAGGCCAGAGTGGAGAAGCGAAGAAGAAGGAAGGGGGAAGGGGAAAATCACAGGAAGTTGCAGAAATTGATGTTCATGCCCTCAGGTTGGAGGCTACCTGGATGGAATGTGAGTTGTTGCTTCACCAGTGTTGTGGCAGAAGAGGAAGCCATGGACCAACATGCCAGAACCTAGTTGGAAATTGGAATTGAAATGGTTGGACATGGGGAAATTCTGCTTCTTGCTGCTGAAGCTGAGGTTCTCGACAAGGCGGTTCCCCAATTTACGTCAGGTTTCTCCAACGTAGAGGAGGCTGCGTCAGGAACACCAGATACAATAGATGTTCCCAACAATTTCAGAGGTGAAGTATTGCCTCAGCTGGAAGGACTGTTTGGAGCCCTGACTGAAGATGAGGGAGGAGGTGAAGGGGCAGGTGTGGCACTTGCAGGGTTAAGAGCCAGGAAGGAGATTAGTGGAGGAGGCACAAATGGATAAGAGAATCATGGAGGGAGTGATCCCTGTGGAATGCAGAGAATAGGGGAAGTAAAATGGGTATGGGTCCCGCTGAAGATGGTGGAAATTGCGGAGAATGATGCGTTGGATGTGGAGGCTCCATGGGGTGGTGGTGAGAACAAGTGAAACTCAATTCATGTTAAGGTGAATCCATCCTTAAGGTTAACTCAGGTACAAAGGGTTTGCTTTGTCCATAGGGTTAACCAGGCAAGCAAATGACAAGTTTGGGCAGCAGATCAATAAGTTCTGCTCCAAAAGAACACTAGTGTTTCTGACTATTTTCAATATTTGAATTGCTTTCAACACTATATCATGAGCTTGTATGTATCATTACCATTCAGTCAATTTTCCTGTATGAAGACTTTGATCTGTGTCAATTTAAATCATATCAGCCCACAAGCTGGCAGAGTAGTGTCACTGATGAAGGATGCACTCTAACAATAAGACAAATCTGCTTCAAAAACAAAGACAAGGACTAATGCTTGTTGAAAATCTATCTCCTGTACAGGTTACCAGGTTTCGTGGGAGGTGCTTAATAGAAACGATAGTCGTGTGAGCCACAAATTGTCAAACACAACTCTAGAATACAAGATAACAGGACTGACTTCCCTAACTACATACACCATTGAGGTGGCAGCCATGACAGCAGCTGGAAGTGGAGCAGTAACGCCATCCTCCATCTCATCTGGAGTGCCTCCAGGTGAGGTATTTCTTTGTTATTGGGATGCATTTAGTACCGTAAATGCACTCTTTCAGTAGGTTAGGATTTGCTAACAACTGAGAACATGTTCTGCTGTTAAATCTTTAAAATAGAGGATGGATTTACTGTGCAAAATATATAAATTTCTTACAGAACAGCCAGAAATATAGAATGTTTCTATCAATGTTAGACACTGAAGGTTTCATTTAAGACACTCCTGCTGGAGTATATAGGAGACCCAAGGTGATGTGCAGCAATGGAAGGACCTTGCACTGCCAACAATAAACCTGATTCAGTATTGCAAAAGTTTAAGGGATATACAAGAGGTTGGGAGAGGGATTATTACTGCGTGGGAGGGATGTGACAACAGACGGGAGGATCAGCTTGTGGAGAGAATCAGGATCTCCGAGCCAGTTAATTTGTGAAAGTGGGACTTTTGCAGAGCTTGCAGTCAGCTGCTGGAAGGTCAGGAGCAACAGCTTTCAAAACTGGGTGAGGGAACAGTTTTGCCTGCAGATCACTGAGTAATAGGAAACAAAATTCAAAGGAGGAAGGTTAGTGTTTAGCGTGGGTGTCGTGAGACTCAACTGAAAATCAGCAAGGGGAGGTCATATACTGTATGTGCGGGAGAAGCAGTGTTGAATATGGGTGGCATTTGCTGTGGGAAGGTTTGGAGGAACTGGTATTGATCGGCCCAAGGGAGAACTGCTGTGACTTATTTGGCTTAAAGTGAACCCACTGGGCTGCATTCCAAGTTAGGATCATGCACCTATGGTCATAATGAGGCAGACTGTGCTAGCTCATTTAAACCTGCTTCTTCCTGAATGGCCCACCCTAGGAACAACATCCGAAACTGATTAGTACTTTATTGGTGCTACTCCAGATGGTTGGGCTCCTCCATGTACTATCATGTGAGATTCATGTAAAACACAAAAGGAGAATCCTAATAAATCCATAAATTTCCTTTGCACTTGCCTTTTTTATTGATATTGAATTGCATAATGCCCAAAATATGGTGCAAATAGACAATTTCTATGTTCGGTCGCTTTCAATAATGCAATGGTCTTTTGGCTTTCTCATCAACATTCAGTGTGAAAGGAGAAAAAGAAGAATGACACTGTGAATGAAACTGTTTTACAGAGCTCCCGGGTGCACCATCTAATCTTGTGATCTCCAATATCAGTCCCCGATCAGCCATGTTGCAGTTCCAGCCAGGGTTTGATGGAAAAACAACCATCTCAAAGTGGATAGTGGAAGGACAGGTATTAGACAAATTTACGATGCAGTCTTAAGTAATTATAAATAATCTTGCTGACAAGAATATGAATGGGGACTGGGAATTATGATATATTATCTTGCCATTGATAACATTTCCTCTGTATTCTGATTGCAGTAATTGTATGCTCCCCAAATGCGTGTATATAGTTAAATGACAATAAACCTGAGTTTAAGTTAATCTTTCCAGGAATAATGACCATGAGCGTTCACTTTATCTATACCCCTCATGATTTTGTACTCCTTTAAGGTGTACTCCTCAATCTCCTATGCTCCATGGAATAAAGTCCTAAACTGCCCAACCTCTCCCCTCAAATTCTGGCAGTATTCTTATAAATCTTCACTGCATTCGCTCCAATTTAATGATGTGTTTCTCTAACACAGCAACCAAAACTGTACATGGTACTCAAGTGTGGTCTCACCAATGTATTGTGCTGTGTAACTGTGATAAAATATCCCCACTCTGATGCTTAATGCCTTTTACCTCAGGGTCAGTATTGAGACTGCTACTTTTGGCATTGTTTGTCAATGATTTGGATTATGGAATTGATGGCTTTGTAGTGAAGTTTGTAGATGATGTTACGTATTCAGGCAACAATAAATATATGAGTTCGGCAAGGGACTTTATAACAAATAACACGTTTATTAAACACTGAAAACAAACCCCCCCTAAAGTAAACAAACACTAACGTAACCGGAAACAGCTGCTGTGTGGCAGCTTAAACAGTCCTTAAAGCGATGCAGCTCAAGCAGTTCTTAAAGCAATGTTGCCAAAACAGTTCTTTAAAGTAGTATTGCCAAAAGTTTGAAATGCTCACAGTCCATTTAAAAGGAGAGACTTTATAAGACGATTTAAATTCTCTTTCACGTCGTTTTGCTTCGATCCCCGACGTCAAACTTTTCCCACGAAGAATTTACGAAACAAAACGGCTTAAAGGCACTGACCTTTCCTTTATCACTGTCCTCAATCTTTTCTGCTATCCCACAGAGATTAACACGAGAACAGTCAACGAATTCCTTCCCGAATAAGGATTAAATAAGGTCGACCCCGTTTCACCGTCGAAAATCGATTCTCCTTGATCTTTAACTCCTGAACTCCGATCTTCACTCTCCACTGATTCTCAAACTAGCAGTATTGTGAAGAACCTGCTGGCAATGACCATTTAAACTTTAGGCATTAGATAAAACTTCATCTTTGAACTAAACTGCGACATCACATTAAATCACTCAGTGGCATGAAGTCAACTTGGCAAATCCAGCCACGAACTGCCCCTCCTCACAGGGTGGGGTCTTCCTTTTATAACCTGTAAATAAAACCTGTCACATGATCTCTACTGGCAGGAAAATGACGTCACTCCACCATCACAAGACCATTACCTCAAGTCCAGTATAGCTTCAACCCCAGTCACGTGACAAAGGTACCACTGTCATGTGTCACGAGTACATAACAATGACTTGAAGATAGGTGGAGGGATAGGTGATGCTCAGGACTCAATGCGATTGCAAAAGGATTTGGACAAGTAGGAAGAATGGGCAAAAAAGTGGCAAATGGAAGACAGTGTTGGGAAATGTATGATAATGCACTTTGGTAAAAGGAACAATAGGTGGACTATTATCTAAATGAGAAGAAGGTTCAAACATCAGAGCTGCAGAAGGACGGGTCAGGCTGCACCTGGAGTGTTGTCAACAGTTTCGGCTCCATATCTCAGAAAGGCTGTGTTGTCGTTGGAGAAAGGACATTCACAAGGATGATTCTGGGAATGAAGGGGTTAACATATGAGGAGCAGTTGGCAGTTTTGGGCCTGAACTCACTGGAATGTAGAAGAATAAGGGGAAACCTACCAAATATTGAAAGGACTAAGTAAGGTGGATGTGGAGAGGACGTTTCCTATGGTGGGTGTATTCAGAACTAGAGGGAGCAGACTCAAAACTGAGGAGCAACTTTTTAGAAGAGAGGTAAGGAGGAATTTTTTTTGACAGAGAGAGTCTGTGGACTGCTCTGTCGCAGACTACAGTGGAGGCTAAGTACATGGATATATTTAAGGCAAAAGTAGGTAAGTTTCTTGATCAGTCAGGGCATCAAAGGATATGGTGAAGAAGGCAGGTGATAGGGTTGAATGGGATCCGGGATCAGCCATGATGGGATAGCAGAGAAGGCTGAATGGCCAGTCCCTGCTTCTGTGTCTTATGCAAACTGGGTTTTCTAAACTGCCAAGTGAAAAAGTTAATAAAGCATTATATTGCTTTGATTTATCATAAAGCTGAAGTATCAGCTGCACCAGTATGTCACTTCTCCCCCTCCCCTCTTTTTGAGGACTTCAGTCTTACTTGTACTTAAAATATATTTAGCCTTTCTGTTTTATGCTTAGGACAAAAATGAAATATAATCAATTCAAGTTTTAAGTTTCTAATTGTTCCATTAATAATGCATTGCTTTCCCTTTGCATTTTTGTTTCAAGTAACGTTTAGCAAAAGTATGAAGAATTTTATTTGCCAAACACACCAGCATAGATGATGCATTGGTGAAGCTCCCACCCACCTCCTACATTTGTTTTATTATAGTGATATGATAAAACATCTTAAAATACAGGGAGTAGATACACACTGATATATTCCTATTCACTATATTCCAAACTTGTTTTTATCATTCCTACATGCTATACTTTGGGAAGGAAAACTGCCAGTTTACTTGGTGTGTATCTGCTCAAAACATGTTTTTTTGTCATATCGCTATAATAAAACAAATAACCAGGTTTCAATAATGCTGCAAAATGCTGAATTTTACTGAACGCATGGACAA
Organism: Hypanus sabinus; assembly: GCF_030144855.1. Lineage (NCBI taxonomy): Eukaryota > Metazoa > Chordata > Chondrichthyes > Myliobatiformes > Dasyatidae > Hypanus > Hypanus sabinus. The sequence goes on from NC_082714.1 coordinate 37,696,909, forward strand.
CCCAAAATCTGTTTAATAAAACTGCATAAAAGCAGGAAAATTTCACATAATTAGAAACATCTGAGGAATAATCTTGCATTAGGCATTCCTAGTTTCCTTTATTTAAGAAAAACAAGTAAGCATCAAGCTGTAATTCAAGTTTATGATCAATGTTTTGACGTTATGCCAATGTCCAGATTCATTAGGAACCAGAAGCTATTGCATGTTTTGCCGAAATGAATTTCTCAGCTGCACTTCTCCCTAGATCGAGAGCCAATTGGTTTAAGTTCAAAGTAAATCTATTATCAAAGTGCATATGCATCATCAAGTGCTAACCTGAGAAACATTTTCTTACGGGCATTCACAGTAAGTACAAAGAAACCCAAGAGAATCCGTGGGAAAGCACACACAACAAGAATGAAGAAACAGCCGATGTAAAAAAAGATGACAAACTGCGTAAATACCAAAAGCAAGCAACAAGTCTCAAGAACTTGGGTTAAAAGGGGTCGATGGTTGCGGAATTATTTTAGTGTTGGGGTGAGGGAAGTTTTCACTTCTGGTTCAAGAGCCTGGTGGCTGAGGGACAGTAACTTGCTGAACTTGGCGGCGTGGGGCTGCAGGCTCCTGTGCCACCTCCCTGATGGCAGCAGCGAGAAGAACACATGGCCTGCATGGTCTCGATAATGGGTGCGGCTTTCCTGGACAGCGCTCCTTGTAAATGCGATGAGAAGTTAATTAATCCCACTTGCACTTGAGAGGTATTCTTTCCATATCGTGCAGTTGTTTTCAGAGAGATCACCAGATGGGTGGGTTAGTAATCCAGATGACCATACGAGGATTGGTGGAGCTCTGGATGGTGTGGGAAGCTGCAAAAGCAGACAGTGGGGTACAGATCCGTTGCAGATATGGGTGGAGAAGTCGCAGATGGAACTTAACCTGGTCAAATGTGAGGTGTTGCATTTTGGGGGATCAGATGTCGATTGACAGAAATCACAAAAACCTGAGCAGTGCAAGTATGCACAGGGATCTTCGGGCTCGAGACCATTGCTCCCTGAAAGTGGCTACACAGGTTGAGGGGACGGTAAACAAGGCATATGGCTTGCGTGCCTTTATTAGAACATAGAACACTACAGCACAGTATGGGTCCTTCAGCCGAGGAAGTTATGCAGACCTATTTAAACCTACCTCATAACAGTGTAACCCTTTCCTCCTGTGCAGTCAATAACCTTCCATTTTTCATATGTTTATGTGCCTGTTTAAAAATGTTTAAGTGTTTCTTTTGTACCAATCTCTACAACCACCCCAGGCAATGGGTTCAAGGCACCTACTAATCTCTGCGTTTCTAAAATAAAAACTACTCCTAATGTCTCTCCTAATCTTTCCTCCACTCACATTAAACAGATATTCTCTGGGGTATTGGGCACTGCCACTCTGTGGAGAAAGGTTGCAGTGTCCACTCTATCCCTCTCATAAGCTTACACATCTCTATCAAGTTGCCTCCTCTGTCACTCCAAACAGAAAAGTCTTAGTTCATGCAACCTTTCCTTATACAACATGCTCTCTAATCCAGGCAGCATGTTGGTAAATCTCCTCTGCACCATCTTTAAAGCTTTCACATCATTCCCATAATGAGGCGACCAGAGCTGAATTCAATACTACAAGTGTGGTCTAAACAGATACTTTGTGGCTCTTGAACTTAATCCCATTCTCCTGCCTTTCCCTGTAACCTGACATCCAGACTTTCAACCTCTGTTTTAAATATTCCCAATGGATTGGCCTTCACAGCTGTCTGTAGCAATGAATTCCACAAATTCACCACCCTCTGGCTGAAGAATTCCTCCTCATATCTGTTCTTAAGGGAGGTCCTTTTATCTTACCTTTGTTATAAAGGGACATCCTCCTGTTCTGATACCATGCCCTCGGGTCCTAGATACTCCCATTATTGGAAACATCCTCTTCATATTTCCACTACTAGGCTTTTCATGATTTGGCAAGTTTCAGTGAGATACCCCATGCTATCCCCCTACCCATCATTATTCTTTTAAATTCCAGTGTGTACACCACAGAGTCATCAAACACTCCTCATTTGTTAACCGTTCCATTCCCTAAATCATTCTTGTAAATATTCTCGGGCCCTCTCCAATGCCAGCACATTCTTTCTTAGTTCTGGGACCATAATTCCTCTTGATACTCCAAATACATTCTGGCCAATGCCTTATAAAACCTCAGCATCATTGCTTTTATATCTAGTTCTCTTGAAATGAATGCTAGCATCAGAATCAGGGTTTAATATCACTGGCATATGTCATGAAATTTGTTATGAAGCAACAGTACTTTGAAGTACATAATAAAAACTAAATTATAGTAAATAAATATTTATAAAGTTAAAGTAAATAAGTAGTGCAATTAGAGGGAAAAAAGAAGTGAACTAGTGTGTGTTCATTGGTTCAATGTGAAGAGGGCATGGCCTGGGTAACAGTCATGGTCAGGGATGCTGCATTTTGAGGCCTCGCCCTTTGAAGATGTCCTCGATACTGGGGAGGCCAGTGCCTACGATGGAGCTGGCTCAGCTTGCATCTTCCTGCAGCTTTTACCTATCCTGTGCAGTGCCCCCTCCATACCAGACGGTGTTGCCACCAGTTAAAATGTCCTCCACAGTACATTGCATTTGCCTTCCTTACTACTGATTTAACCTTTAAGGAATCCTGCACTAGGACTCCCAAGTCCCTTTACACTTCTGAATTCACACCCTGTTTAGAAAGTCGTCTACTCCTATTTATTCCAGTCAGGGAATAACTGGAGAAAATGTCTCCTGCTTCATTATCATATACACCAACCATATTAATGTCAAAAAAAACAATTTTATTCAAGGAAGGTGTTGAGCATTTTCTAGTCACAGTATTTAAAAGATTTAAGAAAAATATCAGTTTGTCGATAATGCAAAATTACAGATATACCTGGAAGTTAACCTGGCCACTGTACCAACTCTCCACCAGAACAAGAAAATACCTCACTCATCCAAAATAGTACCTTCTCTCAGATAAGTTGCAAAGATCTTTGGCAGAAGAACACAGAAATATGTCAAATTGTTTTAGGAATTAGCAATAACTGTGAGGCAAGTTGTTTGTATACAGTATATTCTATACAAAAAAATTCCAATTTCAAATTGAATATAAACCAAATACTACAAATTATCTTTCCAATCTGATTATAACCTTTCTACAGATTGATTAAAGTAGCTTAAGAAAATTAATAATGAGTTTGCATTTATATTTTTAAAGTGTTGAAACACAGTATTCATATTTTAAATCTTAAATGTTTGAATGAAAATGTTTTTAGTTATTGCCCATTTTCATGTTATTGCTCAGTAAACTATGCAACTTACCTCCTTATTTAAATACTGTAGATTATATCTCCTCACTTAAGTGTTTCTCTTCTCAGATTGGAGTGATTGGAGAGGATGAAGAATGGGTTTTGCTTTATGAGGTGGAGAATGAACCAGATGCCCAGATGTTAGAAATCCCTAAATTGATTCCTTATACATACTACAGGTGAGATAAAGACACGTATCTTTATCCTTCTTTTAACAATGTAAATTATACTCATACTAATGCAATTTATTTTATACACAGTCTCTATGAAAAAAATTATTACAGAATTTGGGGGATGTGAATGTACTGCTGTTTTATCTTTAGCACTTAGTTCTTAATGGATTCCAGACTTGAAAGAGTGAAACTACCTGTAGGCAATAAGAATCCCATGTGGTCATTCTCCAACTAATTGCTAGCGTATGTAGGATTTAAACTAGATTGGCTGTTTCAGTTCATCCATAGGATTTACATTGCAATAGAGAGTATCCTTTAAAAATAAAGTTAAGATTCATTTTTGAGGGATTGTAGAGATTTTCTCTGTATTTCGATACTTGGTGCCTGACATGATACTATTTGTTTGCAATCACTACACGCTTTGGCAGGGTCCAAAAAAACTCACAAAATTTCCAAAGGGCTTGCCCAAAATGAGACTTACAATATTTCTTGACAACCCTAATGTAATCTTCTGTTTGACACAGTATAAAAGGCAAAGCTTTACCCATAATCTTTCTACAAATGTCCTCGAAATTTCCACAGGTAAGGCATTTTTCTGTTGTGGTACCAAAGAGGCTTCTCAGCTAAGTTTTGTTATCCTTGTCCCTACCGAATGTCTCCCAGGGTATAGTGTAAGTTAGACGCACAATACATCAGTGTTGTCAGGAGAAGATGCAAGATGGTGTAGATTGCTTTGCTGCCATGTACAAAAATCACTTATAATTGGTTGAATAACCACCAAAGCTAAAACAATGCTTCTGCCCTAATGAGAGAAGAATCTCGTTGTTTTATTACAGGACATGTAAATACTGTTTTGCAGGTGGTCCTAGCATTTATCTGATTTTTCCACTATAGGGGTGTGATGTGTGATTGTGGCAGAAATTAATGAAGAACTGATCTGTATGGAAATTCATCCCTGATTTTGTGTTTCTATTTATTTACTTAATTGCTTGTTGTTTGTTGTGATACATTGTAGAAAAGGCCCTTTTGGCCTTTTGAGCCATGCCGCCAGGTAATCGCTTGATTTAATCCCATGGGACAATTTACAATGACCAATTAACATAACAACCAGCGCGTCTTTGGACTGTGAGAGGAAGGTCATGTGGTCGCAGGGAGAATGTCCTAACGGGCAGTGGCAGGAATTGAACCCGGATTGCTGGTTGAACCTTAAAGCGTTGCGCTGACCACGACGTTACCATGACGCCCCTGACGAATAGTGGTGGCGACTTGCTGCAGCAGAGTGCACCACAGAAATCCCTACCAATACAGCCGGATACATCCCGTGCAGAGCACACCATGCTGCCACTGCTATATGGCACATTTAGCTCTGCAGACAGGAGATAAATTTCTAGGCAAATGACCGCTGCTTGTGTACATAATGCAGTCGGTTGTTGCAAATTGAAATTACTTGCTGCTAAATATGTCAGACTTATAATTAAGTGATATTGCATCATTGGTACTGGAATAAGCTTTAATTATGAGATGGGGAAATGAGGCTCACTGTCTTCATCCTTTTGTGTGGTAGTTCAGAAATGTTAAGCCTGTGTTTTTCACTTGAGTATTTGTATTCATTAGTTGAAAAATAGTTTTGCATATTAAAATTCTTTAAACAAGAAATCCAATCAATGGGTCTAGCTGTGACTTGATTGTCACTTTAGTCCCAAAAAACTTTTCCCTGTGGGTAGTAGGTCTGTCATATTTGTTCAATTCAAACAACTGAAATTTCCTACGGAATATGTAAATACATTATGTCTCCACATTTTTCAGATATCGCCATGTTAAATTTAATATGAGGGTGATTGATAAGTTTGTGGCCTAAGGTAGAAAGAGATCAATTTTAGAAAACCCAGCACATTTATTTTTCAACATAGTCCCCTCCTACATTTACACACTTAGTCCAGCGGTCGTGGAGCATACGGATCTTGGACCTCCAGAAAGTGTCCACAGCACGCGTGATTGATAAGTTCATGACCTAAGGTAGAATGCGATGAGTTATACAGCTCTCGTTACATGCACATGCAGTTCAACTCTTTGAGTGATTATGCAGAAAGTTTGAAATTAATAACTCATCTCCTTCTACCTTAGGCCACAAACTTATCAATCACCCATGCTGTGGACACTTACTGGATGTTCAAGATCCGTATGCTCCACGACTGCTGGACTAAGTGTGTAAATATAGGAGGGGGCTGTGTTGAAAAATAAATGTGCCAGGTTTTCTAAAATTGACTCCTACCTTAGGCCACAAACTTATCGATCACCCCTCATATGTTCAGTGCAGCTGTTTGCTGCGATTGGTCAGGAATCTTTGAGAATAAAGTAGTTTGACAGATGGAGAAAATAATTGAAAGCCATTATCATGAGAAGAATAAACTAAACATTTGCAAACTGAATGTTGGGGAAAAAAGCAGATTCATTTATAAAACCTACAAAAAATATATTTAATGAAAGTCACAAGCAAAAAACAACTTCCAAGCCATTATTTTGCTGTGAGATTGTCATTATTGTAAGCCCTGGTTTGGCTTTGTATATGCATCTGTATAAAATTCATAGGTAAGTATTTCTGTGGTGGTGTGCACTGCTCTTTGGCAGACAGAGATCTTTTTACTGCCAAATAATGTGAGAACAAATTCAAGATTTGAAAAAATGAATGGATTATTCAGCTCACTGATTTATTTTATAACAACCTAGGCTTCATTTTGGGAAAAAATCTTTAAGTTATTCTTAGCGTCAAAAAATGAATAATTTCTTCTGAGTAATATTAAGCATGTTTTTTAAAAAACTGAAGCAGGAAGTTTTTTTGAAGCTGCAACATTTATATTCTACTATGTGGATGCAAGAGTCAAAGTTCAATATGGTCCTAAATTTATGAAAATATGAACTTTCTGTTTTTTATGATTAGGCTGCCTGATGATCCTTCCACATCAGGAGTCCTGATGCTAAGTCTCAACTCAAAACATCAGCTATTCCTTTACTCCCAGAGATGTTGCCTGACCTGCTGAGTTCCTTAGGCAGTTCAATGGTTGCATCACCCGCAGCCTCTCATGCCATCTCATCATCGTTCTGGCCATCTTAACATGCTCTCTGCACAATTTGGCTTTCCTTTTCACCATACCACCTCTGTCTTTTGGATTTCTGACTACCTTGCATCATTTTGTGATTTTTAAAATACGCCAGTCGCATTTTGCATTTGCAAAGTTACCATGTGCCGACATGAGGGTGGTAGTATTGGTAAATGCAGGAGTTTATGTGGTCCCCAATGTTCCCTCTAATTTGAAATGACCTGTGTGGGCAAAATACTTGTGCTGTGCAATGTTTTGTCTTTGCCCAGTGACAACAACATGAGTGCACTGAATGTTTTTAAGTGGAAGTAAACATGAAGCTTTTCAAAGGATGATAAACTACCGTCCAATTGTTCATTGTTCAAAATAAACAGAATAATACAAATCAATGAGTCTTATACAATATACTATATGACAGCATGTAATAGTGTCAATATAAATAACATTAAGCTATTCCACTTGAAATGATCTAGCAGTCCTGATGAAGGGTCTCGGCCCAAAATGTCGACTGTGCTTGTTTCCATGGATGCTGCCAGGCCTGCTGAGTTCCTCCAGCTTTTTGTGTGCGTTGCCTGCACTTCTCCTGCGCCTTTGCTTCTTCGGAATTTAACGTAGTGAATCAATCATTTTTTCAATAAAACAGTATAAATAAGCCAGGTTTAAAATCTGCAGACAAATCATCACAAGCTCCACTTTGTCAAAACTGTCTGCATCAGAAACTGGAAAATGAAACGTGATTTTGTACAATCGTGAAGTAAACTTAACATGCCAGTGAGGGTGGCAAACTTTTGTGCACAGTTTAAATTCCTTTGTGGGCTCGTAGCAAAAGATGTGTGTATGTGCACGGGTGCACACCTTAGAGGGGACACTGGTGGTGCTGTAATGTAAAACGCAGTAATCCTTTGGTGATTTGTGCTGACTTCATAAATAACTGTCAGGACAGCTTAGAAACATCGTTAGAATAAGGAAATAAGTAAGCCAAGATGAAGAAGAACAAGTGAGTAATCTTGTGAGAAATAAAAACAGATCTAGTGAGAAATCTTTGGCATATACTCAAAAAGGAAAATATTAACAAAGGTTTACTTGGACCCTTTGCCATCTCAGATGGGAAAAATTATGTTGGAAATAGTGAATCGACAGAGAAATTAAAAACATCTATTTTGTTTCTGTTTCCATGAAAAATAGTTTTCAGTTTCAAGACATAGTACAGATTGTCAAATCAAATGTGAATGAGGAATTAAAGAAAGTCAGCAATAAAATTGGATAAAGTAATGGGATCAAAAGCTGATAAATGCTAGTACTTGATGAAAACGGCTTTGAGGGAGGAGGCTATAAAGGTAGTGGTTGTCATCTTATAAAATTCTGTGGAATCTTGAATGATCCCCACAGACTGGAATGTAACAAATGTAATCTTACTTTGCAAGAAAGGCAGGGGAAAGAAAACGGAACTAAAGATTAGTTCGCTTAACATCAGTCGTGAAAAGAACTGCACATAAGGTGGTAGAAAAAGGGCATCAAGAAAATAATGATAGGATTGGGTCAAGCAGCATGGTCTTGTGTGAGGAAAATTTGTTTGACAGATTATGTCGAGGTTGTAGCTTTCAGAGGGGGTGGGGGGCATGTAGATGCAGTGTAATGGAAGATTTTGATAAGCAGTCACTAAACAGATTATCAAAACAAACTAACTCCTGGGATTATGGTTAATATAATCACATTTGCTAAGGATTAATGAATAAGAAATAGCAAATAAGAATAAACTGGTCATATTTGAGTTGAAGGGCTGTGACTAAGAGGTAGCCATTGGGGACTGTGCAGGGAGCTCAGCTGTTCACAATGAATGGCAGTGATTTAAATGAAAAGACCATGAGTGATAGACATATCCAAGTGGAAAAATAGAAATGGTGATCATTTTTTAAATGGTGAGAAATTGAAATGTGCTGCTGTTCAGTCAGACCCATGTGTCCTTATACCTGAGTCAATGAAAGTTAGCACACAGGGAGAGCAAGTGGGGAGATTTGAGTGAAAACATCATTCAGCAATTATATTCAGTTTATACCATTAATTTCCTGGCTTACCTCCGTTCAGGGCCCCAAACAATCTTTCCAGGCATGGTGGCACTTCACCTGTGAATTTGCTGGGGTCGTCTATTGCGCCTGGTGCTCCCGATGTGGCCTCCTCTACTTCGATGAGACTTGTTGTAAATTGGGGGACCGCTTCGTCGAGCACCTCTGCTCCATCCACCAAAATTGGCCAAACATTTTAATTCCCATTACCATTCACGTTCCAACATGCTGGTCCATAGCCTTCTCTCAAGTCAAGATGAGGCTGCCCTCAGGGTGGAGGAACAGCATCTTGTATTCCATCTGGGTAGCCTCCAACCTGATTACTTGAATATCGATTTCTCTTTCTGGTAAAGAAATAGGCTTAATAGGCATTAAGCTATTCCACTTGAAATGAACTAGCAGTCCTGATGAAGGGTCTCGGCCCAAAATGTCGACTGTGCTTGTTTCCATGGATGCTGCCAGGCCTGCTGAGTTCCTCCAGCTTTTTGTGTGCGTTGCCTGCACTTCTCCTGCGCCTTTGCTTCTTCGGAATTCAAAGTAGTGAATCAATCATTTCTTCAATAAAACAGTATAAATAAGCCAGGTTTAAAATCTGCAGACAAATCATCACAAGCTCCACTTTGTCAAACTGTCTGCATCAGAAACTGGAAAATGAAACGTGATTTTGTACAATCGTGAAGTAAACTTAACATGCCAGTGAGGGTGGCAAACTTCTGCCTCTTTCTCTATTCCCCACTCTGGCTTTTTACCTCTTCTCAGCTTCCTATCACTTCCCCAGGGTTCCCTCCTCCTTCCCTCTCTCCTATGGTCTATGGTCCACTCTCCTCTGCTATCAGATTCTTTCTTCTCTAGCCCTTTACCTTTCTCACCCAACTGGCCTTGACCTATCACCTTCCAGCTAGCCTCCTTCCTCTTCTGCCCCCCCCTCCCCAACTTTTTATTCTGGCATCTTCCCCTTCCTTTCCAGTTCAGATGAAGGGTCTTGGCTCAAATCGTCGACAGTTTGTTCATTTCCACAGACGCTGCCTGACCTGCTGAGTTCCTCCAGCATTTTGTGTACATTGCTTTAGACCTAGAATACTGTCTGCAGGGCTGGTCTGTATGCCTAAATATGAACACACTGTGACAGAGGTATCAAATGAAGCATTCAAGACCATACGCAAAGCAAAGAGCTCTGTCAACCTCACCCTGTTATGAAGCATCATTCTCTGACAACAAATCCCCATGGTGAGACCCTGGAAAGTGTGAACCTTTTCCCATACCACAGGTGCTGTCCCTTAGGAAAGGATAACAGCAGAGATAAAATTCGCCATTACTTTCAAGATGTCAGCATAACCGTCGGCTTGTAAAGAAACAGGTGTTGAAACATCAAAATCTCAAGCCGAGTACAATTCATTGAATGAATGAATGCTGGATTATGTCCAGCAGGCATATCAAAGTACTAGAGATACCACCAGAGCATTGTCTGCTAACTACTACAAATCTACTGGAGGATAATTGAACCAACATCAGTGTTTCTGCTGAGCCAATACCCCTTTCAATCAGGGTCCTCTCCACTGTGCATCTATAGAGGTCTATCAGAAGTATAGATGCCATGTCAGATCTGCACAAACTTGTAACAAAGTAGGGGTGTTGCTGTACTTTTTTTGAAACGGCATTTACAGGGTGGTCCTGGGACAAATCCTCTGATAACGCACAGGAAATTAAAGCTACTGACCCTCTCAACCTCCAATCCTCTAATAAGCACTGACTCTAGGGCTTCCAGTTTCTTCCTCTTGTAGTCAACAACCAACTGTTGGATTTTGCAGATGTTGAGTCAAAGGTTGTTGTTGTGGCACCACTCAACCTGATTTTCAGTCTCCCTCCTATATGCCAATTTGTCATCAGCTTTGATTTGGCCAATAGCAGTGGTGTCGTCAGCGAACTTAAATATGGCATTGAAGCTGTACCTGGCTTCACAGCCTTAAGTATATAGCAAGTAGAGCAGAGGGCTAAGCACACAGCTTTGTGGTGCATCTGTGTGGCGAAGATGGCGTTGCCATTCAGAACTAACTGTGGAGCCTGCAAGTAAGGAAATCGAGGATCCAGTTACACATGGAGGTATTAAAGTCTAGGTCTTGGAGATTATTGACTAGTTTTGTGAGGATGATGGTGTAAAATGATGAGCTGCAGTCGTTGAGGAGTATCCTGATGTATATGTCTTCACTGTGCAGGTGTTCTGCAGCTGAGTGGAGAGCCAATGAAATGGCACCTGCTGTTGATCTGTTTGTGACGGCAGGCAAATCGGAGCAGATCCAAGTCATTCCTCAGGAAAGAGTAGATATGATTCAAATGGTTCCATGTAATATCAGAGAATGCAAGCAATGTACAATCTGAAATTCTTGCTCTTCACAGATATACATGAAAAAAATGTGAGTGTCTCAAAGACCGCAGTCTTAATGCTTTTACTGTCACTCAAAGCCCCCTTCCCCCCTCCCATTCACAAGCAACAACAAAGCATCAACCCTGCCCCACTTATTTCAGTAAAAAGCATCAGCACCCACCACCCACCTAGCATGCAAAGCTTCCAAAGCGAGACCGTGATCTGCAGCCTAACAGAAGCTAATCATTTACCCGACAATTCGACATGGCACAGGCTCACTCACTCTCCTTAATAAAAGGGCAGAGAAGTGTCCCACAGCGAGTGCAGTGATTAAACAAAGCGAATCGCTGCATGCGATGTTAAAGTCTGCCATGTCGCTTTCATTTTGACTTGAGAATCAGCTGTAAACTCTTCCCCCACCATCAAGAGAGAGCGGTCCGAGTACACAAGCCTCCATCAGCCAATCCCTAGATTGTGACGTTCAGTTCTCTCCCACGATGCTTCAGTCGGCGACATCGGCATGGGATCGGTTCGTCCAGGGACTGCAGAGCTTACCCCAAAAATGGCCTGTCAGTGAGCAGGAACCATCACCGTAAAGAACTATAGTTTGAGCCCTGCTGTAGATAAGGTACTTGGAGAATTCTCAGGAGGTAGTGAATCTCTGCGCTTCTCTACCCTGCGTGGTGGAGGACAGATCTGTTGATATATTTAAGGCAGAGATTAATAAATATATGCAAGATTGAGGAATTGATGGATATGGGGAAGTAGTGCAGAAGAGGCTACCATAAATCAGTGAATGAGTCAACAGGTGTGAAACTCCAAATAGCCTTCTCCTGTGTTTTATTTCTTATGAAGGGAGATGTTGCCCGAATGCCCATTAATAGATATCCAATAATGTTTTCTGTAAGTTGTGTGCATCTTTGAGGTGAGTGGTGGACAGTTTGTTTTCCAAGCCTTGTTTGCGGTCAGTCGGTGAAAATGCTTGCTTGACACGTTTTGTGCCTCACCAATGGGAACTGACTGCAGACGAGGTTTGGAAAAAGGTGCTGACATTAGTGAAATAGTTTCACATCATGAGCCTTTGCCTGCAGGAGGAAAGTAAATGCTCTGTTTTTTAATTTATTTATTGCAGCTGTTTTAGTGCTTGGCATCAACTTGGACCTTCCTGCTACAGTGCAGCTGAGACTTTAGAATTCCTTGTGTGTCCACACATGAATTTTTAATGTACGTCGAGATCTCTAAAGCACAGGACCAGAACCATGCACAAAACTCATCATGTCAGTGGTAGCCTAGAGTCAAAGATATGGTGGTTATTTGAATTTCTGTTCTCATTTCAAATGTTGAATGAGCTATCAAGTTTAATAAGCCTGTGTAATATACCTGACCACCTGGCTAATGGGAAATATGGCAATTTAACTCATGCTGGAATTATAAAGATTATATTTGATTTAAATCTGAACAATGCAATTAATTCTTGTGTTAAATGTACGTCATTATTTTGTCATTAGGTTTCGAATAAAGCAGATGAACATTGTGGGCTCCAGTCCTGTAAGTTGGCCTTCCCGTGTAATTCAAACTCTGCAGGCTCCACCCGATATAGCACCAGCAAGCATCACGGTGCGAACTGCAAGTGAGACAAGTCTATGGGTCCGTTGGGTGGTAAGTGGAGATGCTGTGTTAATTAGTGAAATGAAAAAGAATAGATTTAGCTAATGGAGTAAGAATGATGCTTTCCAAATGAGTGAAAATGACAAGCCGCAAGATCAGAGCAAGTTACAACAGATGGGAATTCTTGTTAAGAGTTTTGTAAGAGGACTAAACAGGATGACACAGAAAGTGGTGTTAAAAATACAATGTTTAATTTACAGTAATTTCTTAGATTGACTAAGTTTGCAAATGATATTGATCTAGGAGGCATTTAATCAGTGCGTTGCACAGAAATCATAAAATGAATTGAACTGACTATTAAAGATAATAATGGAAGATAAAATATAATGCTGACAATCATACAACTCAGTGAAAAATTAGTTGACATATGGACATGTTACTATAAATAAAGATGAACTTAAACGAGAGCTATGAGTCTTCCTGGATATATTTGCCCAATTCCATTTTGTACAAGAATATTATGACAAGTCAGAAAGTTATTTATGCAGATAGTTATTATGCAATGGATTTAATTCTTATGTTGGGAGTAAATGTAAAAACTGGAATCATTTAAAAATGTTATAGTGTTATGGTTGGTTTTCTGGATATTACTGGGTAGACAAACTGAAATAAAAATTATCACAAATAATTATCTTGTAAACACAGGAAATATTCATAAATCTCATATTTTCTGTCACCGGACACAGTCATCTCTGTCAACAAGTGCATCTTTTAAAAACATCCTTAACTTAATCATTTATAGTAAGCTTGTCGCCTGTAATGAGAAGTTATGTGGGAGATTTTCAATGAGGTTTCTCATACTGATTTTATAGAAGGCTGTTCAAAATAAAGGGCAAAGTAGTTCCGGAGATGTATGGTTTTGCTCAGTCAAGCCTGACTAATCAATTTTCTAAACCATTACTCAGGGTTCAATATGAAAATGTTTTTGGTATTTTAATTAGATTAAAACTTTGTGTTCTACCATGGATGCAAATCAGTTTTCCACACTTTTAAATTTACAATATATTTCTTAGATCTTTTGACAGATTGAAACAATAGAGGTTGCAGTTCTTTCATCCATATATTTTATTAACACTAAATGGTGTTAATATTCAGCATCATAATGCCTGGATTCTGATGGATTTTGTTGGTAGTTATGCCTGGAGGGGAGCAGGTGCTTGCTGAGATTCCCCAACATTTACCTTCTGTGATCCTGGACCAGTACAGGGTATCCATCTCATTCATTTGAATTAGGTTTATGAGATTAAAGAATTTTCCTTTTTTAGTAGATTAGCTTAAGAAAAAGTTTAGAAGCAGTTTTGGAGTTTTTTTCAGAAGCTTTAGAATGTTCGTGACTGTATTGGACATTTGGAGACTCTACCAGATCTCAGTGACTGTTGTGTTTGCAAACACTTAAGTTCTGATGCTGAAATGTGTCTTGCATATATGCACTGTGAAATGCAGGAGTCTCAGACAAGGCAAGATCTGTTGTTTTTCATCACTGTCTGGTTCCATGGGAAACCCAACAGCAGAGTCAAGTCTTGCTGGGATTCCTCGAGAAAATCACAGAATCCCTGTTTATCCTGGGTGGGTAAAGATTTATTGATGCAAGAGAGAAGTATGTCATTTTATTTGTCTTATTTTGTCTTCTTTTATCGCTTTATTTTTTTAAATGTGCGTATTAGGTTTAAACAAACATTAGTCATTTTCTTAATTATTTTCTTGAGTTTTAGTTAATTTTGAACTTCTCTGAGTGCTATGCTCTGCAGGCAGCGAACCTTGCTGCCTTTCACCACCCAGCCTTGTGAACGCCAGTGTGTGGAGACGAGGCATCTGATCCACAGAGGTGCAGATTGGGATGGATGGAAATTGGGAAATTCCAGGATGGAGGTCAGACTAGCATCATATGCCCCAATGGAAAAAAGAACTTGCATCCTTAACCAGTGGTAAAGCTGGGGTGTGGGCTCTGCCCTCGTTCAGAGTCGGTTTTATTATAAATGACATATATTGTGATTTTTTTTTTGTGTTTTGCAGCAGTAATATAGTGCAAGGCATATAAATAATTGTAAATTACAAAATAAATAAATGCTGTCGAAGATGAATAACATGGTTGTGTTCACAAACGGTTTGGAAATCTGATGGTGATGGGTACAAAGATGTTCTTAAAACATTGAATATGGTTCTTTAGGCTTCTTTTGCTTCTCCCTGATGGTAGTAGCAGAAAGAGGACATGTTCTGGATGGCGAATGTTTTTAATGATGCTTGCAACTTCTTGAGGCACCGCCTCCTGAAGGTGTCCTTGTTAGCGAGAAGAGTTGTACCTGTGATGGAGTTGGCTGAGTCTAAACCCTGTGCAGCCTCTTGCAATATTGTGCACTGGAGGCTCCCTGCCAGGCTGTGATGCAACTAATCAGAATGCTTTCCACCATAATTCTGTAGAAATTTGCGGAAGTCTTTGGTGGCGTACCAAATTTCCTAATGAAGTAGAGCTCACCCCTATCCACTACTGACCTCTCAATGAGGACTGGCGTGCATTCACCTGACTTTTTCCCTCCCTCCGCCTTCTGCCTCCTTTCTTTGAAGTGTCAACTGGTTTTTCCCATCCATAGATGCTGCCTGACCTGCTGAGTTCCTCCAGCATTTTGTGTGTGTTGCTCTGGATTTCCAACATCTGCAGAGTCTCTTCTGTTTCCAACTGGCACCCCAACCAGCATGATCATTGATTCCTTTGAACATCATGTACAATCTGGAAAATACGTAACAGCAGAGCAACTAAGCGACAAAAGTGCCATCCAAATATACCGTCCCTGCTACATATAGCAGTAAGGGTGGTATGTGTATGAAAGCATCAACACCTGTAAATGATACAGCTTCTTGACTTGAAATATATTGGGTTTTTTTTGTCAGCAAAGAGTCATAGAAAAGTACAACACAAAAGCAGGCTTTTTGGCCCATCTAGTCTGTACCAAACCATTTAAAATGCCTACTTCTATCAACCTATACCTGGACCATAGCCCTCTGTACCCCTACCAACCATGTACCTATCCAAACGTCTTTTAAATGTTGAAATCAAGCTCACATGCACCACTTGTGCTGGCAGCTCATTCCGACGCTCTCACAACCCTCTGAGTGAAGAAGTTTCCCCTCGTGTTCCCCTGAAAGAGCCTGCTTGCAATTCCCCTATCTATGCCCTCGTAGAAAAGCCTGTGATACCTTCCGACAGTGCAGTAGGTGTTCCTTCTGCATCTGTATTGCAGCAATTCAAACTATCGTTCACTTTCATCCTCTCAAAAATAACAAAGGGTCATGCATTTAGACAGAGATGCAGGAAATACCTTCTCGGAGAATTGTGAATCCATAGAAACATAGAAAACATACAGCAATACGGGCCCTTTGGCCCACAAAACTCTGCCAAACATGTCCCTACCTTAGAACTACATAGGCTTTACCCATAGCTCTCTATCCCTGGAACTCTCTTCCCCAAAAGACAACTGAAGCAAAGTCAGAGCATATCTTTAAGCTGTAGTCAACAGATGGTTGATTGGTAAGTGTCATAAATGTGCCTGTACATAGACAGGAATGCGGAGCTGCAATTATACTCAAATCAGCCAATCAAGTTGGCTTGGGATCAAGAGGCCCCCATTTTGCTTCTAATTGGTACATTTGCATTAGGTGTGGTCAGTAAACTTGCCCATCTGCAGAAATCCCATTTGCCTCCTTTGATGTGTTGCCTGTTTTAGTGCATGTGTAAATATTTCTTAAACACAGTGATTTGGTCTGACTTCATAAGCGGATATAATCATGCTCTGAATAATAAAAAACTAATTCCCTACAAATCTACTTTAACTGGCAATGGAGACATAAAGGACTACAGATACTGGATTCTGGGGCTAGAGAATCAGTAGAGGAACTTAGTGGATCATGCAGTATCTGCAGAGGGAAATGTACAGTGGATGTTTTGGGGCAAGTTCTGGCCCCTTTTTGCCCTCTTAATTTCACTCTTAAGTTGTCTATACAGTATTGTGCAAAAGCATGTACTGTATATATACTAGGATGCCTTCAGCTTCTGCACAGTGCTGTAATAATTTTGTGTATTGCACTGTACTGCTGCCATGGGAAAAAAAAGAACATTTCAAGATATTTGTGAGTTATGATAAACTTGATTCTGATATGGGTCTCTATTGTGGACTGAGAAGGGGGCAGGGAGAGGGATGCACCAGAGAGATAATCTGTAATGATCAATAATCCAATTGCTTTGACTCAAATTACCTTGCATGGTGTCTCAAGGCTGAGTGTGTCTGCATGTACGCCACCTCCTCCGACTGGCACTCCACCCTCACCATTTCCAACATTCGTTGCATCTGCCAGATTTGCAAACTGCTCTGTGCTCTACATTAACAAATACAGTATTGTGCAAGTCTTAGGCACTACATATATATAAATATATAAAAGACTCTTGCACCGTACTGTACTTGCCATATGTTACGTTTTCTACCGTGATCAAACCTTCAAGGTGCCTTGTCATCTAAGGTTCCTGAATCTTGCCATCTTTGCTTTTACCCTCACTTGGGATATGCTGCCTCTGAACTCTTACTAACTCTCAAAACAAACAACTGCTCCTATTCTACTTGGGGCAAACCATCGCTTGGTGCAATTGAAACCAGCCTTCTCCAAATTCAGGTTCTTAATGAGGATTGACCTCATCCCTTTTCATACCTAGATGAGGGCTCTGTCACTCAGAGACGGCCATGGATGTTGCACGTCTAGATACACAAGCCAGGGCAGTACGATATGGAGAGTGAGCTGTTGTCCATGTAGCAAGCTCCCCCTCTCCACGCATCTGATGAACCCAAAAGAACAGCAGAAACTATGCAGCTTGGCACCAGCAGATCGCAGGGGTTCCCAGTCAGCATTGAACTCAACGTAGGACTGCTTTAGGGACTCCAACTCCAGCTTTATCCTTCCAGGTTTACTTATGAAGCCTTCCCCACAAGTGTTATAGCAGCCTGGCAATGGAGTTTTGAGATCAGAGTTCTCCTTCTCTTAGGTGACCTGCCCACCACAGCTGACGAAAATATGTGAAGGCCAGGAGCTGGACCTGGTTGTCAGAAACTAATTGGGTCACATTGGCAGCATTTGATAGGAGCTTGTCTCCATTACCACCTCTGGCAATGACAACCATAAGGAGCCTTTTCATACCTGAACTGGATCTTACAGAATTATGGTCACTAGTCCCAAAGTGTCTCCCTCCAGACACTTCTGTCACCTGCCCATTTTCTTAAGATAGGGTCAAGTACTGCTCCTTCTCTATAGGGTTCTCCACATATTGTCTCAAAAAAAGTTTATTGGATGCCCTGAACAAATTCCACTCCATCAAAGCCCTTTGCAGTGACACAATCCCAGTCTATATTGAGAATGTTGAAATTCACCCAACTTTTGTAACCCTATTGTTCTTGCGTTCATCTACCATTTGCTTATATATCTGTTCCTGTAGTTCCTGCTGAACATTGGGAAGCCAATAGTATAAAGGCAGCAAAGTAATCAGCCTGTTCTTATTTCTAAATTTTACCCATGTGGCTCATTGGACAATCCCTCCAGGATATTCTCCCTAAGAACTGCCTTTATGCTCTATTTTCCTAATGAGTATATCCCAGAAAAGTTTTTAAAAAGGGTGGTTGGATACAGGGTGGAAAAATACTTGGAATCAAACTTGCTTGATTTATTATTGTTTTCCAGTGTATACAACATCACTCCAAGCTAATACACTCAAGTTAAGAGCAAGAAAATCAGCCCATTCTCAAATTCATTGAGTACTTCTTCACAGGGATTAACAACCAAATTTCTGTTTTAGATTAAGCAATTTGCTTGTTAATGTACTATATGTATCGGCCTTGGCTCAGAGGCAATTTATGCGATTACCAGCATGTTCCGTTTCATCCATAATCTACTTGACGTTTACTTATTCACAGCCTCTTCCGGAGTCTGAGTACAATGGTAACCCGGAGTCAGTTGGATACAGAATTAGGTATTGGAGACTGGATGGTCAGGGCACGCCTGCAACTCAGATCATTAATGATCGTCTGGAGAGGGAAATCACCATCGAGAATCTGGAGGAATGGACCAACTATATGTTTCAGATCCAGGCTTTTAATGCTATTGGATCAGGGCCCTGGAGCAGTCAAGTTCAAGGATGCACTAGAGAGTCAGGTACTCTTGAATAAAACAACGTATGAAACTATGATGTGAGATGGGAAGCACCTTAAGATTACTGTCAACTTCAGGAAAAATATGTAAGAGTGTATGTCCAGCAATGTCAGTGAAGAGTGTCCACAATAGCAGGAGAATAGCCTTTGTATCTTGTTTAGGTGTAACATTGTAAGACCAAATGTAGGTTGTCTTTTCTGGCTTACTACTGGTCCTTCACTGCAGCTAAAGAATGTCTTCCGTTCTTCTGTTCCAAGTGCATGCTTTTTTTTTTATCCTTATGGCGTGATTTCATAGCTTTATTATCTAGATTCAAAGTGAATTCCTCTTTGGAATATCTGTGGGACATTGATTGAATTCTCATAGTCTTTTCATTTTGCATGCTGATAGCTGTCAGGGCTTTGGTCCTGAAGATGAAACGAATCAGCTATGCTGATCCTTTTGTTTTTCAATTAGCCTATAAGAATTTCAACCTAATTTAAATATATATTTATGTCTTTCTGTACTTTTGATATTTTTGTTAGTGTTTTTGCTTATAAAGCCTCACCTTGAGGAATTTTTTTAAGCTGACAGTGTGGTAATGTTGCATTAATACCATTGGACGTAAAGTTATTCAACAGTGTGCTTCAGCTACTTTGTCATTCCAACCATTTCTTTTTTTGGTAGTGTTTACTGAGCTTTGTAATCAGAGTTCAAACCAACTCCTCCAAATGTCATCCTCCTTTAAGATTAGAAACAGAATATTCAAATCATCACAAATGTACAGAAAATGTGAATAAAAATAAGCTGTTTAATTTAAGATGCCTTGTTTCTAATCCAATGGTACAAAGTCCTCCTTAAAACCTCTGAATGGAGATCCATAGTTTGATTTATCATACTGAATCAAATTCTTTATGGTTTTATGAGTGTACAGTTCATGTGGACATTCTGTGTCATCCTAAACAGGCACTTTTAAAATGTCAAGGCAAATCATCAGATATATAGATAGAACCAGTTTCAGCCAGCTGCAGTCCAAAGAATTGTTTTGCTTGGCATTTTATGCGTATTATTTTTTCCGAGTTTTGCTCAGTGAGTTGACCTATGCCTGGCATTTGAATTTCTTTTCCGAGTGTGTTTTGCGTATTTTGAACTGTGCCAAGTTGGATGCACTACAACAAAATACTAAATCTCACAGGAATGGTATATTTTTTTTCAAAACAAGCCTTGAGGCAAACATGGTCAGTGTTCTTAATGGTTGTTATCCAGCAGCCAGCTTCATCCTTCTGATCAAAGAGTGAAGTCTGACAATGGAGTCATAATGCCAGACTCTTACAAATTGAGCACTTTCTGTTTGTTAATGAATTTTTTGGTGTTAAGTAGTGTATAACCTGATTAAGAATAAAGCAACAAGCTTAAATATGAAGTCCAATTTTGGTGGACTTAAACATCCAGAAAGAATAGAAGGCAAAGTTGTAATATTGGAATGACCAGTGCAAAGTCAGAGTGGATGAATGTTAGTTTACTTTTACTGTACCCCACAGAACGAATTCATAAGGAACTCACCTTACCCTCAGATCATGGGGTGGGTGGGGGGGAATAATAAGCTGGCTTTTTTCTGCTATTTCTGTTTCCCCTTGCATAGAAGTGCATTTACCTGGATATGGAACAAATTTAAGAAACTTAAATGCTTCCTTCTATGTCATAAGGAAATTTGAGAAATAGGATTAAGTGTTAATTTTCCAAAGATCAGGAGTTCTCATTGATTCTTTCTACCCCAGAATAAAGAAGAAGATGCAAGGTAATTAACTCAGCGAGGAGTGATCATGAAGATACTTTATTTACTTGGGATTGTAGACAATTGAATTGTGTCTGGGTGTTGGTAGTTCTTTTTTTTGCCTAGTCTGTCAATAAATGATGGGATGAATTATCTCCTCAGTTCAACTCCCTGCAGCACTCCTAGACGACTCATTGAGATTAGTAATTCTTTCTGTAGGGAATTCAGTGTGGTTTGGTGCAATTAGTTAATCAGGAGAAAAACCTTGGGATATAATCCTAAACTAATTGTATCACTGTGGTAAAATGTAATTACCACGGATTAGCTAATGAGCAAACAAAGCTGTACTCTGATTGCCAATATCTAATCATTTCCTCAATCCATATAGGAACATCTGTGATAAAAGTTATTTTGTGAACTATGTAATAATAAGATATCTAACAACATTTAACATTTACAGACGTAGTAAAATAATTTCAGGAAAGGCAATTCCCAATAATCGCTCATTAATTCCACAAAATAATGATGAAGCTACATTAGCTCCAAAGTCTCCTTTGGATTCATCAGCTGTGTGGAGAGAGGGAGACTGCTGCATGGGGCAGCGGCTTGCTCTCCACATCGTACGGCCCTGGCTAGAATGCTGCACTGACGTCCATGGTTGACCTCAGCCAACAGAGGACTTCATTACCTCAGTGGAAAACATAAGCAATTTTTCAGTTCATTTTTCCGACTTCTACTAGGAAGTTTGAGATAATAATATTCAATAACGCTTGTATGAAAGGAAATAATCTCTCCATGCTTAATTTTTTTCTTCAGTCTTCTCTTTATAATTTAATCAAAGTGAAAACCAAGCTAATACCGCCATTTAATTAACTGGCTGATATATTATACAGAATTTCATTATTCTTTAAACATAGCAGAGTAGAGTCTACTCAGTTTGCCAGTGGCAACCCCAGTTTATTTTGTATACCAGGTCCCATTATCATCTGGTCATTGTGCTGCAAGCTGAAACTGAATTCCCCAGATCATACAACGATAGAGTGTAACTTAACCTGAGAATGTGTTTAGAGTTCAATGCATTTCTTAAATAATACCAAGGTAATGGTATCCATTGGCATCACAAGATTATTCATTAAAATGACCATTATCTTCAGACATCCATTCAAGCAACTATTTGATTGACGCCAGCAATCTAAAGAGAGTTCTTCCATTTCATTTTCTCATTTTCATCAGGATTAAGGGCTCAATATCCGTCTCTTTATTTGATTTAATTATTGTGTATGTTTTGTGTGTATCCATGCATTTGATCCAGCTGTGATAATTGCTTCCTACAGTGTATAATTTATTTCATTTAATTGTAAAGTCATTGATTCTAATGATTTTCTGGTGAAATTTCTTCCTTTGCTCTTTAATTTCAGTTCCATCAGCTGCTCCAGGAAATGCTACAGCAGAGGCTGTGAGTCCTACACAGATCCTGGTTATGTGGGGACCAGTTCCAGAATCAGATCAAAATGGACTTATACTAGGATACAAGGTATCACATATCATTGACTTAATTAAAGAGATACAAATAAAAAGACAGAAGGGTCCACTCATGTCATAACTTGAAAATGTGTCTGTCATATTCCCCTTTCCAATAGTAACCAGGTAATCTCCCAGGAAAGATAAGAGCTAAAAGTAAACTGTACTGGCAGCAAGCAGACCTGATGAGGAAAACGGAAAAAATATAGATTGCTTCAGGGAACTCTCCAAGCATTGATATGAAACACTTTTAAACATGAGTAATGAGTAACTTCTAAAGTAACAAATATTTGAATGCAGAGTAATTGAAAATTTCAAGATCATGCTCAGTAATTTTTTTTTGTTAGCTGATATTGTCAAAGGACGTGGAACCAGAAGGCATAAATAGATCTGAGTTGTAGATAGGCCTTGATCTATTAGAATGGCTGAAATCCCTTCTTCTGTTTCTGTATTCATCAATGTCACTACTGTGCAGATTTTGAAATGATAGAGAATTAATCTGATGTTGTTCCATTGCCATGCATATCATGTCTCTACAAAGCTCAGTTCATCCTGTTTAACTCTGAAACATAATCCATCCAATGTGTCACGTAGTTAGTAAGCAATTTAAAATGAATCCGGAATTTTTACTTTAAACCTTCAAGACTCAACATATACTCAGGCCAACTCTACATATAAATACTAAAATGCTGTTTTGCTAAAGCCCTGGGCTATCATGTTGGTCTGGCAGAAGATCAGGTGCTTCTTGTTGGATAGCTCATATAAATAAGCCCCAGAAAAAGTAAATGATTGATGTACATGTGCATCATAATGTATAAATACAGCTGGACAGTAGACCAAGTCTAATAACATTATTAATCTACTTGCTAAACACATATTAGTCTAAAGGTCATCTGTGCAATTTTGAAATATGTGCACTGTTTAATGTTTTCTTGTATGTCCTCATTATTTTCATGATTTTGTTCCTCCGGTTAGTTCTCATCAGTTATCTCATGAAAGGGCTGCAGTGCTAGCCTTGGAAACTATTATCAATGTTGTGCCGTGGTTGGCCTTCATAGACTATTCAACGACTAATTATTCAACATCAGAAAATAATGTATATATACTATGATGGGAAATGAGTTAGATTACATTTGTGCAGTTTCAAGCCTTCAGCTAGACAAAAAAATCGTGCTACAAGTATTTTAGCTATCATTATCTTGTAAAAATTTTTATACAGAATATGGTCTATATTTTTTAAGAAATGAAAAATATTGTATACTGTATCATTCAAAGGGTTAAAAATTCCCATGACAAAATAGAGAATATTCTGCAGAGTTTTTAAATTATCTCTGTAACTGAGTTAAAGGCTTTTTCAGAAATGGGAATTAAAACCATATTTCACCATGTTTCCATAGCCTAGTCTATTAATAATGGTCAAATATGGCTTTATAAACACATAACTCTAGAAGTGGTTTAATTTTACTTATTTCTTCTTCTTGTCATGAGGATGACAATGCCAAGGCATATTTATAGTTCCTCACTGCTTGTCATGAGAAAAAAAGCAGTGGTTGACTTATTGATGTTGGAGAAATAGCAATTTATGCCCATGTGAAAATGAAATGTGATTCTTTTGAAGTGTATAATTTCTTGGACTTTTTTTAAAAATGGGTTTGTCTTGGAAAAACTGTCATTGTTCAATAAGTAAGCTCACCTGTGATGTGATAAACGTATTTACTTCCCATGCCAGCCTTCATTTAAAAAAATAAATTATTTTTAAGGGAACATAGGACAATGTAACCAGTACAGGCCCTTCCAGTACTGTGCTGATCCTTTAACTACTCCTACATCAATCTTCCTACTACATAGCCTTCCATTTTTCTTTCATCCATGTGCCATCCAAGAAACTCCTAAATGTCCTTATTGTATCCAAAGCTGGCACTGCATTCCACAACCTACCAAGCTCTGTGTAAAAAAAAACTACCACTGACATCCTGCTGCCCCATACTTTCCTCCCAACAGCTTAAAGTCATGTCCGCTCTGGGAAACAGTCTTTGGCTGTTCTTTTCAATCTCTGTCTCTTATCACAGTCTTAGCAGCCCTGTCAACTTGCACCACAACTTTGAGGCATCTATGAACGTGAGTACATGAATCCCAAGATTCCTCTGTTCCTCCCATTGTTAAGAATCCTGCTATTAATCCTGTATAACTATCTTCAAGTTCAGCCTTCCAATGTGAATCACTTCACATTTTTCTGGATTGAACTCCATCTGCCACTTGTCAGTCCAGCTCTGCATCCTAACAATGTCCCGTTGTAACCTACAACAACCTTCTACTCTATCCACAAAACCACCAACCTTCATGTCATCTGCAATGTTACTACCCCACCTTTCCCCTTCCTCATCCAAGTTATAAAAGTCTCAAAGAGCTGGGGTCCCAGAACAGATCCCAGCCAAGCACTACTGGTCACCTCCCTCCAGGCAGAATACAATCCATTTTCTACCACCTTCTGCCTTCTGTGGGCAAACCAATTCTGAATCCATGTAGCCAAGTTTCTCTGGATTCAACGCCTCCTGACTCTCTGAATAAGCCTACCGTGGGGATCCTTGTTTAACACCTTATTAAAATCCGTATACACCACATCCACTGCTCTGTCTTCATCAATATGTTTTGTCACTTTCTCTACGACTTCAGTCAAGCTCGTGAGGCATGACCTGCCCCACATAAAGCCATATTTCTATCCCTAACCAAAATATGCTTCTTCAAATGCTTATAAATCCTCTCTGTAAGAATCCAGTCCAATGATTTGCCTACCACTGATGAATTTCTCGCTGGTCTTTAATTGCTAGAGTCTCTCTATTATTTTTCTTGAAAAAAGGAACCATATTTGTAACCTTCGAATCATCTGGCACTATTCCTATGGCCATTGAGGCTGTAAAGATCATCTCCAAAGGTGCAACAATCTCTTCCATCAATTCCCATAGTAACCTGGGGAATGTCCCATCAGGTGACTTATCTATCGTAATGTTTTTCAAAAGTTCCACACATCCTCTTTCTTAACATTGACATGTTCCAGCATATCAGCCTGTTCTGCACTGACCTCACATTTGTCACGCTCCCTGTCATTGGTGAATTCTGAAGCTAAGTTCTCATGAAGGACCTCCCATATCTTCTCCAACTTCAGACGTTTCTTCGTCTATCCATGATTGGTCCTGCCCTCACTCTAGTCATCCTCCTGACTTTCACATGCATATACAATGCTTTAGGCTTTTCATCAGTCCGACTTGCCGAGGCCGCCTCTAGCTCTCCCATGTCCATTCTTAAGCTCCCTCATAACAGTTTTGTAACTCTCAGCAGCCCTTGTTTCTTAAAACTTAAATTTACTTCTTTTTTTCTTCCTCTTGTCAACCTGGCTCCTTCACCCTGCCATCCTTTCCCTTCTTTAATGGGACAAACATATCCAGAACCCCATGCAAGTTGACCCCAAACAACGTCCAAATTTCTGTTATATATTTCCCCAGGTATATCTATTCACAGTTTAGCCTAATAGCATCATAATTCACCCTTTTCCAATTGAATACTTCCCCATACTGTATGCTCCTAACACCATCCAAGGCTTTGCTAAAGGTCAGGGAGTTGTGGTCATTGTCTCCGAAATGCTTTCCCACTGAGGGATCTGTCACCTGACCAGGTTCATTGTCTACTACTAGATCCAGTATGGCATCTCCTCTGGTCATCCTGTCTACATATTGTGTCAGTCTGTTAGGTGTTTACTTCTTGAGCGCAGCTAACAAACTCACATCTAAACATTTCGCACTAAAGAAGTGCCAATCAAGATTGGGGAAGTTGAATTCACCATGGCCAGAGGTGTTATTTTTGAATCTTTCCAAACTATGTCTCCTGATCTGTACTATAGTGTCTCTATTGCTGTTGGTGGGGGAGGTTGCTGTAGAATACTCCCAATAGTGTGATTGGTCCCTTTCTGTTTTACTTTACCCACAGTGACTCAGTACACATTCCCACCATGATGTCCTCCCTTTCTGCAGCTATGATATTATGATATGATACTATCCTTGATTCATAATGCCACTCTACCACTTCTTTTACCTCGCTCCATGTCCCTCTTAAAACATCTAAACCATGGAACATCCAGTAGCCATTCCTGTCCTTATTGGCAACCATGTCTCTGTAATACCCACAAAACCATCGCTCAGTGTACAGATCCATGCCCTAAGTTCATCACCCTTGATCCTCATACTTCTCACATTGCAATAGACACTTTTCAACCCATTGAACTGACTGCAGTTATGCCCTTTCAACTATCTGTCCTTCCTTGCAGGCGGTGTCTACCTTTACACTAATTGTCCCTTCTACTGACCCATCATTCTTGTTCCCATCCCCCGCCGGACCAGTTTAAACCCTTCCCAACAGCTCTAGCAAACTTGCCTGCAAGGATATTGGTTCTTCCTGAGTTCATGTGTAACGCATCCTTTTGTACAGGTCATACTTCCCCACATCCCAATAATCAACAAATCTGAAACCTTAACCCCCTACACTGATTCTTCAGCCATATATTCATCTGCCAAATGACCCTATTCTTGCCCTCACTGGTGAGTGGCACAAGCAGCAAACCAGAGATTACCACCCCTGATGTCTTGCTTTTCAGCTTCCCTCCTAGCTCCCTATATGCTCTCTTCAGGACCATCCCTTTCCTACTTGTTGGTACCAATATGTACCACAGCTCCTGGCTGTTCACCCTCCCCCTTTGGAATGCTGTGAACCTGATCTGAGATATCCCTGACGATAGCACCTGGGAGGCAACATGCCATCCGGCAGTCTGTTTCACATCAGCAAAATCTCCTGTCTGTTTCCCTGACTAATCAATCTCCTTTCACTGCCACTCTTCTCTTCTTCCCCTTCCCTTCTAAAGAAAGGGATTGACTTTGACAGAGAAAGCACATTGTATGATTGTTAATCCTAACATCAAAGTAACTTTATGTATGTATTTTCACATCATCGGACCTTCCGAAGTGAAGTCAGTGAATTAGATGCTTTGAGCAATCATTCTGTTGTGTGAGTAAATATAGCAAGTGAATATTTACAAAGTTAGATCCTGTGTACATCAGTGAATTGCTAAACAGTTAATTAACTAACGAGTATCAAAAATGGGTAAACATCTGAAAGAATTCACCTGCTCTCTTTTTGAAAAGTGTCATGAAATATTTTGTTCATCTTATCTGATAGACAGAACCTTAATTCAACATCTCATTTGAATAAAGTATCTCTGACAGCACCAAATTCTCCTCATTACCATCTCACTCACTGCTCATATTTGCTACTTCTTATATTGAGATTTTGTTTGTGGTTTATTTTCTCTACCTTACTTAGAGTCTTTGGTTCATCATCATTAATTTTTGCCTCGGGGAGAAGCAATTTCCTTCTTCAAGTCCTGTTTCTAAGATCTTGCAATTGAAGAACAGTTGTTTGTCTGATAACATTTTTTGATTCAACTTATCTTTATTTACTGTTATGAAATTAAACTTTTAAGAGATACTTCAAAAATTTTGTGAAGTAAAGAAGATGTTTATTTCAAATTTAAATATGTATGAAATGAAAATGTGCACTTTAACTTGTGGAGCTAAACCATACATATATATCCTGTCCTAGATCCTGTACCAAGAGAAAGGTTCTGAATCTACACAAACGCATCTAGTGAAAGGAAATTTTACACACTCTGTTGTCTTAAACGGTCTGAGGAAATACACTCAATATGAGATTCAAGTTTTGGCATTTACCAGGATTGGGGATGGAGTACCATGTTTCCCAGCTCTAATGGAGAGGACAAAAGATGATGGTATGTTGCAATATATATTTCTTTCAAAGGTTCATACAAATGCTGGTGGAAAAGGATAATCTGACCTAATCACACTTCCTGATTTTAGGTTTGCTGTATTACAGGTCATGGTACATGATCTCATTCTTCCAGGCTACCAATCCTGATGTTAATAAAGTAACACATATTTATGAAATGCAATTTTAAATTTTGAGCATTCCATATCTTGATTTTCCATATAAAGATTCTTTTTGTTTGAGCAAATGCAGCAACACACAGTGAGGTGATGGTTATTGTGCTCATCCAATTACTTTCGAAATCTACCTACACCAGCCCAAAGGGCAGAGTTCTAGAGCACTATCAGCTTCTAGCTCTGCTAGACAAAACATTTGCTTTAAATGTTTCCCATCCAGGCCTCGTGTTATCTTATAAACTCCCCTTATTTGATCATTTGATCCAATGAAAACACCCCCAGCCTTGCTCACAGCTAAGATTCTCCAATCCCAACACCATCCTTGTAGACTTCCTTTGTAAATTCTCCAGGACTGGCAGGTGACAGAGCGCTGAGTGTATTAATAGAGGGTGGATGGGCAAGTGATCATGAACGTGGGTGCCTGATGTTTGCAAGGGAGCCAAAAACATCAGCAGCAAAGATTTGAGTGGGTTTGCGCAGCGGAAATGATAGAAATTTATGGAGGACATTTGTCTGGTAAAAGATAGATACCTGAGTCTCTTCTCTGCAGCAGTTCAGGATGTATGAAGCCAATCAGTCTTCAATCCTCCATTTCAGGTTTGCTGTAATGTTCTTGCAGGCCTCCACGGTGCTGAAGAATTTTGCACAAATGACTTTAAATCAGCATTGTAAA
Source organism: Hypanus sabinus (assembly GCF_030144855.1). Lineage (NCBI taxonomy): Eukaryota > Metazoa > Chordata > Chondrichthyes > Myliobatiformes > Dasyatidae > Hypanus > Hypanus sabinus. The sequence continues at coordinate 37,725,759 of NC_082714.1, forward strand.
CAATTACACATGACCATCGGACGTTGTGTCATTAACGCATCGTAAGCTTGAAAAATCCAGTAATGATTTCAGTATGAGTTTTCTTTTCTGACCTGAAGTGGCACGCCCAAACCCAAACTGCTCGGGTGTCCCTAATAAGCAGCCATGAAAATAGTCAACTCCTTTGGAAGGAAGTAGGAAATGGAAAAACATTTCCTGTTATTTATCATACACTGTTATTCTTTTTTGATATTTACACTCTGACTCCCAAGCAGTCTCAGTCCTCGACAGGCTATTTTCCGAAACACCACTTGGAAGAAGCTATTGTCACTAAAACATCACACACAGCCATGGGGAGGGGGCGGGTTGGGGGTGATCTTACTGATAATGTTAATTCGCAGAATGCCTCACGGTTGGGAAACATCAGCACAGAAATATGTTTGTACTTGGATAATTTACATGTACATACACTAACTGTCTTGTATACATCATAAGGAATGTAAAGACATAATTTAGTCTGTTGCTAAAGTTCCATTTGCAGAGATGAATCTATGGTCATTTTTCAATGTAAGAGTCATGTCCTGTTTTAATGATGCTTTTGAACCTGATAATAAACGGGATATTTATTCTCAAATACAGTGGATTCCAGTTAATTGGACAGGACGGGACCAATATATTTTGGCCCAATTAATCGATGCCCCAACTAGCCAAAGTTCCAAAGAAATGGTTAAAAAGGTATAAAAAAGGCAAAGTACCATTTAACCTAGTAACAAATTATGTATTTAAATGAAACACAGAACAAATTGGAACACTACCTATACTATTGGTGGTTGTCCTTTGATTCCCACGATGACAAGAATCCTGTGTGGGAGAGCTTTTAAAGTGGAAAAGCCATTGCACTGGGACAGTTCCAGTCTCTCAACCTCGGAAGTCAAGGTCTAGTAGGACGAGTGGACATGACAAGTAGGAACCTCCCTGATTGCAGTGGAGTACCATGACTACTTCTGTGACTCGTCAACATTCTCCATGAGGCATTGTATCTCACTGTAGATCTCACCTGCCTAGACTGCCAGAGCTGACTTCACATGTTAGGACAGGCATGTCCCTATCTCATCAGGGTACGTAAAGCGCTGGCTACTTTCACCTGTTTAGCCCACCTGTCGAAGCAGTGTCACATGCAAATATATACAAGAAGCCATAGATGAGAGCTGAGTGTCAAGTGAGGACCAAAGGTAACATTCAAGATGATTGTCAGTACTTTAAAATTCTTTGTAGTTCCTAAATTGTTGAAATAGTGAAATCCATTCATTTTCACTCCTGGCTGTTTCTGGCATCTCTAAGTTTGAATGATTAAAACTGCAGTGAGCAAAACAGTTCTGAGTTGTCTTACGGATTATTTCTCACCAGCTATCAGTGACAAATATCACTGCTTTTTGAACACAAACACACGCAACTGATGCCACTTAAAAATTGTTTGCTCTAAGCATGGTGTTTAACAGCCACACCATATGCACCTGACTGGCACTAGTTAGAAGCTGTTTGGCAACAGTCTCCTGCCCCAATTAAGTGGCATAGTGTCCCAAATAAACAAAGAAAATCCCTGCTATTTTCTCACCTTTTCTTCTTTAAGAGTTGTTCCAAGCAAGTGGCTTCCTTGAATAACTGATGGTCCAATTAACTGGAATCCACTGGATATGTTAAACTTTGGTATTGGCTTATTTATGTGATTGAAATTTTTAATGGGAGAGAGTTTTATGTTTAAATGAGCTAAGTCAACTAAGTGAAGTTTCTGCTAACTAATGTTACATACTCAGGCACTCTCAGTGTGATCCCCATCATGGTATTCGCCCTCTTTTGTCTTGTCGATTGAAACTGCTCTTCCCTCCTCGTCTTCCTGCACTGCCAGTTATGAGGTAGAACAATAAGCATGGACAAACTTAATGCAATAGACAGTGATATTAGACAATAGTAGACACTCTGATATAATTGTCCAATTCCCAATTTTCTTCCGTCCTCTTGGGGAAGTTTCACGGAGCCAAAGGGTGATATTTGTACTTGATAGAAGCCGGTTATACCAGACCCATGGATTGTGGTGGTGGCTTTGTGGAGCACTGCACTCGCATGACCCTGAATATGTGATTTAAATTTTTTCAAAAATTTTTGTTGAGATGCAGCACGGAACAGGCCCTTCTGGTCCTCGAGCCATGGCGCCCTGCAATCCCCTGATTTAATCCTAGCCTAATCACTGGACAATTTGCAATGACCCATTAACCCACCAACCGGTACATCTTTGAACTGTGGGAGGAAACCAGAGCACTCGGAGGAAACCGACGCAGTCACGGGGACAGAGTATACATACTCCTTTACAGGCAGCAGCGGGTATTGAACTGTAGTATAAAGCGTTGTGCTAACCGTTGTGCTTCCGTGCTACCACTTTATTAATTTAATTCACAGATTAATTCTCATTTCTCATGAAGGACCTGAACCTGTAATGTTAACTGTTTCTCTTTCCTTGGATGCTGCCTGACTAGTCCTGTTTCTCCAGCACAGTACTTTTATTACAGATTTCCAGCATCTGAAACCTTTTTGGTATTTATCCTTTTTACTTGTCTAGAGAAATACAAAATAACCTTGTTAATACTGAAGAAGTTTGATTTCATCCACTTTAATGGCACACCACACCTATCTTCATCCTCCCCCAGTGAGAAACACCATTTTGACAGCAGCTACCAAAAGTATAATTGCAATCAGTCTGGAGAAGCATGAATTACAAGTGCATGCAATACTACCTCTTCCTGATGTGGAAATTTGCTCCTCCTTCATTCACAGTCACAGTCCTACTGAAGCAGTTCAAAACAACAGCTCACCACTATGCACCTGGCACAAAAGGCAGGTCCAGAATGGCTTATTTTGCCAACGGTTTCCATGTTCCATGGGAAAATTTAGTACACAGCTAGATTATGCATTTATTTTAAGAGATTGTGATACACATTGGCATAATGCCACACATTCAGTCACAAACAAGAGAAAATCTGCAGTTGATGAAATTCCAAGCAACACACACAAAATGCTGGAGGAACTCAGCCGGCCAGGCAGCATCTATGGAAAAGAGTACAGTCGACGTCTCAGCGTGAAACGTTAACTGTACTCTTTTCCATCGATGCTGCCTGGCCAGCTGAGTGAGTTCCTCCAGCAATTTGTGTGTGAGAGACAAACGTTCAGTGTCCACTTCATTAGAAACACCTCTACTACACCTGCTCGCAAATGCAGATTTCTAATTAGCCAATCATATGGCGGCAACTCAATACCTAAAAGCATGCAAACACGGTCAAGATGTGCAGTTGCTGTTTAGACCAAGCAACAGAATGGGGAAGAAATATGATCTAAGTGACTTTGACTGTGGAATGACTGTTGGTGTCAGACAGGGTGGTTTGAGTATCTCAGAAACTGCTGATCACCCGGGATTTTCATGAACAAGTCTCTAGAGTTTACAGAGAATGGTGCGATAAACAAGTGGTCCAGTGAGTGACAATTCTGTGGGCAAAAACACATTGTTAATGAGAGAGGTCAGAGGAGAATGGCCAGACTGATTCAAGCTGACAGGAAGGCAACAGTAACTCAAATAACCATGTATAACAGTAGTGTAGTGCATATACGATCTCTGAATGCACAACACATCAAGTCTTGAACTGGATGGGTACAGTAGCAGAAGATCACAAACGTACATCAGTGGCCACCTTATTAAGTACAGGAGGTACCTAATGAAGTGGCCACTGAATGCATTGTGAGTGATAGCAAGTAAATATTCATTGAAATGTAAGAATAGTTTTAAGTACAGTAGGAGGGTTCTTCAATTTAAGCTTTGGAAATTGGCAAACATTGAAGAGCCTTGTTAAGTAAGATTAAGCAGCAGACTTTTCCTTTAACTTAATTTCCTTGATAACATTTAATATTAAGATCTGACTGGCACAAGTGGGCAGCAGGTAATTTAAAACTTGGCCTAACATTTATGAATAATCATTAATGATCATCTAATTGAATGGAAATGTTGCATATGCAAATCCGTTTGGATATTTATTGATTGTAAACACCCATGAGGTTTGAAGCTGTTATTTGGAACATTAAAAATTGTGATTCATTTCAAATTGTTCCACTGATTAAATCATGTTCGATTTCACAGGGTAAAACTGCTGATATGTCCAATTTTTGTTTCAGTTAAGCTGCTTTCTTCTAACTCTTGAAAGCTCAGGAAAGAAAAGATATTTTTGTAATGTCTTCAGAGATAATTATGTTATGTAAAGTAGTTTTGTTAAACAAAAGCAGCACTAGCATATAATTCAGATGCAGATGCATTTGTGAAATTGGTGTTTAACTATAACTGGCATTTAAATCAGTGTGGCAACTTGGAATTGCCACATGGTAGTGCACTAATTCTCATAGAGCAATTATTCCATCAGAACGTTCAATCTCAACTACAGCATTTTGTGGAATCGTGAATATCATTGTGGCCAGTTCACCTAACAATCACAATTATGCTTCGTTTAGCCCATAGCAGCATATGAAATGTATGATAAAAAAAATAATAGATATTAAAAAATAAGTTACCATTTTTAAGGCTCATACAAAAAAATTTTCAGTACTCAAGAAGTAAAATGCATCTATTACCTCTTCAAAGTAAAACAATAAGTACAACAAACCAAAAGGGAAAATTCTTGCAGCAAAGTATTTTTTTATTTTCCTTTTATAAGTCTTTTGGCAGGTGACAAAGGTTTAATGCCATAATCAGGCTATTTCATGAATATGACTTTTGAAGAAATTGAACCTTGCCAGGGAGATTTATTCGGAAACCTGTGCTGTCATCTATTTTTGACAGCCTTTCTACAAGTCTGCCAGATCCCAGTAAATCAAATGAAATATCTGCTGATGGCCTTGAAAGCCACAGACTAGTTCAAACCAAGCCATAGGAATACATCTGTAATGTATGCCATTTTGTTGCCATTGACAACATTGCTGATAACCCCTGGCTGAATTTTTGTCACTACCACTTGTCTCTTGAAAAATACAGTTCTGCACTTAAATTTATCTTCAAAGGTGTCAAGGTTTGTCTGAATTTTATTCTGATTCAATCTGGATGAAGAACCAGATTAACAGTAGTGAAATAAACAGATGTAGTATCTTTGATTCAACTGGAAATACCTCTGACTTTCACAGCACCGTTAGCCATATCGTTTGTTCGTATTGGGTTTTATTCAAGTTTTGTATAAAAGAAATGCTCAATATAAAGATTTTAGGATAGGGACAGAATGTTTGATGAACGTTTCAATGCCAAAATCTATCTCTTGTTCCCATGGGTTCAGCCTGGCAGTCTGGCAAAAGCAAAATTTATTAGTTGAAAGATTACACCAATTGTCAAAAAGAAAGGTAAACACATCACCAATATTAGATCTTCATGCAAGAGATGAAGAATCTGAAGTTATGCTGATAAAAACACAGAACCAATGCTTACATAATTTTTTTAATGAATTGAAAAGACCTGGTACAATTATGTGCACTTACCTTTTTGGTGCTTGGAATGCACATTGCTCTCACTTAATATTCAGTAACAGTGCTTCCGAATCCCATACCCTCTTGAACATAATGTCTGTGCCAGTCTTAAGAGGTGAGCAGGGCCAGCCAGGACTTGACAATGGGGCAGGAGATTGCCTGGGTTAATAATAGCTAAAGCTAATCAGTAAGGACTAATAAAGAGAAGTGGAGTTTGAGCAGAGTGGCCATTATGTGAGTGGGCAGTGTTAGAGTGGTTATGCTTTGGCTCAGTTGGCTTGGGCTAGAACTTAAGTTTGAGATGTTACAGGCATTACAAGTGTAGGCAGGATGGTAGTTCAGGCAGTGGGATGTCCCTCCTGTAAGATGTGGGATTTCAGGGTGCCTTCCGGTCTTCCTGTTGACTGTGTCCGTAGGAAATACACTCAACTTCAGCTCCTGATGGACAAGGTTAAGGAACTGGAGTTGAAGTTGGATGCACTGAGGACCATCCAAGAGGCTGAAAACTCGGTGGTCATATCGAGAATGCAAGCTTCAGATAGTGGATGGGGACCACCTGAAGAAGTAAGGGAAGGAAGCGGCCAGTGCAGAGTTCCCTTGTGGCCATTCCCCTCGGCAACCGCTATACCCCTTTGGATACTGGTGTGGGAGATGATCTGCCAAGCCAGAGGCACTGTGGCTGGCTGTGAGGCTCAGCAGGAAAGGGCAAAGTCAGGCAGAGTAGTAGCGATACGAGACTCTGTAGTTAGGGGGACAGACAGGAGATTCTGTGGCTGTGATGGAGAAGCCAGGATGGTGTATGACCTCTCAGGTGCTATGGTCCAGGATGTCTCAGAGTAGCTGCAGAATATTGTCAAGAAAGAGGGTGAGCAGCCAGAAGTCATGTTGCACATTGACCCCAATGACTAAGGTAAAAAAGAGAAAAATGTCCTGTGCAGTGTGAAGATAGCTGGGGGAAAGGTTGAAGAACAGGGTAGTCTTCTCTGGATTACTCCCAGCGCCATGTGCTGGTCAGGGCAGGAACAGGATGGTTGTACACTTGAATGAGTGGCTGACAAAGTGGTGCAGGGGGCAAGATTTCAGATTTCTGGATCATTGGTATCTCTTCTGGGAAAGTTATGACCTGCACAAAAAGGTCAGGTTACACCTGAGCCTGAAGGAGACCAATATCCTTGTGGGCAGGTTTGCTAAAACTGTTGGGAAGGGTTTAAGCAACCCACAAAAAGTGCTGGAGGAGCTCAGAAGGTCAGGCAGCATCTATGGAAAAGAGTCGACGTTTTGGGCCAAGGACCTTCATCAGGACTGGAGAAAAAAGATAAGTCAAAGTAAGAAGGTGGGGGGAGGGGAGAAAGAAATCCAAGGTAGTAGGTGATTGGTGAAACTAGGAGGGGGATGGGTGAAGTAAAGAGCTGGGAAGTCTATTGGAAAAAAAGATAAAGGGCTTGAGAAAGGGGAATCTCATAGGAGAGGACAGATGGCCATGGAAGAAAGGGAAGGGGAAGGAGCACCAGAAGGAGGTGATGGATAGGGAAGGAGATGAGGAGAAAGAGGGAAATGGGAATGGTGAAGGAGCCATTGATGTTGCTTGACCTGCAACACTTTCAGCACCTTCTGTGTGTGTGTGTGTGTGTGTGTGTGTTACTTGAGTTTGCAGCATCTGCAGATTTTCTCTTGTTTGGAAGGGTTTAAGCCCGAGTGATACGGCTGAGTGTGGGGCATTTGGTACCCAAGTCAAGGCAGAGAGTAGTGAGACTGGGAGATGATAAGGCAAAATTGCAGTCACTGGGATGAGGTGAAGTGTGACATGGAGGCAAAACGGAAAAGGGTGATGAATACAGGATTGAAGGTGTTATATTTGAATACACGCAGTAGAGGGAATAAGGTGGATGATCATGTAGCACAGTTAGAGATTGGCAGGTATGACATTGTGGGTATCACTGAGACACGACTGAAATAAAATCATAATGGGTGCGTAACATTCAAGGATATATACCTTGTATTGAAAGAACAGGCATGTGGCAGAGGAGGTGGTGTGGCTCTGTTGGTAAAAAATGAAATCAAATCCTTAGGAAGGGGTAACATAGAATCAGAAGATGTAGAATCCTTGTGGGTAAAGTTAAGATACTGCAAGGTAAACAAGGCAGTCAGTGGATTTTGTTTACTTGGATTTTCAGAGGTCATTTGACAAGACACTGCACACGAGGCTGCTGAACAAGAGCCCATGGTATTACAGAAAGATACTAGCATGGATAAAAGATTGGCTGGTGGGCAAATAATTGGAATAAAGGGTGCCTATTCCAGTAGGGTGCAGGTGACATGTGGTGTTCCACGCGGGTTGTTATGGAGGCCACCTCTTTTCATGTTATACGTCAGTGATTTGGATGATGGTATTGATGGTTTTGTGGCCAGGTTTACAGACAATACAAGGGTAGGTGGAAGGGCAGGAAGTGCCTAGGAGTCAGAAAGGCTGCAGTGTTAGGTCATAAACTTTGGTACAAGGAATGAAAGTGTGGACTATTTTCTAAACAGGAAGAAAATTCAAAGATCAGAGGTGCAAAGGGACTTGGGAGTCCTTGTGCAAGATTCCCTGAAGATTAACTTGCAGGTTGACTCTGTGGTGAGGAAGGCAGGTGTAATGTTACTCTTCATTTTGAGGGGACTAAAATATAAGAGCCAGGATGTGATGCTCAGACTTTCTATGGCGTTGATCAGACTACTCTCTGAGTATGCGAGCAGTTTTGGGCCCCTTATCTAAGAAAAGCTGTGCTCGCATTGGAGAATGTCCAGAGGAGTTTCAAGAGTATGATTCCAGGAATGAAAGGGGCAACGTGTGTGAAGCATTTGATTGATCTGGGCCTGTACCTGCTGGAGTTTCGAAGAATGAGTGGTGGTGGGGTGCAGGGATCTGATTGAAACCTATCGACTATTGACAGGCCCAGACAGAATGGATGTGGAGAAGATGTTTCCAAGATGGGTGAGTCTAGGACCAGAGGGCACAGCCTCAGATTGGATGGACATCTATTTACAACAGAGAGGAGAAGATATTTCTTTAGCCAGAGGGTAGTGAATCTGTCGAATTTGTTGCCACAGATGGCTGTGGAGGCCAAGTCATTGATTATATTTAATCTTCAAGTTGATAGGTTGTTGGTTAGTCATGCCATCTAAGGTTACGGTGAGAAGGCAGGAGAATAGGGCTGAGAGGGACAGTAAATCAGCCGTGATGGAATGTTGGAGCAGACTCGATGGGCCAAGTGGCCTAATTCTGCTCCTATGTCTTATGGTTTTAAGGTTTCCATCATTGTCAATGGACAAATAACGTGTTTTAAATTGAAAACACTTTCTACCCCACAAATGTATTTTGCTGCAGAAATGAACGGGTCTGATCAGCAAAATGATGGCACTCTATCTGGAAATAGTTTTAATCCCATTTTTGAGTAAGGAAACAATTCAACTAGATCGCAATAATTTCAACCCATTTGAATCGTCCATGGTATTGAAAAGTGGGTCAGGCATGATTTAGCTTTGATGGGGACAAGGGAGATTCCTGTGAAGCTGATGTGTGTTGGAGATTGATGTTAGTTTTGGAAATTGCACTGCTCATTTGTTTATTTAGAAAATTGTACCTTGGTTTGAACAGTGACTGTAAAATTAAACCAACTTGAAAATGTTTAATTTGACAGGGATTACGGAGAGTATCTCTAGCGCCTGTGGGTTTGTGGTCAGTAGCTTAGTCCAGAGTAAATCAGCAGTAGAGAACTCCACTTGGCCAAAATGTCAGCACTTAAGTGGAGTTACTTAGTTGATCACATACTAATTAGAAGGGTTGGTCTAGAAACTGGATATTAATTTTATCTGCACCATAGAAGACAATTTCAATACAAATCACAAGAAAAATTGAGGAGAAATCTGTGATTTTCATTCCTGACCCTATAATTGCAATAATGGACGGTGGAATAATGCCATGCACTGCAGTGTCCAGTGATGTGGCTGATACTTGCTTTCCCCATTCGCAAAGCTGCCACCACCTCCAACAAGACTTTCCTGAGCCCCCCTTTCCTACTCTTATATGTCTGTGTATGTGATGTCATATGCTTGTTATGCTGCCACAAGTAAGTTTCTCATTGCACTTGTGCACATGGTAATAGACTCACATTTGAATTTGTCTTTGTCCCTTGGCACACAACTCCTTGATCATTTTTTTCCAAGTCACTCTGCCTTAATCTTTCAATGACTCTACAGTAACTTGAGCAGCTGCACTTCTTGCCTGTGTGAATGAAGAAAGCTGCTGGGTGCGCTGATGATGACTGGAGAAAAGAAAGGAAGGTATTGGACCCAGAAGAAAGACTGCAGATGCTAAAAATCCGGAGCAAAACACAAAATGCTGGAGGAATTCGGTGGGTCAGGCAGCATCTGTGCTCAAATGGGCAGTCGATGTTTCAGCTCGAGACCCTTCATTAGAGCTGGAGCGAAAGAGGAAAGGTAGCCAGTATTAAAAGGAAGGGGTAGACCATGAGCTGGCAGGTGGATCAAGATGAGGGGGAGAGTGGGAAGGATTTAAAAATCTGGGAAGTGATAGGTAGAAGTGACAAAGGGTTGAAGAAAAATTGCATGTGTTAGAGGACAGAGGACTGTGGAGTAAAGAGAAGGAGATGAGGGAGGAAACCTCATGGAAGAATGTGCAGATGATGGGCAGATTGTGAGGGGTGGGGCAGAGAAAGAGGAGGGTTAAATGGGGCTGATTTGATAAGAGAACTGGGGGTGAGTGTGGAGAGATGGGTAGTTGGTCAATCAGAAAAGATGCTGGAATGCCCCACGGACTTAATATTGCCTATTGTAATTATGGCAGCCTTTGCTATACCCCTTCCTCACTCTAGAAGTCCTTCTACTTGTGGTTTTGAAGCAACTTGTTTTATGGGGGGAGAGGGGGGATGGATTATGTTAATGAATGCCACACATGTTTAGGTACAGTCCCTGTCAAAAAGAATCCTGGCAGTCTGTATAAGCTGAAAGATCTGGTGGTGCAAAGTGTTAGCGAGTGTGGGAGAGTACGTGCATGTTAGGAGTCCTGAGAGAAATTATTGATAAGTGACTGGTGAGGGTGTTATGCATCAAGTAATGTCTGCCGCTAGCAGTGCAGCTTTACATTCGGGTTTGCTTCAGCTGTCTTGGATCACACATGTGAGATGTGGCCCTGCATTCAGGTCTTGGGACTTGTTCCCAATCGATGGGAAACTGGAGAGTTGGGGGACTGTCCATGCGTGCGGATCGGTAGGCAGGAATGGTGGAAGGGAGGAAAGGGGCTTGTTTTGCTGCTGTTGTTTAGTTGTTGCGGTGTTCTCTGTTGGTCTGCCAAGCAATGTGGGCATGTTCAGTTGCCATGGGAATGTGTGGTGGCACTAGTGAGCTGCTCCCTGCACATCCCTTGGTCTTGTTGGTTGTCAACGCAAATGATGCATTTCACTATCTGTCTCAATGTACGTGTGATTAATGAATCTGACACAGTTATCTACTCCCACTTCTCTTTCCGTGTCTTTCAGGAAGCCCTCCAATGTGACCTCAAATTAAAAGTAATCATTCTACATAATTATATATTGATAGCTTCTTACATCAGTGTTAATAGTTACCACTACTTTGCTGACTGCAAAGTATCATAAGTTGAATATCTAGTTCAGCAGAGCTGTATGTGCTAAGTGACCCAATTCATTTGAATGGAATTGACATCCTGGACTAATATGGTGAATGCAAGCAAATTAGCTTCCCCCCCCCCCCCAACTTTATTTTAAATTATTAATATCTTGAGTTAATTTAAAACACAAATGTGTTTTAAAGTTAATATAGATTTTTGAATTTTATCTATTTTTATTGTGTTATTTTACTCTTATTTTGCCTGTTTTTAAATTGTTTGGCTTTTTGAAAACACTTTCAAACTGTTTAAAAACAGACTTCTTCTATTAGCACACTCTCAAAAGACCATGAAGATTGAAAGGTGAGACCTCAGCATCTGTTACTGAGATTAGACAGACCACTGCTCATGGACAACAGTGTTTCTCAAAATGAGGGCATTTCCAGTCCTAGGGCTAAGTTCAGCCACACAAATATCGCAAGCAGCAAGCAAAAGGAACAATCTAGATCAATTTTGCTCTGGTCCCGACAGTAATTTTTCTGCTCTCAACTGGTACAACTTTCAAAACCTTAGTGGTTGTGGGACTGATCAAACCACTTAATGGGATTGAAAACATTTAGTAACAAGTGTCATTGCTCGCAGCAGATGATACACTCTTTGAGGTTGTCTCCATTATCACCTTTTAATTTCATTGCAGTATTTCATCTGCAAGAGAACCTTGTGTTACTACCCTTTGTAATACAGTTGCCTTATTTTTCTTCATAACAGCACACAGGGTATATTATATAAATCATGCCCTCAATGAAGCTTGCAAACTTAACTGACAGTAACTTAGAAAGTGAAACCTTTCTCTTTCCAATACACACCTAAATTTCGCAGTAAAAACAAACAGCTGGAGGAACCCAGGGGGTCAAGCGGCGTTTGGCTTTTTTGCTGCACATTGCCATTTTTCCCACCGAGAGGCAGGAACCACAGCCTTTGCCCTCCCTCCAATTCGCTTTGTCAAGCTTTAGTTCACAAAGCTGACTATGTTATCTACCAATTTAGATGTCTGACTGCTTCATTTTTCTGAAAGCTTTGGTCTGCTGCAGTGCTTAATGAATATATTGAATCTAACATTTACTGCAAACCACACTAGGATATACTAACGAGCCTCATCTATTTTCTGATATGCAGTGTATGACGAATATGGTTTTGAGATTGCAACTGTCCCAACTAATTTATTCTTTAGAGCATTAAGATAACTTGTTTGCTTAAACACTGAAGAATTAAAAGTAGCTCCATGCTAACATAAAATACCTGGATATTGACATTTTAAATTTCAGCCATCTTGTTCAGAAGTTTTTGAATGCAAAGAGCCCAAGAAATGAGTTGCATATTTTGTTAATGTTTACTCATGCACGTTCTAGGCTAATGACTGAAAGAGTCTTGTGCAAAGACAAGGTTTCTTTTTCCACAGACCAAACCATGAACAATTTCATTATTTGAGATTGGAAGACACCACAGATACACTGTAGTAGAAGTCTGTATTTGATCTCTGCATATCTGCAAATATGAACAAATAAGATAGAAACCAGGGCAGAACGTAGGTGCAGAGTAAGAAATTTCTCTCAGATGGGCGCTGAGCAAAGTGAGTTTTAATATTTGAGACATAAAACAGAAGAACATAAGAGGCATACAACACAAAAACAGTCCTTTGGTCCATCCCGTCTGGACTAGGCTGAGCCATTAATCAGCCTAGTCCCATCGACCTGCACCGGACCATAGCCGTCCATTCCTCTCCCATCTATGTACATATCCAAATTTCTTTTAAATGTTGAAATTGACCCCCCCCCCCCCCCGCCTGCCATAAAATCAGCCCTCAATCTTCTACATTCTAGGCTAATAACTGAAAGAATCTTGTGCAAAGTCAAGGTTCAATTCAGGCTTTCCCTGTAACTCAGGTGCTCAACCCAGTAACATTCTTGTAAATTTAGCCTACATTCTCTCAATCATTTTTACATCTTTCCTGTAGGTAAATGACCAAAATTGCACAAAATACTCCAAATTAGGCCTCACCAACATCTTAAACACTTTCAACATAACATGCGACTTTGGACTGTGGGAGGAAGCCCACCCGGTCACTGGGTGAACGTGCAAACTCCTTACAGGCAGCAGCGGGAATTTAACCCGGGTCACCTGTACTGTAAAGCATTGTGCTAACCACTATGCTATTACTGAGAAAGAGCCTAAAAACTAAAAACTAACAAGTAGTTTTAAGTAGTTTTTTTAAGTTAAACTACTGGAACAAGTAGTGGTATGTGTTTTTTTAATTAATTTTGACGATTAGATAAAAGGTAAGTTCCTAGATATAGTGTACTGGTATGGTGCTGATGTGGTGGTGGTGTTTCTGATGACGGAGGAAGCAGTTAATGAGGATACATGGCTGGGAGAAGAGACTTGAAATGTAAGGACAAAGCTGCTGGAAAAGAGGCGGTGACACAAAGTAGGATGTCACATTTTGTTGTCTGAAGAGAGGGTCTTAGTGGGAAGAGTGTAGGGATAAAGCAAAACATCATTTGATGTAAGGAGACAAAGCTTTAATTTTACCGTTTGTAGAGGAGGTATGGATCACAGTCTAGTTCTGCTGCAGACGGGTTGGAGCATCAGCTATATAACATGCAGAGCGAAAGGTAGCAGACTGGTGGTCAGGATCTGGAATGCTTACCAAATTTAACATTGCGTGATTACGATTATATTGGGTTTGGAGTACCCAAGACCAGCTTTCCCCAGGGCAGTGCAGTCCAATTTCCCTCTCAGTACTCCGAAAAGCACACTGTACAGGGTTAACACCATAATCCTAATGATAAAGTTATGTCAGGATCACAAACGTCACAAGTGACACATTTTAACCTTTAAACTGTAATAAATGTGATTTACTCGAATTAAATTGATGTCTAATAATGTAGAGCTAGAAAAAAATAAGCTGTTATTCAATTGAATTTGAAGTCAATGTTTCTCTCATAGAATTGTATGAAATTGGTGGTGTACTTAAGCATCTTATTGTGAAGTACAGCGGTTTGATGAGATAAGACAGTATAGACCTAACATTAACTCAAACGTTGAAGGACTGAAAGATTTGCACTTTTGAAAGATGCAGTCAGTACTTCACATGTCAAAAGAATGCACTGTTGTGTTGGCCACTATCGTTCACCTTCACTATCACTCATCATGCTTGGCAAAGAGTACAGGCTAGAATGTAAGAAGAAAAATTCACCCAAAGGGCAATGTGGGTTTGAACTCAATGCTAAAAAGATAAGACTGAAATCCTTATCAATTTCAACAAGTACTCAACTGTGTGCTAAAGAGCTGTGACCAACAGGCCTAGCGCTACAAGGTAGGATTATGTTGGGAAACACTTTCTCAACCATCGCAGACATACTGGGCTGAACAACTACCTTTAGTGTTATAAGTTTTCTATGATACTATAATTCGGTAATCTGCTGAAGGCTTTTGTCAAAGGCTGACCACAGTTCTGGTTGAGTAGGTATGTTGCACTTTACAGAGCATTAGTTTGTCTGCACTTAGAGTATTGTATTCAATTCTGGTCACCACTTTATAGGAAAGCTGTGGTTGCACTGTAGAGAGTGGAGAGGCGATTCATCTGGACGTTGCCTGGATTGGATTACTTTGGTTCATTTCAGTGCCAGAACTGATTTGGTAGTTTATCTTCCCCCTCAGTACAACCCTGAATAGATTAGCCAGGATCTGGAGCTCATTATATAGGGTAATGCTGCATCTAGACCTCTTTCCCCACTGGCCTTGGAACAGCATTTTGGTATTCCTTCAAATTATGCACCACGTAATAGCAATTTATTTACTGAATTCCAAATGTAGAATTGTGAAATGTGTACTGTCAGAAGATATAATTGTTACAAATCATCATTAAAGCCAAGAATATTAATCAAATAATTGAAATAATACTTATGGTATTATGGTAAAGTTGCATGATATGTGACTTTACTCTGTGTTTGCATTCCCTCGAGTGATGCTATTGATCGTTTTTAGGGTTGTAAACTACAGTCCATGTTGGTTTGAAAATTTAATGAAGACTGTGAAGAACAGATTTATTTTTAAATGTACAATCAATAGGCAATAAAGTAAATATTTGAATTATGTTTAATGTTAGGATTAAGGACTTCATTATGACTCAATCTTTAATGTTATCAGTTCCAGGTCCTCCCATAAAGCTGATATTCCCGGAAGTCCAGTTAAGTTCAGTGAGGGTAGTCTGGCAGACACCAGAGAACCCAAATGGTATTATTCTAGGTAAGGCAAAAGAATATGTAAACTGGTGAAATTTTCTAATGAATAAGTATTGTTATGATTGCTAAGAGTTTCTTTTTTAAAGTGTTCCTCTGTGACATTTTGTTTCTATTTACGAGAGGTGATTGATAAGTTCGTGGTCTAAGGTAGAAGGAGTCAATTTTAGAAAACCCAGCACATTTATTTTTCACCCTCCTCTAGTGTTGCCGCCATGTCCTCGTGGACCTCCTTGGGCGATACGCCCTTGAGACCGAGGTAACGGATGACTGCACAAAGGCCGATGTTGTCCATTTTCTCAGACAGTGCTTACTTGCAATTTTCAATTATTTGAAACAGAAATACCATAAAAGTTATTAACTTCAAACTTTCTGCATAATCACTCAAAGAGTTGCACTGCATGTGCATGTAACGAGAGCTGTGTAACTCATCTTCTACCTCAGGCCATGAACTTATCAATCACCCCTGCTGTGGACACTTTCTGGAGGTCCAAGACGCCAACTTCTACAAAGAAGGGATCTGTATGCTCCACGACCGCTGGACTAGGTGTATAAGTGTAGGAGGGGACTATGTTGAAAAATAAATGTGCTAGGTTTTCTAAAATTGACTCCTTCTGCCACGAACTTTTCAATCACCCCTTGTATTATGTCTTTGAAGCCTTTATACATGATCTAAAAGGAAATATAGAAAAGATGGGCAAAGAACTTTGCCATTGGAACTATTGCCATTCTGCACCCAGCTTAAAGAAATTGAAAACAGATAAATACTTGGATTGCAGATAAATGCAGGATTGTTCTTTGCCAAATAATGCAAATGCAGTTTTTTACAAGCCTCCATTTAGAGACCAGCGGAAGTACTAAGTCTTGCTAAAATGAGTGCTTTGGTGAAGCAAAGTGTAATTGCCTTGAGCAACACAGTACGCTACATAAATAATTAATAGGTAAATAAAAAGGAATAGAACAAACATACTGTCTTGTGGTGACACTAAGTGGTTATAAAATGTACTGCACTGTTAATATATTTATTGTACAAATGTTATCCAGCTCCATTCATGTCTAACAAATAGACCCAGATAACATGTTTAATGAGTTGCCTTGTGATTAAAGATTTAAATAATATCAAAATGAGCTGCCATCATTGCGATGCACTGATTTATTGGCAAGGGGGTTTGGGAGTCGATGTTCTTTTTGCATTTTGCATGGTTGGAGGGGGATCTGGGGTCGATGTTTTTGTCACTTTTTGTGCGAGGGGGTTGATTATCGTGTTGCCGTTCTATTTTTGTTCTGGGGGTAGGGTGAGTTTCCTATTTCTGGTTTGCTGTTGAACTGACTTCTGTGGTTTTCTCTTCTGTTTCATGGGTATCTGGAGAAGGAGAATCTCAGAGTTGTATACTGCATACATACTTTGACAATAAATGAATTTTTGAACCTTCTTGACCCTTTGATTTAATTATCATCTCATATGCTCTTCTCTCTCACTGAAAGTTCCAGAGGTGATTTGGTTATCCACTTCGAGACGCCCAAATCGGCTAGCAGATTCTTTCAGATGTTTGCAATTAGCAGAGCAGCACACAGGTCAGGATTACTTTCCATAAGACCATAAAAGATAGGAGCACAATTCGGCCATTCCAACCATCAAGTCGCATCCATCATTTCTTCATGGCTGATCTATTTTCCATCTCAACCCCATTCTCCTGCTTTCTCTTCGTAGCCTCCTTGTCTCCATTCTAAATAAATGTCCCTCGATTCTAAGGCTGTGCCCTCTGATCCTAGACTCCTCTACTATAGGAAGCATCCTCTATATATCCACTGTATCGAGATTTTTCAACATTCGATAGGTTTCAATGAGAATGCCCTTCGTTCATTTAAGTTCAAACGAGTCCAAGCCCAATGTGATCAAATGCTCCTCATACGATAACCCTTTTGTTCCTGGAATCATTCTTGTGAACCTTCACTGACCCCTCTCCAACGTGAGCACATCTGTTCTTAGATAAGAGGCCCAAAACTGCTCACAATACTCCAAACAAGGCTTCACCAGTGCATTATAAACCCTCAGCATTACATCCTTGTTTTTATGTTCTGGTCCTCTAAATGAATGTTAACATCACATTTGCCTACCTTCCCACTAACTCAGCCCCTGATGACCCTGTGATTTCAGTCTCTGAGGCCAACATGAGAACATCCTTCATGAGGGTGAACCCACAAATAGCATCCGGCCCAGCCATGGTACCTCACCAGGTACTAAAGACCTGTGCTGATCAACTGGCTGGAGTGTTCACCGATACCTTTAACCGCTTGTTTTGGCAGTCTGAGGTACCCACCTGCTTCAAGCGGGCTTCAATTATACCAGTGCCTAAGAAGGACGTACTAATTTGCCTCAGTAACTATTGACCATTAGCACTTATGTCCACTGCGATGAAGTGCTTTGAGAGGTTCAGGATGAAATGTATCAACTCCTGCCTTAGAAACCATTTGGATCTGCTCCAATTTGTCTACAGTCACAACTGGTCAACTGCAGATGCTACGTTATTAGTTCTTCACTCAACCCTGGAACATTTGGACAGCAAAAATGCATACATCAGAATGTTTTTCATTGACTACAGCTCAGCATTCAGTGCCATCGTCCCTTCAAAACTAATCAATAAGCTTCAAGAGCTTGGCCTCAATATCTCCTTGTGGAACTGGATCCTCAATTTCCTTACCTGCAGACCCCAGTCAGTTCAGACTTACAACAAGCATTTCCTCCACAATCTCCATCAGCACAGGTGCACCACAAGTTTGTGTGCTTAGCCCACATTTCACTTGCGTTATGCTTATGACTGTGAAGCTAAGCACAGCTCCGTTTGCTGACAACACCATTGTTGTTGACCAAATCAAAGGTGGGGACAAATCAACATATTTATAGGTGGGAGATTGAGAATCTGGCTGAGTGGTGCCTCAACTACAACCTCTCACTCGATGTCAGAAAGAGCAAGGAGATGATTTTTGACGTCAGGAGGAGGAAACTGGAGGCCTGTAATCCAGTTCTGTTTGTGGAAGTCCCAACTTCTGTGAGATCCGGGTCTCTGCTGGGAAGAACAGGCCCCCAGTCCTCGGGGTCGCGTTGCCGATGGCCGTTGGCAGGGGCATCTTAATACGCTCAGCAGAGGATGGTGCTCGGAGAAGCTGTGCCGGAGGGGATGGCCGGAGACTCGAAGTCTGCTGTAATCAGGTCGCGTTCAGTGTGTGCTGTGTCT